>NW_027132200.1:0-604807 GCF_026122565.2 Emydura macquarii macquarii
CCACTAGTTATTCAATTTGTGCAGGGCATTTGACATACTATGAATATGATTTATATCTTCAGGACTTGAACAAGATCTCTGTGTAAACTCAAAAGCTTGTCTGCCTCATCAACTGAAATTGGTCTAATAAAAGATATTAGCTCACCTACCTTGTCTTTCTAATAGCCTGGGACTGACACAACTACAACAACACTGCATACAAGCATTATTTAAATAAGAGAGCCTGTTTGGTTCTCATAAATTTGATCATTTCAGTGAAGCCCTGCCTTTTAATACCCTAAATTCAGAAAAAACTTATCTCAACACAACAGTCGAACAGACTATAAAATATATGAATTCCAGCAAGGCCCTCTTTTCAGCAGATTTCTATTAAACATTTTGTAATCAGCTGTCCTCTGTTCTTTCAAAGGTTTTCACTGAGCTATTTTAAAAAGGAACCATGTCTTAATAATAAACCATGTCTTTAATATTAAAGAACAGCAAAGACGGTGGCAACTGTGGTGACTTCTGCCCCATTTCTCTATTTAACACAGATTGCAAAACAATTGCAAAAATTTTAGTGACAGTGCTGAACAGCATCATGCCCTCAGTTATACACGCATATTGGGTTGGTTTCATTAAAGGAAGTTTGGCTGCTGATAATATGAGAAAAATCACTCACTGGATCCAGCAAGCTCAGATGTCAGAAGTTCTCTCCATAATCCTATGTGTAGATAGAGAAAATGTAAGATCTGAGGCCTTGTACTTGGACTAAGCTAAGGCCTTGATTTTTGGCTACGTAGTAGCAGCCATGAGCTAAGAAGCATCTGGTCACATCTTCCTCTGATTACATCAAGACAAAGTAACAATATTAGCCATCTGCAGGAGCTGTGCAAACGAATCAGATGTAGACTCCTTGTTCTATTGTATAAGTGAGATACAGGAAGATATAGATTTTTCCTTCACTATTATGATAATAGTATAGTTCTGGAAAGCTTGGCATCAGAGAACTCCATCTTGTTAATTTCTTGAAGTAAGCTCTTTCTTGAAACTTGTACTATTGAACTCCTGAAACTTTTACTATTGAACCTAAAAATATTTTGATGTATTCTCTTTGTTTGTGTGAGTGAGGAATGTATGTGCAGGGCATAAAAAGACACCAACCTAAACTGCTCTGACAACAGAAAAGGGAGTGAAGACACCGACTGCCATCCTGACCCCAAAGGCCAAAGAATGTATATTAACAACCCTAAAGTGCAGATAAATAACCCTGAAGAACAGGAGGATCCACCCTGGGAACTGAGAAAGTACAGAAATAAGAGAACAGTCATGCTTGCAAATAACTCGTGATTAACAATCATTCTGAACCTGGAGGCAGCATGACACAGACCTACATGACATAGACCTACATGAGAGCCAGTGACTATAAAAGATGGGGTGAGAACATGGAAACTTTGGGGTTTGTTCTGTAATTGTCATCTTGGAGCACTGGATGCATGACCAACAGAGGCCCAGCTCCATCCTCATGCCCAGTCTAATTGGCCACTAGGCTGGTTCGAGCAATCATAAAAGGACACCAGCTTGCAGAACTTCTTGGGTATGAATGTGTGTGAGAATGTGACTGCTTTTTGATATTCTTACATTTACAATGAACGTCGTGTATTGCCTTGTTCCCCTGAATAATATTCTGCTAGTCTTTGATAAGTATAACAATATCAGGCTATTAAGAAGGTGCTACTGTCCTTATAGTACCTAGTACCACCAGATAAAGTAACAGATCTTAAGATTTTAAAGAAAACATTTCATAGCATTCTGTCTAGCAAAGAATCACTTTTACAACAGTTGTGGCTGTAAAATCTACACTTTCATAATGTTTTGGTCTTCATGGTTTCCACTTTTCTTTGTTTATCTGAATGATTTCTGTCTGGTTCTTGGATTGTTTCTGTCTGTTGCATAACTAATTGTGCAATTAAGGTGATCAAGTATAATTGGTTAAAGAATTATTTTGCAATATGTTAGGATTGGTCAAAGAATTGTTTTGTAATATTTTCATAAAATGATAGGATATGGTACACCTAATCAGGACTCAAGTTTCACTATATAAACTGAGTTCCAAGAGGGAGACCAACTGGGAAGAAAAAGGAAAGAAAGAATAATAAGAAGGAAAGACCTGAAAGAAGAGGAAGAATTCACCTCCAAGACACAGCCCAAGATCAGAGCTGCTAGAATACTCTGCACCACCATGACATGCAGCAGCCAGAACCCAGATGAAACCGACCTTGCCTGGCCAATAAGGAATGTTCACCAGCTTGATCAGGATCAGTGAGCATAGCATTGTATGCCTAGCATGTCTGGTATGTTTGGTAATTGTTAATAAGTAGAGGTTAAGGATATTACTGTGTTAGGCTCTTTCACTGGTAAAAGGTCCTGCAAACCCACAGAAATATACATCCGGAACCCCACCATGGACTCAGAGCGGCCTGGAAGGCCTTAACTTTAGGAGTGTGGGTCTCTGGAAGCAGAGGAATTGTCTCAACCAAGGGGCAGGGGCGACCGAACAAGAATACAAGCAGGGCTTTAACTGAAGAAATAGAGCTCATTTATTTAGGCATAAGTATTAAATAAAGTGCATAAACCTAAATAATACAAACATGAAACCAAAGAAAGATACAAAGGCCTAGTATTTTCCTATGCATGCATTCATTCCTTACAGTGCACAATTCTACTTTGGCCATTTTATGTTCGCAGACAGATGGTCGCTTGCAAACCCTCAATCATTCCAGAGTTTGCAGACAGATGGTCACTTGCAAACGCTCAATTGTTCCAAAGTTTACAGACAGACGGTCGCCTGTAAACTCTCAGTTATTCCAGAGTTCACAGACAGACAATCGCTTGCAAACTCTTAGCTATTTCAATATTTACAGACAGGTGGTCGCTTGTAGATCCTTAGCTATCTTAAAGCAAGTGTACTCTCATACATTACCAAATAAGCGCTTCTGTTCCTAAGCCCCTTGGGTCGAGTCGACTCTAAGAAGTATAGCCGTCCCTTGGACGCTCCTGGTCCATAGAAGGGCTCAGTCCAGCTACTGAGGATCCCAGTGGGCTGCAGTCCAAAGTGCAACTGATTTTTGGGGGTTTAAATAACCTCAAGCTGACCAAGGTGACAACTTCACTTGTTGCAATTTATTAATTAAGCTGACAAGTGTACTTGTTACTTTAATCGGACCAAACTGACAAGTCTAGTTGTCACTTGCCCCATTATGTGACATAAATAAGTAACATTTCTGATCAATTTGTTCTTGCACATGTTGTCACTCCATGTATCAATTTGTTCTTGCTCATTTTGTCACCCCATGTGACATAATTTAGCAACATTACATTTTTAGTTGTCACTCCAGCCAGGTGTGGTCAGTATTCATTTTCATGTCTGCCCTCTATCTGTGCTGTGCTAACATCCTGACAGCCCTTATTAGGTCCTTTAAGTCCTTTTTCCAAACTGCAAACTTTTCTATTCTATCTTAAAGCATAAGCCCTTTAACTATTCTTTTCATATTCTATGCCCACGAACTGGGAAAGGGTGTAGGTACTTAAATTAACCAAGTTAATTACATCCTCAGCCCAAGAATTGGGTAAGAGTAGGTATCTTTCACCTGGAGCCCTATGGACTGGGAAAGGGTGGGGGGGTGCCTAGATTAACCGGGTTATGCCTGGAGCCCTATGAAGTGGAAACAAGTGGGGTGCCCTACAGTATGAGGGTAACAAAATGGTCTTTGACAGTGTTGAATGGCCTTATCTAATGACAATCCTAAACAAATTCAGATTTGCACCAATATTCCTGAACTCAGTCAGTACATTATATAATGCTCCACTCGATTCACTATCATCTAATGAAATTATAAATATTGGGGCTAGAAAGAGGTCTGTCCCCTCTCACTCCTTCATTTGCACCAAAGGCAATGTACATACATCAGCACTCAGCTGTTCAAACTGTTACTGTAAACAGGGAGGAATATAAAATTAGTTTGTGCTGTTGAAGAATGCATTCTCACCAGTTCATCATGACTGAGTGTAGGTGACGTTTTTGGAGAATCTCTGGTTTCACATCAATTGGAATAAATCACAAGCAATGGATGTATTCAAAAGACCACGGCCTTCTCAATTTCAGCACTTTCCAGTTCTAATATGCCAGGAAATCACTTATTTTTAAGTTAAAATTTTTCTTAATTTTCCCAAAATTGTTTCTTTAAATATCTTTTAAACAAATTTCTAAGGAGATACAGAGATGGCATCTCCTCCTTCCATCCTTACTGGGGAAAATAGAAACAGCCAAAATGAATATCTGCCCAAGATTAACGTATATCATTAGCCTGTTGGCTTTCAAGGTCTCTTCTTTGCTCTTTGCTCAAATAAATAGGGTCATCATGCAATTTATATGGGGTAAAAAGCAGGCTTGCTTGTCACACAAAACCCTTAAAAATCCTGAGCAACTGGAGGTATGGACTTTCCAGACTTATATCTGTATTATCTAGCATTCCAAATGTGTCCTATTGTAAGGTTGTTCCCCTCCAGTGGATCTGTATACACACTGGCCTGGTTTGAGATAAAAAAAGATGTAGCTATGCCACTTGGTTCCCTGTCTTCTTTTATATACCTTAAAAAGATACCCAGGGCTTTAGGAAAAATCCAATTATTGTATCTAGATGGGGCATTCTGCAGCATTTTAAGATGATTACAACATCCAGTCTTACTAATTCTCTTCTCGTACCACTATGGGAAAACTAGCGCCGCAGGATAAAGGCCAAGTCCATGCTTAAGACAATTTGGTTATAAAAAGGATTAACAAAAATCAATGATGATAGACTGGCCGCCAATTACAAGTGTAACTAATACCAGTTATTGCTGTCTCTCAGTTCCTTCTTTCAGCAGCTACTTTCAAGGATTTACTCAAGGACAGGGGACAAGTGGTATGTTTCAACTCTCCCACCTCTAAAAGAACATGTTAAGTGTAAGTTTTCAATTTAGGAACAAAAAATAAGGCAAAACACTGCAACCATGGCCTTTATTGAAAAAAAAAATGTCTGTTGTTTTACTTGTGAAACCCCCTGTGACACTTGTAAAAGTCATCACAAGATCATGCTTGATGAAGCACAAAACTGTTTTGCACCTGTGTAAATGTTCCCTGTGAGTGGAATCTGTTGCTCATGCAGCCTGTTCCTTTCTGTTTGCCCTAGGCAAAGCAGTACTTAGGGCTCTGGGATGGAGGGGAGTGACTGATGAGACACAGCAAACTACTAAAAGGAGTCTACAAGTTTTGGGGAGAGCAAAGACAGACAGAATTTAAAGCAAGCAGTCTGCAGTCCCTTGCAGTGGGGAAGTATCGCAGGATAAAGGAGTCCACAGAAGGTATTTAATTTTTCCTAGATTTCTGGGAGCTGGCTCCACCTGGTGGCATTTGTTAGATTTTTAAAAGGAACCTCTAAATATTTGAACCCAGCCCTTCTTGCTGCTGACACTTGGCGGAAGGATTACAGATGTATAAAAGGGAATATGGAGTAGAAGTAGGCAGGAGGAATTACAGTATTGGTGTGCCTGTTACCAGAATACTATGTCCAATTCTGGTGGTCACACTTAAAATAAGATATTCACAAAAATAGAAAGGGTTTAGAAAAGAGCTACTTTCCCTACCTAACGGTGCAAGACTTAGGGTGCTCTATTTATTTATATACCAAAGATATATTCGGCATCGGTGAGGCCGCATTTGGAGTATTGTGTCTAGTTTGGGCCCCCCACCACAAAAAAAGGATGTGAAGAAGTTGGAGAGAGTCCAGCGGAGGGCAACAAAAATGGTTAGGGGGCTGGAGCACAAGACTTATGAGGAGAGGCTGAGGGAGCTAGGCTTGTTCAGTCTGCAAAAGAGAAGAATGAGGGGGGATTTGATAGCAGCCTTTAACTACCTGAAAGGGGGTTCCAGGGAGGATGGAGCTAGGCTGTTCTCAGTGCTGGCAAATGACAGAACAAGGAGCAACGGTCTCAAGTTGCAGTGGGGGAGGTCTAGGTTGGACATTAGGAAAAAGCTTTTCACTAGGAGGGTGGTGAAGCACTGGAATGGGTTACCTAGGGAGGTGGTTGAATCTCCATCTTTAGAGGTTTTTAAGCTGCTGCTTGACAAAGCCCTGGCTGGGATGATTTAGCTGGGGTTGGTCCTGCTTTGAGCAGGGGGTTGGAGTAGATGACCTCCTGAGGTCCCTTCCAACTCTAATATTCTATGATTCTATGATTCTATGAAAAAGATTAATAGGTGATTTGATCACAATCTATACGTACCTGCTTAAAAAGAAGATTTCTCATAGTTAGAGGGTTTTGTAATGTAGCAGAAAAGGCTGACAGTTAAAATAGAGAAATTAAGGTTAGAATTAAGGAGCAGATTTTTAATATTACCGCCAATGGTAATTAACCATAGGAACAATTTACAAGGGATGTGGTAGATTCTCCATCATCTGAAGTCTTTAAATCACAATGGAATGTCAAGATAAAAATTTGTTCTAGCTCAATGACAGCACATGGGCTTAGTGCAGAAATTACTGGGTAAATTCCATTGCTTCTGTTATGTAGGAGGTCAAATTCGATGGTCATAATGGTTCCTTCCGGCCTTAAAGCTTATGAATGATATCACTTCTCTTTCTCTTTTTTCCTCTTGGTGATTTAAAAAAATTATGTAATAAGAACATTAATTAAACTCACCATTTTAAAGTCACTTTAAAAGAAATCATCTTGTGATTTTTGCCCATTCGTGGGTGTGATGCTTTTAACTGCAGGTTTAATAATATGGTAAATTAACCTGTGTACTGATAGTGCATAGTTGTACACATTCATAATGAGAGCAAATATGTAAAATACAGCCTGACTAAAAACATAGTCAGATGCTGGGCATCTTAAAAAGCATTTTCTTTTGTTGAGTTGCCATACTGCAGAATAAAATCTCTGCTTAATCTTTAGTATAGCATATTGAATTGTCTATCATTGTACATATTCTGTTTGATTGTGCTGGCATGCTCTCATCAACAAAGCTCTTAGGTACCCATACTTTCAAAGTTATTTATGCTGTGTTGTGCTTAGAAGAGATATAAGCATTTAGGAGCCTAAATCCCATTGACAGGCAATAGAATTTAGACTCCTACATGTCTAAATCCCATTTGAAAACACAATTTAGGCTCCCAGAGTAGTTGGTGGTATGACTCTGAGTGCAGCAATGCCTTTAAATACTTTTAAAAATCTGGGCCTAAAACACTTCAGCATCAATCAGGATGATGTATTGATCCAAGAACAGCATTTAGTTATGGAAACCTTTCATACTCCCAAGTATCACAAAGCATGTTACATAATACAGTAATAACTGCAATATATTATCATCAGTCAGTGCAATCATCCCTAGAGTAAGAAGAAGTACTGAAAGAATATTTAAAAGCATCTATATTTCTTCACACAAGGTGGCAGTACCTTTATAGGAATATATAGGATAATACACATGTTTCCAAAGCCATCAACTTTTACAGTAGCATTTTTATTTGTTATAACAAATATATAAAAACTAATACTGGTCTTCAGTCCAGTTACAGGAAAATGCACATATGTGTTGTGTTCAATCCAGAGCATAGCGAGTGCACAAACTATTTAATACACTGCTCACAGAAATAAGCACTGCACTGCAAGCTAGTGTTGCAATGCTTTGGTTTCCACTGGTTTTGGACCTGGACCATATTGATTTTCTGTGATTCACATTAAAATAATTATCATATTAAGAGAAAAAGTAACTGTAGTAAGAGGCGGAAAAGGTGTAAACAATAAAAATCTGGAAAAGATCAAGTTAAAATTGATAGCAATTGTAGAGGTTTATGATACATTGCTAAACAAGTGGACAGTTTTGAATCTATGCATTTTAAATTAGCTTAATTTCAAGACATAAAGAAAATTAAAGTGATTCTAGTATAGCTTCAAGGGTCTAGGTCCTAGCATCCATCTGAGCTGCTCGGCAGGACATACAGCTGGGGAGCAAAGCTGATCGTATATATAGCTGCTGGTTTGAACTGTCCCCTGAGCAAGCAGCCTCAGAGCTGTGCTGTTTTGCAGCCATCTGTAACAGCCCCTAGGGGCTGTTCCTGCAGCCAAAGATTGCCCAAGCCCAGCTTTACTTCCATCTAAGAAGTCCTCTTCCCTGTTGTGAAGGTCTGTTGAGTGGCTGAGCAGCTGTTTAACACCAGCAAACCAGTGGAAAGCAGCCACCATAGGGGCCAGAACCAGGCCCAATAAATCTTACTTTATTCATTCGTCAGTAATAGAAATCTGCAGGAATATCTTCTAGTAATGGTCTGAGATATAAAAGTACATTAAACCCCACACAGCATGTACATTACAGCAACGTCATACCCAAGGGAACATCAAAAGTGAGATGCAGATCTGTGAAATGAAAATGTGGTCTCCAAAATCATTTCCCCTTCATTACATTTTAAAACATCTGATCTAAAATCACAAGCCTTTTGCACCTAATTTCTTTTTAAAGCAGTGGAACATCAGCTGTTTTTCACTGAGCCCTTTCAATATTAATGTTCATCTTTAAGTACAACAGAGAGCAATTATAAACAATTTAAATAAACATTTGTCAATTATATTTTAACATCAATTTTAACTTGATTCTCTGGGATAAAGTAACTATATGGCTTTTTCCTACACTTATTCAGAGCTCTCACACACATAGATATAGGAATTGGAATTATATGGCTGGTTTTATTGGACAAAATAGGTGGCCCTTCTGCTCTTAGAATTGTATGCAATTCTGAGAAACATTTCCTATGTGAAATTTGTGTACATCACCCAAATAAGTGCATAAGGAGTGAGGGGAAGAGAGGAAGTGGTCAAGCATGTAAACAGGAGATTTTCTCCTATCTATTTAAAAATCACTGTGCATAAGTTAAAGATACCTCCAAGGCACTTAAATCTGAATGACCATCACTTGCTTACCAGGCCACTTGAGAACTCACTGAAGTGAGCAGAGGAGTACTTACTTATATGTGACCCAGAACTTCAGCAAACCATTTGAAACCATAACGACTTATGGCCTTGAAGCCATTACATTCATTGCGCACCTGTAATATGGTAGATCTAACCAGGGGCTTGCTTGTTTTCTCACCCTCTATCTGGGAGAGAAGTGTACAGTGGAGGGTCTTGTTTTGGTAAGGTTTTAGGTTTTGAGGGGGGATTTAGTGATCAGCCATTACATCATAAACACTTTTGAGCAGGTCTAACATTCTGTCCAGCAGAGAACAGTCAGTGGCATGCATGGGCTGTAGCAAATACATTTAAAAGCTCAACGAAAGCCCTTCAGCTTAAAACTTTAGGCCTCTCAGCAGGTAAACTTCCATTAAAGGCTAAATCTTATCCTGTGCTGTGCACACACACAACTCCCATTGAAGCCAGAGTGAATCAGACACGTGTGACCCCATCCTGCATGCAATTACATCTCCATTTTCAAAAAGGCTTGTGATTTTGGGTGCCCAACTTGAGACACCGCAAAAGGCCTGATTTTCAGAGGATGGGTGTTAAGCATCTCTGGAAATCTGCTCCCTTTTTAGGTGTGTTAATTTGGGGACCCAAAAATTGAGGCAACCAAAACCACTAATAGCTCTTGAGAATGTAAGCTTTAGATATTCCGGTGAGAGGGGCATTTTTAAGTAGTTTGATAGGTTAGATAAGGTACAGCCAAGGCCGATTATGGCCCTACATTTCCAGCCAAGATCAAGGAAGTTGCGAAGAGTGGCAATGACTGGCCGCTTATTAGCAACTCTCTTTGAAGAAAGTCCCCTCAGCAGGTAGGTTTGCGCGACTGCAGCCAGGGAAGAAAGCGCTGGGATGTGCCTCCCCTAGCTGCAGCCCTGCAAACTTCACTGTGGCCCATGCTCAACCCATCCCAGCACTTCCTTCTGGAGCTGCAGTCTCACAAACCTGTGCCCAGGGCGTGCACAGGAGGGAAGGGGCTGCAAGGTGGGAGAAGAGGCTGTGGGCACGGCAGTATCAGGGAAAGTGAATGCAGCCCGGATGTCAGAGCTGCCTTGTTCCGCTCCATGCATTCTCCAGGCTGCGCCCTGCCATAGAACTGCGTGCAGGGAAGGAAGCGTTGGGATGTGCTGAGCCCTGACTCCTGAAGAGAACATGATGCAGCCCCATGGACTTGCAGCGGCCCTGCTCTCCTTAGAAAGCATCGTCATCTGGGCTTCAGCACCCACTGCTGCCCTGGCTGTGGGCAGGTTCCTTCCTTGTCAGCACTTCCTTCCTTGGATGCTGCCCTGAGCACCTGCCTTATTAGCAACTGCCAGGTAATAGCAACTTTTTGCTGGCGACCAAGGGGTTGCTAATCAGTGGAATCCACTGGACTGCAGTGACCCCACAGTTAGTGTCTCTGCCCTGAGTCCAGAATCAGCATCTGGTCCTTGGTCTCCCACTGTACACCTGGGGAGAGATTCTCCATCATGCCAGACCCCACTGTTTCAGCAGCCTCCAACAGGGCAATATAAATTCAGGACTGATCATGGGAGAATTCCTTTGAGTAGCTTATGCTGCCCTAGGAATTTCATCACCTCTTCCCCAGCATAGAGACATGTTAGCAGCAGAAAGGGGCATTCTCAGTGGCACTGTTGCCCATAGAGCAGCCCGGGGATGCTGCCATAACTTGGGACTGTAATGATGCACTGCCTATAGGTGTCTCGTGCCATTAACCATCATGAAATTCCTGGTTTCCCCTACTGTGCATTTTCCTAAGGTACTGCACCGCTTCCTAGGAGCAACATGCTGGTAAGCCAGTAGGTTAACTTGTCATGTATTATCCAGAGGTGGTTATATACCCCTAAAACACAGCTACATACACCACAAAGAACAAAAAATGTACAGCAGCTAGGTATGGCACAATTTACATGGCATTGTCATGTCGTTTGAATCATGGCAATAGCATATTTCTGAGCACAAATTAGTGCTAGGGCTGACACCTTGGGGATATGTGGGACAGCATAGTCTTGTGATTCACACTGGACTGGAAGTCACACATTCCTGAGTCCTAATTTTGGCTCTGCTAATGACTTTCTGCTTGGCTGTGGGCGACCCATTTAACCTACGTGTGACTCCGTTTCCTCATCTTTCCAATGGGAAGAACAATTCTATGCTGCTGTTCAGGATGTTGGAGGATTAGGTAATGTTTCCACAGTATTCTGAAGTTGTAAAGCTGCTAGTGTGACTAACGTCCCTTTCAGTTTCTTCAGACATAGTAGCCTTGTCATACCACTAGGTGTGACTGCCACTGTTATGGTGACTGTCCTAATTCTGTACAAGAGGATTGTTGGCACACAGGCAGACAAATGACATGGCCTATGGTCATCAGATCTATGTAAACTGTTGTCTGAGCCTACAGGAACTGCTGTTAGGAGTGAAGGTACAACAGCTCTTCCACGCTGGAAACCAGACAGTAAAAGTGAACATTAGATTTGTAATATGTAATCTAACAATCTAATGGACTGTACATACAACTCTCTTGTCATTATCATTTGCAACGCTATGACAGTCCTTTGCCCACCTGCTTTATTACAGCTTGCTTCTTCTCTTCCATTTGATGTTTGCTGACAGCTACGTTCTTACATGTGTGGGTAAGTGTGCATTGTGATTTCAGGTGTTTCATGAACTGCTGGCATGCCCCTGTGTATCAGCCATTCATATGCAGGGGTTGTGGATTCTATATCTCCCACCTTATCTAACCAAATCCTACTGAATTTTGCTCTTTGTGCCACTAGTTTGTTTTTTCTGCCACTTGTAGCCATGATACTTGTCACCTCAATTTTGAGGATGGTGTCTACAATCATAGTTTGTATAAATGTGTCTTTGCATGACTCCACAGACCAATTCAGGAAGAACAGTTTATTACCGGCTGCAGAGCCATTTGCCTAGCTGTGCTAATTGAGCTGCATGTTTTTTCTGTGCCTGGTACTGTGTTCCCAGCTGCTCAGCGTGACTCTTCTCAAAGTCATGAACACCCACCCTTATAGCGTGGCATCATGCAGTATGATAATTGCCATTTGCTCAAAGGCTGAGTCAGAAATTTGTATTTTGTGCAGCTTTCGTTTTTTGTCTTTGAAGTGTTTCATCTGCATTCTATGCTCACCATTGTCAGAGATTAGTTCAGAAATAAGACTTGTTTTGATAGATGGATCTCAGGCATTCAAATTACATGGCCCATCCATCTCAATTGGGCGCAGGTCAAATGAACCTCAGTGCTAACTAAATCAGCTTTCACCATGACTTCAGTGTTGAAAACCTGGTCCTGACATTTGATGCCCAGCAGCAATTGATGTCCCAAGAGGCCAGTCACTTACGCCAGATCAATTGGTACTCTAGATTTTACCAAAGACAATGCCTGTAGCCAATCCTGTAATAAAATATCTGAAGATTTATTAACTAGGAAAAAGGAATGAGAGATATTTACAGGTTAAAGCAAGCAAACATACATGCACAAATGAGTTACCACCTAAATCCTTAGGCCTGGTCTACACTGGTGACTTAGGTCGACTTAAAGTCACTTAAGTCGACTTAATAACACCCGCGTCTACACTGGCACCACTGTTAATTCGAATTAAGGTGCCTGGAAAATTGACTTAATAAGACCACCTCTGCAAGTGGCATAGCGCCTAATTCAAATTTGTTAAATCAATTTAGTGTCAATGTAAACACAACGGAACTTAATTAATTAATAGACCTCCAGAATGTATCCCACAATGTCCCATTTTGACTGCTCTGGACAGTCGCGCTGTGCTGCTCAGTGGTCACACTAGCAGGAAAAGTCCCCTCCCCTCAAGCCCCAGGAACATTTGAATTCTCATTTCCTGTGCTGCCAGCATGGAGAGAGCTGTTCTCTGCATGGCTACTGCAAAGTTCAAATGCGCCCCAGCATGGAGTCGACCAGAGGTCTTAGATCTCATCGGGCTGTGGGGCGAGGAGTCCGTTCTGGCTCAGCTCAGAGCCAACAAAAGGAATCTGGACATATATGGGAAGATATCCCAGGGCATGCTTGAGAAGGGACACCAGAGGGACGCTCAGCAGTGCTGCGGGAAGATCAAGGAGCTGCGCCAGTCGTATCAGAAAGCCAGGGAAGCTAACAGCCGCTCTGGCTCCTCGCCCAAAAAATGCCGGTATTATGATGAGGTGCATGCAATTCTCGGTGGCGATCCCACCACGGTGCCTCCCTGCAGCATTGATACCTCCACTAGGTCACAGTCCATGATCAAAGATGAGGACTCTGTGGATGAGGAGGAGGAAGCTGAGGAGAGCAGGGTGCAGAAGAGTGGGGTGTTCGTTCTCCCAGAAAGTCAGGACTTATTCTTGACCCCCGAGTAGTCCAGCAGCACACAGTCTATCTTCCCTGGAGCCCCTTTCAAGTAGTTAAAGGCTGCTATCAAATCCCCCCTCATTCTTCTCTTCTGTAGACTGAACAAGCCTAGTTCCTTCAGCCTCTCCTCATACGTCTTGTGCTCCAGCCCCAATCATTTTTGTTGCCCTCTGCTGGACTCTCTCTACCTTCTCCACCCCCTTTTGTAGTGCGGGTCCCAAAACTGGACACAATACTCCAAATGAGGCCTCACAAGTGCCAAATAGAGGGGAATGATCACTTCCTGTGATCTGCTGGCAATGCTCCTACTAATGCAGTCCAATATGTTATTAGCCTTCCTGGCAACCAGGGCACACTGCTGACTCATATCCAGCTTCTTATCCACTGTTACCCCCAGGTCCTTTTCTGCAGAACTGCTGCCTAGCTTGTCGGTCCCCAGTCTGTAGCTGTGCATGGGATTCTTCTGTCCTAGGTCCAAGGAACAGTTTCTTCCGTCCAAGGAACAGTTAATTTATGTGATGAGAAATGCTACATTTATCATCAGTTGATATCTCATGGAAAATGTAACGTATGTAATCTGTTATCCCTCGAAAAACTTTTCATGGGAGGGCTGCCTTGTTCCTCCCTCCATGGAAGGATTCTTCTCTGCAATCAAGGTAGCCAACATCACCGTGGAACACTGCTGGTACCCCACTGTGTCCAGCAGATCTGTGTTTTAAGCATAGCCTCCCCCACACACACGGTATCCACAGTTCCTCTCTGTAAAGATTTAAAATACAAGCAGAGATTTCCACCCTCCCCACACCACGCCGTCCACAGTTCCTCTCTGTAAGAGTTTAAAATACAAGCAGGGATTTCCACCCTCCCCCCACCACGCCATCCACAGTTCCTCTCTGTAAGGGTTTAAAATACAAGCAGAGAGAGGGAATCATTTGGTACATTTTTTCAGGGGATCATTGTCTACATTGTATCAGGGGATCATTATCTAAATTCTTACATTTGTATAATTTTTTTCATTATGCTAACTGTGGCTACCTTGTTATTTTTCATTCATTCTGAAGACACTTTGGCTATGGACCGACCCTTAAGAAATGCTGCGGACAGACTGTCTCAGAGGAAAATAAAAAGCAGAGATGACGTTTGCAGAGCTCATGAATGCCTCAGCAGCCACAAAGACAGAGCACAGAGCGTGGAGGCTGTCCTTGTCACAGAATATGGACCTAGACAGGGAGAGTCACTGAGTAGTGATGGAGCATGATCGTGGTACCACACAGGAAATGCTGCGAATCATGTGGGACCAGGCAGACGTGCTCCAGCAGCTTGTGGAGCTTCAGGAGGAAAGGAGGCAGGACAGAGTCCTGCTGCAGCCCCTAGATAATGCTCCTCAACCAAGGGCTTTGCTGCCCTCCCCTGCCCCCAAGAAGTCTCGGAGGAGATTGTCCAGGTTGCAGTACGTGCTCGCCTCCGCCCCAATGGAGGTGAACAGAAAGCAGCGGCGGCCACACTGACAGCTGGGTCTAGCAAACTACCACCCTATCCCTTGAGACAGTTAATGAACACTTCCTCCCCCCTTCCCCCATGACTTGAATCTTCAAAAATAAAGTTTTGCATCATTTCAACACGTTTCTTGATTAAAACTTGTCTTGTTCAGGAGGGATTTGGTGGGCACAGATATCGTTGGTGGGGCGTTCACCAAAGGCAAACAACATACAGGAACAGAAATCAGTCCTGCATCTCATTGCAGAATCTGTTTTTCAAAGCTTCCCTAATGCAAAACGCTCTGCGGTTAGCTCTCAGCATAGTGCTGGCACCTGGCTGCTCATAACTGGCAGCCAGTCTTTCTGCCTCCACAGCCCAACCCTGGGAGAACCTCTCACTCTTCGCTTCACACACATTATGAAGAACACAGCAAGCAGATATCACAGAAGGGAGGTTCTTCTCACTCATGTCCAGCCTAGTGAGGAGACTCCTCCATCTACCCTTTAAACGCCCAAAGGCACATTCTACAACCATTCTGCAACTGCTTAACCTCTTAATAAAACACTCCTTGTCACTGTCAAGGTGACCGGTGTATGGCTTCATTAGCCAAGGGAGCAAGGGGTAAGCAGGATCCCCCAGAATCACTATGGGCATTTCCACACCCCTGATGTGAATTTTTTGGTCAAGGAAGAAAGTGCCTGCCTGCATCTTAGAGAACAGCCCCGAGTTACAAAATACACGAGTGTCATGCACCTTCCCAGACCACCCCACATAGATGTCAGTGAAACAACCCCTGTGATCCACAAGCCCCTGCAGGACTACGGAAAAGTACCCCTTGCAGTTTATGTACTCAGTTGCTAGGTGTGCAGGTGCTAAGATGGGGATGTGCGTCCCATCAATGTCCCCCCCCCGCAGGTTGGGAAGCCCATCGTGGCAAACCCCCCAATATGTCCTGCACATTTACCAAAGTCACTACCCTTCATAGCAGAAGTCTATTGATGGTACTGCACACTTGGTGCATGGCTATGCACACTGTAGATTTACCGACTCCGAATTGATTCCCAACAGAGTGGTAACAGTTGGGGGTTGCCAGCTTCCACAGAGTGATGGCCACTCGCTTCTCCACCGTCATAGCTTGTCTCAAGTGAGTGTTCACACGCTTCAGGACGGGGCCAGCTCTGAGCACAGTTCAAGGAAAGTTGCCTTTCGCATCCAAAAGCTTTGCAGCCACTGGTCATCATCCCACAGCTGCATAACGATGCAGTCCCACCAGTCCATGCTTGTTTCCCTGCACCAGAACCGGCGCTCCACGGACTGCAGATGACATGTTACAGCCTGCAGCAATCTGGAATTGTTCTGCTCAATGTCTTGTAGCAGGGCAGCCTCGGTGGCATCGATGTTGTCTCTGCTTCAGCTTCTTGCTCTATTTCTAAAGTACTCCATGATAAGCCGCGATGTATTTGTCACGCTCACCATTATAGTGCAGAGTTGAGCTGGCTCCATGTCTCTGCAGCAATGGCGATCGCAGGGAGGAAAAATACTTTTCCTGTTTGTTGGGGGGGCGGGGGTGGAGAAAGGTGGGGGAAGCAGCATTTCATCCTGGGACGATGACACTCGCCCCAACAGCCACCATGGCTAGTTGCACTGTGGGATAGCTACCCACACTGCACTGCTTTCAATTCAAATTAAGGCTTGTCAGTGTAAATGCAAGAGACCAGCGCAAACAGCATAGTGTGTACACTCTGCTGCGATTTCTAAAAATCAGCTGCTGAAAGTTGAATTAAACAAAGTCGACTTCCCGTGGTAGTGTAGACATAGCCTTAGAGTGACAGAGTTGTAATGATCTGTAAATTCAAAGTGTTTTTCAGGGTGGACTCAGAAGGCAGCCCTTGGGGATCTCTGGCTTCAGTTTGGAGTCTCTGGTTCTTCAGAGTTCAAACATCCAAACACAGATGGAAAATTGTCCAGTGTCTTTGTTTTATTTTCTTCATTTAGCTTCTATGTCCATAAGACAAACTTCCTTGCACTTAGTATTTCCCTAGAGGGATAGGGCTATTAATGGCTCCTTAATATTGCAATATTCTGTGATGACCCGTCTGATTTTGATAGTCCTTCTGGATAGGTGGAGGTGACGATTCCTGTGCCTGAGTTCACAAGTTCAGAACAAACAATTTCAAAACTTACATATTTTCTTATAGCATGGAATACAGCCACTGCAAGTGAGATTCATGCGTGCAGCAACTTATATGCATTTCATAGAGCCTAAACACTAAATACATTCTTATAAGACTAATACCTATTTTGAGCAAAACTAACATACAGGTGAAGTGGTCTGGTCTCCAGCTATGAGTTTGTTAATTCTTAGTTTATGCCGCTGCCTGGGCAAGAACTGGCATCTGGCCTGTCAGCATCACAAAAATTATAGACTTGGTTGAAAATAAAATGAATTAAAGCAGTGATTTTCAACCTGAGATCTGCAGACCCCTGGAGGTCCATGGCCTATGTTTAAGGGATCTGAGAAAGTTTGTCATTACCAAAGAATAGCAGTTTTCAACCTGAAGCCTGCAAACTGTCTAAGATTTCCAAAGGGGTCTGCACCTCCATTTGAAAATTTTTAGGGGTCTGCAAAGGAAAAAAGGTTTAAAAACCACTGAGTTAAAGCCAACAGGCATCACAGTATAACTATACACTGTGTTGATACTCACTTTCTAAGATGAAATGATGCATCACAGAGAGGTCAGATTCTACATGGGAAGAATAGGTATAATCATTTTTCTCACCGTTCCTTGTTGGTAGATGGGTGCACCTATCTAAAATCAGCATATTACCGGTTTTATAATCAGTTATAATAATACCCCTCAATTAGTTAGCATTAAATCCACCTTTTCACCATAAGTATTTTCTATTTTCTCATTGGCTATTTAACATTAAGCATTGTCCTAAATAACATCTCTGTAAATGTCATACCAATAACTATCAATATAGATAGCATTTTCTAAAACATTGGATCTTATTTAAAACACATGTAAAAACTTGTTATGACCAAAACATATGTACAACATGACTTGGGGTTATGCCCTAATTTATCTCTAATTTGCCTCTGAATTGCCTCACTTCAGTTTCCTTTTATTTTACCAGGCTTTGCTTGATTATTGTCAAGCCTACTTTTAGAATATACATATTTTGGGCCTACTCACATTTCAACAGATTTTGATATGACATAAGCAAGCCATCATCTCTGTTGGCTACAACGTACAGCATTGTCACTTGAAATGTGTAATAGATTTGAAAGAGCTACAAAATCCCATGAAATTATTCCATGTACAAATATGCAATCCATATAATCAGAGTTCGACTTTTATCAGTGCAGGTAAAGAGGCTAAAATAAAAGTCCTAATACATGCGAGTGCAGACCTTAAGGAGGGTTTTATTCCATACAAATCCTAGTTGAATTCTGCTTATGACCTGCTGTACCAAATCTGACAAGAGCTACAGGTGGTCATGGTAGGACGTCATGCTAGCTCATCCAAAAATCAGACACTTTCAAAAGAGCAAGGTGGAAATTTGAATCAACAACATAAGCTTTACAGATATGGACTAACTGTTGGTGGAACACTGAGTATTTGAGTATTGTAGGTCTCACAACTTCATCCTATCAGATCTACACAGTGAAACCTGTGTTCCAGAGAGAAACAAACTAATTGGCCCATATTCTGTTCTTAGCAGTGTTATTCCATCTAATTCAATAGACTTACTCCTGATTTACATTGGTGCAACAGAATGCAGAATTGGTCCATTGATTCCTGCAATCCTGTGTACAAGTGTGTGTTTTCTGCACATTGATATAGGCACCACTGAAATCAGTCACAACCCTTTCCTCTGTAGCACAGCTTACTCTGTGTTCACAGCCAAGACCTTTAATATGCCTCCCAGCAGGCTTTCATTCTCAGTCTTTATTGTTGTTGTTGTACAAGATTCTGCTGCAACAACCAAAACACCAACATAAAGAGCTAGGAATGTTTAAAAGATTCTTCATTATAAAACATGTTCCTCTTTTCTAAGATCGAAACAATATCAACCTCGTATTTGCAGTTGGTCTCATTCTATACAAATGGGGAGCATTTCACTGGTGAAAAGTGCTTTGTTTAGAAATGCCCATGTATCTCATCAATTTGCCTTAAGGGTACTGCAAAACTGTACTGAAGATGATTTATATCTCACTGTGCTGTATTTCAGGAATGCTAAGTGAAATTGTCTTCCCAAGCTCTTTTCCGGATGAAATGTTGCAGCAAGCAACGACATACCTACTCCAGCTACTGAAGGTGCAGCTAGCAAATTGCTAACATATTGTAGGCTATAATTGTCAGTTGAAAAGAAGAGGGGGTCATGGTCATGAGACTGTTGAGACAACATAAACCACAGAGTGCAAAGAGATTTGACTTTTCTAGCCTGACAATCGCTAGGCCCATTAGAGGAGCCATGCATCAGCATCATCTGTAAGTTTGAGGAAGTTTTAGACCTATTTTACTAGATTTGGCTCTTACCCTGAAAAGACTTGTTTATCCATTGTAAGATGTCCCACTGATGTCAGTGGGCTGACTATATCAATGTTTAAATTTAAGAATGAGTGAATCTTTGCAGGGTTGGTACCTAAAAAGCTTGCCAGAGCTTCTAATCAGTCATTGCTAGTGGAGTGAAAACAACTGCATCATCTCATTTTGCTGATTTTAACGCCTAGGCTTTGGAAGCAAAAACAATATTCCTTCCAGGCAAAGAGAGATACTCTAGGGGATATTACAGAAACGACTGTGGGTTTTATCCAAAGTCCATTGACGTCAATGGAAAGACTTCTGGAGGAATATTAGAATCTTACTGCTAAAAATCATGTTTTCCGTTGTTGCATCCATCTCATATCCTGCAATTTCTTTTCTTTTTGCCCATCAACTGTTTTTTCCATTAACCCACTCCTCACTGTGGGCTGGATACTTCCAAAGAGAAGGCTAACAACAATCTACCGTTTTATCCCTCAAAAGTAGAACATCTGACAAACTCATCTCAAGTAGCACGAACAGATGTTGAACAGTGTAAAAGAGATGGGGGAAATTCAGAAAAATTGAAGTAGTCAGCAAGGACTAAGCAGAAAGAAATGAAAAGTGTCAGTACAAAGGAGAGATGGAGGGCCAGATCATCAGCTGGTATAGATCGTTCAATAGTCTGTAAGAACAAGAGAAAACAGTAACAGGTAGGCCCTATGGTTACTGTGGAGGATGGGCACCCTCAGAACAGGGCTAAATTAGAAGATGATCGTACAGTGCATAGCTGATTTGTCTACTTAGAAATGTAGAATGTGATGATCTGAAAGGGGCACCAAACTTTTAGTACATTTGGGTCCAGCATAACTTAAATGAGTCCCTCACAGTTCTTTCCCTAAACTGGAAATTGTTATTTTGTTGCTATAATTTTCAGAGAGAGAAAGTTTCCCCTAGCCTTGCCTGAGCAGAAATTATCTTGAGCCAAAGAGGTCTTATAAATATCCCAAGCTGGACACACACAAAAGGATTTGTTTCACCAACTCCTACAGCAGCATCAGACATACCTGCTGTGGGGAATCTCAGCAGAAGAGTAGAGAAACAAGCTCTGGAGAAGCAGGCTGTGCCTGAAAGACCAGTTAGACCTGCTCCTGAAGAGTAGAGCTTTAAAGCTGGAGCCTGACTACCAATGCAAATTAGCCTGATGCAGCCAACCCTGTTAAGACTTGTCCAGACATAAGGGAGGAGCCTGAGGGTTGAGCCATCACCCACAGTATCCTACTCACTGAGAACCAACAACCACCAGAAGCTTCATCAACCTGGGTAGGCTAAATATTATTCTGAATATTTATATATTTCTAGGGAATAAAGGGGGAGATAGTGGTGTGACCAGTCCTTGGTTCTAGACACCTAAAAAGAGAGGCGAGGGAGGAGGAGTCCGTCTCTTCTAAAGGAGCTGAAACCCCGGGTGAAGACAAGGGAAAGAAATGTGGATATTGTATGGGAGGGAGGTGGGAGGAAGCAATGTGGTAGGAGAGAGATTTGGGCATTTAGAGAGACATGAATATAGGGGAGGGAAAGGAAATGAGAGAGAGAGAGACTGTGGGCCTTGTGGTGACAGGGAGAAAAGAAATTGAGAAGGATTGTGGAGGGAGGTGGGATGTGGAGAAGGTAAGAAAAAGAGGGGATAGAGGTGGAGCAGCAGCAGTCCCTTCTCTTTATGAACAGGACTTACCCGGGATAGAAACAGGTAGAGCTTGGGGTGGATGGTAAAAGAGGGATGAAGAGTCTGAGATTTAGAGGTGTACTTCGATGGAGAAGGATAAAGGGGGAGGAGAGAGAAAGAGAGTGATTCTGAGAGGGATCTGCATGAAATGGGAAGAAATGGGATGAGAAGGAAAAAAAGAGTCACAGCCTTCACAGGAAAGAAGGAAAGCGTGAAGGAATAATGATCTCAAGGCTGCTACTGGTGAGGCCTGAAAGAGCATCAGTCAGGAAAGGGCCAGACCCCAGGGAAGCTGGACAGAGCAGGATAAGCACTCCACACTGTGTTCAGATGGCTCGATTAAGGGAGGAGGGAAAGCCTGGAGATGCTCAGCTGCATATGTACCCCCTCAGCATTTCCATGCAGTGTTTTTAATGGGGGTGGAAGGGAAATAGACAGTAACTTTGAGGGAATGACAGACAGAATCATCTCTCTGGGTTCTCTCATAATCCTAAACTGTCTGTGCTACCCAGCAAAGTTCCAGCAGGTTCAAACAAAAGCCTACCTGTTCCATCCATAGTTACTGAAAGTGAGTCAGCAGGAACTCACGCAGAGCTTGCAAAAAGCAGAACAAAGCAAAGTAGCTCTGGAGAATGAATGTATTACACAGTACAGCAACTCAGTGTATATCCAAGGTACTTGCCATGGCTGAGCCCCAAGACAGATAATTTTGTGGAAGAATAAGTCTCATATTAAGGAATGTATCTAAAATGTGGAATTGAATTAAATGAGCATATGCAAAATGCTTCTGCTTGGGATAACTGTAGCTTTGTATGTAAGAATTTGGCCTCGGTCCTCACTGGACACCACCCAGAGCAACTTGAGGGGGTGTATAAAGCATTAATGAAGTAAGATTGCACATTTAATATTACAGCCAAAGCCTGGAGGTAAAATATGCACATATGTGTCCCAGAGATCAAGACCCAAAAGGTTTTGATATAGAATGCAGATTAGTATCTGGTACGTGAAGAGATCTCAATAAAGATAAAGATGTCAGGCAAAATTTTGTGTTAAAACTGTGTGATGACTTGAAAGACCTTCAAATTTTTCCATATGGAAAAATCCACCAAAATGAAGTTTCCTCCCACCCATGATTTTGGGAAGGGAGTGAGGGATGCATGGGGGGCTGAGACTTTTACATTGGGGGCTGATATTTGTAACTGAGATGGATTTTTCTTCTTTGGTTTTTGACTTGGTTACATTTGGTTTGAACACACAGTACTGTATTTTTAGTAGACAGCAAAAGTACCTAGAGCCCTGATCAGCATTTTTGACATATTGTATAAATCACAAAGAAATAAAGAGCACCACTTTCAGCCAATGCTACCCTGCCATGCTACCTATAGATGGCAGGGAAATAGCCTTGTCTTTTCCTGATGGGTCAGTATTTCTAGCTTACCACAGAGAGCCAGAAATTTCACCTGAGAACAATGAATACAGATTAATTGCCTACATCTCCTAAAGGCAACCCAGGGAGTTATCCAGGAACTAGCTATCTAAACAAGTCTCAGACAGGTTCTGAAAACAGGGAGAACACTGATACTGTGAACGTGGCTCTGAGAAATGAGGTAAAATATGATCGACGTCACATTCAGGAGGGCATAACCCAAAGGCCATTTTGAAGTACTCCTAAAAATCATAATTACAGTAATAATGAAGGACCTATTAGACAGCACTCTTGCAGCCTGGCTGTAGGGTCAGATACTGCTAAGTGACTCCAGATACTGTGGCATATTTGAAAGCCCCAAGGCTGATATAAAATACCTCAGAAAAGAGATTGCCCTTGAGGAGACAAAAGAACTCCTGGGAATTAGAGTAGGAAGACCTTCCAGCAGGAAGGCAATTACTGCTTTAGCTTCAGACACCGGCTGTAATTGTTAATTACCATGATTTATAATAGCACCAAGGCACATATAAACAGGCACTGTTCCTAGGTCAAGGAGCTTACAATCTAGGGAATCCTATCTAGGCAATACCATGGTGAAAATTACAAGAAGCCTTAATGGACATAGACAGGAATGCCTGGGGAACCTGCGCCACTATAGGCAGTGTTCTTATGGGGGTAGATTTGGGAATGGGGTTAGTTAATTACAATGAGCGGGTCATGTGTTGCTTGCTTTTACGTATTTTGTTTGTCCCCTGAGGATTTTTATTTCCTCTTGTTTTTTAGAGATGGTTAGTTTCCAGAACATAGTTGACAGCACTAAAGTGCACACTAATGGAGGAAAGCTATCCAAAAGAACTGCCTTTTGGGGAGAGATTGGAAGGAAGAGAGTGAGGTCACCTGATGAATAGGAAAAGGGAAGCAATTCCAGCCTCAGGGATAACATAAGGAAAGGTACCAAACTGGCTGAGGATTGAGGCCAGAGGCATAAGCGGGAGAGGAAAACAAAGTGAGCATCAAGAAGAAGAGTATCAGTGGCCTGAGAAGAGGAATAGGAGGAAATAAGGGCTGAGATGTTGGCAACACAAAAACATGCAGAACCTTGATGGAACCTGTGAAGATGTACAAAGAGGAGAGTGTGGTGGTCTTGATGGTGAGAAAGGAAGATGA
This sequence comes from Emydura macquarii macquarii, assembly GCF_026122565.2. NCBI lineage: Eukaryota > Metazoa > Chordata > Testudines > Chelidae > Emydura > Emydura macquarii. The sequence goes on from NW_027132200.1 coordinate 23,724, forward strand.
TTTAGCAGTAGTATGTTGGTGGATTGTGTTACCCACACAGTCCAGGGCACCCCACCTTTTCCCAGTTTGTAGAGCTCTAGGCAAAAGGCACATATCCTTACCCAATACATAGGGCTCAGGGCCACCCGTACCCAATTCATAGGGCTCAGGGTGAAACTAACCTGCTTAATTTAAGTACTCACATCCCTTCCCAATTTGTAGGGCTCTGGGTGTATTCTACTGCGGGTTTGCAGGACTTTTTACCAGTGAGAGAATCTTACACAGTAATATCCTTAACATCTATTTATTAACAATTACCAAACATAATACACATGCTAACAATACAATGCTATGCTCACCAATCCTGATCAGCTAGGTGGACTTTCCCTGTTGGCCAGGCAGTCAGTCTCGTCTGGGTTCTGGCTGCTGCACATCATGATTGTACAGAGGATTCTAGCAGCTCTGATCTTGGGCTGTGTCTTAGAGGTGAATTCTTCTTTCAGGTCTTTCCTTCGTTTTATTCTTCTTGTTCCAGCTGGTCTCTCATTGGACCCCAGTTTTATAGTGAAACTTGAGTCCTGCTTGCTATACCTTAACCAATCTTTTCACTAAAATATTACAAAATAATTCTTTAACCAATCGTACCCGACCACCTTAGTTCATTTAAATATTACACACTTAGTTATGCAACAGACAGAAACAATCGAAGAACCAGACAGAAATCATACAAATAAGCAATATAGAAATGAGGACTACAAAGACAAAACAACAAAAGGGTATAGATTTCACAATCACAACTGTTGATAAGTGAGTCTTTGCTAGACAGAATGCTATCAAACAAAGTTTTCTTTAAACATCTTAAGATCTGTTTCTTTATCTGGTGGTGGCAGGTACTATTAGGACAATGACGCTTTTTTAACAGCCCAATATTACATTGTTTGATGTAATTTAGATGGGGATGTGAAAATGTGACCACATGCTTCTTAGACTATGTCTACACTGCCGCGGGAAGTCGACTTTCTTTCATTCGACTTTCAGCAGCCGATTTTTAGAAATCGCAGCAGTGTGTACACACAACGCTGTTTGCGCTGGTCTCTTACCTTTACATTGACCAGCCTTAATTCGAATTAGAAAGCAGTGCAATATGGGTAGCTATCCCACAGTGCAACTAGCCACGGTGGCTGTTGGGACGAGTGTCATCGTCCCAGGATGCGATGCTGCTTCCCCCCTCTTCTCCCCCCCCCAACAAACAGGAAAAGGATTTTCGTGCTGTTTTTTACTCCCCGCGATCGCCATTGCTGCAGAGACATGGAGCCAGCTCAACTCTGCACTCTAATTGTGAGCATGACAAATACATCATGGCTCATCATCGATTATTTTAGAAATAGAGCAAGAAGCCGAAGCAGAGACAACACCAATGCCACCGAGGCTGCACTGCTACAAGACATTGAGCAGAACAATTCCCAATTGCTGCAGGATATAATGGAGGGGCTTGCCACGATGGGCTTCCCAAGCTGCGGGGGGTGGGGGGGGGGAGAAGGGGGGGTGGAAGGGACGAGACAATGATGGGACGCACATCCCCATCTTAGTGCCTGCATGACGCTCGTGTGTTTCGTAACTCGGGGCTGTTCTCTAAGATGAAGGCGGGTACCTTCTTCCCTTACCAAAAAATTCACATTGGGGGTGTGGAAATGCCCACAGTGATCCTGGGGCATCCTGCTTACCCCTTGCTCCCTTGGCCAATGAAGTCATACACCGGGCACATTGACAGCGACAAGGAGTGTTTTATTAAGAGGTTAAGCAGTTGCAGAATGGCTGTACAATGTGCCTTTGGGCATTTAAAGGGTAGGTGGAGGAGTCTCCCCACAAGGCTGGACATGAGTGAGAAGTATCTCCCTTCTGTGATATCTGCTTGCTGTGTTCTTCATAATGTGTGTGAAGCGAAGGGTGAGAGGTTCCCCCACCGTTCGGCTGTGGAGGCAGAAAGACTGGCCGCCAATTATGAGCAGCCAGGTGCCAGCTCTATGCTGAGAGCTAACCACGGAGCGCTTTGCATTAGGGAAGCTTTGAAAACCAGGTTCTGCAATGAGATGCAGGACTGATTTCTGTTCCTGTATGTTATTTGCCTTTGCTGAACACCGCCTCCCCCCCCTCCACCAATCGATAGCTGTGCCTGATAAATCCCTCCTGAACAAGATACGATTTAATAAAAAATGTGTTGAAATGATACAAAACTTTATTTCTTAACATTCAAGACACGAGGGAAGGGGGAGGGAGTGTTCAATCACTGTCTCAAGGGGTGAAGTGGTAGCTTGTTGGCCAGCTATCAGTGCGGCCGCCGCTGCTTTCTGCTCGCCTTGCGGGGTGGGGCCCTGGGTTGAGGAGCATTATGTAGGGGCTGCAGCGGGACTCGGTCCTGCCTCCGCTCCTCCTGAAGCTCCACAAGCTGCTGGAGCACGTCTGCCTGGTCCCGCATGATTCACAGCATTTCCTGTGTGGTACTGCGATCATGCTCCATCATTTCTCGGCAACTCTCCCTGTCTAGGTCCATATTCTGGGACAAGGTCAGCCTCCACGCTCTTTGCTGTGTCTCTGCAGCATCTGAGGCATTCATGAGCTCACCAAACATGTCATCTCTGCTTTTTTTTTTTTCCCTCTTTCTAGTCTGAGACAGTCTTTCCGCAGCACTTCTTGAGGGTCAATCCAGTGCGGAGGTGTCTATAAAATGAAAGAAAAATAACAAAGTAGCCACTGTTAGCATAGTGAAGAAAATGATACAACTGTAACAATGTAGAAAATGAACCCCTGATACAACGTAGAAAATGATCGCCATGCAGTGCACAGGGCAAACACAGAGGCTCATTCCATTCCTGACGTCCCAGAACGGTCTGCTCGCTGTGCCCTTTCAGAGAGGATTTGAGAACAATGTGGTGGTGGTGGGGAAAGCTCTGCTTGTATTTTAAACCCTTACAGAGAGGAACTGTGGATAGCGAGGGGTGGGGGAAGCTCTGCTTGTATTTTGAACCCTTACAAAGAGGAACTAAGAATAGCGTGGGGGCAGAAGCTCTGCTTGTATTTTAAACCCTTACAGAGAAGAACTAAGGATAGCATGGGGGGGGGGGGGGAGGCTATGCTTAAAACACAGATTTGCTGGACGCGGCAGGGCACTAGCAGTGTTCCTCCGTGATGCTGGCTATCTTGATTGCAGAGAAGAATCCTTCCATGGAGGGAGGAACAAGGCAGCCCTCCCCTGAAAAGATTTGTGAAGGATAACAGATTACATACATAAAGGTTTCCATGAGATATCAACTGATGATAAACGTAGCAATGCTCATTACATAAATCAACTGTTCCTTGGTTAACCACACAGTACAGTCAACAAAACGCCTGAAATCCACTTCGAGCCCCCCCCCACCTCCCCCAATGTAAAAGGACAGAAATGCTAATAAGAAAAAAAACTCACCAGATGTGCCTTCCCTGGGATCATTTGTGCTGTCCTGTATGCAGCTGGACTGCTCGGGGGTCAGGAATAAGTCCTGACTTTCTGGGAGAATGGAAACCCCGCTCTCCTGCATCCTGCTCTCCTCAGCTTCCTCCCCCTCCTCCTCATCCACAGAGTCCTCATCATTGATCATGGACTGTGACCTAGTGGAGGTATCAATGCTGCAGGGAGGCACCGTGGTGGGATCGCCACCAAGAATTGCATGCACCTCATCATAGAACCGGCAGTTTTTGGGTGAGGAGCCCAGAGTGGCTGTTAGCTTCCCTGGCTTTCTGATACGACTGGCGCAGCTCCTTTATTGTCACTCGGCACTGCTGAGCGTCCCTCTGGTGTCCCTTCTCCAGCATGCCCTGGGATATCTTCCCATAAATGTCCAGATTCCTTTTGCTGGCGCTGAGCCAGAACGGACTCCTCGCCCCACAGCCTGATGAGATCTAGGACCTGTGGTCAACTCCATCCTGGAGCATGTTTGGGCTTTGCAGTAGCCATGCAGAGAACAGTGACACAGCTCTCTCCACGCTGGCTGCACAGGAAATGAAAATTCAAATCTCCCCGGGGCTTGAGGGGAGGGGACTTTTCCTGCTAGCGTGTCCACTGAGCAGCACAGCGTGACTGTCCAGAGCAGTCAAAACGGGCATTGTGGGATACATTCCAGAGGTCAATTAATTTGATTTAAGTAACATTATGTCTACACTGACACTAAATCGATTTAACAAATTCAATTTAGGCGCTACGCCACTTGCAGAGGTGGTCTTATTAAGTCGATTTTCCAGGCACCTTAATTCTAATTAACTGTGGTGCCAGTGTAGACGCAGGTGTAAGTCGACTTAAGTGACTTTAAGTCGACCTAAGTCGCCAGTGTAGACCAAGCCATGGTTTATGGCTGCTGTCTCTTCTAATATGGCTGCTACTGCTTAGCCAAAAAAACCACTCCTAAGCCCTCAGACCTTACAGATTGGAGAAGAGAAAGGCAGGGAGGCCAGAGAGAAGATCAAGACATGAAGCACAGTTCTGAAAACAGGCATAGTGTGAGGAATGGCCATCTTTTAGAAATGCAAGGTCTGATTCAACTTCCACTGAAGTCAAAGGGAATCTTTCCATTGACTGAATGGGAGTTGGATCAGGTCCTTAGAGCACAATCCCCACCCACTGAAGTAAATGGAAGTTTTTCCACTGTTTTGAATTGAAGTATAATTAAGCAGTTCATTATCTGGGACTGAAGCAAAATAATGCCATAAAAGTTAGAATTGTTACACTAGAGCCATCTGTGATATCAGCTAGGAATGTTTCAACAAAGTTCAAGTACTCTGAAGTAAGCTGAGAGACTAAATTTCAGCCTGCAGGGAGCTGGCTCTAAACTGATATAGACTAGAAAGCTATCATTCCCTTTGAACATGAACCTCTGACAAGTATGTCACACCTACAAAATAACTTCATACCACTGGAGGCCTAGAACAGGTAAATAACAACCTTACTGACCACGGTCAGAAACTCCCCTCAATAATGCTGAAAAGTTGTTATATAAGGAAACTGTTTGCTTACTTGAACTTTAGTCACCACAGTTTCTTGGTCTGTGGAATGCTGTTTAGTCTAACAGGGAGGTGGCCAACAAACAGATGTCAGTATTTGCTTACAATTGGCATCTGGTCCCAAAGAAAATTAAAGCTAGTTGTCTCTCTTCCTCCGGAGCACGGTTTTTCCAGGATGCGCAGTTCTCTGCATGTACTGTGATATTCCCAGCAGGCCAAACCTCCTAAACTGGCCAGCATCTGCACTTTACTTTCTCTCCAGAGGCTATGAACAGTTGTAATTGCCAGCAGTTACAAGTTACCACATAACTCTTTTAGGCAAGGACATTCATTCTTAAGGTGAAAGAATTACAGAGAAAATATATTAAAAACAATACAAGAACTTGCCCATATGCTAATAAGCTTACCAGAGACCACCCACCAACTCCAAAAAGGCAACAAGGGCTCTGGTAAGAGTCAGTCCTTTAAACTCCACCCAGGGGTGTTTCTGTACTTACTAGTTCATAAGGTCAAACACTACCCTGAATAGGCTAGTCTTTCCTTATACATCTCAGGCCTCTGATCTTGAGATTCTGGGAACAGGTAATCAGCAGACAATGGTCCTCTCCTCAGGATGGACCTAAGTCTGGGATTTTGCCTAATGGGAAGTGGGAAATATACATTCACTGACACCTCTCTCCCCAGAGATTCCTAGGCAAACCACTTGGCATTGTCCCAAAAGTGCATTCTTGTCAGGCGCATATTTCAATATAGTTCTTCAAAGTGCATTACACTTCCCAGGGTTCACATCACATCTCCCCCTTGAGAGGTTACGTACAATTCTTGGCCACAATAATACATAACTTTGCCTTTAATACAATAGACTCCAAAGATACTTAAACTTAATTCAATAAGGTTTTTCAAGGTTATTGCAGGAAACTGCCATATTTGTTACAATAACCTGGCTGAGCAAGGTCAGAAACTCCTCTCAGTAATGCTGAAAAATGATTAGATAAAGAAACTGTTGGCTTACTTGAACTTTAGTCACCACAGTTACCTATGGTGCTTAGTCTATTGTAACAAGAAGGTGGTGGACAAACAGACCCAAGCATTTGCTTATAACTGGGAACTGAAAGAAAATTAAAGATAATCTGAGTGTTAGTTAATTTAAGTGATCCAAATTTGTAGTGTTATCTCCTGCCCTTTTCCTTTATCTATTTCCTTTCCTCAGCGATCCCTTATGTAAAAATTATACAGGATTTAGGATGGGATTTTCAAAGTACCCTGAGGAAGAGAAGTACCCACCCACCACAAATCAATAACCTGACTTCCTCATTAACTATAAGAAAAAGTAATAAGGCCCTTTGAGAAATGCTACACTTTCCCCAAATGCTTTGATGATTCACACCCAGGCCACACATAAAATCATATGCATGACATGATTTATAGGTAGATTTACACTTCATGAGTGTAGCATTTCTCAAGGGGCATTCTTACATTATCTTACCCTTAATGAGGAAGTCAGGCCAATACATTACAACATAGGTACAATGCAGAAAGGATATTTTAAATGTAGTTTGTTAGAGTTTAAATATAACTAATCATAATTATAGGGACTGATCCTGAAACATTACTCATACTAACTTATTCACTCAAGCATTCTTTTTGAATGAGACTGCTCATATGGGCATAGATCACTGATATGAGTAAGGATTCCAGGATTGTTCTCTTACATATAAGTGACTAGTTAACTCATAAATATTTGGTCTCAATGGAGGTTAAAGTTTTAATATTAATTCTGAAACCTTTTATAGCATGATGCTAAATTTAGATTATTACAAGAGTGGACTCATGCTAATATTACAAAGGTTTTGTTGAAAGGATCAAGTAGAGATGGGTCAAAGCCACAAAGTCCAGATTCTGATCTGGATCTAGATTTCAATGCTCCCAAATTTTGGGAGGGAGGGAGCTTGAGCTTTGGCTATGCTCATTACCAAGGCATGGCTCTGTTGTTGAAATTCAAATCCAATTTTGAAAAACTAAGGTTTGGATATGTTCAGATCTGGGGCTTTAGTTCAACCCCTCCTTTAATTTCAAGGTTTAAAGAAATAAAGCAATAAAAGTTAAATGTTAAGTAAGTTTTTTTTTAATGGGCTTTTTCATTTTTAACTTACTATGTTGCAAATTACATTTTGGAAACTCATACTGAAATCTGTTTGGAAATTGAATTTCTCCGCCCCTGCCTACACTCTTTGTCATCCTTTTGCTACTTATAATACCTGAGCCTTGGATATCTCAATCCCTTATTCATGTGTTCTTGGACATCTTATTAGGAAAAGATACTGTGAGAAGTCCAATCACTCTTGGCAACTAGAGTCAGTTCCTCAGGTGTGCTGAGCAGTACTTGGTGTAGCTGAGGTGGGGAGCAAAGGTGACTTTCAACCATTTTTCTTCACTTGACTGGGAGCCCCTACCACATTTTAAAGCAGCCTCGTGGCTTAGACTAGCTTATAAGAACTCCTTAAGGGCCATTTCACCAAATGGAACTACTGGAAGATACTAGGGTCCTACCATATGCCTTTACCTTTACCTCAGACATCAGGAGTCTACATATGCATTAGGAGTATTGCCTTCTGCCTTAATGAGCATATCATTCTGCCAATATTCTTCCATGACCATACGTCTGTCCCATAGAGGCCCTTTCCCATATGCTGTATGTTAAAAGATCCTATTTGCTTAGTTTGACACTAGTCCTTTGGGCAATGCCATCTCTGACTGAGCCATATAAAAATGGCTGCCTGATTGCATTTAGCACTGATATGATCTGGCTGGCCTAAATCTGGAAGGCCACATCAGAGCTCATTTGATCTCAGGTAAAGCAGTCTCTGCTGCCTGTCCAAGGATGATTCCATCTTGGACACATGCAAAGCATCCTCACTCCATGCATTTAAAAACCCTATTGCTTGGTTTCAGCCTCTAGAGAGGAGGAGGAATCCCACTTCATGAGCCCAAACTCCCTCACCCATTAGGGTTTATTTCCTTTAAGATTTTTCCTAATTTATGCTGGCCACATTTTGATGGGGGTTTTTTTTGGATACAACATACAGGTCGAGAGTTAGGTCCAATGTTCTTTTTGGAAGCTGTCTTATCCCTCACTTTTAAACTTCTAGCTCATAATGGCTTACTTAAATACTGCAAAGTACTACACTTCAGTATTGCATAAGAAGCAGCAAAAAGCCATCTTGGTATCCATATACTGAGGAAACCACTGGAAAGGTGTAGGGATATAAATGAAAACTTGGATCCTGGTTTTGTCTGAAAACCAGCAGTTCTGTCAAAGACTGAATCTTTGGGAGAAAATCTGATAAAATAGGAAAGGTAACCATTAATAAATGTAGACCTAGGACTGCATTTTATGTTTTGTTTTATATGTGTAACCAGATCTGTTTCCAGTCATTATCCTTTCTCAGTGTGTCTAAAGTCTTAATCTGTTAAGAAACTTATGATTGTTTTTGCTATAAATATATTTCAGTGGTGTAATGTTATAATGGACCTTCCTGAGTTGTACAGTCAAGCTATGTGTACGGTCTCTCTTTGGAGACAGCTTACATGCTAATAACCATCAGTCTAGTGGCAGGGCCTGGATACTGCAGGGAGCACTCCAAGCGGGTTGGTGAGTACTTAGCACTAGCCTGCACAGAGGACCAGGTCTGCGGACACCTGGAAGTCAGTGCTTGTGTGGTCAGAGCTGTTGGTTTCAGGAAACAGTACCACAGCAATCATAGGCAAGACTACCCAAGACTACACTAAGGGCAAGTAGTGGCAAGGTGCCTCACAAACATGGGTAACCCTGGGGAGCATCACAAGCTCATGGTAACTTTTCTTTAGAACTTCCTAAACTTAGGCCTGTTACTCTCAGAAGGGGTGTGCATGTTAGCAGTATTCATTTTTGTCTACCTCCTTGTAACAGGGCAGAGGGTAGAAAACTCCTCACCTGCCTCTGTTAGCCCAGACCTAAGGGGCTTTAGCAGTGCAGGTAACAGCTACAGCCCCTGATTAACCTGGGTGCAAGCCTGGCCTAAAGAAGGAACTGGGAACACCTGGGGACCTGGTTCAGCGAGATATATAGACCAGTACCTGAATGCATGGCCAAATAGGGTAGAGGAGTGTGGGAGGCAGGCCATCTGCTGGCCAGGAAGGAGAGCAAAACCTGAGCTCCTAGGGTGCCTATGGCAGAAACTGGATCTGTATTGTTGCACTGTAAATAAAGGTCCATGGGTGATTGCAACCTATGAAGGCATGGTGAGCCCTTTAGGCCAGGGAAAAGGGACGCTGTAGATGGAAACAGGGGTCCAGGCCACCTGGCCTGCTATATCTGGGGTTTGTCTGGGACCCAAACAAAGCCATTGCAATAAGTGGTGACGCAGATGGAAGAGACTCTCCCATGGCTTGTGAAGGCAGTGCAGGAGTTCCAGCAGTCCCACCAAGTGGAGCGGCAGGATTTTATAAAAGAGCACACAGCCACACAACAGAAGCTGCTGCAACAGACGGTGAGTCCCATGGATAGGGAAGGCGCCAGGGCGATCAGCTGAGGACTTTGTAAAATGCGCCTAAGTGATGACCCTGACATGTACCTTGGGACTTTTGAGAGGGTGGCAACAGCTGTGGGCTGGGAGAGGGCAACCTGGGCCCTGTGCCATGTTTAGGAGGCGAGGCCCAGGCAACCTATATGGACCTTAGAGAGACCCAAGCCCAGGATTATGACCTGGTGAAGGCTGCTATCCTGGACCGGGTGGGCCTATCAATGGAAAAGTACTGGCAGATGTTCCAGATGGCCTGGTGGACAGGGAATCTACAACTGCGGGCATCTGCCCAATGGCTGATGGATTGGGCTACAAGGTGGCTATGACCAACAACCCAGATGGTGGAGCAGGTCTTAGATGTGATAATTTTAGAACAATTTGTGCACAGTCTGCCAGAGACTATTCGGATCTGGGTGTGATGGCATCAGCCAGGCCGGCTGGCGGATGCCATGGGGGTAACTGAGGAGTATGTGGAAGTGGAAGCACCTCAAAAGTCAGGGAAACCCACTAAGGACATGGAGCCTGGAGGAAGGGCCCTGGAGCCTGTGCGCAAGAAAGGGCCTGAGGAGGAAGTGGCAGAGGCCAGGACATGACTTGTTGGCAGTGTGGCTGACTGGGTCACAAGAAACAGGACTGCCTGGACATGGAGTGAGGGCTAGTGGATTTTTGTGGGTGGGCTGGTGGCCAAGGGAGGGCCATTGGGCACCATCCCCGTCTGGGGGGTGAAGAAACCCAGCAGCATTTGGTGGATCCCTCCTCTGCCCAGTCATTAATCGGGAGGAGGCTAGCAAAACCGCAATCGGTGGTGGCTCCAAGGGCCTGGGTGGTGGTGCGCTGTATACACAGGGAGACCTGGCGATACCCACTGGCCCAGATGTCCCTTGAAGCTAATGGGCAGTTCAAGTGGCAGCAGGCCAATGTAGTGGGGGGATTGCCCTACCTGATCCTGCTAGGGGCAGACTGGCAACCCCTTCCCAGGGAGTTGGGAGGGCAGGAGAGACCCCGGGGAGGCGGAAGGAGAGAGCAAGGGGATGCAGGATCCTGTGGAAAGTAAAACCCCTAGACACAAGCCAGAAGAGGAGGCATTAATGGAACCCCAAGGACTTGGGGGGGGGGGCAGACAAGCCCCCAGGGGTAAGAGCAGAAAGACCCGACCCCCTCACAACCCACGGGTGCCCAAGAGTGCTGGGGGTGTGTGTGTGTGGGGGGGGGGGGGAACACGACACATCTTGAAAAGCAGTGTCCAAACCCAGAAGGACGGGGGAGGCCGCCAGAATTAAGCCCATGGAGTTGGGGCTGATGGCAACCCTGGGAATACCTGAGGGGCCCAAGGGCCTAACTGGTCATAAGACCCATAGGGAGACTAAAACCAAGGAGGAACCTTTGGGGCTAGGGAAAGCCCTGACCACATGGGAGCCCGACTGATGGCTCTGGAAAGTGTGTCTATATGGAGGTTGGGCTGGGCTAAAGGCAACTGAGCCCCAGGAGAAAGAAGCTGTGTCCCCCCCAGTGATGGGGGATACACTGCCTCAAAATGGCCCATACCAGCAGCCAAAAAGAGGTAGGGGCTGGGTGAACTGGTTGGCTCAATAAAAGGGAGAAGGTGTGTAACAGGGCAGAGGGTAGAAAACCTCATCTGCTTCTGTTAGCCCAGACCTAAGGGGCTTGGGCAGCACAGGTAACCGCTGCAGCACCTGATCAAGCTGAGTCCGAGCCTAGCCTAACGAAGGAACTGGGAACAGCTGGGGACCTGGCCCAGGAAGACAAATAGGCCAATACCCGAAGCGAGGGAGGGAGGCAGGCATGGCTAAGCAGGGCAGGGGCATCTGGGAGACAGGCTACCTGCTAGCCAGAAGGGAGGTCGAACCATGAGTCCCATGGGCAGAAACTGGGACTGTATTGTTGCACTGTAAATAAAGGAGCCCACGTAAATGCAACCTACAAAGGTGTGGTGAGTCCTCTGGGCCAGGGAGAGGGGACCCTGTAGATGGAAACAGGAGTCTGGGCCACCTGGCTAAGGACTATCTATTATTCTGGTTGCACAGCACTTAGGGCATGGAGGCACCATTTTTCATTGGTTCCTAGGCACTACCATAATACAAATAACTCCTAATCAAGTGTAAATGAGTACCCAAGGTGCATGGCAATGGTGAATCAGGCCCTTGATTTCCATGTTGCAAGCCTCAGATCATCTTATGCACTGATGTCCTTCTCTACTGTATGATTGAAACTGTGTGATAGTTCAGTTTTATTGCTCATTAGGAGTCGACACTCAAAACATGAAACTAAGAGAGAAATTAATCACAATCAAGTAATTTTAACTATAAAATCAGAATCCAAAATTACTAAGGGTTTGAAGAGTTTTGTAATTACAGCATGTGGCTTCTCATCACCTGATTTGGTAGTTTCACATCACTAATAGCTCCTACTCTTCTCCAAAGCAGCAGACAGAAGTTAAAATTGAGCAGCAGGCTCTGTAAAGGAGAAGGAAAATGTAAGAAAAATCTTGAACTGTAAGTTATAATTTTTGTCTGTCTTCCTAGGTGCATGCATCATTAACACTTTATATGGATATTGCAGCATTTGGATTTATAATGGTAACTGAACTTCTTTATAATACTGTGCTATAATATGTTACTGGCTGTTTTAATATTTGCTATAAAGTACAAAGCAAAACAAACTCAGAGAGAAAAGACCCACATCTTTGATTTAACATGCTTATTAACTTACTTTTTAAAACTCTCTAGCTAGCTAGGAAAGTAAGGTTTTAATAACAATATGTGTTTACAAACATTAGGCCAAGTCCTTCCCTGATTCAATTGTATTAAAGCCAGTACAGATACACCAGAGATTAATTTGGCCCATATAATAAATTGTTTTCCATTGTATTACTACTCCATTTTTCATAAATATTTCTGGAAATGTTAGCTGTACATGACTGTTTAGAAATTGTATTTGTGGATACAAAGCTTTAAAAACACACTTTGCAAATTATAGAGTAAATACATTGTGAACAAGCCTTCCTTCTGCATTGTTTTTAATTGAAAGGTATATTAGAAATTGAAGGTGTGCCATAATAAAGCCAAGCTATTTTACTTTAATATATTAGAGTAATAAGGTGTGGGGTGATGTACACAGATATGAATGAAAGCTATGGAATTCCAGCCATCCAAATGTGTCTGGATTAGGAGGGCCATTCTGCAAAGAGCAAGAAAGCACAAGAAAGGAAGAAGCATAGGCAGGGGTGGAAGACATGCAGCAATGTGGCTCTTTGAAAGTACTTCCCTTGTCTACTATAGTATTGTGGAATACTTAATACCTAGCTGTTGCACAGAGCTTTTTATCCATTAACCTCAAAGTGCTTTGCCAAGGAGGGTGAGCACTGGGTGGAAAAAAACTACCAGGGGAATTACAAGTTCATCTACCACGGGTACTTACAGTAACTAGCGACTGACTAAACTGAGAATGTTATCCTCATCTCCTGAGACATTTCAACCCCCGCTGTGCGCACTGTAGGGAATAAATGCTGAACTGTCAGGGGCAGAGAAACGTTGGCTGAAGTGGGGGCAGGGAGGTAGTTTGCAGTCAAGGTGAAAGGAACTGAAGAGACATACTGAAATGCAGATGAGAGAGTAATTTAAATATCTGCACCAAAGCTGCTAACTACTGGGCTTAAATGTGCTTTCTACTGCTGCTGGGTGTCCCTACTTAACGTCCCTCTCCTGAGGCACAATGTTAGGTGGTTCAAGCCCCTCGTTTACGTTGGAGTAACAATAAATAAAACCGACTATTGATAGAAATATTAAGAATAAAACAAGCAGGAAACCCCAGGCACTAGCATTGGCCCAGGGGAAGAGAACTGCCGGGTGAAACTGACACCAGACTAACTCGCGCTTGCTCTGCTCGCCTCGCTGGTGCCCAAACCCCGTGGAGCCCTTGTCAGCAGGAAGCAGCTAAGGGCGAGAACTCCCCGGAGAAGTAAAGCTGGGGGCTGGGCAGCCGCGGCAGATAGGGAAAGGGGCAGAATGGGGACAGATCTAGAGGTGGGGGAGAGCTAGCTGGGAGCAAGGCAGGCTGGGGGAAGCTGTGCCAAACTCCTTCCCCTCCATAACGCTTGAGGCTCCCAATGCTTCCCAACCACCCTTCTCCAGCTGGTCCAGGCTCTCTCACCTGCCTCTACCCGCCCCAAGCATCTTACTTCATGTGCTTCCCCTGTCTCTCTCCAATCTGCTGATCCTCACTGATTTCCCCAGTCACCCTGCCTTTGCCAACCACCATCCCACCCACTTGTGACTCACTCAGCCTGCCCCAGCTGAGTGAACAGCTGCAGAACATATGGGCTATGCTCTGACCTCCTGCCCCTCCCTCCCCAGTGGGGGGAACACCCAGAGCAGGAAATCAATCACGGACTCTCATCCCTGAGGAACATCCCACACCAAGCCACACAAAACCCAGCCACTCTGATGATAGGACATGGTATGATACCATACCACAGGGCAGGCGCGTGTGTACAGAACAAGGAGCAACAGTCTCAAGTTGCAGTGGGGGAGGTCTAGGTTGGACATTAGGAAAAAGTTTTTCACTGGGAGGGTGGTGAAGCACTGGAATGGGTTACCTAGGGAGGTGGTGGAATCTCCATCCTTAGAGGTTTTTAAGCTGAGGCTTGACAAAGCCCTGGCTGGGATGATTTAGCTGAGGTTAGTCCTGCTTTGAGCAGGGGGTTGGACTAGATGACCTCCTGAGGTCCCTTCCAACTCTATGATTCTAACAGGTATGCCAGACTACTGTGCAGGCCGCACACACCTGTCCTGTCCTGTCCTGCCCTGCCCTAGCAGGGTGGGGGTGTGTGGGGGAGGGGATCTAGTGCTTCATCTGCCGTAAAAGACGTGCCTGGACTCAAGCCATTTTTTTTGACTTTCATAACTGGTGCAGGGGCCATGAACAGGCCGGCCGTAGAGGGGCCGGGGTTCAGCGCCGGCATAAATTAACGCCTGGCTGGGTCAGTCCCGCCCTCCCGGCTCCCCCGTTTCTAGGCGGCTCAGGGCGGTGCCGGCTTGGCTGGCTCAGGCTGGCTGGGTTTCACACGTGACGTGTTTTGCACCCTATCGGCTGCGGCTGCGGGTGGTGCCACGCTGCCCCGTGCGCTCTGGGGTCAGGTTTCAGTGCCGGGGCGGTGGCCCTTTCACTCCGTGCGCCTCACAGCTGGGCTGCGGCAGCGAGGCGGGCCGGTGTGACCCCGCTGCCGAGCTGCGGGATTAAGATCCACGCCGAATTGATCCGCGTGCGGCTCCGCTCCCTCCCTGCAGCCCGGGAGCGACGGTGACGTCAGGCGGAAAGAAAGGGCGGGGCGGGGCAGGAGAAGAGGAGAGAAGAGAGCCTCACGTTAGCCCGTGTGCGGGTCTCTGTCCGCTGCGGTGTCGAGCTGGGGCTCCAGGCTGCTGCAGTCTGCAGACGGGGGAAGCAGCAGCCGCCCCGCCCGGCGCCCATGACTTCCTGTCGTGTCTGCTGATCCCTGCTGTGGAGCGCATGACAGGAAAGCACCGAGGCGGCTGTGGCGAGAAACCTCAGGCAGAGACCGCGGTGAGGCCTGCGTGCCCCTGAAGCGGAGCAGCCGGTAAGTAGCCTGCACAGGTGCTGCGGGGAGAAGGGATGTATTACTAAAGCGCTCGTTTTGCGGAATGCGGAGGTTGGATGATGAATGCAGGACGTTGTTGTTGTTGTTGTTTTCCCCTCCTGTACAGATTGCTTTGAAATGCTCCTTGTCAGGAGGGGGAAATGAGGATTAGACTTTACCTAGCTGTTTGTTTGGGTTCAATGCTGAGAAAAAGCCTCTCTTGGAAGTGTGCTGTCAGGGCCTGAAGTCAGGGGAGTTGCACCCGGACTGGGAACCACCCCTGTATTTAGAGGGCTGCATGTGGCTCTGCTGGTGGGGGTGGGGTGGGGTGATTGTGTTTTGTTTCTTTGCCCTCTTTTGTGGGGAGCTGAGAGAGGAAGGTTTCCAGGCTTTCTCTTCACACCCTGGTAGCTAGGCTGACGTTAATGGACCTGATTTTACACTTATTATGCATGCTGCATAGTTATATACATCTGTGCGGAGAAAATGTAATATGCTATCAAATGAGGATCTTTTGCTTTCATTGGTCCAAGTTGCAAGGCAGTGGGAAATAAGGACCAGTGGAGTTGCTCTGGTGTGAATGAGAACAAAAATAAGCAACATTCCTTTGCACTGGAGCTATCAAGTTATTATCCCCTTTCTCTATGATTTATTATGTTGGGGAGCGGAGAAGAAAAGCGTCTCTGTAGACTCTTTTTATTTATGCTGCTAACGATCCATATGACTTCCTCTTCTACTACAGTTTGATGGGAGGCAGATTAGATAGTCTCTGGGCACGTCTTCCCCGGCCATATTGGCAGGATGTGCTGTGTCCAGCAGTGCTGCTGACCCACTCTGATGCATCAGCAAAATGAAATGATGATCTTGGACGTTTTTAAACAAAAAGTTCAGCATTTTAAACCACATCACATGGAGGAAGTTTTAATTAACTTTATGCTCCCAAGTTCGAACATTCTGGATTCTGTAGTTAATATTAATAACTGTGATGCGTAGGGAGATTGTTTCTCTATGTCCTTCCGTCTTAATGAGCTTCAGGAACAAATGACCTTTTGGAAAGTGGTCTACTTCGGTTCAGATGTTAGCCATGCAGTTCTGTTCACAAGATGTTCCTGCAAGCCCTTACTCATGCAAATAGTCTCACTTTGTAGAATAAGGTTTTGTTGAATTATGCCCTATTTTTTTGGTGTCCGATATTTTAAATTGCAAACAAACAATGTGCATGACTCTGATCCCGCATATGTAATTAAAACAATGCACAGAAGAAAGAAGTGTGTGAAACAGGGCTGTTTTTTGTTTTTTTTTTTTTTTTTTTGTTTGTTTTTTTAACTTTGAAAATTTGTTTATTTTTCATAACATAAGACTTAATACAGAAAAATATTTTAAAAGGTTCTCATTAGAACAGACAAAGTACATGTTTGTGTGTATCAAAGGTCTGTTAATACAAACATATAATAAAAAAGAATATTTCCAATATTATTCCGCTTATTTTCTTTTTTGTGAACAGAATAATGAAGTGCGTGCATGTACGCGTGCACACATACATATATAAATAGACCCCTGTTCTCATTTACATTGAGGCCATGTTATTCTGCTTTGAGAATTCAAGGCTCCTTTTTACTTCCAGGCATTGTGAAGTGACCTTAGTGTAAATGAGGATCAGCTCTGTAGTGCACTAGTTTTGTTGTAGCTTTAATCTGTAGCCTATAAACTGTGTGAATGTTTGAGCCATAAAGACTCTCAAGGCTCTACAAGTGAAAAATGAAGGTTCAGTGATGCTTAAACATAGTGTTGTTTTGGGTGGGGAGAGGGATGGTGTTTTTTCCTTTTTCCCTGGCCCCCTTCATTCTGTTCTTAGTCGTTGTTGCTGTTCACACTTGGAATGTGAACTTTGTTAGAAATAATAAATGTTGCTCATATAAGAATTGTCAAGTGTTCTGTAGGGAACTGGTGGGTGGGAGATATTGGCAGATAAACTGTCAAATAATTATTTTAAGAGTGTACACACAGAGCCATTCTTTATAAATCTCCTTTTTTTTTTGTTTTTTAAATTTCAGATGGGTGTCTGCTGTATATAACTGCACAGGCTCAGCAGCCTTGAAGTAGATCAACGTGTGGGTAAGAAGCTTCAGACTTCCTCCCAATACTAAGTATAGAAGGAAGAAATGAATCTTGCATATGATGGTGCAACATCCAGAGACATATTTGACTGGGACTATGTTCTGTGGGAAGTTCGTTTGAAGTTACTAGCGGCTGGTTTTTTCATCTACCTGGGTGTATTTCTTCTAGCTCACTGGTTATCTTCATGGATCAGTGCCACTTATCGTGCTTTGTCAGCAAAGGAGAAAGTCTTCTGGAATATGACTATTACACGTGGTGTGTTTGGAGTTCAGAGTTGTGTAGCTGGGTTGTGGGCCTTGCTCATAGATCCAGTTTTTCAAGCTGACAAAGTGTATTCACAGCAGAAGTGGAGCTGGTTTAATTGCTTAATAGCCTCTGGCTTCTTTTTACTTGAAAATGTAGCTGTTCATCTATCTAATATTGTTTTCAGGACATTTGATGTGTTCTTAGTAGTTCATCATTTACTTGCCTTTGGTGGCTTTCTTGGGCTGATAACTAATGTAGAGTCTGGACACTATCTACCCCTGATGGGACTTCTCCTTGAGATGAGCACTCCTTCAACCTGCATCTCCTGGGTATTTTTAAAGGTAAGAACTTGCTAATGATCCTGTGTTAATTAGTGGCGATAGAAGTTTCCTTTAAACATGTTGCCCCTTCACTCCCCTCTCCGCAAATATACATATCTGCAAACAAATAAATAATGGTCTCCAAATTGGGAGATGAGTTCTGGGGTCAAGGTAGATTTTTGTTTTGTTTTCCAAGCTGGAAATGAATTGGCCAAGGAAATCCTTAATTAAAATGCCCTAAAATAGTTAACTAGTGTCCAAAAAAATTTATTTTACCCATTTCATAGCAAAGAAACAAAATGAAAGAGATTTTAAAAAGTTTGCTGGCTCACTTGTTGGGATATAGTGCACAAGACCAAAGGTTAGATGGTTACATTCTAATTTTACAAGAAAAAACTACGAGAGTCCTGTAGCACCTTAAAGACTAGCAAATTTCTATGGGCATAAGCTTTCGTGGGCTGCAACCCGCTTCATCAGGTGCATGATTTTACAAGGTTTTTTTATTAAGTCTGAATAGTAATGTGAGAATGGCTCATCAGGTCCAGCAACCTTAATATAGACTGTTAAGTTACTGCTGGAAAATAAAGATGTGTGCATGCACATGCGATTGTTTATGCATGTTTATGGATATATATATATATGGATGTGGGGCGGGGGAATAAATAGTGTTGAAGGGATTTGCCATGCTTATAGGGAGAGAAGAAATGAGCCCTACTTCCCAAGCCTTAATCAGTTCCAAAGGGTATGTCTTAGTGGTTTAAACCCCTAAGTTCTAAAATATCTGGACTCTTCAAAACTATAGCCACAAGCCCTGGCAGGCTCACCTCAGCCCTTCTGAGGTGCTTTCGATAAGAACTTAAACATTGGAATACTTTTTGTGCATGTAGGTGCTAGAGCAGATAGAGAGTCATGGTTTGCTTGGATGGTGTTGGCCAGAACTTCCCAGACCCTGCTAACCTCACTGCTCTATTGTGACAATTTTGTTCTGATTGTTTTTGTCCATAAACCATTTAATAAACTATGTGCATGTAAGTGATGCTGTATGTACATAGTGTATGAAATGATTTAGACTTGCTGTGGACAATAGATTATACATTTACATAGCACCTCTTAGCGCTCTAGAACAGTGTTTCTTAACCTGGAGTTTTAGAGGGGTCGCAAGTGCAGAGCTGGTATTGGGGGTGGCAAGAAAGGTAATTGCCTGGAGCCACAGGGGTGCCATGAAACTAAGTTACATGCCTCAGCCCCGTGGGGGTGGGACTCAGGCTTCAGGGGTACAGTAGTTTGGAAAGGTTAAGAACCACTGCTCTAGAAGAAAATGTTTGAAAGTATCTGTGTATGGATGTTTATATCTAACACAACAGGAAAGTTAAACATGTATCTTATTTATAGAAAACACTGACTGTCTTTATATTGAAGAAGCATTCTCATCTCTCTTTGTTGTTGTCTTTTCCAGATTGGCTGGGCTAATACTCTTTTTTGGAAGGCAAACCAGTGGTTAATGATCCATCTGTTTCACTGTCGCATGATCCTTACTTATCACATGTGGGTTGTATGTATTTCCAATTGGAATGATGTGGTGGAAAATATGGGACTTATGTATTTTATGGTCTTTTTCATAGGGTTATGTGCACTTACAATAATACTTAACCCATACTGGACATACAAAAAGACTCAGCAGCTCCTCAGTCCAGCTGACTGGAACTTTTCAAATACAGCAGTGAAAAATGGATCTTTTAGAAAATTAAATGGTGAAACAATGCAAAAGAAGAGGATCTAGTGCTGCGACAGCTATAAGGATAACTGTAAAATATGGCCAGAAGAATCTCAGACAGGTTCATTACTGAGTGGATTAAAATAACATTACTTGCAAGATGTCTATGAACGACTTGATCAGTCGGTAATTTGCTATTAGTGTTCTATACTCATTTATCTAAAGTGTTTAAAATGTTTCCTTTCTATATTTAATATATAGTCAAAATCTTTGACTCAGTCAGGATTTTTGCCAGCAATTTTCTCAAGTTGGACAGTGCTCCATCATTTCGCAATAAAAAGCAAACCATCATCTTTCATCTTAGGATCTACAAGCACTTTCCAAAGAGCTAATTAAGACTCATAGCTCTTCCTTGAGGGAGATTAGTATTAATCCCATTTAATATATGTGGGAGATATTGATATTGAAAAATGACTTGTCCAAAGTTAAATTATAAATCAATGGCAAAACTAGGACTAGAATGCAGAACACCTAATTCCCAGACCCATGCTTTTACCACTAGGCCATAAAAGGATATAAAGAATTTAAATCAAGACTAGATGTCTTTCTGAATGATATGAGAAAATGCTGTAGGTCAAACAGAAGGTGTGGGCTTGATGCAGAAATTACTGGGTGCATCTCCATGGCCTGTGTTATGCAAGAGATGAGACTAGATGATCATTTTGGTCCCCCTGACTTAAAATCTATGAAAATGCAAAGTACCATAAGAGTCCTTGATGAGCTGTTTGTTAGCGCAATTTTTAGTGTATAAGAGTTCATTGCACAAAATCATCCCAGCTGTTGGCGCTGGTTGACAATCTGGCTGGCCAGCTCACTAGAGAGAAATTGAGCTGCCTGCTCGCTTGTGCAGGTGGTTCCTCCAAATCAAGGCTGTGGTTGTTGCCTGTTACAGAACCTCTTCTATGGCAGTACTGAAGACATTGGTCTTCAAGAACACTCCTCTGAAGGGTTACACTCCTACAACCGAATTTAGAAGTCTCTTTTTTTAGGATCTTTATTTTCTTTGCAATAAAATGGCTCATTGAGGATGGTGATACTTTGCTAGCACTTATCTAGTACAACCCTAAATCTTTCCCTAACATAAAGAAAATATTATTGGTTTAAGGCTAACTAGTCTTGCTATGCTTGCTTTAACCTGTTGTCCCAGTTACAGGCTTGATTGGACCAATATCGGGTGAGGTTGTAAACAAGTGACTGATAGACTCTCTTCTGTGCAAGAGTGGCACCTACTGGCAGAAGTGATTAGTTTTGACGTATGAAACTGACAAAAATCAATCAAACACAAATGTGCGTGGGACACATCCCACAATCTGACATGAATTTTGCTTAATTGTAAATTTATTTCCCAAAATTAAGTAGCTTCTGTAAGGCGTGTGGAAGTATTTTAGGTCAAGACACATTTTACTAATGGTTCTGTATGTGGACATATGGGTAACGTACACTCTTTTCCTAATTATAAGGGAAAAGCATAAATCAGCACGCTGTAGTATAAACAAAGCATTTTCTGTTCACTGAGGTGTATCAGTTGGAATGGGGGAAAAAACTGAATGCTCAGAATGCTGTTGGGAGCTAGCAGAAATGTATTCAGGAACACATCAAAGATCTGTCCTTGAGATATAGACCCTTTCACCTCTAGATCATAGGTTCAAATCCAGTTCCAGTTGATGGTGAGAGCAATTATCTGAAGGCTGTCTGATGAACTATGTGACATGTATTTGGTGGTTTCAGTCCAGTTCCAGTGGACAGTACTCAAGACCACCACCTTGTTGGCAGTTTCATGAGAAAGGCCTTGAAAATCCGTTACCCTCTTATCCACAGGTGGGGCTCCTCCAGATCAGAGTGGAGTCTTGTTGCTTGGGCAGTGTGGCACTCAATGATCCCGTCCTGCAGATAAAGAACTGGATTCCCCATGGCTGTCGGTCATGCACTTTTCAGAAGCAGAAAGGTCTCTCTCACAATGTTTTAGAAAAGGGTTGAGGAGGAATCAATTCCTCATAAATTGAAAAGAAAATCTGTGACCCGAATGCATAAAGATGCCAAACCTCACTGCTAGAGGTTCCAGTGTTGGGTGCTCCTCAGCAAGTCAGGTCACGGGGGAGCAAGATGCACCCTGGAGAGGAGAAGTCAGAGGTTGGAAATTTCTTGTAACCAGGAGACTGGAAAATTTGCAGAGGCCTAAGAACACGAGAGAAGTAGCCTCAGAAGTGGGTGAAACAGGAGATTGGGATATGCATGTAATTTTTGGAGTCATTTGCATGGTCTTGGTTTTAGCACTTGCAGGGGCTGGGATTAGCAGTAGTACTGTGTTACTCCAAAACTTTGGACTCGAGAGACTCTCTACTGTCTTGGGTATACAAATGAACCAATCTAAGCCTTAATTCTAAAAGTGGGTAATGGGATGTGGTCCACCCTAGGAGATTTACAGAGGGAGTTTTCATTTAAATCATTGGAGAGCTCCCTAGACATACCTGCCTCAGTTTACCCTTGAGAAGATACAGCCGTCCAAGCAAAGGATTGGCACTCGGACAATAATTTCTTTGAAAACAAAATCTCTTTATTAAATATTAGTTCTAAAACAATTGGTTTTTAAATAAAAAATCAGCAGAATGTAACATGAAATAAGCCGCTTAATACAATATAAGACACTATAAACTATGTAACCTAAAGTGGTGCACCAACAAATATAATGGACTCTAAAATTGCAATACTCAAACACAATACAATATTTCCTTAGTGCATATTACTATGCTACAAATATTTAACCGCAGCACAACATAATAAACATATAATGTTGCAACATGTAACAAAGAAATCCTGCAGACATATGTATAAAGCCTTAATACAATGTTGTATTAGAATACCAAACTTTTTACAATATAGCATACAGTTCCCTTACACATATGTATACAGTGACATTATAATAACATACTTAATAATACTGCTGCAAACTGTCTGAGTGTTGATCAGGTAATCATAGAATGGGTGGGGTTAGAGATCATTCAAACACAGCTTTATTTACAGTCATACCCATGCATTCCTTATATTTAGAAGAGTCATGCTTACCCTCCTCCTTCTTGGTTATATCCCTTTGTTTTGTCTCAGGTCCTCCTGCGCTGTCTTATTTTTGTTTGCAGCTGCTACCGCTGCTCTTTGTCTTCTGCTCTCTTTCTTCGATCAGCTAGTCAGCCACACTCAAGCCTGTCAGCTCTCTGCCTTATATGCAATTTTCTGACCCTTTCTGACAGGTTGCTTTCTTAAGGTCAATTGATGGGATCTCTCCACCGAGGGGTGATATAATTTTCAACCAATTAGCTGTCCAATATGCTAATTAGTTCTACTTGTTTGCTTCAAACTTGGATCTACTTTGGATCATCCTTCCTACCTACTGAACCCTCCCTGCAGGTATTAGGAGTGACCTTTATTTCACCTGAGTCTGCTTTTCTGCTATTGGTCAGTTTCTTAACACCTCAATTTTTTTTCTTTCTCTCAACATGACATCATCGGCTACCCATTTTAGATTTCTAGCTAAAACTTGCTCTAAACTGTCATTATTTATTACTTACCAAAATCCTTAAACTTAAAACTAACTATATTTCTATTCACACCTAATTATTATGATCCTGTCACCATCTTTGTTGTTTAAATCAGAACAGATAAAATCCACAATGTTTTCTCCCCTTTTCTATCGGCTTTTCAGCTGTGTCGCTAAATGCTGTCTCTGGTGCTGATCTCCTTATATGAACTAGAGCAGCTTGTAAATCTCTTGTATCAACTGAGGATGCAAAAGGATATTGGAAGGGTGGGCCCCAGTGAGATTAGGCAGATGGGTAGGTAGCTTGATGGAGCTGTGGGTTTTTTTATTTTGATTTTTTTCTTATTTTTTCCAATTGTTTAAAAACAAGTTTTGTAAAAGTGAGTTTATAAAACCGGTTATGAACAGAATTGCTTTTATTATATTGATTTTTTTCAATTAAAAGCATTTATTTTTAGGAAAAGATAGTGAAAGGAAATTTAACATACTCCTGGAGCCAGTGTAAGCTGCTCAGGCCAGGAACCTTGTTTTATTTTATACTTCTTGCACATCAGTGGTATTTAATGAATATTGGTAACCTACCAGTGTTTGTAGTGCAAAAAAACCAGAAAGTGAAGCAGATAGGCAGCTAAACTGAATTCTTATTTAGGAGGGAAAAGTGTTATTTGGCTTTGTTAAAAACGTAGCTAGGGCATTATTTTTATTAATGTGACTTTCACATTGATAGTGTGCCTTGAGCACCCATATATCATGGGCATAGTATAAGAAGCTGCATCAAACTCATCTACTGTACTTGAAGAGGGGTGGTGGGGAAGGAGGGAGGCTCAGAACTTCTTAAAGGGAAGGATAAAGGAAGTTCTCCTGGTATGTATCCATCTAAAAATATAATCTCAATAAGTAACCTTAAGTGTACAAAATTGCTTTTCTACACATATTATGTATTTTCCTCATCTGAGCTGTCCCTTGTAGGTAGTTTGGTCAAATTAATTGCTTTTATGCAGATATATAGAGATCTCTCTCATTCTTTTGGACCTTGACTGGTATCATCTATTCTCTTTAGGTTTCTTTATCTCTGAAGAATGAGATATTAATCATGCCTAAATGCTGCTAAGATTTTTATTGCTGTAGGCCCAGACTAGGTGTAGTTCATTTGTAGGTTTTGCTAACCTAAAACTTGGTGTTCTTCTTCAGAGGGACCTCATCACACTGCTATATGGAAAAGCTCACCTTGACTAACACCTAACTCTAGCAGGTTAATGTACTGCCTTCCCCAGTTCAGTGCTCCAGACTTCATCTTTACCTTTGTCATGAACAGGATTAATTATTGTCGTAAGGATGATTGTCGTAATGCCTTTTATTGGACTGACATCTCACCCACCTTGTGTCTCTAATATCCTGGGTTCAACACAGCTACAACAGTAGTACTTTTTGTCAGCCTTCTTGCCAATACGCTATATCCTTTCAAACATCCGGAACACTCTAGCCATGTATTTTGTGCTAATTGTCTGATTTCCAAACTTCTGTGCTGTGTACTTTGCATTAACTTTGTGTTTTCTTTTTTGTTTATTAAATCAATGTTTATTTTTAACTGTGAAACTACCATGATCTTGCACCAACCAACCTAGAGATTCCTGTCCAAACCTTCAAGCCCTCTTCTAGATTACTAACTGTGTCCAAGTCCGGTACATTTATCTTTTTGTATAGTAATTGAGGATTAATATACTGTGCCCTTTCTTTCTAGAATGCCCTACCATTGATCTCAGGGAGGCTCCCACTTGACATGGATTTAGAAGTCAATTTAAACTGTCTTTTAAAACACTTAATGTAGTTGGGTTCATTGTTCAATATAACATTTTTTTGGATGGCACACCATATTTGGCTTGTTTTGCATAAATAAAAGCATTTTGTGGAATAATTATGACCTGTGTAAATCTTCCATTCACTGTTTTACTGATGAACTATCTGCTTCTTGACTATTCAATCTTGTCCATTGGTGACTTGCAGTGATGAAATAAGCTTTGCAGTGTATGTACTAAAAGTATTATTTTGTGTATTTATAATGTTTTATTACATTTGTTAGGGATAACGTCATGTTCAGCAATTGGTAATAACTAAAGGATAAAGGTCTTCATATTAACAGTGTTTATAAAGAAACGAGTGAAAACTGCTCATTTAATGATTATAGATTTTTAATGTCAATGCAGCTTCACAGTGTTTGTCTTTTGTACAGGTGATTAAAAAATGCATCACTTTGAGATTATTCCTTGAGTCTATATATTGTGTGTCTCAGCTGTGTGGCCTGTATCTGAGTTGGTCCCTGATCTTGAGGACATGCATCTGAGTAACTTTACACAAGTGCATAAATATTTTCAGGTTTGTCTTAACCAAAGAAGAAGAGATCTAGTGAAATATTACAATTTAATGTTTAAAAGAGATACCATCCCAATTTTTTATAAAATAGCATTAGCTTGTTTTTAAAGGGTTGCCTAAATGAATTATCTGGATGAAAAAAAAAAAAAAAAAAAAACCCAAACCAAAACCCCAGCCAAATAAAAACTTATGTAAAGGCCTTTTACAACGATACGGCAATTAGGCTCATCATTTGCAAATTGGAAAGAAAGTTTTAGATTGGAGGATACAGTATAAATATCTTCATCATTCACAAAGAGATTTTAGAAAAAATATAAAGTTAAAAAGACAAGTCATGGCTTTGTAACATAGCTGCATGATGGACAGAGGTAAAAGCTGTAGCAGCTGACACTTATATCAAGAAACATGTCCCCACACCCTATCTGTCCTTCCTCTTTTCCTGATTTTTAAAAATTAAAACAGCCAGATTCTCCATATCCTTCTGCTAAAAATACTCCTTTTAATCACAACTTTAGGAAAGTTTATTTTTTTTTAAACTTAGTTTATCATGAAAAAACAGGGCATGAGGATATGAGAGTTCATGTTGATTTTAGGGGACAGCTGAGTGAAATCTTTATTTATTTGTTTGTTTTTACTGAAACAGTTTTGTGTCCAGTCTGTTAGTTATTGAGCAAGCGTTTGTCAGATGGAAGCTCTCTCCAACTTCATGAGGCGTTATTTCCGCATTGTCTTGCCAAACTTCTAATCGCTTTTTCCTGGGACGCTACAAACCATAAATAACAGCAAAAGCACTGGGAGGATTGCATACATGGTGATATTTTTGTAGCAGTACCTGCAAAACAATCACATTTTTGTTTTTATTTATCATCGCATTGAAAGGCCCCTAAAGAATTAATTTTCCTTTTCATAAACCACGCTGTGCATTTTACTTTTTATACAAGCTGTTACCTTAAATACTTTACAGCATTAAATAATACAAGTTGGTACAGATGAGAGATCTGAGAAAGTGTTGAAAACAGAGATGTTATGGTCACTAAAGTCTTGATGCAGAGAGGCTGGGGGAGAAATTAAATGACACAGATGGAGGTGTGTGATTTAAGAGAAGACTTGAAGAAAAGAGAAGCTGCATAGTTTAGGTGTACTTTGTGCTGTTTCAGTGAATATACCTACCACATGCACAAGAACATGGGGACCTTTTCAGAGGCACGGACAGGTTACAGGTCACCAAAAATAAAGTTATACTATCAACAAGTATAAAATATAAAAATACAAAAGTTAAGCATGTAGATTTTGTCGCCTAACCTCCTTTCCTTTTAATGCCTGTACCCAGCCTGTTGTGATTTAAATATGCAGTGGACCAAAGAGAGTGAGAGTGACTCTATAGCCCAATGGTTAGGGCACTAACATGGGAGACCTAGGTTCCAGTCCTGCTACTCCAAAGCATATTTAATTGTTTATACACAGTGGAACATCTCCAGTGGAAGAGATGGAGAGAGACTGGTTCCAGAACACACAGTTAGCCCAGTGGATAGTGCACTTTTCTCAGAATGGGGAGACCAAGTTCAAAATCTTTCTCCACGTCAGATAGAAGGGATATTGAACCCAGTCTCTGATGTCCTGAGTGAGTTCTTTAACCACCGGGCTAAATGTTATTAAGGGCACCGTACCACCACCACCTCCTCCAGCTGTTTCATGTGGGGTTAGACTTGCTGAGAACATGTCTACTGGATTGGGCTTCCCTATAGGTGAGATAGCCATGAGATAACCCTATAGGTGAGATAGAATGCTTAGCTTAAGGATCTTGCTGAGGTTTAGGCATGAACTAGGTTTCTGGCTGCCTAAGCTGTGATGACTGTGTATGTGTTCGCTGGCAGAAATGTAGGCAGCTGGGGATTTGAATGGTGGAAACATGGGCACCTACAAAGTTAAGTGGCAGCTGAACAAGGGTTTTGAGGATCTCAGTGGTGCCTATGTGGCAGTTAGACTACATCCTTTTGTGGATCTAGCCAAAATGTTGTCATTATAGGAATCCCTTAGGAAGTAAACTAATATTTTTGTCAATATTTGGCCTTTGACAGGACTGGTGGCAGAACAATAAAACTAAAGGGGCCAGTGCACTTCTGTTATGATTTCAGGTGTACTTGGTGTATTGTTCTCAATGATGGTGGGCTGAAGAGATGGTATGATCCACTTCTCCATTTAGGTGATTACTAATATTGCCAAATATTAGTTCATAAATAACAGTTTAATACTTTCGGCAATGTACTGATACACATACCTTGATAATCAACCTATTTGTATATTGACTTGATTTTTTTTAATAATGCAACCTTTCTGATTCCGAAATGGTTTGTGCCTTAAAAAAAGACATATTATTCTATAAGCTATTTCACAATTATAGAAGTTTTGTCATTGCCATCTATGTGTTTGTTGCATGTATGGGGACGGATCTTCAGCTAGTGTAAAATCGTGGCACCGTGCGCTTCAGTGGAGCTATGTTGATTTATGTCGATCAGCTGAATATCTGCCCAAGTAACTCTAGGATGTTGACATTTTGACCCTTTGGCACTTAAGATCTAGAGGCCCCAAGAGGAGGAAACAGAGGCTGAACCTAATTCTGGAGCTGCTGCATTACTCTAGAGCCAAAGTCTGAATCTGAAAGGGAACATAACTTCAGAGAACTCCAGGAATGGATATGAAAATTCCCCTGATTGAACCAGAGAAATGACTGAGTGCCAAAATTTTACTAGGATCTAGACAGGATCTGTACATAACAAAGAGAATCTCTTCCCCTAGAAACATGCAACCTAGAGTAGAGAGGAAACCACTGTACACTGTAATGTGTGTTTTTTTTTTTTAAAAAGCAACGGTTTTTAAAACCATGGATGGTGATGTACATTGCTGAAAAATATTTTTTCTGGTACTTAGTCCTCTTTGGAATTAACTGAAAGGTAACAAAGACCCACACAAGTAAACTTCTTTGTAAACGGAGAACTAGCCTCGGAAGCTTTAATATGTGTTCTCCCATACAGCAAACTTCTAAAATAAAAGTTTCTCAGAATAATTATAGTGCAGGGTTTTGTGCCAGTGGTGCTTATTTTTCCTCTCCCTTTTCTTTCTGATTCATCTTTTCTGTTGGCTCATGCACTCCAAAGGGAACAGCATGGGCTATCTATTTACAAGGAAAAGCAGCTTTGTTGAATATGAAAAACAGATGATATAAAATTTATTTGCTCTTTTTTATGAGTCAGTGTCCATGAAGGTCAAATAAACCCACGCAGCAGCAGAACAATCTTTTCCAGTGAGCAGAGCTTAGAATTAGATGTTGGCTGTCTGTAAAGACACTCCTTTAATAATAGTAGTACTGTCTACTAACTACTCAAAAACTTATCTTCCTAAGGACTATCACAGCCAAGTGCAAGGTGCATTTCGTTGATGGTGTCTTCTGTAACATAAATAAAATTAATGTAATATAAAAACCCCACAAAGCCTAAAACCCTACCAAAACAAGCGTGCTCCACTGTAAGCCCTTCTTCCCCCAGGGAGAGGGTAATAGAACAAACAACACATGATAGATGTTAGTCATGTTGCTTAACTACTGGAAAGCAAGACAAGGTGGGTGAGGTAATATCTCTTACTGGACCAATTACTGTTAATGAAAGACACAAGTTCTTGAGTTACACAGAGCTTTTCTTCAGGTCACCAGAAGCTGCTCAGATACTACGGTGATATGCATGGTATAAGAAATAGAATAGAATTCCTCCTGATTTTAATAACAATGCTTTGGAAACAGTTGAAATGTTTGATATTCAAGAATAGCATTAGAATATCCATGTATTTAAGGTCTGGGTGATGTAAATTAACTGTAGATTTGTATAAAGTGGGTATTGTGTATTTCATAGGATAGCTCTGTGTGTAACTAGTCTAATAATAGCATTTTGTAGAACAGTAATAAATTGTCGATAAAGCAAATTCCTGCACATACATTTAGTTCTTTTTAACTGCTACTGGTAGTTTTTCCTACTCTGTTTTTGTGCCAGTATGGCCTATTTGATCATTGAATCTGACTGCTGTATGAACTTTTCTCCAATCGGTAAGCTTCCTCACAGTTACTCAAACTAAACTACACAATGTCACAACGAGAAATACATTTTTATGGTGAGAAATTGCTAACATCCATATTAGTAATATTAAGGTTCTGTATTACTTTAGCACATAAAGATTTTAACCAGGATTAGTGCTGAGTGCTGTACAAACACAAATAGAGAGAGAGCCCTCACCTGGAGGGTTTTCAGTCTAAAAGAAACAAAAGACGATGTAGGGTTGGGGATGGGGACAGAACACAAGCAAGTGAACATTGTGATGGCTGGCTCAGTTTTGGTAACTACAAGTGCAATGAAACCCATAAGAGGTGATCAGAGGGCTCAGTAAACTTCACCAGGCTCACTGGAGGAGGGGCAGTAGAGATGGTTGGGTGCAGAGTTCCATTAGCTCTGAAATGTATCTAGGAACAGATGAGAGCTAGGGGATGTTTTCGTAGCTGTCATTTTACATGAGTAATTTTGCCATTTTTTCTGTTTCCAGAGAATTTGCAAACAGATCTTGGTTTTTTTTTATTAATGTGCTTATTACTCAGAAATTGTCAGTGAAGAGTTTAAACAAATACATTTCAATCTACAGATCTTACCTAACACCCCAGAGATTATATAAAATAGGAATCATTAAAATGGTTCTGTGCTGGGGTGTTATTAAAACATTAGCACCTTTAAACATATGTTATGTGGCATGAGTGTAATTTTGCTATTTTAGGAACAAAAAATGTGGCATAGCAGTGAGACTATGGTCTTTATTGAAAAAAAAGTGACCATGTTTGTTGCTTTACTTGTGAAGTCCCCTGGGACTGAAGCAAACTTATAAAAGGCATTGCAGGGTCCATGATCGAGGATGAAGGAATAACTGTTTTGCACTCATGTAAATTTTCCCTGAGAGTGGAAACTGTTGCTTACTTAACCTGTTGTTCCTTTCTGTTTGCCCTAGGCAAAGCAGTACTTAGGGCTCAGGGATGGAGGGGAGTGAATGATGAGACACAGCAAACTACTAAAAGAATTCCACAAGTTTTGGAGGGAGCAGAGACAGGCAGAGTTTAAAGGAAGCAGTCTGCAGTCCCTTGCTTTCAAATCTCTGGCATGGGAGAAAAGAGAATGCCAATCTGCTGCTGTGTGTAACTCACAGGATGTCCCTGCAACCACTGTCTCTCTACAGGCAGTTCTCAGGGAAAGGAAAAGGGCCAATATAAAAACCTGAATGAAGAAATGGACTGCTATGTATTAGACTTAGGCTTGGTCTGCACTACAAACTTAGGTCAACGGAAGCCGCCTTACGTCAACCTAATAATGTCTGTGTCTACACTTCCAGGTCCCTTTTCCTGACCTAACTCACCTGTAATGTCGACTTAATTACTTCACCTCCGTGAGAGGCATAGCCCTTAAATCGATGTTGATGTGTTGACACAGAGGCAGTGTAGATGCAACGATGTCCTATAATGTTCTGCTGTGACCACTCCAGAGATAGTTTTAAACTCCACTGCACAGCAGCCAGGTACACAGGAAACAAACCCTCCCCTGTTAAAACCCCGGGAAATGTTGAATTCCTATTTCCTGTTTGATCCGCGTGGAGAGCTCTCCAGGACAGCTGATCATGGTGACTCAACGCCCCAAAAGCACTCCAGCCCAGAGTACACAGGAAGTGGATCTTATTGGTCTGTGAGGAGAAGAGTCTGTGCAGGCATAGCTCTGATCCAGCCAAAGAAACATAGACATCTATGAAAAGACGACACAGGGTATGGGGGAGAAGGACTACACCAGGGACACACAGCAGTGCCACGTGAAAATCAAAGAACTTGGCAGGCATACCAGAAGACGAGGGAGGCGAACAGTCTTTCTGGTTCTGCACCACAGACATGCCATTTTTACAATGAGCTGCATGTGATTCTCGGCGGCGACCCATCCACTACCCCCAAATGCAGCGGGGATACCTCCTAGAAGTCTGAGTTCAGGCCACCTCAGGCAACAACGGGGAGGATATTCTTGACAAGGAAGAGGAGAACGGGAGACAGGTGAGCAGGGGATCCATTCTCCGCAAGAGCCAGGAGCTATTTTTAACTCTGGAGCAGTCCAGCTGCTCGCAGGACATCATGGTGGCCGAGCGTGATGCTGGGAAAGGCACCTTTTGTGAGTATGCAATTCCAGTCGACCTGTAGGGGTTACATGCTCTTGTATTGTGTGTGTAATATGAAGAAAAAGTGAGGTGCAGTGGGTATCTGCTTTCCAGTAGCTGCTCCAGCTATGCAGTGTGCCCCCTGGAAAAGACTGTTTATGTGCACAGGGATGTCTCGGGAATACTCCATGGAGATCTCCAGGAAACTTTCAGAGAGGTACTCTGCAATCCTTTGCAGGTTTCTGGGGAGGTTTGCCTTATTTCTTCCACCACTGTGGCACATTCTCCCATGCCACTTCAGTATTCTCCCACGCCACTGCTGGCATCATTGTGGTACACAGCATAACAGCATAGGGACCAGGTCTGTGCCCAGATACTTGTAGCATCTGCTCCCTTGCTGCCTCTGTTATCCTCAGGAGACTGAAATCATATAGGGTCACCCAAGGGAGATGATGAAAGTTTTCATTACAAGTGCTCGTATGGCAAGCAACAGAGCATATGATCCCCACCCATGGCGATTTCTGGGTCCCTCAACCACAGTTACCCTAACATGCCGGTGGCATGGTTGGTTGGTAGGGATTGGCATTGATCTCAGAATCTGCAAATCCAGGGTGACTACTACCAGCAGTGCTAAGGTAAGTGTGGGGTGGGCTTCCTGTGTTTTCTTGTGGCTGCAAACTCCTTCCCACTTCTCCAGAGCCACCTCGGACAAAGACTGCAATTTGGGAAGCTTAACGCTGGTTCCTGGTCTCAAAGCAATGTCCGTGTTGCTGGGGGGGCGGCATTGTCCACCTGCCTACCTGAGCTCCCAACACAGGTTTCCTCAAGTTGCAGCACAAGCCCCGTCACCCATGCTGCTGGGCCATACTCACCATGGCTGGAATAGCAAACCGATTCATTGAATAGTTAGCGATACTGATTATATTCTGGCTCGCATTTGAGTGTAATAAGGGGACTGATTATAAAATAGCAACCTTGCACTAGACCCAGAGTATGCACTTACAATGGTTGCCTTGTGCTTTGCATGATTTACAGTGGAAACTTGGCTTTCAGCACATCCTCCAAACCGGCGGAGAGGCTTTTGCAGATTAAAAGGTGGAAAAAGAGAATGTGTGATGACGTGTTCTATGAGATAATGAACACCTCTCGGACAACTGACATGGAGCTAAGAGCCTGGAAGATTTCATTGTCTGAAAAAATGGACATGGAGAGCAGGAGAGCATCCCAGGAGCTTCAGTGTGCCGGGTAGATGAGATGCTGTGGATTATGAAGGACCAATCAGATATGTTGAGGTGTCCGATTGAGCTTCAAGAAAAGCAGCTGGATGCTAGATTCCCTCTGCACCCCTGCAGAATGGCCCATGAGCATCGCCCTGTTCCCAATTCCCTTCTCCGAAACACTCCAGGAGGTGGGGGAGGAGGGAAAAGAAGGTGAAATTTCCCTTCCATGGGGGAGATTCTAAGAACAAAAGGTGGCCATTCGAGAACCTTGGATGAACAAGACTTCTATGCTTCTTCTTCAAGTGCTTGCTCATGTCCATTCCACTATATGTGTGTGCATGCCTCCGTGCAGAGTTACCCGGAACTTTTTTCCCCTTAGCAGATCCTGTAGGGTAGGCTCTGGTGCCCGCTGGAGTCCCACGCACATGTCATGGTATATGAGGCACTCTGGCCCTATGCCCGCTCAGTTCCTTTTTTCCATCATTGATGGTTGCTGGAACTAGCCTTGCTCACAGCAAGTACTATTCCCCTTGCTTGGACTTGTTTTGTACTCTGAGTTTAGTTTTAATTAGTTAAGTAGTTGTTAAGTGTAGTTAGAAATAAGGCAGTCCCTGCTGGGACTTCGTGCAGCCGGACCATGCCCTGGTCACCGGGCTTCAAGCTCTGTGCCTCCTGCGGGAAGGCCTTCCCACTCAGCGACCCCCACGACAGCTGTCTTAAGTGCCTGGGGGAATCCCACAGAAAGGACAAGTGCAAAATCTGCAGGGCTTTCAAACTGAGGACTCAAAAGGATCGAGAAATCCGGTTGAAAGCCCTGCTGATGGAGGCAGCGCTCCTCCTGGAGTCCGAGCTGATCCGCTCTGCCTTGGTACTGAGTGTGGCTTCGGTACAGAGCGCGCCATTGGCACCACCTGTGACTCGGCACCATGCAATGTCACCGGTACCGAAAAAGAAGAGGAAGCAGCACGCGAAGCACGGATGCTCCCCTGCGCCATCGGTACGGGTGGGATTGAGTACGAAGATGCAGCGAACTCAGCCCATCGAGACCCTTTCTCTGGTTCCTGCATCTCTGGTTAGGGAGCCTCCCCCGACTCATGGGAGTGGGAGAGTGCCCCTGCCGATGCCATCGATGCCAGAGGCTTTTCAGGTGGCAAGAGCCTTTTTGGCTTTGCCTACGTCACCTCCGCCCCACCCTCTGCCAAGAGAGAAGGGGCCGGTGTCACAGGGGAAACCCGCTTTGGGTCCCCCTGAATGGCGGTGGAGATCCCTGATATGGGGAGGAAGATTTCCTGCCGGACGGTCACATAGGGTAAAGCGGAGCCGCTCCCCTAGTAGTCGCTCCAGGTCGGTGTCGTCAAGCCAGCCTGCACCGACACAGGACATGGAGTCGCCCTCTTGGCACCGACGTCAATTCCCGGCACTGGAGGCAGTGCAAGCCAGGAGGTGGCACCGGTCAAGGTCTGCCAGGCGGCGCTCCGACAGCTCCCATTCCTGCTCTCTGGCATCGAGGAGTTTGCCAGCACTCAGGCGGCGCAGAACCCAGTCATCGGAGGAAGACCCGGCACCGCAGAGTTTGCCCGCACCAAGGCAGTGCAGAACCCGGTCGCTGGAGTCTGGCTCGGTACCGAGGAGTTCGGGACGGCGCCGACCTCGGTCACCAAAGGCTGCTACAGAGCCGCAAGGCAAGCGGCGTCAGAAATCGTCGGTTCTGAGACGATGCTCTAGTATTTCCAACTCTTCGGCGCGCGACCCCACTTGTCGGCACCGCTCGTGGTGATGGAGGCAGTCCTCATCATCCTCCAGGTCGGAGGCGTCGAGGGGGTGTTCCCCGGCATGGAAGGGTGTCTGTGACCTGGGACAAATATGGTACCGCAGGTCTAGGGCCTCTTACTCTGATAATGCTCTGGGGTCTCCCGGGGGGACAGTTGTCGGGCGAGTTGACGCCCCCATTAAGTGCCAGAGCCCATGGGGTCTCCAGGTGGGACCTGGGCCCCAATCCATTAAATCGTCGGGGGTGCAATCTGTGCCTCCTGTACAGGAAAAGGCCCATTGGCTCCACTCCTCGGACGCAGAGTCGGACCCCCAGGAGGGAAGCTCAGTGGGTACAACCTTTCGCCAGGAGGTGGCACACCCGCAGGCTGCACCACTGCAATCCTCCTCCTCCTCATCTGATGAGGCACTCTCTCAGGACCACTCTGTGCCACTGGATGATTTCACTATTCTCCCACCCCATGTCGGTCAGGTTCCTCAAGGGGGTGGAGAGGCTTTATCTGCAGATCCGTAACCCGGTGCCTCCCTGGGATCTCAACCTGGTCCTCTTGAGACTCACAGGCCCCGCTTCAATCCCATGGCTTCATGCCCTATGTTCCTGCTTTCATGGAAGGTAGCCTTCCTGGTGGCCATTACCTCAGCTAGGAGGGTCTCCGAGATTAGGGCCTTGACCTTGGAGCCTCCTTATACAGTGTTCTATAAGGACAAGGTTCAGTTAAGCCCGCATTCAGCCCTCCTGCCCAAGGTGGTTTCCCAATTTCATTGTAATCAGGATATTTTTCTCCCTGTGTTTTTTCCCAAACCTCCTGGTTCGGAGGAGGAGAGGAGATGGCACTCGCTGGACGTGAGACGAGCCCTGACCTGCTACATCAAGCGTACAAAGCCATTCCGGAAATCGACGCAACTCTTCGTCGCAGTGGCTGACCGGATGAAAGGCTCACCTCTCTCCACCCAGCCCTCCTCATAGATTACATCATGCATCAAGTTCTGCTATGAGCAGGCGAGGGTGCCATTCCCGGGAACCACCACAGCGCACTCAACCAGAGCTCAAGCCTTGTCTACAGCCTTCCTGGAGAGAGTGCCCCTGCAGGACATCTGCAAAGCTGCCACCTGGTTGTCGGTGCATACCTTCACGGTCTACCAAGCCATCGTCCAGCAGGCGAGAGAGGACCCGGGATTTGGCAGAGCAGTGCTGAGGGCAGCTCACCATAACTCTGACCCACCTCCAAAAGTATTGCTTGTTAGTCACCTATAGTGGAATGGACATGAGCAAGCACTCAAAGAAGAAAACAAGGTTACTTACCAGTAACTGCTGTTCTTCGAGATGTGTTGCTCATGTCCATTCCACAACCCACCTCCCGTCCCCGCTGCTGGAGTTGGCAGAAAGAAGGGACTAAGGGGGCGTAGGGCCAGCAGTGCCTCATATACCGCGGCACGTTCGTGGGACTCCAGGGGGCGCCGGCGCTGGCCCTATGGGATCTGCTAAGGGGAAAAAAGTTCCAGGTAACTGTGCTCAGAGGCGTGCAGATACCTATAATGGAATGGACATGAGCAACACATCTCGAAGAACAGCAGTTACTGGTAAGTAACCTTGTTTTTCACAGACAAGCTACATTTGTTTCTCCCCTCCCAGTTTTATCATACTGTTTGCCCAATGTTAAATTATTTTCCTGTTCTTTGAAATTCTTTATGTTTGTGCAATAAAAATCCATATTTTGCAAATGAAATGCTCTTTATTTATTCCAGTCATAGGGTTTTGGGGGGAAGGGAAGGTACGGGGAAACTGATGCAATGGAGGGGAGGGGATGGGAAGGCACAATGCAGACAAGCAGTGCACATTACTGTGGCTCATTATTGAAACAGGTTTTCAAAGCCTCCTGGAGATGCAGAGCTCCTCACTGGGCTCTTCATATTGCCCTGGCATCTGGCTGCTCAAAATTAGCTGCCAACCTATCTGCCTCCACCCTCCAGAAACTTCTCTCCCTTTGCCTCACAGATATGATGGAGCATATAGCAAGCAGTGATTACAATAGGGCTGTTGCTTTCACTGACATCTAACCAACAAACTGTGCCAGTGACCCTTTAAATGTCCAAAGGCACATTGCACCACCATTCTGCACTTGCTCAGCCTGTTGTTGAACTTCTCCTTATGTTATCCAGGGTTCTGCCAATCCAAAGCTCGTGCTAACTTTACTTTGTGTGAGATGATGTCATGAAATAAGGCAAATGGAGACATCGCTGTCCAGGGGATAGATGACTGGTAGAAAAACAAGGTTACTTACCAGTAACTGTTGTTCTTCGAGATGTGTTGCTCATATCCATTCCACTATAGGTGAGTGCACGCCCCGTGCATGAGTCTGTGGAAGCTTTTTTGCCCTAGCAACCCCGGCGGATCGACTCCAGCGCCTCCTGGAGTGGTGCACGTATAGCGCGGTATATAGGGTGCTGCCGACCACGCGGGCCCTCAGTTCCTTCTTTCTGCCGACTCCGACAGCGGAGACGGAGGGTGGGTGTGGAATGGATATGAGCAACACATCTCGAAGAACAACAGTTGCTGGTAAGTAACCTTGTTTTCTCTCTTCGAGTGATTGCTCATATGCATTCCACTATAGGTGATTAAATAGTCATACCTTTGGTGGCAGGTAGGAGTCACTGGCGAGAAGCCCTTCTCAGCACAGCTCTGCCAATGGCTGCGTCCTCTCTCGCCTGCTGTACGATGGCGTAGTGGGAGATGAAGGTGTGGACCGATTACCAGGTTGCTGCTCTGCAGATGTCCTGTAGGGGCACTTGTTCCAGGAAGGCCGCAGAGGAGGCCTGGGCTCTGGTTGAGTGCACCGTCACGGGTCCCGGAAGCGGCACCTTCGCCCTCTCATAACAGGTGCAGATGCAGGCGGTGATCCAGGTGGAGATGCGCTGGGTGGAGACAGGTGAGCCCTTCATCCGGTCCACGACTGCCACGAACAGTTGCGTTGACTTCCGGAACGGCCTGGTCCGGTCGATGTAATAGGCCAAGGTTCGCCTGACATCCAGCGAGTGCCATCTCCGCTCCTCCTCCGAGCTGTGTGGTTTAGGAAAGAACACGGGGAGGAAGATATCCTGGTTATAATGAAACTGGGACACCACCTTAGGCAGGAAGGCTGGGTGGGGTCTCAGTCATACTTTATCCTTATAAAAGACCGTGTAGGGGGGCTCCGAGGTCAAGGCTCTTAAATCAGAGACCCTCTTAGCCGATGTAATGGCTACAAGGAAGGCTACCTTCCAGGAGAGGACGAGCAGTGGGCATGTAGCCATAGGCTTGAAGGGGGGTCCTGTGAGAATAGTAAGGACCAGGTTTAAATCCCAGAGAGGCACCGGGTCGCGAACCTCCGGGTATAGCCTCTCTATCCCCTTAAGGAACCTGATGGACATTGGGTGAGAGAAGATAGACGTCCCTTCCACGGGGCAATGGAAGGCCGAGATGGCCGCCAGGTGTACCCTCAGGGACCCTCTTTTGGTGCAGCAGGTACTCCAATATGGCTTGTATGGTAGAGCCCACCGGCAGGATGCCCCAGGACTCCGCCCAACAAGTGAAACGCTTCCACTTTGCCCGGTATATGACCTGAGTGGAAGGCTTCCTGCTTCCCAACAGGATGTGCTGGACTTGCTCGGAGCAAGCTCTCTCTCCCTCTGCTAACCACAGAGCCTCCATGCAGTCAGGTGGAGGGAGTCCAGGTCTGGGCGGAGCAGGCGACCCTGGTCCTGGGAGAGGAGATCGTAGCACCTCGGGAGCGGGAGCGGCGTGGCGATGGATAGGTCGAGCAGCATGCTGTACCAGTGCTGTCTCGGCCAGGCCGGCGCGATCAGGATGATGTCCGCTCTGTCTCTCTTGA
Organism: Emydura macquarii macquarii; assembly: GCF_026122565.2. NCBI lineage: Eukaryota > Metazoa > Chordata > Testudines > Chelidae > Emydura > Emydura macquarii. The sequence continues at coordinate 62,345 of NW_027132200.1, forward strand.
TTTTCAAGACGACTTTGGGAAGCAGTGGAACTGGGGGAAAAGCATACAGTAGGGGCCCCGACCAGTCTATCAGGAAAGCGTCTGAGATGGAGCCCTGCTCGCTACCACGTAGGGAGCAGAACCTGGGGCATTTCTTGTTCCGCATTGTCGCAAACAGGTCCAGATGGGGAACACCCCACTTGCGGAAAAGAAACGCTGTGACCTCCCCATGGAGTGACCATTCGTGGCAGGGTGAGAACGACCTGCTGAGGCGGTCTGCCTCGTCATTCCTGACCCCTGGGAGGTGAGAGGCAACCAGATGGAAATCGTACCTCACCGCAAGGTCCTAAAGTGGAGTCGCCTCCTGGCACAGGGCCGAGGAGCGTGCTCCCCCCTCTCTGTTGACGTAAAACATCACTGCGGTGTTGTCTGTGAGGACTTGCACCACCCTGCCCTTCAGGAATCTGAGAAAGACGTTGCAGGCTAGGAGGACTGCATAGAGCTCCCGAACGTTTATATGGAGGCTCCGCTCCTGTATTGACCACAGACCCTGTGTACTGACGTCGCAGCTCATGTGGGCCCCCCAACCAACATCGGAAGCATCTGTAATGAGCGTTACGGAGGGAACCAGGTCTGCAAATGGGACTCCCTTCGTTACCTCCTTTGGGTCTGTCCACCAGTTCAGGGACACTAGGACCTGGGGCGGGACGGTGACTACTCTGCTCAGTGAGTGTCTGGCTGGGGCATAAACGGAGGCTAACCACCCCTGAAGAGGCCAGAGCCTGAGGCGAGCCAGTCTCACCATGTATGTGCATGCCGCCATGTGTCCCAACAACTGGAGGCAGTGCCTGGCTGTCGTCGTGCGGGACCTCTGTAACTCGGAGATGATGGCAGCCATGGTCTGGAATCGAGGTTGTGGGAGGAAGGCTCTGGCCTGCACTGCATCAAGGGTGGCCCCGATAAATTCTATGCGCTGCACCGGGGTCAGCGTAGACTTCTGCTCGTTGATGAGCAGCCCCAGTTTGTTGCATAACGCGCACGTCAGGGCCAAGCTGTTCATCACATGATCCCTGGATCTTCCCCGGATCAACCAATCGTCTAAGTAGGGGAAGATCTGAACCCTTCTGCGCCGCAGGTAGGCTGCCACCACCGCCATGCACTTTGTGAACACCCTGGGCGCTGAGGAAAGGCCAAAGGGGAGGGCCGAAAATTGGTAGTGGCCACCAGCTACCACAAAGTGGAGGAAACGTCTGTGGCCTGGGAGGATAGAAATGTGAAAATATGTGTCCTTCAAGTCGGGGGCGGCATACCAATCCCCTGGATCCAGTGAGGGAATAATGGAGGCTAGGGAGACCATGTGGAACTTGAGTCGCCTGATAAACTTGTTTAGATGACGAAGGTCCAGAATAGGCCTGAGGCCTCCCTTTGCCTTGGGAATAAGGAAATACCGGGAATAGAACCCCCTGCCTCTTTCCGTAGGGGGGACTTCCTCCACTGCCCCGAGGCGGAGCAGAGAGCGAACCTCCTGGAGAAGGAGGTGCTCGTGAGAGGGGTCCCTGAAGAGGGACGGGGTAGGGGGAAAGTCCGGCGGGAAGGCCGAGAGCTGCAAGGCGTAACCTCTCTGCACCATGCTCAGCACCCAGCGGTCTGAGGTTATGCCCTGCCACTCTCAGAGGAATGGCCGCAGCCTATCTCTGAAGGGCCGGGTGTGATCCAGTTCGCCTGTTAGAACCGTGGGAATGGGGGAGGTGCCACCCTCGAGCGTCCCATCAAAAGGGGTGCTTATTGTTTTTCCGCGGCCCTGGCTGGGAGCCCTTGACAGGGCCTGGGCGGTCCCGACGGTTGGGCTGTCTGAACCACTCGCGACCTCTCCTGGGCTGAGGTGGTCGAGGGGGTAGTCTGGGTGAGGGTTGCTGCTGTCTTTGAGGCTGCTGTCTGCCCTGGCACCTTGTAACTTGTGGCACGTACAGGCCTAAGGACTTTAGTGTGGTTCTTGAGTCCTTCAAAGCGTGCAGCTTGTTGTCTGTCTTGTCCAAACACAGGCCTGTACCTTCAAAGGGCAGATCTTGTATTGCCTGTTGTACCTCGGATGAGAGGCCTGAGGACTGTAGCCAGGATGATCGACGCATGACTATGCCTGACGCCATTGCTCTTCCTGCAGCGTCTGTTGCGTCACTGGCCGATTGGAGCGTAGCTCCACCCACCGTTGTCCCCTCCTGGAGCAGGGTGTTAAAATCTGCTGCTAGGTCTTGGGGTAGTGCCTGTGCAAACCTCTGGAGCAAGGACCAGAGGTTTAGATTATAGCACCCCAGGAGGGCCTGATGACTGGCTATGTGGAGCTGGAGTGCCGCAGTTGAATAGACCTTTCTCCCAAAAAGGTCCAATTTTTTATTTTTTTTGTTTTTGGAAGTGTTTGACTGGGCACCTTGCTTTCCCGCTGGTTAACAGCGTCCACTACCAGCGTGCCCGGGGCCGGGTGGTTGTATAAGTACTCAAAGCCTTGCTGTGGGACATAGTACTTTCTTTCGGCTGTCTTTGAGGTGGGGGCCACCGAGGCGGGGGTCTCCCAGATAGGCTTGACCAGCTTCAGTACTCGGTCGTGAACCGGAAGCGTGACCCTAGATGGGCCTGCTGAGGCTGGTACCCCGAAGATAGGATCCTCCTCCTCGAAGAGCTCTTTTAAATCATTCTTTAAATCGAGCCTTTTTAAAAGTTCTTGGTGAGCCTTGAAGTCGGGGAGCAGGGTCCTCTGGTCCCTGGATGTCGTGTCAGGGGGAGAGGAGGAGGACTGTGGCAGGGGACCCGTGGAGGGGCCTTCCATGGGGTCCAACTCTTCTTCTGACGAGTGGTCATTGCCCTGTTGGCACAGGGGTGGGGGTGGAGGTTGGGCCCCCATAGATGGCAAAGACCCCATTCCCTGGGTTGTTTGTGGCGGCCAGGGTCCCCAGTAGGGCCATTGCCATGGTTCCTGCCCCCATGTCGGTACCGGGCCTGGTGCCGGGTATGAGACAGCCCCTCTCTGAGTTGGGCTGACGGACCTTCGGCTCTTCTTGCGCTGCCCCTTCGCTGGAGATGTACTGCAAGACAAGGGCGAGCGGTCGCAGTGGTGCTTGCTGGGCTGGTGGGGGGGCGAGTAACTGGAGGACGATGAATACCTCCGAGGTGCCTCGGGCTTACGGCGATGTTTCTCCGCTGCAGACCTGGGATGAACGCACTCTGGACTATGCCCTTTGTCAGAGCTATGGTGCGGTACCGTAGGGAACCCCGGTGCCGAGAGCTCTGGTGCCGGGGCCCGTACCGGACTACGCGACGGGGACCGCGAGGTATGTTGGTACCGATGACGGTCTCTGCATGCCGGGGAGGGAGGACGCTGGCACAGTGTGGAGGTGTCCGTCGGTGCCGGACGTCGTAACGGGCTGCGCGTTAGGGACCTCGAGGTGTGTTGGTGCCGATAACTGTCTCTGTGTGCCGGGGACTAAGGACGCCGACACAGTGCGAGGGCCTCCATCGGTGCCGTAGGTTGCACCGGGCTGCACGTTTGGGACCGTGAGCTGTAGCGGTGCCAGTCACGTCCCCTGGGTACCGGGGAGAGAGGACGCTGATGCAGCACGGGGGCGTCTGGTGCTGAAGACCGCGCTGGACTAGGCGCCCAGGATCGAGAGCAGCGGCTTGGTTTGTCACAGCGCCCTGGAAGATGGCCACTGCTGCCTGACTGGGAGCGGTGTCTGTCTCCCCGTGCGGCTATCGGGCTATAAGCCGGGGATCTGGACCGGTGCCGGGTGGTTTGCGTCTGGGTCACCTGGATCCGCACCGGACTGTGCTCTGGGGATCGAGAGCGTCGATCTCTTGTCAGCACCGTGTCTCTCGGCACTGGGATGGGAGATCGTGGTCGGTGTCGAGGGCCCGAGTATGAACGAGAGTGGTGCCGCGGCTCCTTCGGGGAATGGGAGCAGTGCCTGCCGTGCTTAGGCGAGTTCATGCGGTGGCTGGAGCTGCGGACCGGGGATCGAGGGTAGTGGCCCGTCTCCCTCGATTTGGTGGCTACTGACCGGTGCCGGGACTCCGATGACCGCCTCCCGTTCGATGCAGAGCTGGAACGGCTCCTCCGGGAACCTCCAGACCGCCCCCGGTGCCGCGGTGTGGTGGTTCTCGACGACTCGCGGTCGGAGCTAGGAGGGGGGGTTCCCGTTTTCCCCCTCCTCAACCGTCTGGGGGGAGACACCGAGTCCCATCTCCTCCGCCCACTGGGGTAGCCCAGCGTGGGCTTACCCCGAGATTCCGTTCCCGAATCCCTCGGCCGAGGGAGGGACAGAGGCGTAGGCATGGCCATGAGGGCATGTGCCGCTGCAAACGCCTCCAGCATCGACGGCCCCACCCCCCGGGGTCGGGGGAGGCTCCCTGCGAGGAGATGCCGGTGCCGGAGTGGTCTCGATGGCACATGGCTGGGGCATCTCCTGTATCACCCCCTGCTGTACCGGTCGCAGGGGGGAGTCCATAGATACGGCTGTAAGCCGTTTCTTCTTTTTCAGTACCACCTTCTGGGATGGTGCCACTGACGTCACGGGCGGAAAGAAGGAACTGAGGGCCCGCATGGTCGGCAGCACCCTATATACCGCGCTATATGTGCACCACTCCAGGAGGCGCTGGAGCCGACCCGCCGGGGTTGCTAGGGCAAAAAACCTTCCGCAGACTCGTGCACGGGGCGCGCACTCACCTATAGTGGAATGCATATGAGTAATCACTCGAAGAGAGAACAGTATAACACATGAGTGCTCTTACTTTAAAGCTATCATTTACTTAGGCTCAAGCACTTACACATGTCTGCAACAGGTTCGTAAAGCACCCCAACCCTCAATAACTCCTGAAGTTTGGGGTGGTTTTTGAGTGGAAACAATGACGGCTTTCTGATTGGCCTGATCTTCCAGTTGTCATTGGAGGATCCTGAAGCTGTGTCCAAGAAGAGCTCCCAAAGAAACCAAGCCTTCCCTCCCTGCCCCATTTATCCTTGTTTGTAGACAATAACACATCAAGAAAAAAACTTGTTGGACCGACAGTTTCAAACTAGACCTAAGGTCGCCAGAGTCCTTAATTAACTAGATGTGTTCCTACAGAATCTGCATAACTTAAGGCCTGGACAAACATCTCCCAGAGGGCATGCATAAATAAATGTCCTGCTTGTCTCCTAAAAGACAGATCCCAGCATGTCCTCTAGAGACTTCATCAGGGAAGGGCACAGGGTCAGGCAAAGCTTGAGCAAGAGGCTTCCTTCCTGTGATCACCCAAACCCCCTCCCCTCTTGGCTTAGTCATGTCAAGGCTGCACAGACCCGCGGAAAGGCTACCAAGTTTGGTCTATATGCCACAAATTATGGAGCAGGTCCTCAAGGAATCCATTTTGAGGCACTTCGAAGAGAGAAGGTGCTCTGGAAAGGTCAGCATGGATTCACCAAGGGCAAGTCATGTCTGATCAACTTGATTCACTTCTACGATGAAATGACTGGCTCTGTGGATGTGAGGAAAGCAGTGGACATGATATACCTTGACTTTAGCAAAGCTTTTGATATGGTTTCCCACAGCAAGTTAAAGAAGTATAGGTTGAATGAATGGACTATAGGGTGGATAGGAACCTGGCTAGATGATTGGACTCAACGGGTAGGGATCAATGGCTCGATGTCTAGTTGGCAGCCGATAACAAGCAGAGTGCACCACGGGTCAGTGCTGGGGCCAGATTTGTTCAACATCTTCATTAATAATCTGGAGAATGGGATGGATTGCACCCTCAGCAAGTTTGCAGATGACACTAAGCTAGGGGGAGTGGTAGATACCCTGGAAGGTAGGGATAGGATACAGAGGGACCTAGACAAATAGGAGGATTGGGTCAAAAGAAATCTGATGAGTTTCAACAAGGACAAATGCAGGGTCCTGCAATTAGGACAGAAGAATCCCATGCATTGCTACAGACTGGGGACCGACGAGCTAGGCAGCAGTTCAGTAGAAAAGGACCTGGGGGTTACAGTGGACAAGAAGCTGGATATGAGTCAACAGTGTGCCCATATTGCCAAGAAGGCTAATGGCATATTGGACTGCATTAATAGGAGCATTGCCAGCAGATCAAGGGAAGTGATTATTCCCCTCTATTCGGCACTTGTGAGGCCTCATTTGGAGTATTGTGTCCAGTTTTGTGCCCCCCATTACAAAAAGGATGTGGACAAATTGGAAAGAGTCCAGTATAGGGCAACAAAAATTATTATGGGGCTGGAGCACGTGACTTATGAGGAGAGCCTGAGGGAGCTAGGCTTGTTTAGCCTCCAGAAGAGAAGAATGAGGAGGGACTTGATAGCAGCCTTTAACTACCTGAAAGGGGGTTCCAGGGAGGATGGCGCTAGGCTGTTCTCAGTGGTGGCAGATGACAGAACTAGGAGCAATGGTCTCAAGTTGCAGTGGGGGAGGTCTAGGTTGGATATTAGGAAAAACTTTGTAACTAGGAAGCTGGTGAAGCACTGGAATGAGTTACCTAGGGAGGTGGTGGAATCTCCATAAGGTGCGGCTTGACAAAGCCCTGGCTGGGATGATTTAGTTGGGGTTGGTCCTGCCTTGAGCAGGGGGTTGGACTAGATGACCTCCTGAGCTCCCTTCCACGCCTAGTATTCTATGATTCTATGAAATCCCTATGCACATTGCAAAGAGGCAGTGCAGTGGCAGCTTCATGACTTGAGGTGGCTTGGCAGTGAAAGGAGGATGTTTGCTGAAGCAACAGAGAACAGCAGCAGCAGAGGTGAGTGAATTCCAGTGAGGTCCCCTCAGGACCAAGAAAGCTGGAATCACCATATCTGCTGCTACTGTCCTGCCTGAACCAAGCAAATCTTCCCCTAAAAACCAGGGAGAGACCTGTTTCATATGTTTCATATACATGCTCAGTACTTGTGAGTGGGGAAGTATTGCTTGTTAAGGGAGCCCAGAGAAGGTATTTAGTTTTTCTGGGTTTAAGGGAGGGTCGCCACCTGGTGGTATTTATTAGAGTTTTAGGGTATGGCTACACAGGAATAAAAAACCCAGGGGCAGATGACTTGGGCTCAGATTCTAGGGGTGAAAAATTGCTGTGTAGATATTTGGGCTTGGGCTGGAGCCTAAGCTCTGAGGCACTGCAAGGATCTTTTATCCCTGTGTAAACGCACTGCTAAAAGGAACCTCCAAATATTTCAGCCTGGCTCTTGTTGCCGCTGACAACACATGGCAGAAGGGTTACAGATGTATACATTGGAGGAGGAAGTAGGGAGGAGGAATTACAGCATTGGTGTGAGCATTACTGGAATAATGTGTCCAGTTCTGCTGGTCACACTTACAAAGAGATATGACACAAGGCAAAGGGTTCAGAAAAGCGCTACAGGAATGATTTGAAGTTGGAAAACCTGCTCTACAGTGCAAGATTTAGGATGCTCAATCTATTTAGCTATCAAAGAGTTGATTAATATGTGACTTGATCACAGTCTATGAATGAAGACAAGATTTGTGACAATTGGAGGGTAGGATAGTGTTGCACACAAAGGCTGAGAGCGGGGCTAGATATATTAAGGCTAGAAATAAGGAACACAATTCTAACATTGTCTTTAATGATAATTAACCATTGGAACAGTTTACCAAGGGATGAGGTGGATTCTCCATTACGTGAAGTCTTTAAATTAAGATTGGACGTCATTCTAAAAACATGCTCTAGCTCAATCACAGGATATGGGCTTGATAAGAAATTACTGGGTAAATTCCATGGCTTTTGTTATGTAGGAGGTCAAACTAGATGATCATAATGGTCCCTTCTGGCCTTAAAGTTTATGAATGATATCATTTTTCCTCCGTTTTCCTTTTTCTGATTTTTAAAAAAAATTAAGTCATATGAAAATTAATTTAGTGCACCACTTTATAGTCACTTTAAAAGAAATTGTCTTGTAATTTTTGCCATGCATTTTGGGTGTGATGATTTTAAGTGCTAGGTTAGTAATGTGGTATAACCTGTGTACTGATAATGCATAGTTGTACATATTCACAATGTGAGCAAATATGTAAAATACAGCTTGACAAAAAGTGGGCAACTTAAAAAGCATTTTCTTTTGTTGAGTTGCCATACTGCAGAATAAAATCTCTACTTAATCTTTAGTATAGCACATTGAATTGTCTATCATTGTACATATTCTGTTTGATTGTGCTAGCATGCTCCCTTCAAAGAATCACTTAAGCCCAAACATTTGAAGTTATTTATGCCTTGCTGCGTTCAGAAGGGACGTAGGCATTTAGGAGCCCCAATATCACTGACTGTTGATGGGATTAAGATTCCTATATGCCTAAATCCAATTTGAAAACAAGATTTAGGCTCCTAGATTGATTAGGTGTTGCAATGCTGAGTATAGCAATGCCTATTTACCTTTAAAAATCTAGGTCCAAAGCACTTCAGCATTACACAACAGGATGATGTTTTGATCCTAGAACAGCATTTAGTTATAGGAACCTTTCATACTCCAAGTATCCTAAAGCATGTTTCATAATACAGTAGAAACTGCAATATATTATCATCACTCAGTGCAATCGTCCCTAGAGTAGGTGAAGTGATGAAATATTTAAAAACATCTATATTTCTCCACACAAGATGGCAGTATCTTTATATGGCTATGTGATAGTGCACATATGTTGCCAAAGCCATCAACTTTTACAGGAATATTTGTATTTGAGCTTGTTACAACAAATATATAAAAACTAATACTTGTCTTCAGTACAGTTACAGGAAAATGCACATATGTGATTTGCTCAATCCAAAGCATAGTGAATGCACAAACGATTTAATATACTACTCAAAAGAATAAGCAGTATATTCTAGTGTTTCAATGGTTTGGCTTACATTGGCTTTGGACCTGGACCATATTGATTCTGTGCGATTCGTATTTACATAATTATCATATTAAGAGAAAAAGTAACTGTATTAAGAAGGAAAAGGTTTAAACAATAAAAAATTGGAAAAGATTAAATTAAAATTGACAGCAATTGTAGAGAATTGCTCAGTTTTTGATACATTGATAAACAAATTGACATTTTTGAATCTATTAATTTTAAATGAGTATAATTTCCTTTGTATTTTGAAATTAAAGTGATTCCAGAATAGTTACCGTGGCCTAGGTTCTTTCATTCAGCTGAGCTGCTCAACAGGATATACAGCTGGGGAGCAAACCTGAATATATATCCAGCTGCTCATGCACTGGTTTGAAATGCCCTCTGAGCCACCAGCCTCAGAGCTGTGCTATTTTGCACCCATCTGTAACAGCCCCTATAGGTTGTTCCTGCAATCAAAGATTGCCGGAGCCCAGCTTCACTTCACTCTGACAAGTTGTCTTAACTGTTGGGAAGGCCTGTTGTGTGGCTGAACAGCTGCTTACTAGCAGCAAACCAGTGGAAAGCAGCCACAATGGGGGCCAGAACTAGGCCCAGTAAATCTTACTCTACTCATTGGTCAGTAATAGAAAGCTGTAGGTGTATCTTGTAGTAATGTGTACGAGGTAGAAGAGCGAAGTAGTGGTCCAAGCAAGTAAGTGGCACATTTTCACATATCTGTTTAAAAATATAAAAAAATATTGTGCATAAGTTAACATATTGTACCTCAAAATAGCACCCTGTAGCCCCCACCTTCACCATTTGTATATGGTTATAAAGACACTTCTGAACCTCTGCTGTGACTGTTGGTTTGGGTGCCTTCTGTAATGTTCTGCAGAGGCTGTGGAGGTGACAGCTGGAATACAGGTGTCACATCCTCTGGGGGACTAGAGCAGCTGCTGAATTTGCCTGAATCCTTCCAGATGGAAATTGATTGAAAGAGGGACCTTTGAAAACAGCTGGTCAAAATGTCAGGTTCTGGCTTCAATGCAGATCTGCCACTGAAGCCAAACAAAGCCCTGAAGGTGCTGAGCAAGGTGACTAGTGCGTCACTGTACTGTGTTCCCGAGTAACATAAACCACCCAGGCTACCACATCTGGCAGGGAAGTTATTGAAAGGCAGAGGCAGACACCACTTCGGTGCTGATGGTGTGTGGGGAGGGTGGAGGGGCAGGGAGGGAGGTGAAATTTCTTGGTTTCCACAACAGCATCTTTAACAATCAAGGTGTCTCTTGCAGGACGTGCGAGGCTTTGCAGGGCTACGGCTGATGCCTTATCCTTGGTCAGCTGCAGGCTACGTGGTGGAGGGGGCGGGGGGAACCAGCCGCCCGGAGAAGCTGGCGTTGTCAGCTAGCTCGAAAGCTGGGCGCACTCCGGAGCGGATCCGGAGCCGTTGACAGCGCCCGCCCCGTCCCTGCCCAGCTGTGCACAAAGGAGCAATCAGGCGCGTCACGTGCCCCTTTAGGAATGTGCGTTTGCAGAGGGAGAGAGAAAGGAAGGTCCAGGGCGGCCCTATGGCCTTCCCCTCCCCTTCCAGCTGCAGCAGAGAGACTGGCAGGAGAAGGAACCAACAGGCCGCCTGCAGGGCTCCCGGCTCCTCCAATCGGAGGGTGGTTAGTCCCAATGGTCCCCACTCGGATGGGTTGTGCTGCGTGGTAAAGAATGTGATATAGATTAAAAAGAGAGCGAGCGAGAACCGATCCTGCAGCCGCAGCGTTGAGAGGGAGGCTGCGGAGGCGCCGAGGTGAAGGAGAAAACGTGTGACTTTCAGAACTCAGCAGCAGCAGCAGCACTCAGTGCATATCGCATGGTGAGTTAGTGCTGCCTGGGACCAGCTCTCTTAGTGTGGGTGGGCATCTTAGGGAAAGCAGCTCTGTGTGCCGGGGGGGCGGGGGGAGAAAGTTTAGTGACGTGTCTGAAGAGGGAAACGAGCTTATTTGGCAGGCAGGATGGCATCCCCTTGAAGATGGAAGTTTGAGTGAGATCCTGCCCCCACTCCAGCTACATGTGTGCTCAGTCTCTCTTCCCTTGCGTGGAAAAAGTTTTAACGCTTGTTGTAATCGAAGCCTTTCCCTTGCCTTTGAAGAAGCGAGCGTGTCTTAAATCGTGGATTGTGGGCTTGTGTCGCCTCTTTTGGATTCTAAAATAACTGGGGGACTGAGTTGTCTTCAGGATGGGCACACGCAAGCCACCAAACTAAAAACGAATTGCACGTTCGTGTTCTTCACTTATCAGTTTTGTAAAAAAAAAAATTGACCTGGGCAAGTCCTACTTTGTCTGGATGCAGGGTATCTGTATGTTTAATTCCTAGCAAATCATCATCGGCTTTGTTTTTATTTTTTTCCCCTGAAAATGGAAATAAATAGTGCTTCTCTGACACTTGAGTGCTGGGGGTACCTTTAGAGAATAGCGATCACATTTTTTTTTCTGTAGAAATGAAAATTCCAGCCCTTCTGAAATCAGATTGAAGATTTTTTTTAAAATTATTTCTTTTAATAAACTTTCCCCTGCATGCCACAGAAAGAAAGTGCTTGTGAGCTGTAGGATGATTGGCTGACAGGTGGCTACTCACACTCCCCCATCCCCATATCCTTTAACTGATTTTTTTTCCCCATTCTGGAGTCAAACTTTTGATGAGGGTTTTAAGACTGCTAATCTGTGTTTGGCACCTTTTTTCTTTCAGACATTTTTTAAAGGTCAAGCACATTGGGCCAGAGGGCATTTTCGTGTTCCTAAAATTGTAGTTTTTATGAATTTCTATTCTGCTTAAAATGTCCAGTGAGATAGAATTCATGTGTGCCCCAGTTGAAAGGGATTAAAAAAATATAACAAAAAAGTAATTACAAATCTTCTGGGTTGTGGACAATAGATTAAAGTTATTTTCAAAAAATGATCACCAGTGCATGTCAAGGAGAAAATATGTTAGTCTTGTTGCTTTCTTGTGCTGGTTTTTTATTGGGACGCGTTTTACCAGCATAAAGATTGCTCACTTATTTTTTTTATAATGAATCAGTGATGGCATGCACTACTCTTTTTTTAAATTAACAATATTTCTGATGTATAGTTCATTTTGTGTTATAATTTTCACTAGTTTTTAGCTGTAAGGTAGTATAGTGCTCAAGATGCAGTTAAATGTGCATGTTTAGATTTATTAGCAGAAAATAAATATTTTCCAGCTTTGGGGTTCTGTCCAGTTTTCAGATTCTGTGTTCTACAGGTCATGTGAAAGTGATTAGTAAAAAACAAAAATCATTTCAAGGACTTTATGACTTTAGGCTCACTTTATTTAACAGTGTACTTGTCCAACATTGGCTTTTTGGTGGGCAATTAAAATCAGTGAAGTTATGTAAAACTAATAAAAATATGTATTGTTATAGTATGGTCAAATAATTCCTTTCGTATACAATATATCAGAGAGACAAGGTAGATGAGGTAATACTTTCTCACATCCTGGGACCAACACGGCTACAACACTGCAATACACAGTATATAACCAATATTTTCCTTGATTTCATTGTAGTTGGAATTTTAGATACGGAAGCAGTCCCATAGAGTTTACAATCTCAGAACATATGCTTTATAGAAGATGCCTTGCTCTTTCAGTATTAGATAGGAATAGATATACGTGATCAGACTAATGGTCCATATAATTTGATAATGGTGTCTTCAGCAGTGGCCAGTACCACCAAATGCTTGGGAATAGACAATTAGGGAATAACTTACCCGTAGGAAAAGTTTCTTCTGAACCCCAGTCAGTTAATACTTGGCTTGGGTCCTGTGGTATGAGTCTTTATATCCTTTATAAATTTACCTCAATAGAATTGTGAATGTTTTTATTCAGTACTTCTTACGAATCCTACTATGATCTTGGCGTCAGTATCTTGTGGCAGCAAGCTCCAGAGGTGACTCAAGCTTGGTATAAGAATGTATTTCCTTTTCTCAGTTTTAAATCTGATGCTTCTTAATCTTACTGTTTATAATAAAAATGACTTTTTCCTCTTCTGACGTAAATTAGCTGTATGGCAATCAAATATTCCTATTCCATTAATAAAAAAATTATTCTTGTAAAGAAATGGGATATTTTCGCAGAAGCCTCTCATGTCTTTAGCAAAGCCGGATGAACCATGCCTTCTGCAGTAAAAACCAAAGTCCTGCATTTTCCTTTCTAGACACATAATCTACCTATTTCCTGCCTGATCCTTAGAGGGAGTACCTACAACTGCAATTGAAGTCAGCGCCTTCTGTGAGAGTTGTGGTCATTCAGCAACTCTTTCCTCTGTATCAGGCCTTTCATTCTTTTCACTTGGGTGATCTGTTTGATCTTAGCTTTGATTGTATGACTTCAGGCATTGTTCAGTTTAATGCATCTTGTCCCATTCCACCCCAGGCTCAGTAGCCCATGAACTGTTTACATGTATCTGGTCAAGGACAGTAGTTCTTTAGAGACCAACTTGAAATTTGATATTTCTGAATGTTGTACACTCAGGAGTTTAACATTTTAAAGTAGAGGTTAGCACAGCAGTACAACACATGCTTTTCGCTATAAGAAAATAACTCTGGATATTCTCTTTCTCATGCATGCACACATAAGATATATCAAAATTTAAAAAAAAAACCAGTTTGTAATTGAATTCTGAGCTACCTTTCACATCTTAAATGGCATCTTGGTTCCCTCCACAGTTTCTTGGTGGAACTAGAGCTATTCTGTTCAAATGTTGTACCAGTAATCTTGCTAATTGCTTCACTACTCAAAAATATATAGAGCAATCCCCAGTATAATGATATCACTAACTCTTAAAGCAAAAGAGAATAGCCTTCATTCAAAAGCTCTCTGCTGAGATTAAAAAATTATCTCAAGGTTTAAAATAAAAGCTGAACAGAGTTGTAGTCTGCATTTGTATATGTATATAATATTTGTCATACCAAAAATGTTGGGGTTTCCTCAAGATGTAACAAAGGATAGGGGAAAGCTAGCAAATAGAATGAGCAGCCCGGTTATGGAAAGGATAATAGTTTAAAAAAATGTTTGTTTTAATCTTATCATACAATAATTTTGAGCCTGATCCTGCAAGGTGCTGAGTGTCCCCTGTAAGATGCTACATGACCTCAGTTTCCACTGAAACCACTGTAAGTTAAGGGTACCCAATACCTCTGCTACCCATAATTCTGCTCTAAGCTACAAAGACCAGGCTTTGCCCTTCACCTCTTCTTGACAAGCAGTATACTCACTCTCTTGAAATGGATCTAAGATTTTTCTCCTGACCCCTCCTATTCTACAAATAGCTCAAAGTAACTCTCTTGGAAGCTGACTAGACACCTATGACTAACATATACATCCATTGTATTACATTCTAATGGTTAATCATTTTTAAAAATAGAAAAGAGGCCAAATCCTCAGCTGGTGTAAATCAGTGTAGCCCCATTGACTTCAATGACACTGTCAATTAACACCAGCTGAAGATCTGACCCAGTAGTTTAAATACTTATCATAGACCTGTGTCTATATTATAATGACAGCTCACCCTGTGATAAGGATATAGGGACAGAGTTAAGGTTGTTTTGGCCATTTAAATTTTGTATTTCCATACTTCCAAGCTTTTTTTGTGTGTGTTTAACCTTAGTTTTCAGTTTCCTGACTAAGATTAGATTTTCAGAACTGCAATGTTCTTTTAAAATGTTGGTTTTTTCCATACGTTATTGATACATATCTCATCCTTAAGTCCATTTTAACAAGCTTTTGTTCTTTGGGAATATCCCTATGTTGTAAATGCTTGTTTTGAATCTCACGCCCACCCCTCCGGATCTTCAGATGTTGATGGTATTTATCTATATATCATCAAATACTAATGCTGTGTAATATAAACATCACAGATGATCTTGTTGTGAATTTTGTCCTGCTGGAGCCCCTATATGGCTTGCAAATATTCAAAAAGCTATATAAAGCCTGTATGGCTATTGTCAAATGTTAAAATGCTCACAGGAGCTTAATGATATGTACCTATGTTAAACAGCCTTGTAACAGATTTTCTGTTACAACCTTAGCTATGGAAGGCTAATATCTACTTCATTATAGAAAGACATTATTTTTCTACAAAGTATAAAAGTTATCTGCCTCTAAACTAATTTTGTAGAGATCAATTTTCATTAGCATGTTTTGAAGTGCTTACGCCAAATTACATTATCATGGTATGAAAGTATTTTGATGACAGCTTTCTGTTTTAAAAAAATGTCTCTTGTTCAGATGGCTTATTCAAATATTTTTCATTCATACAAAATTGAGAGCACTGTATGTGCTGAAGTAATTGGTATCGTGGAATCCAGACCTGGCTTCATCACTGGATGGAAGATATTTCTCATTCCGTTTCTCTCACATAGTTTCTATTTCACTTTAGAGAAACTCAGATTTATTTCAAAATAAATAAATAGTTTCCAGTGCCAGTTCCAGGTTAAAACTGCATGTGGGACACCAATACCCTTCTTATGCCCTTGTTAATTAAAAACGAGAGTCCTGTAGCACTTTAAAGACTAACAAATTTAATTTCTGCAGGCATAAGCTTTCATGGGCTGCAACCCACTTCATCAGATGTAAGGAATAGAAATCAGATAGGAGGTGTGTGTAATATATATATATACACACATACATCTAAGGGTAAGGAACGACATCGGGGAAGTTAGGTATAAGCAAAGTCCATTCAGTTAGAGTAGTTGAGGCCTATTCACAACCATTGATTAGGAGGTGAGAATGTGTGAACAGTGACAATTACTTCTTGTAATGAGATAACCATCCAAGTCCCTACTTAGACCCAGTTTAATTGTGTCAAGTTTGCATATGAGTTCCAGCTCTGCAGTTTCTCTTTGAAGTCTGTTTTTGAAGTTTTTTTGGTAGAAGTATAACAACTTTCAAGTCAGCTACAGAGTGTCCTGGGAGATTGAAGGGCTCTGCGACTGGTTTATGGATGTTACCATTTTTTATGTCTGATTTGTGTCCATTTATTCTTTTGCGTAGTGACAGTCTGGTTTGGCCAATGTACATGGCAGAGGGTGTTGCTGGCACATGATATCACATTAGTAGATGTGCAGGTGAATGAGCTTCTTATGGTGTGGCTGATGCGGTTAGGACCTGTGATGGTGTCGCTAGAGTTGATGTATGGGAAGAGCTCGCATTGGGGTTTGTTGCAGGGATATGTTCCTGGGTTAGTGTTCTTCTTGTATAGTGTATGGTTGCTGGTGAATATTTGCTTCAGGTTGGGGGGCTGTCTGTAAGCAAGGATAGGTCTGCCTCCCACAGCTTGAGCGAGTGAGGGATCATCTGCTAGGATAGGTTGAAGATCCTTAATGATGTGCTGGAGAAATTTTAGCTGGGGGCTGTAGGTGATGGCCAGTGGTGTTCTGTTGTTTTCTTTGTTGGGTCTGTCCTGTAGTAGGTGACTTCTGGGTACCCATCTGGCTCTGTCAATTTGTTTCTCCACCTCTCCAGGTGGGTATTATAGTTTTAAGAATGTTTTATGGAGATCCTGTAGGCGGTTGTCTCTGTCTGAGGGATCGGAGCAAATCCGGTTGTATCTTAAGGCTTGGCTGTAGACAATGGATCGTGTAATATGTCCAGGGTGGAAGCTGGAAGCATGAAGATATGTATTGTGGTCAGTTGGTTTTCAGTATAGGGTGGTATTAATGTGACCATCCTTTATTTGTATTGTAGTGTCCAGGAAGTGGATTTCTTGTGTGAACTGGTCCAGGCTGAGGTTGATGGTGGGGTGGAAATTATTGAAATCCCGGTGGAATTCTTCGAGGGACTCTTTCCCGTGGATCCAGATGATGAAAATATCATCAATGTAGTGTAGGTAAAGGAGAGGTGTTTGGGGACGAGTGTTGAGGAAGTGTTGTTCTATGTCAGCCGTAAAAATGTTGGCATACTGTGGGGCCATGCGGGTGCCCATTGCTGTGCCACTGACTTGAAGGTATAGATTAGCTCCAAATCTGAAGTAGTTGTGGGTCAGGACAAAGTCACAAAGTTCATGATGATGTGGCACACCTAGTAGCTGAACTTTGTGACTTTGGAGCAGCTGTCCCATGTGGATGCTTCATACGGAAGGTGGATGTGCTACACTGTTAAATTAACAACAGTGAATGAAAATGTAAAAAAATCTTTGAATTTTTACCATTTTCAAGTTGGTCAGTAACCCTAGAGCCCCATGGCAGAGTTACTAATGAGTGTCCCCACACTTTTTTTTTTAAGGAGAATACATAGATAATGGCTGCTTTTTAAGAGCTATATTGTAGATGTTTATGTACAGTCATTACTGAAAAATATACACTTGTGGGTTCACAGAATTTCTAATGTCTTTGAGTGATGGTGCCTGTGTGTATTCCACACATGGATGCACACGCATGAGCCATGTGCCCAAATCTGGGAATTCTTCAAAGCAGTGTCATTGACCCACACGTGCAGTAGTTTCCCTCAGATTCCTAACCAAGTGTATAAGAGGCAAAGCGGGTTGACACCTCTTCAGTTCCTTCTTACTGCTGCCTGGCCTGAGTCAGAATCGTGTCCTCCTTCATTCCATGCATAACCTGTAAGGTAAAATCTTGTAAATAGTTTTAAATCTTAGCTTAGTAGTTTATAGTTGGTATAGTATATAGTTAGTATAGGATAGTTCCCTTCTCTCCTCCCCACATTGGGGGTAATCCTCTCTGGTCTTGGAACTGTGCCTAAAGTCCTGGGATTCAAAAATTGTCTCCTGTCCTTGCTTCTTCATCAGTGACTAGCATCAATGGTGCCTATACAATCTGGATGAGGCACATATCTCTGCAAAGTGCAGTATCTGTAGATCCTTGCCACACAGAACTAGAGAGGCTCAAGAGCTCTGAAAAAAGTTCCTAATGGAGGAGGCTATGAGGCCCCACTCATAGACCTTCCCTCCCACCTCCCCGGGTGCATTGGCCTCAACTGACCAGCAGTGCCCCTCCAAGCACAAGCCTTAGAGCAGAGTCTTTACCACTGAATCCCAAGAACTCTTCTTACAGGGTTCCTAAGAGAGTAAGGGGCACTCTCATGGATGTAAGGGACAGATCCCTGCTGAGGACTCTCCAGAACAAATGCATTTCCTTCTCAAACTGGTCGAGTTCGGATGAGATGTCACGTATGGAACCCCAGGCTGGAGGGCAAGGAGTGAAAAAAGAGGGATCCGCCAGTTCCGGTGGTGACTGCAGTACTGAAGCAGTAAGACGGATGCTTGCCAATCCCATCTCTGAATGCAGGTCTGGACTTCTCATCGGTACCACCTCATTTATCCAAAAACTGTGTGGTTGTGACAAACAAGCTGTGTTCTTCAGGCATCTCTGCTGGAACTCCACGGACTCCAGGCTGTATGGAGACCTTTGTAACACTCGAGGATATGTTTCTCACCTACTTGCAATCTCCACTTCTTTTGGGCCCTGCCCTCTCGGTGGACTTCCTTCACGGGGACTTCTAGAGGAGGAATCGTTGCCAGTGTTTCAGGAACAGTTCCATCTCAACCCATTGGGCAGGAGCACCCAAGTTCCAATGGTATCACTGCTACTGATGGAACCATCCTCAGAATTGGAGGAGTCAGAAGAGAGGCTGCATCAGTATTTCTGCAAAGGCACAGGAACCCAGACAGACAGTTCAAAGGCTAGACTTACCCTCCCTCTGGATATGACTCTCACACGAACAGCAGATACTAATTCCCTTGGGGGCCACTGCAACTAATGGATCCCCTCCTTCTGGTCTTATTGGGGCCCTTGGGACCCCATGGCAGGCACCAAGACCCTTCTCAGGAGTCTTATTGCTCTTTCCCCTCTCATCAGCCAGTTCCATAGGTGCACAAGGAAGAAGAGCCAGAACTGGTTCCACAGGTACTGATGGTTCCAATGGGGACTTTCTCATCATCTCTGGATAACATTATCACTCCTTCATCGCGTTCTGCACTGGATTACCACCAACTGTATCAGGAGCTTTTGCAAAGGGTCACTAATGATGTACAGATCCCTTTCAAAGAGGTCCAGAACCCTCAACTCCGGCTTTTGGACATTTTGCAACCACAGGGACTGACTAGGGTGGCCCTTCCAATTAATGAGACTATATTAGAACCAGCCAGACTGGATCTCCTGTGTAGGAGGGTCTCCTCTGGAGGTCTCCAATTTTGTACTGCTAATTACCAAGCATTATTCACAAAATATGATTTCAACACCCACATCAGGCTCACAAACTTTAGAGACAAACTTCCCGTGGAAAACCAAGTCCAATTCCAGTCCTTTCTGGATGAGGGGAGCTTAGTAGCTAAGGTGGCTCTCCAGGCCCCAGTAGATGCCACAGATACAGCATCCAGAAGTTTGGCCATAGGACTCAGGATGTGGTGGAAGTCATGGCTCTAGTCATTGAGCTTTCCCAGAGAGGTCCAAAACACCATCCAACACCTGCCCTTTGACTCCAACCTTTTTAATGAAAAGACAGATAATTCTTTGCATTCTCTGAAGATCTCAAGAGCCACTCTGCAATCCCTGGGCATTTATGCTCCAGCTCCCAGGTGGAAACACCAGAGACAGCCCTTTAGACCTCAGCCACCTCCTTCACACTCTGCATATTACCAGCGTCCACCTGAGCCTCTGCATAAATGACAGAGGATTCAAAGGTTTCATTTCTTGGCTCCATCTACTGCCACAGCTGCTTCTTACTCTGAACTGCAGACCAAGAGCCATTTTTGACATGTAGATTGAGACCCATGTACCTCCACTGATACCACCTACTTCCTTTCCTGTCAACTTTGGAGGCCGTTTTTACTTTCTTTACTCACAGTTGGAACAAGATCACCTCTGACAGTTGGGTCCTGAGGATCAGGGATACTCCATATAGGTTTTTCCTTCCCTCCTCACTAACCAATTTTCATATACCCTTTCGGGGACAACTCTTATCAAGTGATTGTTCAACAGGAAGTGGAAACCTGTTATGATAGAATGCGTCCCTCCTCAGTACCAAAGGAGAGGGTTTTACTCCCCACATTTCCTAATCCCATAATAGAGTGGAGACCCATCCTGGATATTTGGCAACTCAACATCTTTATTCAAAAGCTGAATGCAGGATGATGACACTGGCATCTATAATCTCCTATCTTCAGGAAGGAATATTGTTCATGGCTCTTGACATCAAGGATTCATATATCCATGTAAATATTCACCCATCTCACAAGAAGTTCCTGTGCTTCCTGGTTGGACACGAGCACTACCAATTTTGTATTCTCCCCTTTGGGCTCGCTATTGCATCCAGGGTATTCACAAAAGTTTTCGCTGTGGTAGCAGCCAAGATGCGATGCCAGGGCTATACCGTGGTTCTGTACCTAAGCGACTGGCTTCTTGTAGACCAATCTTGTCAGGAAGTCATGTCAGCAACAGGATCTCTTTTGGCACCTTCTTGCTACCTTAGGTGTTTGCATAATGAAGAAAACTCTGTTTTGTCACCCACAAGGACAATAATTTTTATAGGAGCATAGCTGGACTCAATCTCTGTGAGAGCATTTTTCCCTGCAGACAGGTTTTATGTAGTGATCTCTCGCACCACGCACAAACCGCAAATACAGTGTGGCAATGTCTTTCTCTGTTAGGGCACAGGGCCACATGCGCCTACGTGACACTGTTCATCAGACTCCACTTGCAGTGCCTTCAAGGTTGGCTCCACTCAACCTACCGACCAAAGAGGGATTGCATTGACTCATCACTGTTCTCAGGAGAATTCTCACCTCCCTGGTTTGGTGGTCCAAGCCAAACAATGTAATGGTGGGGTCTCCCATATTAAGGGCCACCATTCTGACAGATGCCTCCCTTATGAGATGGATTGCTCACATGGACTCCCACATTGCTCAGAGCACCTGGACCCCAAGAGAAGCCAGGCTACACATAAACTTACTGGAACTGAGAGTGGTTCACCTTGTGTGCACGGCCTTCCTCTACCCTCATACACTCACTCCATGTACAGATGTCTGGCAATGTCACCACAGTGATTCATATAAGCAAACAGGGAGGAGCAAGATCTTGTCCCCAGTGCCTGGAAGCAGTCAGACTTTGGATCTGGTGTATCAGAAACCACATTATGATACTGGCTATGTGCCTCCTGGGTGTTCACAACTCCATGGCAGACAGGTTAAGAAGGAGCTTCTTTGCAGACCATGGTTGTAACCAACATATTTACATGATGGGGTACTTTGCTATGGGACCTCTTTGCATCCCAGACCAACAGAAAGCTTCCTGTCCGTTGCTCTAGGGGAGCCATATGCTGCAGTTCTCAGTGTGATGCTTTTCTGGATAGACGACCTCAGAAATACCTTTCTCCCGACCCCACTATCACAACTTGTTTAGCAGATCCATCGTAACAGAGCCACCATTGTCCTCTTAAGACCTTACTGGCCCAGACAATTCTGGTTCACGGAACTACTAATGACAGCCGCATGCCCCACTATCAGGATCTGCCCATTTCAGGATTTCCTAACCCTAAGATGGGGTGGAAAATCAAGCACCCCAACCCAGTCTCACTCCACCTCACAGCCTGGTGTTTGGATGGGCATTGGAAATAGAACATTTATGCTCTGCCCCTGTCTAGGAAATCCTTAACTAAACTGGGAAAGATTCTACTAGAGCCTGCTATGTGGCTAAATGGTGGTGCTTTCCAGCCTGGGCACATCATCAACAACATATGCATGATATGGTGGGCATTTTGGTTATCCTAGACTCTCTCTTCTTCTTAAAGACCTCAGGTCTGGCCCTTTGTTCACTAGGGTACACCTAGCAGCGATTAGTGCCCTCCTACCTCTGGTGGAGTGACGTTCTGTCTTTAACACTCCTGGCTACTGTGCGATTTATGAAGGACTTGATTAGGACATTCCCATCCTGTCATTAAGCCTACATCTCAGTGGGACCTTAACCTTATTCTGTCAACATTCACAGGTCCACCCTTTGAACCTATGGCAATGTGTGTCATGACCCCCTCCCATCATGAAAGTGGCATTCTTAATGGCCATTGCTTCAGCAAGAAAGGTCATGACAGAAGGGTCGGCCAGGATGGCAGACCATCCTTAGACAGTATTTCACAAAGAGAGGGTCTCCCCCAGGTTACATCCCAAATTCCTCCCCAAGATTGTTTGAGGTCTACATCAATCAGTCACTTATCTCTATTTTTGCTGAAACCCTATACTTCTTCCAAAGACAAGAGACTTCAATCCCTTGATGTCAGGTATGCCCTGGAGTTCTACCTGCAAAGAACCAAACCCTTTAGAAAATCTGAGACTCGTTGTCATAGCAGAAAAAGTGTGTGGCAAGCCACATCCTCACAGAGGATTTCTAAGGGGGTTTGGGGATGCATCTTAGAATATTACAAAATAGCAAAATGTCTCCCTCCTGGCGGTTCTATAGCTCACTTCACACGTGGCCTCCATGGCATCTTTATCGGATGTTCCACTGCAGGACATTTGCTAAGCAGGAACTTGGAGCTCTGCCCATGTGTTCATGACACATGATGCTTTAACTCAAGCTGCACTGATAGATGCAGCTGTAGGAATGGTAGTACTACAAACATCTCTACTACTGGGTTCCTGGCACCCTCCTCCAGTCTGAGCACTGCTTGCCAGTCACTCACATACACAAAGAGACCATCACGCAAATTAAAAAATGGTGGTTACTTACAGTAACTAGATGTTCTTCGAGCTGTCGGGGTCCCTGTTTGTATTCTACTACCTGCCCTCCTTTCCCTCTGCTTTGGATTCTGTTGGATTGCAGTAAGAAGAAGCATGGGAGAGGTGTTGACACACACTGTTTCTTATACCATCCGTTGGGAGCACGAGGGAAGCTACTGCACATGAGTAAACAGATGCTGCTTTGAAGAATTTCCAGACTCGGGTGTGTGGCACGCATGCGCAATCGTGTGGAATACAAATAGGGACCACACATCTCAAAGAACTTCTGGTTACAATAAGTAACCTCCATTTATTTTGTTACCAAAACCCCTTATATATGTTTGTTTTCCTTCTGCTTGTCAATTAATAAGGATTATGCTAGATATACAGCATATTATTTTAATAAGATCCAAAGCTATGGATAATAGTATAAGGCTTCTCAAATATTTTCTTAGTGTGGATCTCATCTAGACAGAGAGATTGTCTTGTAAATGTCTTCCTCTCCCCTTCTTATTCACAGAACATCCCTTTTGCAACTACGATAATTGCTTTCATGGAAAATTAATGTTGAGATCTTACTGCATCCTAACTGTTTTGTTTCTTACTGTAATTTAGAGGGTGTTGTGACTAGGTTGTCTGGATAGGCCAAACTGAGAATGCCATAGCCAGGGTAGACTGCAAGAAATAGGGCAGACAATCCCCCAAACTGGTGGGTTATCCTGTAATTAGATTAATCAAGACAGTAACATAAGTGCTTCTGTAGTACCACACTGGTTAACAAGAAGCCAAATACAGTCCCCTTTTAGTCATTTCATCCCTTAGCTCCCATCTAGACAATCCAGTCTGATATATTGAGGGGTTTCTGAAAACCTTATTGACCATACTTAAAGTTCTACCAATCCCAAAGGATCAGTCACATTACCCACCAGGTCAATGAATATTTCAGATCTTACCCAAATACATGCTTACAGCCAACCCTTATTAACTAAATCTAGATTTATTAATAACAAGAAAGAGGAGTTATATGGTAAAGAGTTCAATATACATACAAATGTGAGTAAAGTCCTTGGGTCAGTTTTATAGCAGAGATGGTGAAGCTGTTGATTTGTAAAAGTCTTTCTGGAATCAATTCAAAGGGTTATAGAATCTGTTAGCGTTTTTCCATGAGAATTCCAGGGCAATCCGGGTGTCTACCTGGAGACCTCGGTCCTATGACTTAGACCTTTCCTGTTAAAGTTTGAGCAGACCAGAGATGAAAGGTTGAGGACCGAAGCTTCCCTTTATAGTTGAAGCAGGCAGCACACTATCAGGCAACTCCACCACATTAGGCTTTGATGAAAACGAGCCGGCAGCTTGTGATCTCTATTCAGAAGGGTCCTTCCTTAGACAATATCCTTAGCAACAGCCATTCAAATTATCAGGATGGTTCACAAGTGATTTATTATATGGAATTATACATTTCAAAGAGAAATGAGACTTGATGCAATAATATTATTGTCCTCATCCAAATTATATCAATTTTTGATCTCCAAGTCAATAGAATACAGCAATGAAGCATTATAAGACAGGATCAGGATTTAGGGTTTACAAGCTAATTAGATCACATTGTTAGCTATCTGCAGGTAAACATAGACACTTACTCTTAGCACTTACTCTTTGATTTGCTAACAATACAGGCAAACAGTTTAAAGACTCTAGTCTTTAAATATGACTTGGGTAACTATCTACAAGGAATGGCCCTGTTTACCATTGCAATACCCTTTTGACATATCCTTAAGGGGTGCTTACAGATCACTCACTTGCTGATTTAAAAAAAAAAAAATTTAACCTTCGTTGGCTCAGCATTACAGGTGTAAAATGGAGAAAAGCCGTCTTTTCGTGGACAACCAACAAATGTCTGGAAAACCACCAGTGGTTCACAGACCATAGCTTGAAAACCACTAATATAACGTATAGACATCTTGTGGTAATTATGCTTTTTATACATGATGAGGGAGGAGAGGAGATGCATTAGTCAGTGAAAACAAAATTCCCTTCTCAGATTTGTATAATACATCAGGACTCTAATATTTTGCTTTCTCTCCATGTGTAGAACATTATGTGATATCAGTAGGAAATCCCTGTCTGGAGGAAGAGCAGAATCTTCGAGTTAAGATCTGTCATTTGTCTCTCAGAGAGTTTTGCCCTTAGTTTCTATCCAGAATTAAACCAGTTATACATTTTCTTATAAGAAGGAATCTTGACATGATTAGAAGTAAAAGACTTAGTGAATAGTATTTTTGAACCTGAAGATGTAAAAGCACAACTTGTAATTTTTTTTTTTGATTAAAGAATATGAATGCTGCTAAATGGGGAGATGCAACATTTTTTTGCTACTTTCTCAGTTCCAGATAAGAACATGGATTCATTTTTTTTCTTAATTGCATGAATCCGCAACACTGTGGGAAGCAATGCATAACAGCACAGCACTGATTCATGTCCTACACATTAGCTGCTCAATCATGAAAGCTGAAGCTTAATGTCGTGTGCGTGGGCGAGTAGTTAACCAGACCAAAAGAAATTGTTCTACTTAAGTGGTGGTGAATAGGAGTCCTATCTCTGGAAAATTTGTTTCAGTGACTTACTGTGCTGTACAATACTTGTTACTTGGAACTAAATTACTGAATATGCGATATTAGATTCCAAGTTCAAGGGTAAACTTTCACCCTGGTTTCTGCTCTCTGATCTCTTTTGGAAAGACAGTTAAGGAAAATAAACTTCAGCTGGAATTGTTTTCTCGTTTAAGAAAGTAGAAGACTTTAAACATTCTCTGATATTACCATATTTTCTTTCATACTTCATTCATCTAATTAAAGGTGGATAATGCATCCATGGATCTCAAAATGCTTTACAAGGGAGGATAAAAATTATTATTCCATTTTACAGATGAGGAAATAAAGCATAAAGAAATGAAACAAGCTGTTGACAGAGCCAAGGATATAATGTGGATATCCTCTCTCTCTCTCTCTTCCCCCCTCCCTCCCCACTCCCCTTCTGGGACGAGATTTAATTGTGAGCTTTCAACTTTAACTTTGCAGTCTACGTACTTTCGGGTGCTCAGTTTCTTAACCGTAGTGTTACATTTAAGGCTAATTTTTTGCATTTACTATTCTATTTTATATGATCTTGCTGCAAACTGTTTGGTCAAACAACCTGTGGTTCAAATAAAATCCTATTGGCATCGGAGACTGTACTTTTAAGAATAGAATAATAGAAGTCAGACATGGAAAAGACTCTGTATGATTATTAGATCCATCTGCATGCAAATTAAGAAGTGAAGATTGCTGGTGTCAGAGTTAGGAGTAGAAGTCCCAATATCTCTAAATAGTATTTCTAAAGCATTTTGAAGATGAAATATACTGTATGCTGATATCAGTAATATAATTATAATTTGTATTTTTTCTTGCTTTAGTTATAGTCTTCGTAGAAAAACATCAGCTGCATTGCTACAATTTTTCTTATTTATTTGGAGGATGAAAAACAGTGAACACATTTGGAAAATAATCTATATTTCCCATTTGAAACACACACAAAGTTATTGACTCTCTCATGAGCTTTCGGACTTCTCTTTTGTTTCCAGCCAAACTGAGAATAACTAGAGACAAGAAATCTTTTATTATTTACTATTTGTATTGTATACTATTATATTTGAAGTCCAGTCATGTGTCTTATTGTGCTAAGTTCTGAGGAAAAAACCCATGGTCCCTGCCTTTGAGAGTTTACAATTTAAGTTTTCTCTCTCTTGCCTTCGATGGTGCCATGAGTATTTTTTTGTTTGTTAGCACAGATATCTATTTATCTGCCTATTTTAGAAACTAATATGGCCACCATCACCATAGCTTATCTGAGTACCTCACAATCTTTAACATAGTTATCCTCATGACACCCCTGTGAGGTAGAGACGTTCTATTCCTCTTTAACAAATGCAGAAACTGAGGCACACAGAGGCAAAATGACATGCCCACAGTCAATCTGTAGCAGAGCAGGGAAGTAAACCCAGTTCTGTCAAATCCTAGGCCAGTACCTAAACCGTTGGACCATCCTTCCTCTCTCCCCCTCTCCAATGAGGAATATTCACCCAATAAAAGACTAACAAACCATAAAAACCTGCAGAGTTAAATGACATTTACAAAGGTTGCTTTTGATATAGCAACTATTGTTTTCAAAATGTTTCTCTGTTATCAGACATAGCCTCTATTTATAAAAACATAACAAGCACATAGAAAATAGAGAATGAAATAGGGGAGGAGTATGATAACCTGGATGACTCAGTTATTTCTGGAACATGAATTATACTTAGCAGCAGAACTTGAACGTTAGATCTTATTGATGCTCAGTAGTGCCTTGCTTTGGAGAGGCAGCATGGCCTAGTAGATAAAGCACCATATTAATCCTCAGGATTCTAGCCCAGACTTTGCCTCCAGCTTGCTGTATGACCTTGGGCAAGTCACTTCATCATTCTGTGCCTCAGCTTTCCCATCTATATATTGGGGATAATGATAGTGACCTCTCTTGACAACTACTGATGAAAAATGTAATAGATTATTTATTATAAATCGTCCCAATTAATTCAAAGAGGCCACTCACAAAAGGCCAGATTTTGGCCCACCCTTTCTGCCCACACAGGACAGTAAGGGGATGTACATATCCCATAATCCACAGCACTTCCTATCCCCATCATGGGTAGCAATGTGTGAGGGATAGCATTGACTGTGGGATTGCTCTTCTCTCTCCCACACAGGTGAACAGGGAGTGGGCAGAACCTTGGATCCTCTCTTTTATTCCCTCAACATATGGGCCATTATATGAGCTGAAGTACTGGGGAAGATAATCTGCACCAGGTATAGGGCTGCTGCAGATAACATCCCCCACTGGAGCAACGGGGGAACCAAGAACCAAACTGAATCTGAGCCTCAATCCACTTCTTGAGCAGGATAAATCTGCATTGCCCATTGCTCTGTGCTCGTTGCAGTACCATAATCTATCCTAGAGCAAGGTGCTACTCAATGGTTAGTGTCAGAATGAGGTTTTAAAGGGTTTACTGGTAGATAAATTATGTATAACGATATCTTTACAAAATGTTTGCTCGCTACCATTGGAGTGAATAGCAAAACTCCTTTTTGATTTTAATGGGAGCAGGATTAGATCTTTGATACTGAACCATTAGGTCTCCTGCTTACTGTGTGCGTGTATTGCTAAGGAAGTGTGTTCATTATTTTAATTCATGCCACCTATTGTGATTTTGGGAACTCCTTTTACAAGGATTTTATTCTATTCCTGAATTTATTAATCTGTTTTTATTTTGTAGCCCTTGATATTTCCTTTAATATGTTAAATGTTTGTTATTAAATCCAAATATATTAAAGCAATTAAGAATGAAAATCTTGGTGATTCATTCTTCATATACTCTCGCTATAGGGCTCCCGCTGTTGAAAAAAGCTGCCACGGTCTGAATGCCTGCTTCATTCACACTTCATAGACACCTTCTTTGTAACATGAATCTTGCTTTAATATGCAGGATTTATGGTTCCTGACTTTGCCCTTACACAGAGAACAAACTGTGCTTTGAATTTTTATTTTCTCTCTGCAGTAAGTTCAACTTCAGAGATACTAGAAAGTACACTGAAACAAACCCCAAACACTACACAGCAAGATTTGTCTCCGAGAGAGTTCTATAGTTGGGGGAACAAGGTTGACTGTTAGTCATTAACCAGGTCATGTTCAGTAGCTTGAGTAGGCACAATGGTGTTTTTGACACTCACATACTTGGTGTGGGCAGATTCTTCCCTTCCTCTCCACTCCCCACAACCTTTCTTATAGACTTACAGGCTGTCTCACAGCAGACATTCTACAGCTTGTATGCACAGCACACTCTCTCCAAGGGGCAGGATTACTTGGAAATCAGTCTTCTGCTTTCCTCTTTTCTTTCACGAATTAGGGTATATTTACTAGTGCATACTTGCAGCCCCCTTGGAAATAAATAGTCTTGGTATGACTGCACTGTGAGTCACTTTGTTTTAAAGGGTTGCAGTGTATAATATGGTCTGTGCAGTTATCAAGTTTGTAGTGTTGTCCTTTTTTTGGTGGAGATGGAAAACTTGGCAGTTTGATGTGTAATGGCCTGTGCAGAAAACAGTCCTGAAGTTGAGTGTCTGGTTGCTCCTCATGGTTTTGGAGACATTTGTACAGCTCCTGTTTCCATTGCCTTCCTTTTGTTACACAAGTAATAGTTTTTTGGATGAGTTCTTTTTTTTTTTAATGAAGTGCTTATGTGCTATATGCTATGCTTATGTGCTATATGCTATGCTATGCTATGTTTATGTGCTAGGTTTTTAAGCTGAGGCTTAACAAAGCCCTGGTTGGGATGATATAGCTGAGGTTAGTCCTGCTTTGAGCAGGGGGTTGGACTAGATGACCTCCTGAGGTCCCTTCCAACTCTAATATTCTATGATTCTATGATTCTATATTTGCCTAGAATAAATATGGAGGGACTTTCCTGTGCTAGAAACGGAGGCTGGGCACTGTTTGCATACTTCTAGCTGAAAAATGGTGGCACATTTGTTTAATACCTTTCACTGCTAAGGCTATGCCAAAATTAGAGAGCTTTCTCATAGCTGAGGTAAGCTGTGCTACTGGGTAGTGTGAGGACTCACCAGTGATAATGCAGATGTAGTCCCCAGAGGGAATTTGGTCCACAGAAAGCAGTGGAGACTTTCTTTCAGTATCCTTTGGACAAGGCTTGTAATGATTTGGGTTTTGTTAACAGGAAGTGCTACTTGACAGGGTATCAGGGTTTCAGACTTGTCGATACCAGGAAATCAGACCTTTTTCACAAAGAGGTTAGTTAGCCTTGATCAGATCTTGAGGCAGAAGTGTTCAGCACTTTTGAAAATTAGGCCGTAACTGGTGTCTTTCGTGGTCAAAGCCTAGTGCTTTAGATTGAATTGGGGTTGGAATCTCCAACTTGTTGCCTTGTAGTAGGAGGCTACCCTTGAAGATCATCCCAGCATCTTAATGCTTTAAACTATCTTGGTAGCTTCCTGGCCCTGCTTTCCTGTCAGATGGCTCTGCTTGCATTGACAGAGAACTCTCTCAATGAGCTCTCATTGTTCTGGGATGTCCAGACAAAAGAGCAAAGAAAGCTTGCTGTTCATAGCCCTCTTCTTTGTTGTAACGTACAGTATGTCTTTTGGCTCTGCCATGTGTGGGCTCTTAAAAGGTGTTCCATGACTATTTAGGGTTCGGCTTTAGATTGGTGGAGGGGGGTGTTTATGTTTTGCTGAGGGAGTCATTTGAACCCAAAATACAATCTCTCTCTCTCTCTCTTATATGACTGTGGATGGAATATCAGGCTCAACATCCAAAGTCCAAACTGCACAAATACATTCAACAAAAATTCTAATCTTTGGAAGGAAAAATCAAATTATTGTAAAGCTTTATCTATCGGCATCATAACACATCCTTCCATGAGCAACTGCAGGTCCAGTGGTTAGGGTACTAGCCTAAAACTTGGGAGACCTGGATTCAAGTTTCTGCTCTGCCACAGACTTCCTGTGTGATCTTGGGCAAGTCACTTAGTCTCTCTGTATCTCCGTACAATGGGGTACTTCCCTACCTCACAGAGGTGTTGTGAGGGATTAAAGATTGTGAGGTACTCTGATATCAAAGTAACAGAGATGATATAAGTACCTTAGTTAAATAGAGTGTTGTTTTAGCCGTGTCAGTCCCAAGAGAGAAGGTGGGTGAGGTCATATCTTTTATTGAACTAACTACTGTTGATGAGAGATATGAGCGTTTGAGCTTACACAGAGCTCTCAAAGCTTGAAAGCTTGTCTATCTCAGCAACAGAAGTTGGTTCAATAAAAGATATTACCTCACCTACCTTGTCTCTTGGATAAATAGAGATCACTATAACTTCTAATGAGAACTATCAAAATGGCAGTGATATTAAAAACTTCCTCAGCTTAGTTCTTTACATTCTTTACTAATATTTGGCTGTGAGGACACAAATCATTTAAAAAGTGATTGTAGCCATTGGAAGTAAGCTGTATGTGTACTACATATGGAAGAAAACATACAGTAATCTTCTAGTTGGTGTTTTTAGGATATTTGACAAAAAAATCCAGAGATTCAGCATTTACCTTCAGGATGTAACTAGTTATTACATGTTTCATCTTTGGAAAT
Source organism: Emydura macquarii macquarii (assembly GCF_026122565.2). Taxonomy (NCBI): domain Eukaryota; kingdom Metazoa; phylum Chordata; order Testudines; family Chelidae; genus Emydura; species Emydura macquarii. The sequence continues at coordinate 93,135 of NW_027132200.1, forward strand.
GTGAGTTCCAGTTATTATGCAAGCTTAAAAGGAAATGGAAAAATAACCTTCTCAAGTAGCCATAACTCTTCCTTTATTTCACATGGTAATTTTGGTGGGGAAATATGCATTCCTGACAACTTTTGAAAGTTTTATAAATATGCATTTCTGTTCCATGGAAATATATGGATGTGAGAGAGGTTTGAGGTGAGACAGTGGAGAAATTGTTTTCCTTTAGAATATAAAGGAATACACATTTCCTCCTTTATAGATAGATGTCATGTATGGATGTCAAACGTTTTCGGCCTTAAGCACTAAACAATTTAATAAATATATATGACTTGATTGCGAATTAGTATGATGGGTAAAACTCAAAGCACTTTAGAAGAGTGTTTTTCATTCATGTAGAAACGTGAATGCTTATCTGAGTTATCTGACCTGCCGAAGCCTCCCGCCTAAATCTATAACACTATGGCAAGTACACTCTGGAACATTTAGTACGCACCAGCTTGGTCAACACCGACTAATTAATGTGCAACATGTTAGTGCACTTTATAAATCACACCCCCGTAGAGTGTATTACCTCACCATGTAGACAAACCCTTTGACTATCCATATCTTTATAGACTCTGAAGACTTTCCTACACCTTGCATTGTGGGATAGGATTGGCCCAAACTCTGTGAAATCCTTTCACTCTCACAGTTTTTTTGAAAGAACCAGAAATGGATTGGGTCTCAGGAAACCTTGTTCCCATCCTGGTTCTGTCACTGAATTGCTGTGTAATCTTGGGAAAGTCACTTCACCCCTCAATGCTTCTGTTTCCCCTCTTTCCCTTTGACGGTCTTGCCTTTTTAGACTGAAGCTCTCTAGGGCAGAACTGTCTCTTACCATGTGCCTGTATAGTGCATAGGCCCAGTTGGACCCTCTAGGTGCTATTGTAATACAAATAATAATAATTAATAATATTGTGGGGAAAGGCTCTTTCATATTCTGGGATTTTTCTCTTCCATGGTGCTCTCTGGGTCAAAATTTGGGGATGATCCAGAGAATCTTGTTACATTTAAAAGTCATTGTGTGCATTAGGCCCACTGGACAATGTAGTGGTTGCATTGCACAAGAGAGGAGGGGCGGGTGATCAGGCTGCTTTTAAAGGCCCAGGCTGGAAGTGGGATGCCCTTCTTATTCTACTCCTTTCCTAAAAGTAAGTAGAGGCAGGGCTTAATCAATATTTTCAAACTTTCCAGAAAAGGTGAGTTTAAAGGGGGTTTTTGGTTAGAACTTTTTATTTTTCTGGTCTCCTCTGAAAGTCAAAAACAACTTAACTTGAGAAGGACAGTCAAAATAGTAAAATACAATAGTTGTTACTTCTCATGGTGAACAAAGGTAGCTCTATCTGGCACTGCAAATTATTACTGCAAGGTCAACCCAAGTTTTGTTGCAAGGAAAAAGATACATCAATGTGTTGTTCACTAACAAGCATGTTAACTCCATGGTGTCAGGACTGGTGATTTCTGGATTCTAACTGCCAATGGACAATGCATTTTCTTAACCTGTGAGTATTCTAGATCTCCCTTTCACCCATCACATGCAGAATCAGATTTTACAGAAGGGCTCAGCATCCATAATTTAAGGTCAGATTTTTAAAGCCTGTAGGCACTAAAATATCCCCAGTTTATCAAACAAACTTAAGTGTTACAATGGGAGCTAGTGGGTGCTCAGCACTTTTGAAAACCTCGTTCTCATTTGGGGGCCCAAATGAGAGCTGAGCTCTTCAGAAAATCTGATCCAAATTGTGGATATGGAGCATATGAAAATCAGGCTTCAAAGTCTTTTAAAAATAGGGTCCCTGCTCCCTCTCTTGTCCCAACAGGTTAATGGATGATGTTAGATGGCTAAAGTATGAGACTGCCAATTATAAAAGCAGACTTGGTAAATCTGGAAACAATGCTTATCTTAAAAATGGACTTTCTTGCAGGATATTCGTTCTGCTAAAGAAACAGAGCATTAGTGGACACAGCAGTATGGAGGCAGAGGATTTCCCTCCCCCACCACCTGAAGGTAACTGGATTATTCCATCTTTTTAATTAAACGCTGTGTAACAGATAGATATCTCCACACCAACCACTCCCAAAAGCTTTAATCAATTAGATCTCTTTTTTTCCAGGTATTTCTATTTTACTTGTTGGCATTATCCTTATGAACACATTTTGTGTTTTGTTCTTTAACTACTACTCCTCAGCTGTTCTTCAGGGGTTATGTGTGTTTAAGGCCTAATTGTCGGCCCATTATGTCCGAGGTTCTTTCCAATGATTTCCGTGGGCACTGGATCAAGTATGAATTTTCATTTTTAGCAGTCTTCTGATTGTTGTGCATTTTGCCATCCTTGGGTCTGATTTCTGAACTCTGCCAGTTACTGTCTCCAATATGAGGTGTTGACTGATGCACAATTATTATGTACTCAGAAATGTGTCTCTGCTGGTTTAATTTGGATATAAACTTTTTTGTTTTGTTTGTATTAGAAGTAATAATAGAAATATTATAAGAAATTATATAAGTGTCTTCAATTGACGTAGAACATTCAGTAGGACAAATTTCCTACTCCAAAGATCTTGAGGACAGATTTTGTCCCTCAGCCTGGCTGCTATATGCTTTTGTGGTCTTATGAAGGCCGAGGGAGACTTCCATAGGTACAGGCACTACATTGGCCCTCCCACAAGCCCTGGCCCAGAGGGCATACCAGGCAGAGTCAGGAATGGGAGAGGATGGGGCTATCCACTGTAGCATGGATCGCTATGGAAGATTCTGGGATGGTCTATTGTGGAGCAGCCTATAGATAGCCCTTGCAGACCTCTGGCTGTTCTGATTCATTCTGAGGAGTAGAGTAGTCCAGAATCCTGAAAGCACTACATAATCCTGGCAAAGCTACCTTTTGCCCCTCGCCAGTCAGACTGTGACTACTGTGCTGGAGAGAGAATTCACTTTTAAGCTTTTTCTGTTTAATTTGTGGCTATATGATGAGCACACTAAGATATGTAGGCGCCTTTGTCCATTATGCACCATTCACATCTCTACAGGACAACCAGAGGAGTTCTTTCTACATAGTGCTGCTATCTAGGGAAACAATATTGTTCCCTGAGATACTTAACTATTTGCATATTCATTCTGTCTTTCTCATGTATATTACATTAAAACTTCATTTCACTTAATGCCAGCTGAGATGATTCTCCAGCACTGGAGGTTTTCCATCACTGACAAAATTAAGACTGGATAGCTTTTCTAAAATATATGCTCTAGGAATTATTTAGGAAGTCTGATGGCCTTTGTTATACAGGAAGTCAGGCTAGATGATCACAATGGTCTCTTCTGGCCTTGGAATCTGTGGATCTATAAATAGTTTACAGTTGCCATAAACATTACAAATTGTTTGTTTTGGTTTTGTTGAGTGATGATTATTTAGGTGTGTAATATTCCCAAGGATGTGTCCTCTTGGCTTGAAACATATCCAGGCAAAACTATCCAGGAGCAAACGGGCAGTTCACACCTCATCAAGGCATGTATGGGATAAACCCAGCTCAGCCTTCCTGGAACAAAAGACTGGCCTGAGCATCAAGGGAGGATCAATTGGACTCTTGAATGAGTCACCTCCCTTCCTTTGGACATCTTGGAACCCTGAGGAGGTAATGCTCACTGACTCAGGACATGAATGAGTCCATACAAGGATGTTATTTGTCACCTGAACCTGAGGGGGGCAAAGGCTAGCCCCAGAGGGGAAAAGGAACATTATAAAAAGGGGAGACATTTGCCGTACTTTCTCTCTTCCACCTCCATCTACAAACACCACCAAGCAACTGAAGGGGAGAGCCTGGCTGAAGGGAAACCAGCCAGCCTGTAGTGAGAATCACCTAAATTTGTAAGGTTGCTGAAAGAGTTAAGTTTGGTTTAGAATGTGTTTTGCTTTTGTTGCTCTTGACGAAATCTGACTCATAATGCTTTCATTTATAATCACTTAAAATCCTTCTGTAGTTTGATAAATTTGTTCAATAGTTCTACCTAAAGTAGTGTGTTTGGTTTGAAGTGTGTTGGAGACTCCACTTGATGTTGCAAGGCTGGGGTATATCAACTTCTTTGTTAAATTGATGAATTTACCTTGTTCAGTGGGCTTAACTGAACATTGTAAAATGGAGATTCCTAGGGTTGCATCTGGGACTGGAGGTTGTAACTGGGGTCATTCTGTTGCATAATCCGAAGAGTGGCTGGCTAGAAGCACTCACTCACTTAGTTGGAAGCAGCTTACATGCTGGAGGTTGTGTGTGAGCCGTGCAGGAGTGTGGGGTTTCACAGCAGAGTATAGTAAAATGGGCTCCAGGAGTTGGGGATTGGAGTGATACAGCAATTCACCACGCCAGATTGCACATTAGGAACATAGGAATTCCTATTCTAGATCAGAGCAGTGATTCATCTAGTGTAGTATCTGATCTATGATAGTGTCCTATACCAGATGCTTTAGAGCAGTGATGACTGTTTTTCATGTGTGGACCCCTAAAAAATTTCAATTGGAGATGCCGACCCCTTTGGAAATCTTAGATATAGTCTGCAGACAGGTTGAAAACCGCTGTTCTATGATAATAGCAACCTTTTGTGGATCCTTTAGACATAATTTATGGACCCCCCAGGATTGAAAACCACTGCTTTAGAGGAAGGTGAAAAAACTCTGCAGTAGTCTGTTATGGACTAAAATGCCCACAGGGAAAGATTTTTTTTCTGCCATCGCTATTTTGAAGTTCATTTATGCTTTGAAGTATGAGGGTTTAGATCCTTCCAAAATGCTTCACCCTCTCCACTCTCTAAATCCTTGCTGTTATTGCTCTGGATGTGACTCTTGGTTTTGTTTCGTGATGAATTATGAGCATTGGCAGGATATTGAGTTCCTATAGAAGGATGGAAAAAAAACACTCATCAGACAGCCCATCTCTAAAGACTGTACCTTTAATGGGGAAAGGCCCTGTTCTACATATGAGTTGTGGCTGTTATTGAACAAAGGGAGCTGGCAAAATAATGGTAGCTGTGGCATCTAGGGCTCTGATTAGCAAAGCATTTTAGCCCATGTATTACTTTAAGCATGTGAGCCAATGGGACTACTTATGTACTTTAAAGTTAAGCCCGGGCTGGAGTGCTTTGTTGAGACAGGGCCTAAGTGCTGATGTCACATTTTAGACAGATACCAGTAAATTTTAGTTCCTTTATTTACTGAGATCAGACTTATTTAAAAAAAAAGTGCCAAGATATTGTTCTAGTGCACATTAGAATTTTACAGTCTTTTTGTATGGCCTAACGTAACATGTAGAGAAGACCTTATGCAGAGTGGGTGGTAACTCTGTCCCAAATGAGGTGTATTATAGGCATATTTAAGATGCAACTGAGGTCTAGAGGAGAAACAATAGCTGGGAGGGTGGTTTATGTGTTTCCTTCATCTCCTGCCCCCTTATTGTGCTTGTTCAACATAACTAACTGTAGCAAACATATGCTGCTGACTTTCAGATGTGTATATAATACTGACATTCCATTCATGTAACAATTTAATTTAATTGTGACAGGTTTACACCAGTTAACTCCCACAGAGCAAACAGAGGCACCGCAGAATATTTTAAAAGATGGTTGTTGTCATGCTCCCATGACTTGACTTTTAAAAGTGATTCTCCTTTCAGCACAAACATCAGGAATTCCCCAGTATTTTTGTGTTTTTTTTGTGTATTTTCAATGGGCACATGTATTAGCAGCAAGAGATTGAAAAAGAAATAAATGCAGTACCTGCTTTTTTTTTTTTTTTTTTTGAAAAGGGGCAAAATAAAAAAAACCTGACACTTGTGAACTAGGATAGTGCTAGCCCATATACACTGCTTTCATGTGTGTGTGTGCCCATGCATGCATACACAAGATATGGAGTGTTATTTTTAATACTCAATTCTTTTGAGAAATAATTAACAAAGACTGGGAGATTCCTGGCTTCTACACTAGCAAAGAAAAGCCACTTTTAAGATTAAGCTTAAAGGTTAAATGAAGGCCAGGTACATTCCTATGAATGCACTGTTACTGTTATGTTTTTTATTGATTACTGTAGCAAAGTATGTGCTCCACACCCATCTGGACAGTGAAGGCACATGTTGTGGAATGCAGACACTGCAGTAGTTGCCAGGCCTAGAAGGAAAAGCTTGCAGCCATAGAAACAGATGGACTGGTGGTTTCTGCACAATGCATTTCTCCATGCAGCTGTGTTTTCTTCACACTGACCAGCAAGGACTAGAATCTGGTTGCCCTGAGGTCATCTGTTTTATACTTACTTACTTGTCCTACCACCCTGTCACAAAGGTTTTTTTCCTCCTGTCACATGGGAACTGCCCTTTTGACCCTGAAAATGGGAACCCCTCTGCTGTTCTACTTTAGCCTTCCCTCTGGTAGGAATTAGAGAGATTTATTGGGACCCTGTTGAGACGGAAACTAGTCTAACTGCTTCCTCAGCGGGAATTGGTACCAGAAAAACTGCTGCCTGCCTGAAGGAGAAAAAACATTATTTGTTTTAACGGACTTTTTCGGTGTGTTTGTAACCCACCCTCCCCCCTTAATTTGGCTGCTACTTATTCCTGGGGCAAGGTAATGTCCCACAGGTAGTGCCAGATTCAGAGCCTATTGAAGTCTTTGGATCAGGCCCACAATGCTTTGCAATAATCAGAATCATCCTAAAAATAAATCACCTTAAGGGAATTGTGTGGTCCCAGAGCAGCAAGATAGGCTGTTTAATAGTGATTAGCCTTGTCAGATTGCTCTAAAAGCTTTCTCTTTCTGTTGTGATATATCTCCAGCACCGGGACTATACAGTACATTCTTTTGTTCCTTAAATATCTATTTAAAACTGCACTGAAATTTCATGATGTTTAGTACACAAACTTTCCAGTTGGATGTAGTATTCTTCTGCTTTTCCTTACTTCATCTGCTCTGTGATATTGTAGTGAGCTTTTTAAGCAGCTGCCACATTTTGTTTCAGAGATGGCTGTATGTCATTGCCAGATGAAGTAATTTCCATACTGTTTTCAATATGCACTGTGAGATTAAAGATGCCATATAGATATCATTATTCATTTACCTTTTTCAGTTCCTGTTGAATAAATAAGATGACTTTTATGGCAGCATCAAGAAATATTTAATTAAACTTGTGTTGTGAACGAAATGAGGCAGTTAAACTAGAGTTTTTATAATATTGGTAAGAAAATCAATTGCTATGTGTTTTGTGATTTGTTTTTTCAAGGCTAGGAACAGTGAGAGAAGTGGGTCCATATTTCACATTAAAACATAATAAGTCAGCATTAACATGCTTGATTTGGGGGTTGTAATAAGATCATTGCCTAAATTAAACTGCAACTGTACCGGGAGTTGGACTTTGGCTATGCTGCATTGTTTGTGGGAGATGCCTGTTTTTGGCAAGCAGACAGTTACAAAAGATGGTTTAAAACAAAAAGGAGCCAAGATTTGAGAAGAATGAGAACAGAATATGAATTGTAGTTATGAATAGCCCTTTGTTTGGAAAGCTGTTTGCAACTTGTTGATGTCTGAATCCCATTTAGAATAGAAAAACGTAAAAGATCACATTACTCTCAATAAATAACAGGAAAAATAATTAAATAATGAATGAATCCTTACTTTAAATGATTTAAACAGTACATGCAAGGTCTCTAAAGAAGAAGAATAAACAATATTTATACAGTAGTATTACATCTGGAAATTCACATCACTCCAATCATGTCTTTATCTCTAACCAAGCATGTACTAGTGTTCAGAAAGACAAAGAAAGGAATTTGCCTAAGTAAAGATTTATTTCCAAATATAACATTTACAACCCCTCACCCACCCCGGAATATAGGTTTATCCTTTCTTCCTTTGAAAGAAGCCAGCAAACCAGTCACTACTCATTTGTGACTTGGAAACTTATCAGATATGGACTATTCATTAGTGTTGCAATAAGACAGGCTAGCTTCTCTGTTTTGATGCTCCTTGATATCTCTCTTCTAAATAATTTCTAATTGATGTCTTTAATTTTAGTAAATCTCCCAACTGCTTTGTAACTTGCTGCATTTGTCTGACTGAACTTTCATGAACTAAATATGCTGGGCCAAATTCCAGAGATCTTAATTGAAATTGATTTACATTCATGAGACAAAAGGGTGCCTGATGAACATTAATATTAGGGAAAAAGAAGATGAATTCATGTCTGGCCTGGGAAAATTGTAACTAGTTGTTTTTGAAATGAAAAGGAAATATGTTTGCAAAGGGAAATTCTATTTTATTTTATTTTATTTGTATTCATGAGAGAATGTTAAAGGATACTTCTGACATTTGAACTCCAAAAGCCAAACCAGAGTACAGTAAAATCTGGATTTTATGGACACCATCCTTATGAAAACCCAGTTATAGGAACCATTTTTCCCAACTGGGAAAACTATTGCATAACAGAAATGATGCTGATGGAAAAACCAATTAACATTCCTTCACATTCCGATGCCATCAAAACATTTGTAATTGCTTCATAGATGTTGCAGGACAAGAAGGAAGTGACGCAGGGCACTGTGCTGAAAGATATGCACTGTACCTGTAATTTTGCGCTGTAATTTTAAGAAGTTCAATTTTATGAGTTTTTCTATTTTTATGAACTCCTCAATCTCCAAATACTTGGTAAAACAGGCATTCTACTGAATAAAGGGAAGTTGTGCCTCCTTCCCTCCTAGTATTTTGGGGCACATGACCAGGACACATTGGCAGGAGTAGATGGCTTTGCAATAGTCAAGGACTTTTTCTGCTATATTGTAGGTCCAGGCCAATTTTTCACTATTCCATAACTAAGTCTAGGACCAATCTGGTGGTGATTTCTGTAGAATTTGCATATCAAGGTTCTGTCTCTTATTTGTTGTTGTTACAGTTTGTCTCTCTAGGTATAAGTTTGCCAATAAAAGCTTCTTTAAATTCAGATAAGCTAACACTGTAGCTGAACTATTGAATGAGGCATTTATTGCCTGTGCTGCTTTCTTGACCCCAGAAAAGAAATAAAATATTTGGGCCTTTTGAGGGTGGCTGAGGAAGAAGTAAATAACTGAATGGGTAATGGAGCTGCTCCAAATTTTCCCATCTAAACCGGGTTTTTTTATGATGGACACTTGTGTTTTCAGTTAACCAGAAATTTTCGCAGAAAGGGTCTGGTTTCCTCAAAAATGGCATGCTGTGTTTTTTGTCATAAAATCCAAACCCCGATTGATTGATGGAATTTTGTTTTTTGTCAGTCAAAGATGGAAAACTTCTGGTCAAAAAACAAATCAACAAAATTAGATGAAAAATTTTTTAAAAATAATTTACATCAAAACTTTCTGCAGGACCAAAAAACCATTTTTCTGCCAGCTCTGTTGGATACAGATTCTCAGAGATGGTGTAAGCTAAATTCTCCAAACAGCACCAAACAAGCCATTGTGACCATGGGGACAGCTGAATTGCCCATGGGGTATCAGAATAATACAGCATACAGAACTTTTTTAACCAACAAACAACTTTGATAAAAAATGACTCTGTCTAAACAGAAATTTTTAATGGAAAAATTTCATTTTTGGTGAAATTTTGCCCAAAAATGATTATAAAGAGATTATTTTTTTAAAAATTGTTTGCTTCTTCATGGAAAATCTAATTTTTTGTGGGGAGGGGGAAATTTTCAGCAAATGAAAAAATTAAATATGTTTGAAATTTTCTTAGAAAAATAATTGGTATTTTTGGATCATCTCTACAAAATGCTACGTAATAGTAAACGTTAAGTGAAATTCAAGGTTAAAGAGGTCTGTACTTGTGCCTATGTTTTACATTATATATGCAAAGTAAGGTCAGAGTGATAAAATTATTTAATAGTTTACACCTTTAGTCAAAGAGGCAGTGACTGTTTTAACTCTAAATTTCCTTTTTCATTGATTTATAGTTAAGAGTGTTAACATTATTGTAAAGGCAGATCGTACCTCTCCTGCTTTGTGAGGAAGAAAAGGAGAAGGTAACCTTTTGCAATTTACTGGATATTTATATAGGTAAAATGAGAAACAAATAAAATTTTAGCACAATTAAAAGCAAAAGCAGAAATGGGAAGACCTTTGAATGAAATCTGAAAAAGTATCCCGCTTTTCCCCCTGCTTCCCAATTTCTGTGGCTTACCAGCATGAAGCCATATTTAAATCTTTGGTAGATCCTATACGGAGAGAAACTGGATAAATTTCAGACCACTATGACCGCTTTTGAGGTCATTTCAAGCACACTCTACCAAATATGACTGCCAATGGGAGAATATAAAGATATATGATAGCACATTGCAGTGATGAAGAAGCAGATTGAAAAGATATGATCTTTACTAAGTGTATTGCTGCAATGGTTTGGCACACAGTAATTTTTTTCTTTGTCCTGGGATAACTTATGTGCAGAAGATACAGCTAAAAAAAGATTCAGTCAGAGAGGAAGAACAGGCTTTGCAGGGGATATGCTGAGACGGTATCCAAAACAGGAAACCTCAAGGGGTGACATTTCTTGAACAGCTACCTGCTTATGTGTTCATATAAATAGAACTAGAAAAGTCATCTGTATTAGTATCACTTAGTGACTCACAGTATTATTAAAGCGATTAAAAAAATTACCATGTGGGCCCTGAATCAGTAAGATATTTAAACACTATCCACTTTTAAGCTTTGAATAGTCCCATTTGAACTATTTGCTTAAGGTATAGTCCTGGGTACTTGAACGAATCAGTGACATAGGGTATGTCTATACTGTAGTCAGGAGATATGATTGCAGCATAGCAACATAGCTTTGATTTGAGCTAGGTCAAAAACTAGCTCAGGTAACAATAGTAGTGAAGCTGTGGCCTAGCCCTGTCCACCTGGGACCTTCGATACTTATTTGAGGGGGCTCCATTTGTGCTGCTGCAGCTTCATTGCTATTGTTACTTGAGCTATCTTATTTGAGCTAGTAGATAATTTTTCTTTTTTTAGCTAGCTTAAAGTGTGTATGTGTCTTCATGTGTCTCCATGTGGGTGTCTACATGAAGTGCAGTCACACCTTCCAACTGCACTGTACAGAGGAGCTTAGAGAGGGTCAGAAATAGGAATTTCTATTTCATAGAAAATTCTGAAATTTCAAAGTTTTTTTTTCATTCAGAATCAGAACAAACTGCTGCAATTCTGAAATTTCCCAGAGAATGAAAAATAAAAATAATAATAAAAAATTCTGTTTGGAACCATTGAATAATGTAGTTTGGACTTTTATATTACATTAAATACTAAATAAGTTGTATAAAATATATTAAATATAGGATGTATGTGTGCATATAGATTAGAATAAATATGTTTTTATAAATATAAGTTTAAGTGAATTGAACTGAAACAGTCAAATGAGACAGTTTTACCTTAACTTATTCTTTTTACCTTATTGAAATAAAATGTTTTGTTGGGAATTTTTCCCATAGAAATTTCCTGTTTTAAAAAAAAATCATTAAAATCAACGTTTCCACAAAACGTTTAGAGGTTGACAAAACTGCATTTTCCGATCGGAAGCGTTTTGTTGAAAATTTTCAGGCAGCTCTGCTGGAGACAGATAATTCATGTGAGAGCCAGAAAAATATAGGGTCAAATTGTGGCCCTAGTTTGGGGCCCCATTGTACTGGGAGGAGTTCAGGGAAGGACTGTGGCTAAAGGAATCCCCCTGACTGTTTAAGGGCCTAGGGGATAAGAAAGGAGAAAATTTGGTTGAGCAGGTCATTTGAAGGGCGTAGGCACCACATTTGGGACAATGTGTAGATTGATTGCTATTATAGCTGGTCTGTATGCAGCCCATGCAACGGGTTAGGATTCTCCTTGCATGCTCCTCTCTTCGCTTACTCGCCCGTGTAAGGGTCATTCATAATTTTATCTTCGGTTTCTTCCTTTGCTATGGGAAGCTTACGGTATAAAGAGCCCATTTCTCTGTTTACACCTTACAATTTTGTGTATTGGAGAATACCCAATTTATCAATAAATATGGATATGATTTTGTCACTGTAAAATTAAGTTAAATTAATGCAAAAGTCATGGGGGGGGGAGGGGGGAAGGACACGGAGGGGCTGAAGCCGAAGCCGAAGCCTGAGTGGGATTGAAGCTGAGGAAGTCACGGAGGTCTGTTAAAGTCACGGAATCCATGACCTCCGTGACCAAATCGTATCCCTATCAATAAACAATTAAAAAAACCCAAACCTGATATTGGAGAAAGGGACAGATGTTAAAAAAGGCCAGAGAGCAAACAGAAGTACTTTTATAAGGCACTAAAGAGTTACCGTAATGTTCTTTCTTTTAAGACCAGTTACTCTGACCATGGAGAAGAAGCTTGTTGAAGCAAGAAGTGCTTTCAGAGATAAAAGTATAAATGTAGTGAGCGTTTACCCTTCACAGGGTTAGGCTGGGAGCATGCAAAGACAAATGATTTGGGAAAAAAGAATCTGCAGTGTATTGTCTGTTGGGCTTTAAAGCCAAAAAAGGATTTGGTATAAAGCCTCAGGAATTCAAAGACTTAGTGAAAGGACTAAACTCCTTGAAATAGATTTTAATGAGTTTGCATAAATACCATAGCATACACTTGTTGGAGTTTAACAGAGCTGTAGCATCCTTGGGTAAAGAGAGTTACCCAAACACATTCAGATAAAAATGCAAAGAATGGTGATTCTATATCCAAGGTAACAGTAGCCAAATATTTCTTCATCTTTTTTTCGTAAAAGAATAAAGGATAAATACTTTGAAAAGAGAGAACCCTGCTTTATCATTTCTATTATCTGTGAGTTTTGTGACTATTATCATTTGACTATGGCTCTGAATCTGAACATGTTTAAAGGTTTCTGCTAGTTTAAGAATCTGTTTTCAGGAAGTTTTTTAATACAGTGTTTCAAATCCAGGATATACACGCAGCCTAAGTGAGATGGTCTTAGGGAGAAGAGGAAAGAGAATTGAATCTTCTTTCACATATCACAGAGTAGCGATGGAGCTACTGTTATTGCAGTCTCAGGGCTGCAACTCTCTTACAGCCAGTGCATCTCTTCTGATAGGAAGAATGGTTTAATCAATGAAGATCAGCATGGTTGCAGGTTCACTGGCTCCACCACCCATTGCTTCCTTAGCATAACCACACCAGGTCTGTGTATCATGATCAGTGAAACTGGAGTCAGAGGGCCCATGTTTCCTGGGCTATTATTGATGGGACTATTGATGGGATTGGAGGGACTATTATTGATGGGACTGTCAGAGACTGAGACTCATAGTTACAGCAGGAGTTTGTAGCCAGGAATCAGAGCGAAGGGTCAGAACCAGAGACAGAGGCCAGATGCCAAAGCCAAGGGTCAGAGCTCTAGCTACAAGTCAGAGCCCAGGGTCACAAATAGAGTCAGAGGCTGAAGTCAGGAGCCAGGAATTGGAGCCCAGGGTCAGAACTGGATTACCGGAGTGAGGCGAGGCAGGGCTGGGTCTGAGGGATGTGCAGGGCTGGAACAAGCCAGGAGTGGGACTGGAACAAGGCAGGGGCAAGGCTGGGAACAAGCAGGCACGGGAACTGTCGGAGCCATGGGTGAATAATTTGAGCAGCCAGCGACCTGTTGCTGATGCTGGGCTTTAAAAGCAAGCCTGCTAGATTCCTCACCCAGTCAGGTGGGGTAGTTCAGATGACGCAGCCCAGTTGTGCTCACTGGGCTGTCAGAAAACTGAGCAGGAGCAGCTGCCAGGCCTTATTCCTGGCAGTACCACCCTGCCCCGCCACATCCATTTTGAGGGTGCCTCCTATGTGTCCCCAAGCCAAGCTTCTCAGGGTAGGCTCTGTTGAAAGCTCACAGCACATTTGGGGCATAGATGTGATCCACTGGTTCCCAGGATCGTTTGTCCGGACCATAACCTTCCCAGCCCACTAGATAATGGAGTTGTCCCCTAACAACTCGGAGGTCAAGGATTTGTCATACTATGTACATACCTTGCCCTTGGACCGTTACAGGCTGGGGTGGAGGCTAGCAGGGGTTCTTGGTATATGGTTTCAGAAGAAAGACATGAAACATGGGATGAATCTTTGGGGATTTGGGTAATTACAATTTGAATGTTACCGGGTTGATCTGAGCCTCAGGTTTGAAAGGGCCCAGATATCGGTGGTTCAGTCTGGCCAAGCAGTGAGTTAAGATTGCATGTGGACCGCCAGACCTTGTCTCCTACTGCAAGGTTGGGGGCATCCTGGCTGTCCTGGTCAGCATGATACTTATATGCTTCCTTAGTGATTTGTAATTGCTCCTTGAGCTGCTTGTGTACTTGGTGGAGATAGGTAGCTAGATCTGTGACAAGGGTTGCCAGGGACGTCATGGGGTTGTCAGATGAAAATGAGGATGAAACTCATAGCTGGCGAGAAAGGGGCTTTGCTGGTTGGAGGTGTCAGTAGCTCTATTGTAAGCAAACTCAGCATATGGAAGCAGAGACAACCAGTTGTACTGATGATAACTCAGGAAGTAGCGAAGGTATTGCTTGATATTCTGATTTATCCGTTCCACACATCATTGGTGTGTGGATTGTAGGCAGATGAGAGGAGGGGGTCAATTCCCAGAAGCCTTAAAAATTCCACCAAAACCAGGAAACACACTGATAACTGTGGTCTGATGCCTGTTGGTAATCCATGGAGATGAAAGATGTTCTCTACGAAGAGGTAAGCAGTTTCCCAGGTGGTAGGGATGGCATAACAGGGGATGCTGTGAAGGTTGAAAGTATAACTGCATTAAAAAAAGAACTAGATAGGTTCATGCGGGATAGGTCCATCAATGGCTATTAGCCAAGCTGGTCAGGGATGCAATCCCCTGCTATGGGTGTCCCTAGGCCTTTGACTTCCAAATGCTGGGACTAGACGATGGGATGGATCACTTGATTGTCTTGTTCTGTTTGTTCCCCTTGAAGCATCTGGAATTGGCCACTGTGAGAAGACAGGATACTGGGCTAGATGAACCATTGATCTGACCCAGTATGGCCATTCTTATGTTCTTATGACCAAATATGCAACATGTCTGAACTGTTTATGGAAGGCAGCCTTTCACTCCTCTCCTTGTAATCCTCTTGTAATCCTGACTGAGTTATAGGCCTCACGAAAGTTCAGTTTAATGAAAACCATGGTGGAGTAGAGTCTTTTGAAGAGCTCATTAATGAGAGGGAGAAGGTATCAATTTTGCATAGTAATGCCTGTTTAATGACTGGTAGTCAACACAAGGCCTCAGAGACCCATCCTTTTTTTTTTTAACAAATAAAATCAGATGCCCGGCCAGAGGCGTGGAGAGGTGGGTTTTTTGGAGGGTAGTTGTGGATAGCATGCAGTTCAGACTCCGAAAGGAAACAGATACAGCTGAAAAGAACTTCTGCTATGGGCTGGTGATCAATAGGGAAGTCATAGCTGCAATGAGATGGCAAGCTGACTGTATTCTATTTGGCAAATACATCTGCAAAGTCCTTGTATTTAAGAGGTAGCAAAAAGGCAGTGGAAGGGGCCATGGAGGGTGCTAAGACTCCTTGTGGATTAACCTGCTCCAACTCGGAATTTCAGGGAAGGCAACCCAAACCGTAGAGGTCTCCCAGCCTATGGTCCTCATGGTTGGTTTCAGGGGACAAAAATTTTGGCACTGCACTTGAGTCCACCAGAGCCTTCAGGTTGACCTTGGACATGGTGAGGTGTTGGATATGCAGGTGGAGTCGGTGGGGTGTCAGGTCCCACTTATTCATTGCCAAGATGCCAGCAGACAGATACTGATGCTGGGTGCCAAAGAGGGGGGAGAGTGTCACCCCAGCCCCCACTGGGTGTCTGGGACTTGGTGTTTTCCCTAATGGGATGCAGGTCAAGCCTTGGCCGGGTAGCTTGACAAGAAGTGACCCAGTTTCCTGTAGTATAGGCATAGATCCGCTGTCCAGCATTGAGATTTTTCCCCATTGGAGAGGTGGGAATGAGCCTGACTCATTTGCATGGGTTTGGGCAGTGGGGAATGTACTAGTGATTGAGGGGCTGGAGCCAGTTGGCCTAGCAGAAGCTGAGAGACTTGTTCTTTCTTTTGATGGCGTTCTGTCAAGAGTCTTCAATCTTTATGCTAAGGTCAATCAAGGTGTCCAGGCTGGGTAGGAGTCCATAAGTGTCAGCTCATCTTTGATATCATCATTTAGGCTGAGGTGAAATTGATGGTGTCTGATGCCAAGTGGCAAGATCTCTGCAGCATACTTTGCAACAGACCAGGATCCCTGCTGCACCACCAGAAGGGTGGCCCTGGCTGCACATTCACATTCATGGTTCGGGCCATTGAAGATCACAGCCATGCTTTTGAATAAAGTTCTCAAGTTGGCCCAGGCATGGGCTTACTTTCTCCAGGCCAGAGCCTCCCGAGTTAACAGACTGATAGTCAGTGCCACTCTGGATTGGGCAGTGGGGAGTGACTGCTGGTGCAGCAGAAATAGGGGCCAGCATTTAACCTGAAAATGTGTCATGATCGCCATTGAACTTGTCAGGCATGGGAAGAGTTGGCTTGAAGTGAACAGGGGTTGGAGCTGGCACTGCGATGACCTGGTCCTGCAGGGTGCGTAAGGCATCTGCTGTCTCTAAGGATCTGTTCTAGCCGCCAGGCAGGACTCCTTATTAACGCTTGTTCCCTTTTTTGTTGGCTGGTCAAACTGTCAGAGACTGGAATGCAAGTGTTTGTGCCTCGTGGTTAGTGCTGGAGTCAGTAGCTAGGAATCGGAGCTGAGGTTGAGAATGGGGTTACCTGGAGTGAAGCGAGGCAGAGGCAGGCTTTGGTCAGAGGTCGGCGCAGAGCTGGGACAAGGTAGGAATGGGACTGGAACAAAATGAGGGAAAGGTTGGGAACAAGCAGGCACAGAATCTGTGGGTGAATGCTTTTGAGCAGCCAGTGAACTTCTGCTGCTGTTGGGTTTAAGAGCAAGCCTGGGCTTAAAGCAATTTCTCAGCCAATCAGGCAGGACAGTCTGTTAGTCCCCCGTGACATTCTTATGAGCAAACTAGGGAGATATGGTCTAGATGAAATTACTATAATCTGAGTGCACAACGGGCTGAAAAATTGTACTCAGACTTATCAATAGTTCACTGTCAAACCAGGAGGATATGTCAAGTGAGGTCCTTCCAAGAGTCAGTCCTGGTTCCAGTGCTATATTTTCATTAATGAGTTGGATAATGTAATGGAGAGTATGCTTGTACAATTTGCAGATGACACCAAGTTGGGAGGGGTTTGGAGGGCAGGATTAATATTAAAAATTACTTTGACAAATTGGAGAATTGGTCTGAATTCAACAAGATTAAATTCAATAAAGATAAGTGCAAAGTACTTCACAAAATGGGGAATAACTGGCTAGGTGTTAGAACTCCTGAAAAGGATCTGAAGTTAAAGTGGATTGCAAATTAAATATGAGTCAACAATGTGATGCAATTGCCAAAAAGGTTACTGTAATTCTGGGGTGTATTAACAGGAGTGTTGTATGTAAGACATGGAAGGTTATTGTCCTGCTGTAGTCGGCACTGCTTCAGCTGGAGAACTGTGTCCAAATCTGGGTGCCACACTTCAGGAAAAATATGGACAAATTGGAGACAGTCCACAGGAAAGCAACAAAAATGAGGAAAGGTTTCTAAACCTTTTATATGAGGAAAGTTTTAAAAAACTGGGCATGTTGAATCTGGAGAAAATAAGACCGAGGGACCTGATACCAGCCTTCAAATATCTTAAGGGTTGTTTAAGAAGATTGGAATCAATTGCTCTCCATGTCCACTGAAAGTAGGACAAGAAGTTATGAGCTTAGTCTGCAGTAAGGAAGATTTAGGTTAGATATTAGGAAAGCTTTCTAACTATAAAGATAGTTCAGCTATGGAATAGGCTTCCAAGATTTTGGAATCCCCATCATTGGAAGTTTTTAAAACAGGTCAGACAAACTCGTGTGATGGATGGTCTAACTTTACTTGGTTCTGCCACAGCACAGGAGGCTGAACTAGATGACTTCTTGAGGTCCTTGCCAACCATACGTTTCTGTATTCTATGATGCAGCCCGACTGTGTTCATTGGGCTGTCAGGAGATTAAGCAGGTGCAGCTGCAGGGCCTTATTCCTTGACAGGGACACCAGGGAATGCCAGGATGTTAGGTTGGAAGCAACTCAGCCACATGAACAAAAGCAGTCTGCAGGGTTTAATGAGTTCCACTTGTTCAACTTAACCTGTATTCAGCATCCCTTTGTAAATTAAACAGTCTGGGTTCTCCATTACTGTGGTCAGGAGTATGGTATAAGAGCTTAGATTCCACTGGGTCAGGACCTCTTCACAGCTACAGAATAGAAAGCAAGGTCAGGCCCTATGAAAAGACTGAATAATCTATTATACAGTGGTTGGCAAAAGTTATTTTTGGTTAATCATTACTACTTAAAAAGTTGATATCACTGTACTGTGGTATTTCATTGTTGGGTTAGGATAGGACAAGAGCTCAGCTATTGAAAAAGTCAGTATTATGAGAGGGTCAATGTTGGCAGGGGGTAGATTCAAGCTTCCTTGAAGTTCCAGACATGATGCTGTTCTGAGTCGTAAAAATAAGAGAGGCACAGGAACCCTGCCTACACTAAAGAATGCTGGCATTCTCAGAACCAGTTCAGGCACCTGGAAAGATTTTGAGATATTTTATGTCTACAAATCAGCTTTCCTGCTATTGCAAATGTGTTGTCTGCATTGATTAATTCAAACTGTTGCACTGCTGCTGCTGATGGGAGGAGGTTCAAATTGATGCCCCACTGGTCTAGTTGGTCCTTCTATGTCAGTCCCCAGTGCTCCTGGCTGACCTTCAGTTAAAGCTTTGTTATCATCAAGTAGTGGCTCTATTTCCGGTTAAATCCCTCGCTCACCGGAGGTATCTTGTGGCTGTGCCTAGACTTCTCTTTCTATGTAGATGTGAGAGGAGTTGAAAAGGTGACTCCCTTCTCATGGGGATGGAGGAAACCATCTGCAGGTCTCACCTAGCATCCCGGGACGTGTGCTGTTTGCCAGGGGCCCATATGAGAGACATTATGGAAGGATTGCCAAGGATCATCTGGCCCTCTGACTACTACCTCATGCTGCTTATCCATGTGGGCACTAATGATACTGCAGCGTATGACCCTGAGCAGACCAGAAATGACTACAGGGCTCTGGGAGTGAGGCTGAAGGAGTTGGGAGGTGCATCCTTCTCATCGATCCTTCTGGTCAAGGGTAAGGGCCCTGGCAGAGACAGATACATCCTGGAGGTAAATAGAGGGCTGTGCAGATGTGTCGCCAGGAGGGCTTCAGCTTCCTTGACCATGAGATTCTGTTCCGTGAAGGATTGCCGAGCAAAGATGGGGTCCACCTGTCAAAAAAGGGGAAGAGTGTCTTCTTATACAGACTGGCTAATCTAGTAAGGTGGGCTATAAACTAGGTTCAATGGGGGAAGGATACAAAAGCCACAGGTAAATCCAAAACATGGAGAACTGAGTGAAGGGCTGGAATCTGGGAGGAACATGGACAATCACAGGCACAAAGGAGAGACGAGGAAGTATAAAGTGGAAATCTAATAAACGTCTTAGATGTCTTGTATACTAATGCAAGAAGTATGGGGAATAAACAGGAAGAACCAGAAATACTAGTGTGTAATCACAACTACAACATAATTGTCATCCTAGAAACTTGGTGAGATAATTCACATAACTGGAATATTGATATAGATGCATACAGCTTGTTCAGGAAGGATAGGCAGGGAAAAAAGGGAGGAGGTGCTTCCTGGTATATTAAAAATGTATGCACTTGCACTGAGATTGAGATAGAAGTGGGAGACAGACCTGTTGAAAGTCTCTGGGTAAGGATAAAAGGGGTAAAAAACAAGGAGAGGTCATGGTAGATGTCTACTATAGATCTTCTAACCAGGAAGAAGACATGGATGAGGCTATTCTAAAATAACTACAAAATCATCCAAAACACAGGAGTTGGTGGTATCAGAGGGACCTCAACTACCCAGACATCTGTTGGGAAAATAATACAGCAGGGTACAGATTATTCACATAACAAAAAGTTATTGGAATGCATTGGAGACCACTTTTTATTACAGAGATGTAGAAAGAGATGTGGGGAGAGACTGTTCTAGATTTGATTCTGACAAACAGGGAGGAACTAGTTGAGAATTTAAAGGTGGAAAGCAGGCTGAGTGAATATGATGAATAAATTATAAGAATTCATGATTCTAAGGAATGGCAGGAGGTAAAACAGCATAATAAAGACAATGGATTTCAATAAGGCAGACTTTAGCAAACTCAGAGAATTGATAGATAAGATTCTGTGGGCAGCATGTTTAAGGGAAAAAATAGTTCAAGAATTGGCAGTTTTTTAAAAAGACATTGTTAAGGGCACAAGAGTAAGCTATCCCAATGTGTAGGAAAGATATGAAATATGGTAAGAGGCCACCCTGGCTTAACCAGGAGATCTTCAGTGACCTGAAACTCAAAAACAAAACAAAAAACCAACATACAAAAAATGTACAAAGGATGAATATAAAATATACAACACAACCATGTAGGGACAAAATTAGGAAGGCCAAAGCACACAGCATGACCAATTTAGCTAAATATGTAAAGGGTAACAAGAAAGCATTTTACAAATATATGAGGAGGAAGCGGAAGACCAAGGACAGGGCAGACCCAGTACTCAGTGAGGAGGAAAAATATAACAGAAAATGCAGCAATGGCTGAAGTGTTAAATGCTTTTTTGTTTGTTTTTACCAAAAACGTTAGCAGTGATTGGATGACTAATATAGTCATCAATGTAAATGAAGTAGGATCTGAGGCTAAAATAGGAAAGAGAACAAGTTAAGAATTATTTAGACAAGTTAGATGTCTTCAAGTCGGCAAGGCCTGATGGAATACATCCTAAAATGCTTAGAGAACGGGCTGAAGAGATCTCTGAGCCATTAGCAATTATCTTTGAGAACTTGTGGAGGATGGTAGAGATACCAGAGTACTGGAAAAGAGCAAATACAGTACCTATCTATAAAAAGGGGAATAAGGACAACTCAAGGAATTATAGACCAGTCAGTTTAACTTTGGTACCTGGACAGATAATGGAGCAAATAATCAAACAATCAGTTTATAAGCATCTAGAAGAAAATAAGGTAATAAGTAACAGTCAACATGGATTTGTGAAAACAAACCATGTCAAACCAACCTAATATCCTCCTTTAACAGGGTAATAATCCTTGTGGATGGGGGGAAGCAGTGGATGTCATATATTTTGACTTTAGTAAGGCTTTTGATACTGTTTTACATAACCATCTCATAAATGACCTAGAGAAATGTAGCCTAGAGGAACCTACTATAAGGTTCTACAACTGGCTGGAAAACAGTACTCAGAGAGGAGTTATCAATATTTCACAATTGAGCTGGAAGGGCATATCAAGTAGGGTCCTGCAGGGATCTGTCCTGGGTCTGGTTTTATTCAATATCTTCATGATTGATTTGAACAATAACGTAAAGAGAAATAAAGTTTGCAGACGATACCAAGCTGAGAAGGGTTGCAAGTGCTTTGGAGTACAGGATTAGAATTCAAAAGGATCTTAACAAATTGGAGTGTGATAAAGCAGAGAAACCACCCACCAGCACCGAAGGGGTTAAAAAGAGCCATTGATCCCAGCTAGCCCCGCCCAGTTATACCTGCAGCCAATGCCAGGCCTGAAGGAGAGAGAAAAGGAGGAAACCTGGGTCAATTTGGGACTGACTGGCGAAGTGGCAGAAGCTAGTTGCCCCCCTACATGAAGGGAACAATCACTAGCCTGCCTACCAGAGAAAATAAGCACTATCTCCCTGGCCAGAGGAGATTGAGGAAAAGGCCTAGGAGCTCCCGGCCTAGGATAGAAGTTTGGCTGACCAAACTTATGGCTGCCTTGCCTGGAGGAACCTGAGACTGCAACAGGAAACTTTCTAGGGTCTGGGAGGGGGCACTAGAAACAAACCACCACTACAACTTTGACTACAGGGTCATGCCCCAAAATAAAGGGACAGCAATGGGAAATAGCCCTGAGCAGTGGACATGGGCTATGTCTAAACTGCCGGTGTTCACAGCCAGCAGCGCAGGATTGATTTTGCAGGTTCGATTGAGCAGCAGTAAAGACTTGCTCAATTAAACCCGGAAGTTGACTCCGTAAATCCACCCTGGCAAGTAGCATAGTGCTGTGTCGACGGGAGGTCATTTCCTGTCGGCACAGCGCAGTGGGGATGCTGCGGTAAGCAGACGTTAGGAAGCCGACAGGAGATACGCAAGTTAATGTACATAGCTTGCATATCTCCCGGTGACTGCTGCCGAAATCCACCGCCATTGTAGACCAGGCCATAGACTCCCCATTGGGAGTTCTTCTGTTCAACGGTTGACTTACACAGGGCCCTGGGCTGGGACTTGTGGAGTGGAAGGATCCGGGTCCCCCATCTCCCTCTCAGCCTTAAAAACTGAGACCCTCAACCAACAGGGGGCCTGAAAATTAAAGGCTTCAACCATTAGGGTGCCCAGCCCTCCAAGGCCCCTGTTTACATGGAGAAATGGTCTGAATTTAATAGGATGAAATTCAATAAGGACAAATGCAAAGTACTCCACTTAGGAAAGAATAATCAATTGCACAAATACAAATTGAGAAATGACTGAGTAGGAAAAAGTACTGAAGAAAAGGATCTGGGGGTTATAGTGGATCAATAACTAAGTATAAGTCAACAATGTAATACAATTGCAAAAAACACAAACATCATTCTGGGATATATTAGCAGAAGTGTTGTACACAAGACATGAGAAGTAATTCTTCCACTCTACTCTGTGCTGATAAGGTCTCAACTAGAGTAATGTGTTCAGTTCTGGACCCCATACTTCAGGCATGATGTGGGCAAATTGGAGAAAGTGCAGCGGAGAACAAAAAAAAAAAATTAAATGTCTAGAAAACATGACATATGAGGAAAATTTGAAAAAATTGGGCTTGTTTAGTCTGGAGAAGAGATGACTGAGGGAGGACATGATGACAGCCTTCAGGTATGTAAGAGGTTGTTATAAAGAGGAGGGTGATAAATTGTTCTCCAGGACAGGAAGTAATGGGCGTAAATTGCAGCAAGGTTAGACGTAAGCAAAAATTTTCTAATTGTCAGGGTAGTTAAGCACTGGAACAAATTACCTTGGGAGGCTGTGGAATCTTTGTCACACTGGAGGTTTTTAAGAACAGGTTAGACAAACACCTGTCAGGGATGATCTAGATAATACTTAATCCTGCCTCAGTACAGGGGACTGGACTAGATGACCAATTGAGGTCCCTTCCAGTTCTACATTTCGATGATTTTGTGATTTTAAGCACTTGGTGGTAGGGCTGGCACTGTTCCTGGCAAAGTAACACAAGGCAAAAAATAGCTTCTTGAGGAAAATAGACTAGGGGCTTCACACTCTGAGCACCCCAGAAAGCCCAGCTCCCTGTTTGTGACCTTCTCTGAATAACAGGAGCTTAGTTCTCATTTATACTAATGCCACGTGACAATGTGAAGCGGCTTAAGTTGGCTGAAATGTAATTTATATCCCCTTTGAAGGCTTTGTTACACTGCTAGAGCAGTGTAGGGAGACCATGGTAAAAAAAGAGAATCGGGTCTAAAAGCTTTAGGTGTGGTAGATCATCTGTTATATGGAGCCACTGGCTATTCTCCTCCATGTATTGTGATACAAAGGCCATTACAGCAACAGAGTGGCTAGATTCCTTCTTCTCTAGGCCAAAAGAACTCTCCCGTACACAGCCTGGCAGTTTAGACTGTGCACTGAAGCCAAGATGTAGGTTTTACGTGATGCACAACTGTTTCCTGCTGCATGTCTGAAGATTTGGATGGTAACACTGCATCAGTTTATCTTTATTCACATTTGCCGGGTTATTATCACAGTCATAAGGGATAGAAAATCCACCCTGTTGTTAAACGACAGATTAAATTCTTCAGAATCTGGTGGATACGGCTCCCCGCACCACCCCACTGTTGGAAGTTCTCTGATCCCCATTCATCAGTGGGTAAGTGGATTTGCCACACTGTGCTGCATATTATACTTTCTCTGTTTACAAGTCAACCAGCTCTTTATAGTTCTCTGTAGTCAGGGGGGGAAAGATGAGAGAGCTGGCAAGAAACCAGCTGAAATCCATACTATTAACATGTGTGGCCCAAGAGTTGTGTAGAAGAAACGGGTGAGTCCAGTACAAGAGGACATGCAGCTTTGTGGATTATTTCCTTGCACGTACTACACTATGAGGAGCAAATATAAAATAGATGTCAACATTTAAATTAAAGTAAATGTTTATTTGAACATCAACATTGTATCAACTAAATTATATAGTAGCTGCGAGATAGGAGATATATATGTATCAGATTTGTAGGATAAAATCTTCCTTGGGATTGAATTTACCTTTCTTTGAGAAAAAATAACTTGTTGCACTGGTCCAAAAAGTAAATTCGATCCCAAATAGAGATTTTATTCTACAAATTATATAGAATAAAATCTCCTATCTCCCTGTTTCTAAATTCAGCATTTTGAAGTATTTTCTGGTCTACTTGATTCTTGAATTAAATATGTGCAAGGAGGCAGACTCATAGATTTTAAGATCATGATCATCTAGTCTGATCTCCTGCACATCCCAGGGTATAGAATCTCACTCCCTCACTCCTGTAATAGACCCATAACTTCTGACTGAGTTACTAAAGTCCTGAAATCATGATTTAAAGACTTCAAGTTACAGAGAATCCACCATTTATTCTAGGTTGAATCAGCAAATGACCTGTGCCCTGTGCTGTAGAGAAGGGTGAAAAACCCCAAGGTTGTCTGCCAACTGGACCTGGGGAAAAATTTGCTCCTGCCCCAAATATGGTGATGTTTATATATAATATAAAATTTACAAAACTGTATGTTGTAGTCTGTTAAAACAGGTATATAACCCTAAATCACCCTTTGGGGCATACATGTTACTAATATGGATTTTGCAATCTTCTCTCTAGGACTGAAAACTGAGTAGGATGGCTGGGTATTGGGGATCTCTGCTGGCTTTAGGCGGGGGAGGAATTCTCTTTCCTTCTTGCTCTGTAGGCTTGCGGTGCCGTACTGCTGTTCTGTGGAGACTGGTTTAGTCACACTACAGCACAATGGCCGTGATCCAAACTCCACTGAAGTCAACTAAGACTCTTATCGACTTCAGTGGGGTTTTGATAGGGCCAAAAAGCATTAATTAAAATAGAATACCTAACTTTGTTGCTTACAAAGAGGGTTAAAAGTGACTCCCCTCCAAATGCTGATTAAAAAAAAAATCTTTATTTTAAAATTTCATTCTTCTTCCCCTTTTGGAAAGAGTGTATTTGATAATTACAATCTGTATTAATCCGTACCAAATTTTCCATTTCTGACAGAATTTTAGATATAGCACCAGTCACGCAGAGGTTTATGGTAGGTTTTTAATTATCTCTATTTTAAGAGCTTTGAAAGGCAATTGTCACAAAAACATATTTCTCTTTTCTACATCTTTGCATTCAATATCTGTTTAAAGTGTTGGCTTGATTATTTTTAAGTTATAGGAGTGTAAAATTACCCTAATCCTTCAGAACAGGAACAGGTTTTCCCTCAATTGAGTATGCAATAATAGCTGAGGGAAAATAATTCACTTGGTAAGAAAATAATATATATATATATTTTTACTTACTTATTAAAAGGTATATTTCAATAGCACTCAAAAGTCCCAGTATTCCCATTGCATTAGGCACTCTACAAACATACAGCTCCTTTCTGCACTAATGAGGTTAATGGAAATGCTCCTATCTGCAAAACCAGCTCACAGAAGACTCTGTCTGCCCCAATTAGCTTACAATACAAGGGGCAGCTTGTGGACTGCTGTCTCATCCTGGTGAGAATTTACCCATGCAAGTAGTTGCAATGGCACTACTTGTATTCTTAAGTGCTTCCCTAGGAATAAACACCGTATAGTTTACTGCAGTTGATCCTACCTACAGAACTGTTACAAAGTTCTGCATTTTTTGGTGTGTTTAGTCCACTTGTCTAATTCAAACTTGCGTCAGTTTTCCATTAAGCTTGAACAACCTTAATTTGGCCCCATTGTGTATGCATTATGATACAGTCTTTAATTATTGGTTACTAGACCTAGTCCCAGTTTGCTTCTTTTCTCTCAGTCCCTTGTCCAAACTCAGTTTCTGCCCACCGATAGCTCCCAGTCTCCTTGCTTAACCAGTCCCAGTCTCCCATTGCCAAATGCCAGTCATGCTTTCTCTCCCTCTCCACATTTCAGTCTCGCCAGACTCCTTGTCCCAATCTACTCCTTTCCCTCACTAGGTTCCAGCTGATTTAGAGCTAAGTGGATGTGACTTACTGTTGTAGAACACAAATGCCCCAGTTGGAATTGGGACCCATTGTACTAAGTGCTGTGCAACCACATAGGGCATGGTCCCTGCCTTGAAGATCTTATAATCTAATTTCAAAGAGAGGCTTTAATAATAAGATAAGGCACAATAGGAGGAGGAGGAGGGTGACAGTAATAAGATGATGTGGTTGAATAGGCCAGCAAGGTACACAAACTTCATAGTGATGAATTATTTTAAAGCCTTATAAAATTACCATTGTAAAAATCTCCTATGAAAACATCACCTGTGCTTCCTGAACTTTTCTGTCTGTTCCCCCACAAGAAAAAGGAATCCTGAGTTCACTTTATCTACTGTATTATCTTTGTTTGTTTCTTTTCCTTCATCCTTGTCCTTCGGCCTAGCATTCCCCACCACCTCTTTAAAAACAAACTGTCCACTAAGGACAAACAAACAGCTGAGGGAGCTGATGGACCCATTCCCACTACATAAGCACATGCCCCTTATGATAGCTGTTTCATATGAGCCTGGAAGACCATCAAGTCTAAAGGGATCTCCCACAATCTCAGCTGCAGTGCAGTGGACAAAGGTTGGGCATCTGTAGGCCTCTAGTAGAGGACGACAGAATATCCATTGTTCTGTTTTGGAGAATACATTCTGATGTTCCTCTGGTCCAGAGCTGAGAAGGTCCTGTTGGAGCCTGCTCAACCTAACTCCTAGGGCTTGTCTACACTAGTACTTATGCTGGCAAAACATTTGTCGCTCAAGGGTGTGAAAGAACCACCCTGCTAAGCAACATAAGTTTTGCTGGCATAAATGCTTGTTTAGCTGCGTTATGCCAGCGGGAGAATGTGGACAGCACCATGTGTGCACAGTGCGGCTTCTGTAGACAGCACTATGTCGGCGGGAGAGCATCTCCCGCCGACATAATAAAACCACCTAAACGAGGGGCCGTAGCTCTCTTGGCAGGAGAGCATCTCCTGCCAACATAGTGCTTTCCACACAAGCACTTATGCCGGCAAAACTTACATCGCTCAGTGGTGTGTTTTTTTCACACCCATGAGCGACAAAAGTTTTGCCAGCATGAGCGCTAGTGTAGACAAGTTATGTCTCCACCCACCCAGTCTCCCTACTCATGCCACAAAAAACCTACTATTCATTGCAATGATGGGACTATAATTATATAGCACTTTTGGTCCAGATAATTTCCGAGGCATTTTGCAGTCTGTAAAGCCCTCACGTATGGGTTTGGGAGATGACAGTATATATGGGATGGAGAGAGACCTATTTGTGTTTCAGCTACCTGAACAAGGTTTTGGGATACAAGACAGGACTCTGACATAGCCCCAGGTTTATCAGTTGTTATTACTTTTCCAAGCTGATGAATTATTACTGTTCATGAGCTTGCTTTAACTTTCACTTACTAGTTTTATATAGGTGACAATCATGGATATAAATAGAGTTACTTCTGGTTTACACTGTGGTAAGTGAGAGAAGAACTGGATCCTATCTTTCCACCTCCATTTAGTTTTCGTTTTTATTCTAATTATAAACTAGTCTTTGATAACAAATGCGAATTATTTTATTCTCCCTCCAAATCCAAGATTTACATTTTAAAGCAAATTATAACTTTAGAAGTATAGAATTGTGCTAGCACAATTAAAGTTAAATTGATCTATTTTCATTGTTCAGGCTGAGAAAAAGTATGAAGTACACATAAAATTAGGTTTTTTTCCAACTAAGTTTTAATAGCCTAAGGTGTTTGTTAAATAGGGAAGGAAATTTTATATTGATGCCATATTGTTAACTCTGAACATTCCAAAATCATGAATCAGGCCATCCCTTGCTGTAGATCACCCACTAAGAAGCACAGGGCCAGGGATAATTTCCCTTCATAGATTTCAATTTAGCTGGACCGTTTTCTTTAAAGACTGCATTATACATTATACAGTGCATAAATACACTGCATTAAATGAAATAGGCTTCAGGTACAAAGTCTGGAATTGAAGATGAACTCTTCCAAAGTTTGGGAGCATCTTGTATCTGGAGTTATACGTGATTTATCATAGGCATAAAGGCTACAAAATGTGTATCTGAACCTCTTTCAAGTTTGAAGATTTTTAGATGCAGGGCTTGGGTTTATCTCTAACTGATCTATTTGTAAACAGATATGTTGGCAATTTCTAGATTGCCTGAGTGTCCAAACAGGTTATGCACATAAAAAGAAAAGTTCAAGCAATATCAGACAGAACAATCCAGTACAATTCCACTGATAAAATTATAAAATAATAGTTTGAAATAATTAAATGGACAAGGTTACGAAGAGAGTGGCACTGCCCTGCTTGGAAATTAAAAGGTACAGTGCTAAAAGTGAAATCCCTGCAAGCTTCATGGAAACTTTTTAAAGACACCATAATAGATGCTCAATTTAAATGTATATCCCACATTAAAAAACAGAGGAGGAGGACCAAAAAAGTGTCACCGTGGCTAAACAACAAAGTAAAAGAAGCAGTTAGAGGCACAAGGGCATCCTTTAAAAAGTGGAAGTTAAATCCTATTGAGGAAAATAGAAAGGAGCATAAACTCTAGAAAGTGAAGTGTAAAGATATAATTAGGAAGGCCAAAAAAGTATTTGAAGAACAGCTACCCTAAGACTCAAAAAGTAACAGAATTTTTTTTTAAAGTACACCAGAAGCAGGAAGACTGCTAAACATCCAGTGGGGCCACTGGATGATCGAGGTGCTAAAGGAGCATTCCAGGAAGATAAGGCTATTGCGGAGAAACTAAATGAATTCTTTGCATCAGTCTTCATGGCTGAGGATGTGAGGGAGATTCCCAGATTTGAGCCATTCTTTTTAGATTACAAATTTGAGGAACTGTCCCAGATTGAGATGTTATTAGAGGAGGTTTTGGAACAAATTGATAAATTAAACAGTAATAAGTCACCAGAACCAGATGGTATTCACGTAAGAGGTCTGAAGGAATTCAAATGTGAAATTGCCGAACTACTAACTGTGGTCTGTAGCCTATCATTTAAAATAGTTTCTGTACCAGATGGCTGGAGGATAGATAATGTGACTCCAATTTTTAAAAAGGCTCCAGAGGTGATCCTGGCAATTACAGGCAGGTAAGCCTAACTTCAGTACCAGGCAAATTGGTTTAAACTATAGTAAAGAATAGAAATATCAGACACATAGATCAATATGATTTGTTGGGGCAGAGTCAACATGGTTTTTGTAAAGGGAAATCATGCCTCACCAATCTAGAATTCTTTGAGGAGGTCTACAAGCACGTGGACAAGGGTGATGCAGGGATATAGTGTACTTAGATTTTCAGAAAGGTCCCTCACCAAAGGCTCTGAAGCAAAGTAAGCTGTCATTGGATAAGAAGGAAGGTCCTCTTCTGGATCAGTAACTGGATAAAAGATAGGAAACAAAAGGTAGGAATAAATGGTCAGTTTTCAGAATGGAGAGAGTTAAATAGTGGTGTCCCCCAGAGGTCTGTACTGAAATTAGTGCTGTTCAACATATTCATAAATGATCTGGAAAAAGGGATAAACAATGAGGTGGCAAAATTTGCAGATGATACAAAATTACTCAAGGCAGTTAAATCCAAAGCAGACTGCAAAGAGTTACAAAGGGATCTCACAAAACTGGATGACTGGGCAAAAAAATGGCAGATAAAATTCAATTTAATGCACCTTATATATTTGGGATTGAGTTTTCCATATAAAATGATGGGGTCTAAAATAGCTGTTACCACTCAAGAAAGAGATATGAGAATCATTGTGGATAGTTCTCTGAAAACATCCACTCAGTGTGCAGTGGCAGTTAAAAAAGCTAACAGAATGTTGGGAATCACTAGAAAAAAGATAGCTAATAAGACAGAAAATATCATATTGCCTCTTTATAAATCCATGGGATGCCCACATCTTGAATACCGCATTCAGATCTGGTCTCCCCATTTAAAAAAAGATGTTTTGGAATTGGAAAAGGTACAGAAAAGGGCAACAAAAATGATTAGAAGAATGGAACAGCTTCCATATGAGGAGAGATTAATAAAACTGGGACTTTTCAGCGAGGAAAAGAGATGACTAAGGGGGGATATGATAGAGAGCTATAAAATAATGACTGGTGTGGAGAAGGTAAATAAGGACGTTTTATTTACTTCTTCTCATAACACAAGAAGTAGGGGTCACCAAATGAAATTAATAGGCAGCAGGCTTAAAACGAACAAAAGGAGGTATTTCTTCATACAACGCACAGTCACCTTGTGGAACTCTTTGCCAGAGGATGTTGTGAAGGCCAAGACTATAACAGGGTTCAAAAGTGAACTAGATAAGTTCATTGAGGATAGGTCCATCAGCGGCTATTAGCCAGGATGGGCAGGGATGCAAAACCATGCTCTGAAGTATCCCTAGCCTCTGTTTACCAGAAGCTGGGAATGGATGATAGGGGATGGATCACTTGATCATTACCTATTCTTTTCATTTCCTCTGAAGCACCTGGCTTTGGCCATGGTTAGAAGACAGGATACTGAGCTAGATAGACCATTGGTCTGACCCAGTATGGCCATTCTTATGTTTTTCCTACTTAAGAAACAGAAATCCATGTCTAAAATTTGAAGAGAACAAATTGCTTTGCTAAAGATTGTGAGGACTAATTTTGTGCCTGTTACTGCATGTTAGGCAAAGAAAGGATTAGTGTATGAGGGAATATCCTGGGACATGAGCCTTCCTTCTCTTTTACTATTGCTATTATATTTTTTACAGTAGCATCTAGAGGCTTTCCCCAAGATCAATACCCCATTGTACTCCAAAGATCCAAAGTGATCTATTGACAAGAGATGCATATTACCTTCATCTGGTAGATGAGGAAATATGACAAAATAAGTTCAAATGACTTGCTCAAGGTCACATTAGAAGTTTGTGGCAGAGCCTGAAAAGAAACCTAGATCTCCTGAGTTCCAGTCTAGTGCATTAACTATAAGACTATTCTTTTTCTCTGAATGGGATAAACCATAAGTAACTCCACTGAAGTGGTTAAAACTGGTTTAAGTTAGAAGTTTCTCTCACTGTCTTTCAGGTATATGCAATATTGTAGCCAGGTTGGTCCCAGGATATTAGAGAGAAAAGGTGGGTGAGGTAATATCTTTTATTGGACCAACTTCTGTTGATGAGAGAGACAAGCTTTCAGGCTTTCACAGAGCTCTTCTTCAGATCTGTGGAAGCTTGAAAGCTTGTCTCTATCACCACAAAAGTTGGTCCAGTAAGAGGTATTACCTCACCCATCTTCGTTGTCTTTTTGATGACTGCTACTGGGTAATGACCTTTGCTTAGCTCACAAGCACATAGCCACAAGTTATTTTTTTTCTTAAATTGTTTTAATCAAATGGAAACAATTATAAGATTACTTATTTTCAAATCCATATAAAGGTTACATGTGCTTTCTGTATAAATACAATTATGGGTTTCTATGGGTTTTTATGATTCATCAAGTGAAACAATATGCCCTCAGGATTAAAAGACTCAAGGGATCATTGAATGTTAAAGTTGAAAGTTATTCATGTTCATACAGAAGAAAGGAAGGAACACGGCAGTGCCATAAGATGGAATCTAGTTTTAAAATTTCCTGGAGCGATTTTACTGGTCCCCATGTTTCTAAAATGTGTGTAATATGATGTGTTCTCTTTCTTTATTCTTCCTTTAACCCACCATTCCATCACTGAGCTGGTGTGGGTGGGAGAGCTTCCACTGGTAGTGTTTGTCAAATTCTGTGCAGAGGTCATTTCAGAAATGTGTTGAGGGGCAATCAATGCATTTAAAAAGCAGGGGCAGGTTTACAAATTTTGGTTCAAAAGTGCCTAAGTAAGTTAGAAGCACAAATCCCATTGAAAGTTAATGAGACTTATTCTTCTAACTCACTTAAGGCTCTTTTGAAAATTCTGCCCTGATTAGGTCATAATGTTTTCATACCTTGCATCAGCTGATCAGTCGCTCACCTTATTGCTCCTTCCATTTCACAGTGTATCAGATAAATTTTCTGGAGATGGCAGTCTATACTGGGCTAGATTCACAACCAAAGGAGGTACATCAGTATAAAACTGGTGTGATGGAATAGCGCATTAGACCTATTGTTTTCCAGATGAATAAATCTCATCTTACCTGTTTTTTGCCACCTTTCCTCTGCTTCTTTTTTCCTCTTCTCTTCAGTAGGCCAGATTCTCCACTGCCTTGCACCATGTGTGATCATTTACACTTGTTTAAAATATGTGTATAGTGCTACCAAATCTGAATTCTCCACATATGGGACGTAAAGGGGGGACAAAGGTACCATGGCCCTGAGCTGAGGCCCTCTCAAAACATCTATAGCAGCTGTATGAATAAAGAAATGGGAGGGGTCCCAATGAACATGACTTCCCAGGGCCCCAAATTTCTCTTCATGGGCCTGATCCACTAACATCTCTTCTAGTGTTTTACACCACATTGTTCAGGTGTAAATGGCTATGTAAGATAGAGGAGAATTAGACTGAGATCATCAGGACCAGCTGTTAGATGCACAGCTACATGGAGTTTACCTAGAGAGAGAGGAAGGACAGGCAGTAGTGTACATTAAGACCTGTGGATGGCCAATGGGTTATTACATGCGCTCATTCATAGACAAATCACCTTCACACAAAAAGAAGTTTACTCAGGCTTTGCACATGGGTAGAGATTTGAGTTTTCCAAGAGCAAGTAAAGCTCCTGAAAAAATTGAAAACCCATTTTTTCCCTTCCCATGATCTGATAACTCAAAAATTGTCACTTAGGTCTAATCCAAAGCCCACTGAAGTCAGTGGGAGCCTTTCTATTACCTTCACTGGGCGCCGAATCAGCTTTGTAGAATTTTATTCACTTTGGGGGGGGAATCACTTTTGGATACATATGTAAAGTTTCAGCCCCACAGATAACTTTTTACAGTATATAAGCACATGAATAAAATGGCTTGAAATTAAGTGTTCTGCTGCCTCAACCATAAGATATGATAGTAAGCAGACAACTAATAAATTTTTGTTCCTTTTAAAAAAAAAGTGTCAACTTCTCCCTCCTCTCCCCAAGAGGACTGTATAAAAGGTCTTGTTGTTGTATAATAATAAAATATGCTGTCTCAGCCTGAAGAAACGGAAGCTCTGGCAAGAATGTTTATCACCATGACACTCTAAACAGACAGGAGCTGTGAACTGTGTGGGTTTTATCATAAGGATACCAAGCATGTCCTGGCTGGTGAAGATGTTGATAAAATCATCCCAACTCAGGAAATTTAAACTCTGCAAGAGTTTTTTTTTACCTCACATTACCTAAAGAAAACAGTGGTAAATTACTTCTCTTGTGCACTTAATATGTTATTGAAAAATATGTACTTTAAAATATATTATGGGATGTATCCTGATACTGTGGAAAGCCTCAGGGTAGCAGTGGGTGTATGGGAATAGGGCAGAAAACTCCACAAGTAATTTCCTCCATTTCATGGAGGTTTTTGGCAGTTTTCTCCTCAGCAGACAGGGGGCTTGAGGTGGGGTATTATGGCAATCCCAGAGTGGGAAGGGGTAAGGTGTCTCAACCTTTGTGTCCTGATGACCCACAAAAAAGGGAGATTGGTGGAAGAAGGTACCGCTGCTTGGGCAGGCTTCTTTTTTCCGTGGCTGTTGTGTCCACCATGGTTCTGGTACAATGGCTTCAGTAGGAGCTGAGGCTGCCCTCAGGCAGTAAGTGCAACAGTAGGAGCTTTACTGCGGCAGAATTAAATCCTAATGGGGTACCCATGATGCTGTGGTCATGCAAGGACAGTGGCACAGAGAACAGCTGGATCCCAGTTCCTGCCCCACAAACCCTGCTGAGACCAATCTCTGCCAGGAAGGTAGAAGGGCTTATGGGGGACACACTTCTTCCTTCTGCACCTCATTCCTCCCAGTTTTTTTATGGACAGAGTCAAGAAGCTCTCCCTGTCTAGTTTGTCACAGGAGAGGTAATTCATTTGATTCAGCTGTTACTTTTACAAAGGTCAGGATTTAGAAATGTGGGGCGCTGTCGACCTATGGGTTTGCAAATAGAATAGAGAGTACTTCACCCTCAGTCATTTGCTGAAAGCCAGCTCAGGCAGGTACTGAGCATAACTCAGTACCATCAGATAAATATTTGATGCCCATGTGAAGAGAGTTTCTTCTAGTCATGCTGGCACTAACTGGTGCTGTTGTTCTCAGTCTCAGCAGAGGAACCAAAGTTTGAGTGGGAAGAACTAAAATTAACAATTCACACATTATCTGCATTGAAAACTGGATAACTGATAGGTCTTAAAACGTAATCATAAATGGGGAATCATTATCGAGTGGGTGTGTTTTCAATGGAGTCCGTACTCTATTTAACATAAAATCATCACTGATAAAGTTTGCAAATGACACAAAAATTGGGAGAGTGGCAAATAAGGAAGAGGATAAGTCTCTGATCCAGAGTGATCTGGATCACTTGGTAAACTGGGTGCAAGCAAACAATATGTGTTTTAATATGGCTAAATGTAAATATATATACCTAGGAAAAAAGAATGTAGGCCATACTTACAGGATGGAGACTATCCTGGGAAGCAGTGACTTTGAAAAAGATTTGAGGGTGATGATGGATAATCAGCTAAACATGAGCTCCCACTGTGATGTGTGGCCAAAAGAGCTAAATGCGATTCTGGGATGCATAAAGAGAGGAATCTTGAATAGGAGTAGAGAGGTTGTTTTACCTCTGTATCTGGCAGTGGTATACTGTGTCTAGGTCTGGTATCCACAATTCAAGAAAGATGCTGATAAATTGGAGAAGGTTCAGAAAAGAGCAATGAGAATGATTAAAGGATTTGAAAACATGCCTTAGAGTGTTAGTCTCAACAAGCTCAATCTATATAGCTTAACAAAGAAAAGGTTATGGGGTGACTTGATCACTGTCTGTAAATAGCTACTTGGAGAATAAATATTTAATAATGGGCTGTTCAATCTAGCAGAGAAAGGTATAACATAATTCAGTGGCTGGAAGTTGAAGCTAGGCAAATTCAGACTGGAAATAAGGCATACATTTTTAATGGTTTTGAGTAACCATTGGAACAATTTGCCAAGGGTCATGGTGGATTCTCCATCACTAACAATTTCAAGAATAAGATTGGATTTTTTTTTAAAAGCTATGCTCTAGGAATTATTCTGGGGAAGTTCTATGGCCTGTTGTACACAGGAGGTCAGACTAGGTGATCACAATGATCCCTTCTGATCTTGGACTCTGTGGAGAAGGAAAGAGGGGCTTAAGCAACAAAGTTTAGATTTGGATCTGGATTCAGATGTGAACTTTTCCAAAGTTTTCAGAGGAAGCAGTTGAAGTTTATTCATAACAAGTGTTCTGGTTATGGCTCATCTTTGTTAAAAATAGAAACATGTTGTATTATACAGGTATTTACTTGATATGGTTTACATTAAAAAGAGTTACTAAGAACTAAATGGTCTTAGAAATATATCAAATATATTGTCATATGGAGCCTAAAATTCTCACACTTAATTGTGCAACCCTCATCCACAACAGTGAGCATTTACTCATTTCATTAAATCATTAATAAAGAATGGTTCCTCTCTGCTCAGTTCTAGAAGATGAATTAAAAGGCAGTGGTACCAATGATGAAGAGGAGGAAGAAGGGGAACAATTTGATTTTGATAGCGGAGATGAAATACCAGAAGCAGACAGACAAGCACTGGTGCCGCCTGTTTTGGACTCTAGGATTAATATAGAACACGAGGGGACTAACTCCACAGGTAAGCCTTTACGTTGCCGGTAGGCCATGGCAGTAATGCTCAGGTAAGGTTCAAGTCCCTTATTTATCAGATGCTTTTCATGCTGATAGGATTGCTGTAGGTTCCAAAGTATTTCCATAGAAGGAATGTGAAAGTGATTTAATTTACCCTCCAAATACTTTAGTTCCTTGTGAACTTAACAAGGAGAATGGGTAGTTATTGTCCCTGACAGGATTCTTATTCACCTGCTACACCTAACCCAGGGATTGGTCTTCTCATCCCTATCTTGTGCAGGCATCTGCTGTCATGGTAGGGTCTTTATTTTCTCCTAGAGACAATGATTATCTGTGGGAATCCCTAAGTAAGCCTCATAGGGTGTGTCTATACAGTGTGTGGAAGTGAGCCTCCCAGCGGGGCTCATGCTAGCACTCTAAAAATAACTGTACAGATAGTGCTCTGAAGTTGTGGCTGATGCTCTGAAGGCTAGATAGTGGGGTGGACTTCAGAGTCTGAGCTCCAGTGTGAGCCACAGCTTCAAAGCGCTGTTTACGTGACTATTTTCAGAGAGCTCGGCATGTGCCCCACAAGCCCAGATTTGTATACTCGGGCTGTGAAGTGAAGCTATAGTGGCAACTTGGCAGCAAGGGGACTTACTTCACTCAGCTTGGCAACCTGGTTAGTGGCATTGAGTGGATGTGCTCTTAAAAATAAATGGAGCATACTTTTGTCCTGTAAATGAAAACAAAGCTTCTTTCATTGACTAGGAGCTATAGACCTGTCTGTCGGTTAAGAGCATTCACCATGCCCATACATACTTAGACATGATCTAACCACCAAGCTATAGAGTAATTCACCGAGGAGAGGGAGAACCAGGATCCTGATCTAGGGGGTCTAAATTAGCTGTTGCCACTCAGGAAAGAGATCTTGGATAGTTCTCTGAAAACATCCACTCAATGTGCTGCAGCAGTCAAAACAAAGCAAAGAAAATGTTGGGAATCACTAGGAAAGGGATAGATAATAAGAAAATATCATATTGCCTCTTTATAAATCCATGGTATATTGCCCACAGCTTGAATATTGTGTATAGATCTGGTCACCACATTTAAAAAAAGATGTATTGGAACTGGAAAAGGTACAGAAAAGGGCAACAAAAATGATTAGGAAAATTGAACAGCTTCCATATGAGGAGAGATTAATAAAACTGAGACTTTTCATCTTGGAAAAGACAGGACTAAGGGGGATATGACAGAGGTCTATAAATTCATGACTGATGTGGAGAAAGTAAATAAGGAAGTTTTATTTATTCCTCATAACACAAGAATTGGGGGTCACCAGATTAAATTAATAGGCAGCAGGTTTAAAATGAACAAAAGGAGGTATTTTTTCACAGAATGCCCAGTCAACTTGTGGAACTCTTTGCCAAAGGATGTTGTGAAGGCCAAGACTATAACAGGGTTCAAAAGAGAACTAGATAAATTCATGGAGAATAGGTCCATCAATGGCTATTAGCCAGAATGGGTAGGCATGCAAAACCATGCTCTGAAGTGTCCATAGCTCTGTTTTCCATAAGCTTGGAATGGGTGGATGAGATGGATTACCTCTTCTGTTCATTCCCTCTGAAGCACATGGCATTGGCCACTATCGGAAGTCAGGATACTAGGCTAGGTGGACCATTGGTTTGACCCAGTATGGCTGTTCTTATGTTCTCCCTGCTCCAGTCACTTTTTCTTTACCTATTCAAAGTGGAACAACTTCAACAGGAGAGATTGAGGGAGCCCTGCATCAGAATATTGCATAGCCCCATGACTACGTCACTCACCTGAGAGGTGGCAGAGCTCTGTTCAAATCTGTTCTCCCTGTGAGATGGAGGGGAGACTTGAACAAGGAGTCTCCCACATCCCCAGTGAGTACCCTAACCCTGGGCTAAAAGTTACAAGGGACATCTTCCCTCCCAATGTGTGTCAGTTCACCATCTATAAATTGGGGATAATAGCCTTGTCACAACTCACAGGGGTTTTGTGAGGATAAATATTTTAAAGATTCTGAGGTGCTCAAATACTACAGTTGCAAGAGCCATAGAAATACTAGAGTTACTATTTAGTGCAGTATAATTTTGCACACAAAC
Source organism: Emydura macquarii macquarii (assembly GCF_026122565.2). Classification (NCBI taxonomy): domain Eukaryota; kingdom Metazoa; phylum Chordata; order Testudines; family Chelidae; genus Emydura; species Emydura macquarii. The sequence goes on from NW_027132200.1 coordinate 131,510, forward strand.
AGTTACGTGATAAATGAAAGCTTATGCTTCTTTTATTTGTCAAGGGGATGACAACATAGGTAGAACTGAGAAAATACAAACAACAGAATCCCATGCAGAGGGCACTCCAAGAAAAGTAAGCCCGTATTCTGTCATAAATATTTCACCAATCCAAGAGAAGGATCATTCCTCATCACCAGAACCCAATCCTCATGATGAAAGTGCAAGCCCTAATGTGTCTGGTGGATATTCTGTTCCTGTGCCCTGTGGCTATGCTGTACCATCCAATTTACCTTTGCTGCTGCCAGCATACTCCAGTCCTGTCATAATACGCAATATTTCTGTGGATGAAGAAGGTACAATATCTTTTGAATTTACTTTCTCTCAGGTAGCGATCTAGTTTAATTTCAGTGAACCATATTGTCCTCTCAGTTTTTAGGTAACACTCTTCCTTCACATCTATGGGAAACTCTGTAACAATTGAAAATAGTCTTCACCAACAGAGTATGCAGCTGAACTTGCCTCCAAGTCATCTGAGAAGGGCTTTTATTTATTACAGGGGAAACAAATCCATGAAGGACTTAGTATTATTAGGAGTGGGCATCTAAGAAAACACTATTCAAGGGGGATCAGTGTACTTTGAAGCAAGCAGTGAACTGCTAGCAAACTGAAAAACCAGTAATGTATCCAGCTCTGGTCAGGAGCTCTGGGTTCTGTTAACAACTCTGCCACTGACTTGTTGTGCCCCTGGGCCTTAATATCCACATTGGCCAAATGGATATAATAACACCAAGAAGCTTAATTATTTTTGAGAGGTATTCATAAAGCATGTTGAGATCCTTGGATAAAGCGCATTTTATAAGAGTAGATGATGATGAACAGTAGCAGTAACATTAGTTATTTAAGTTACAAGCTAATATTTGAACCAAAAGAATGTTTTAGTCCTCGCATTCTGGTAACTGTTTTCTTCTACTTTTTTTAGTGGGTACACAATCAGTAACTGAAGATGGCAATTGTAATTCAGTGAGCTCAGAGGATCCCCCAAATAGGTAACTGGCAATCGAGCAGCATTTATTTATCTGCAAATCCTTAATTCATACTTTTTATATTTTTAATTTTTTTTTTTTGCCTGACATTAGCATTGCTGGATTTTTAACAACCCCAGCATTCATTGCGCTTTGTGACGCCAAATCAACTCTGTATACCAGCATCAACACTGATTGAAATCATGCTTATAAAGTCATTATGAATGGCCCTTTGACATCTGTGAAAGAGAGAAGTTTAATTTTTACATGTTCCAGCAAGGCAATTTTCTGCCTTACAGGCAGAAACTGTAAACATAAAGACTTTCTTTGGAAAATGGAGAATAAGTGATTTATTTATTTAGGATAACATTGCCAACAATGGGTTGCTAAAGTTAAACTCTTAATTCTTTATAAAGGCACTTAGATCTTAAAAACAAAAACATAAAACTCACATATTAAATCTGAACTATCTAACAGTTTTCTAGTGCCTTTTAATTTCAGAATGAGAGGAAAAAGATGAATAGAGCTCAGCTACTTATTGACATGGTTTAAAACTAACTTTGCAAGATTTTTAATACATTTATTTTGTGCGGTTTTTTCAAGTGAAGATAACCAGGTCAGTAAAGAAGAAGATGCTCTAGCCAAGTGGGTTGCAGATCCTGCAAACACATCCTGGATGGAAAGTAAGTATCAAACAGCCACAGCAGTATCACTGTGTCAGTTGGTGACTCAGAGTTGTTATGAGTCACAATTTTATGCCTGGGAACATCTACATTGTCTTTTCCTGCATTTTTCAGACATGTTCCAGAGCTAAATAATGACAATTAAAAATGTACTTCTCTATTTTTAGTATAAGGACCACATTCTTTTCACGTGTGTTGAAGTAAGTGGAGTCATGTATTAGTAGCTGGGGGGATACTTTGGTTCCATCTAATGGATGTATACCGGGGAAGAAATTTGCTGATGACATCTAGCAATTCCATTAAGTCCACAATCTCTTCTTTGGCTGCAGGCCTTTTGGCCTCCTACACTGACAGTCATGGACTCCTCACCGTGCCTTAAAGGAGGATACTCGTACCTTGATAGAGTCACTTGAGGATGAAGCTGGCATTACGCAACTACCTAGGTCTATTTGCCACATATGGCAATTGGATTCATGGAGAGGATGGGAGTGAAGAACTCTGGGCAGGCTAAGTGAATTCCTCTATAGCCTACTGTGGGAAATAGGCTCTTAGTTTGGTGAATGAGTTTCTGCCTCAGGGCAGGAAATTGAAAGAGGATATGTAGCTTAAAGAGGCATTCTCCGGGTCTGAGATGTGTTACATAGCTCAGCCAGTACAAAGAGATGGGTCCCACTGGTCTGGAAATTCCCCCAACATGGAAATCGGAAGGAGTGGGAAATTTACTTCATCACCCCAACCTATTTCTTAGTTTATCAGCATGATCATTAAATTACTCCCAGTAAGGGTCTGGATCTTAAACAGTTGCATCAGGGATTCTTGATAATGACACTAGCACCAGCAATTTAACACTCATGACAACCTTATAGTAACAATCCAATTGGCTTGCACAAAGGAAGAGAAAACATTTGGCCAAGGAAACAGATTTCAGTTTCAAGCTCCTGAAAGGTTATAAATGAAGAGGAAAAAATTGTGATAAATACCATGAATACTGTGTGTGCTAGAAAGATCAGGAGTCATTCTAAAGATGACTTTGTGTAGGCCCTGGGGATAGAGAGACTCTGTCCCAGGAAATCAAGAAACTCTTGATTTTCAGGCTCTGACGTCCTGCCCAGACTGTTTAATGAAAGACAGTGTTTTGCCCTGATTTTTTAAACCTTGCAGCCTGGCCCCCTAAAGGAGCCATGGGCCAGCTGAGTTGGTGAAATTCACAGCAGTTTGAGGGAAAACATACATGCCAGGTCTGTCACATTTGCCACCCAGCTCTCGATGAAGATTCTTAGTGAACACCCCTCACACCAGCCCTCCATTCAGATGGAATCAGATTCCAGGCAGTACTGTGAGTGGTGAGCCTACTGGTGGTTCAGCTGTACACAGTTATGTCTGGCAGGTTCTGATCCAGGTGGATTGTGTCAGGATGTGGGGTGGGTTTGGAACAAAATTGAACAAGAAGGAAGATGTAGGACTGAGACTGAATGAGACAGACAAAGAATTGATGAGATGACTGGCTCTGTGGATGTGGGTGAAGCAGTGGACATGATATACTATGACTTTAGCAAAGCTTTTGATACAATCTCCCACAGTATTCTTGCCAGCAAGTTAAAGAAGTATGGATTGAATGAATGGGCTATAAGGTGGATAGAAAGATGGCTAGATGATCAGGCTCAACGGGTAGTGATCAACGGCTCAGTGTCTTACTGGATGACAGAGGGGCCATTCCTGGACCAGTTTTGTTCAACAGCTTCATTAATGATCTGCAGGATGGGGTGAATGGCACCCTCAGCAAGTTTGCGGGTCACTAAGCTGGAGGGAGTGATGGTTACGCTGGAGGGTAGAGAGAGGATACATAGTGGCCTAGACAAATTGGAGGTTTGGGCCAAAAGAAATCTGATGAGGTTCAGCAAGGACAAGTGCAGAGTCCTGCACTTAGAACGGAAGAATTCCATGCACTGCTACAGACCAACTAGCTAGGCAGCAGTTCTGCAGAAAATGACTTGGGTGTTACAGTAGACAAGAAGCTGGAAATGAGTCAACAGCTTGCCCTTGTTGCCAAGAAGGCTAACGGCATATTGGACTGCATTAGTAGGAGCATTGCCACCAGATCGAGAGAAGTGATTATTCCCCTCTATTCGGCATTGATGAGGCCATATTTGGTGTATTGTGTCCAGTTTTGGGCCCCTCAACACAAGAAGGATGGATGTGGAGAAACTGGAGAGAGTCCACTGAAGGGCAATGAAAATAATTAGGGGGCTGGAGCACATGATTTATGAGGAGAGACTGAGGGAACTGGGCTTGTTTAGTCTGCAGAAGAGAAGAGTGATGGGGGATTTGATAGTGGCCTTCAACTATCTGAAGGAGGGTTCCAGGGAGGATGGAGCTAGGCTGTTCTCAGTAATGGTAGATGACTGAACAAGGAGCAATGTCTCAAAATGCAATGGGGGAGGTCTAGGTTGGATATTAGGGGAAAAAAATTTCACTAGGAGGGTGGTGAAGCACTGGAATGGGTTACCCAGGGAGGTTTTTAGGCCTAGCTTGACAAAGTCCTGTCTGGGATGATTTAGATGATTTAGTTGAGGTTGGTCCTGCTTTGAGCAGGCGGTTAGACTAGATGACCTCCTGAGGTCCTTTCCAACTCTAGTATTCTATGATTCTATGAATTGAATACCTTTGGCACTGAGGGAGAACATTGTGGCATGATGAGCGACGGGGAAATGTAGAAACAGACGAGAAAACCAAAAGCTTAGAAAATATAGAAGGATGAGAGTGTGCTGCTTTTTTGTTTCTCCCCTTCCATCCCTTGACTCACCTCAGAAGCCAGGACAATTGACTGTTTTTTCACCTTGTTAAAATCTGATCACCTTATCTTAGCTGGAGGGAAGGGGCTGGTGCAGGGTTTTGGAATGAGAGAGTGCTGGGAACAAGCAAGAAATAACAGGAGAGCCCCATAAATGCATTTTTCAGCTTAGGTAAAATTCCTGCCAGACGTGTTAGTGGTGACATGAACTATTATGGTTGTGGTTAATAACAGCAATAAAAATATTATTATAATTATACTTTATTTATGTTATTTGATTCAATATGGGTACTGGCAAAATGCTGACATTTCTGTGTAAACAGAAAATGGGATGTCTCTCTTATGCACAAACTTGCTAATAAGACCCAACATCTTTATTGGTCTGAGACAAATCTAAAAAGCTTTTCCACTTTTTTGTTATTAGACCCAGATGAAGTAATTTATGATGATGTTCCAAAAGAAGATTCAGACACTGAACCAGGTTTGAGTTTATGCTGTAACTTTGATGATGATTTAATACAATCATAAGTTTTAATTTTAATGCATACATAAAAACTATAACATGCTCTTTGGGCATTTGTATCAGACAGACATATAGGTCTAAGTTAAATACTCAAAACTTCATGTAGATACCATTATCATTGTGTCACAAATCATCAAGTCCTAGGAAGTTCCAAATTAGGGACTATTCCCATCAAAATTTGCCTCCAAAGGCCTTCTCTGTTACACTGTTGAAAGGCCTGATTCATAGATTCCAAGGCCAGAAGGGACCATTGTGAACATTCAGATCTCTGCCATAGTCACAGTCTCACCCTTGGGCACTGTTGTTATTTAAAAAAAAAAAAAAACTTATACAGAGAATTGGCCTAAAAGCATATCTTCAAAACCACAAGACTTTTGGGGATGATCTTGGGTGAACTTCACTGAGCATGATGAGGTAGACTAGTACCTGATGTCTAAATGTAGTGGAGCCTTCTGATGGCTAACACTCTAGATGCTGACTTCACAGTAAGTCAACCCACTCAAGGGTAAAGTTAGCCAGCAGCCAAATCTCAAACAAAATCTGTTCTGTGACCAATAGTTACATAACAAATCAAGATGGGAACTCGTGTAAATGAATTCCACTACTTTATTACTAAAGCTTATTGTACATTAACCAGTCAAGGAAGAAGTTAAAAAAGGCTGCAACCCACCTGTGTAGAAAAGTTTTACTCTAGCTCCAGACTAACCTAACTCCTTTACTGTGTGGCCATGGATAAAGGGACAAGAGTAGACTTTGATGAAATCCTGGCACCATTGGTTTTCACCTTGAAAATTGGGAGTAGTGGAATGCTGGGTGCAATGCTGTTCAAAGATATTAGATAATGTGATCTGCAAAAGCTTCCTGGAAAGTCTCCAGCTGAATTACATCTCCCATCGTACACCAGGACCAGGGATTCCAATGATGCACCATGGTGGTTCCACAAGAGAGAAGGCCATGATATAGTTCAGTCTCTGAGCCAGTGTGGCATAAGGCAACTGAACTATAACACATATGAATTTCTGAATTGAAATTTTTGGTTTGAAATAAGGTTGTCAAATGATTAAAAAAATTAATTGCGATTAATCGCAAGATAAAAAAATAATCATGATTAATCACAGTTTTAAATCACACTTGTTAAACAATAATAGAATACCATTTATTTAAATATTTTGGATGTTTTCTACATTTTCAAATATATTGATTTCAATTATAACACAGAATACAAAGTGTACAATGGTCACTTCATATTACTTTTTTATTAAATATTTGCACTGTAAAAAAGAAACAAAAGATATAGCATTTTTCAATTCACCTCATACAAGTACTGTAGTGCAATCTCTTTATTATGAAAGTGCAATTTACAAATGTAGATTTTTTTGTTACATAATTGCATTAAAAACAAAATAATGTAAAATTTTGGCACCTACAAGTCCACTCTCTCCTACTTCTTGTTCAGCCAACTGCTAAGACAAACAAGTTTGTTTGCATTTGAGGGAGATAATGCTGCCTGCTTCTTATTTACAAACTCACCTGAAAGTGACATCAGGCATTAACATTGCATTTTTGTAACTGGTGTTTCACAGTATTTATGTGCCAGATATACTAAACATTTGTATGCTCCTTGATGCTTCAGCCACCATTCCAGAGGGCATGCTTCCATGCTGATGAGGCTCATTAAAAAAAATAATGTGTTAGTTAAATTTGTGACTGAATTCCTTGGGGAGAACTGTATATCTCGTGTTCCATGGTTTTATCTGCATTCTACCATGTATTTGGTGTTATACAGTCTTGGGTGATGACCCAGCATATGTTGTTTCATTTAAGAACACTTTTACTGAAGATTTGACAAAACACAAAGAAGATACCAATGTGAGATTTCTAAAGACAACTACAGTACTCAACCCAAGATTTAAGAACCTGAAGTGCCTTCCAAAATCTGAGAGGGACAAGGTGTGAACATGCTGTCAGAAGTCTTAAAAGAGCAACACTCCAATGTGGAAACTGCAGAATCTGAACCATGAAAAAAGAAAATCAACCTTCTGTTGGTGGAATCTTACTCAAATGATGAAAATGAATGTGCATCAGTCTGCACTGCTTTGGATCATTGTTGAGCAGAACCTGTCATCAGCATGGAAGCATGTCCTCTGGAATGGTGGTCAAACACGAAGGGGCATACGAATGGTTAGCATATTTGGCATGTAAATAGCTTGTAACACCGGCTACAAAAGGGCCATGCGAATGCCTGTTTTCATTTTCAGGTGACATTGTAGATAAGAAGTCGGGATCATTATCTCCCATAAAAGGAAACGGACTTGTTTGTCCTTGCAATTGGCTGAACAAGAAGTAGGACTGAGTGTACTTGTAGGCGCTAAAGTTTTACATTGTTTTGTTTTTGAGTGCAGTTATGTAACCAAAAAAAACTACATTTGTATGTTGCACTTTCATAATAAAGAGATTGCACTACAGTATTTGAATGAGGTGAACTGAAAAATACTATTTCTTTTGTTTATCTTTTTTACAGTGCAAATATTTGCAATTGTAAGGCGTGGAGCCATCCCTTCCTGTCCATCTGGGAGGGAGGCCATGCCCCCTCGCTATGGTGCCTCTGTGTGATCTGAAGCCTGAAGTGGAAATTAGCATTCATGAGGCAGTTTATAGTCTCAGGCAGGGCGGGACTATCAAGCAATCTATAGCCCCAGGCGAGTTTAGGGGCTTACAGGTAGGGAGTGAGCACCAGTAAAGGCTAGGAGCTCACAGGCAGGGCTGTTGCACCAAGACTGGGTCGGCAGTGAGGAACGGGGTAGGGGAACCTGGCTCCACCCTACTCTACCATGTCCCAGCCTATGACCCTCATGGTGGCCAAGTGTTCAGCAGGGCTCCAGCCGAAACTCGTTGACATGGCTTCAGGCCACAACACAACCGGGTGATTGTCTCGTTCCCCTGGGCTCCTTCCTACCGTCTTTCCCTGGAGTACCTGGGCCTTGGGGTCGCCGTTTGTCTCCCCGGGTTAAATCACAAGGGGAACCCCAATAGCTTCTCAGTGTCGCAGGCAGCTCCAGTAGTTCCTCTGGATTCCAGGCAGTAGGCAGCTCCTCAGCCGTCGGGCTTGAGCCACAGCATCGGGGAAGACAGACGTCCTTCTCTCTGGCAACTCCAGTCCAACTGAGCTGGAGGGCTCGCCTTTTATACCTCCTGACCCACCCCATGCTTCCGGTGGCGCAAGTGGAGTTGTCCTGGCTCCATCCACCAGGGGGTTGATGGTCCCTCCCTATCTGTCTCTGAGAGAGGCCAAACCCCCTTTCTACAGTAATAAAAATTATAATATAAAGTGAGCACTGTACTTTGTAGTCTATATTGTAATTGAAATCAATATAAATTTTATAATGTAGAAAATATCAAAAAATATTTATAATACATTTAAAATATTATATTATTGTTTAACAGGGTGATTAAAACTGCAATTAATTGTGAATAATTTTTTTAATCAAGTTAATTTGGTTTGCGTTAATCGCTTGAGTTAACTGTGATTTATTGACAGCCCTAGTTTTAAATCAAAAGTTTTCAGCTGAAAAGTCTAAACTTTCCATAGGGGGAAAAGCTGTTTTTTGTGACCATCTCTATTAACAGTGTTGATACATATGTAACAAGATTTTGCAATTAACATCTAAGGATTTGTTTCTTTTTAAATTGAGAACAGGCTGGGAATGCATATTTATCCTATTGGATGAATTAATTTCTTGAATTTATAAGGAATTTTAAAAATAATTACACCATGTTTAAAGATGAATATTATTAGGAATTTAGAATGTGTGTTGTTTGTAGCGATGTTTTTATACCTGTATAATCCTCACTCTATATGAGTTTTAACAGAAAGACACTGTCCCTGTCTCATGAACTTCCCAATCTGATGCTTCCGTTCTACAATTCAGGCAGACCCATTGAATTCACTGGCGTGTGACTTGGGGGCACGGTCCACCCTCACTGCTGTCATTGCACAACTGAAGCCTGTGGCCTCCTCTAGGATGAGTAGCTAGCCCCCTCTCATAAGCGCTCTATTGTGAAGATCTCCCATTGGAGGCAGTGGGAGTTCCACATACAGATTGTTTTACAGGACTGGGCCCTGAATCAGACAAAGACAGTAGAGCTATTTAATTATATATGACCCACAGTTTTAGAGTCCACTGTCATTACAGTGGTTTTTTTGTTAAAGTCTCTCTTTTGCTGGAATGCCACTGAAAGGTGTCATGCAAGAAGTGTGTTTTAAGAACAGACTCTATATTTCTGGAAAAAACCCAACTAGATTCAAAAGTTGAGTTTCAACATTTCAAGGAGTTCACCTTTTATTAATACCAAATGCTTTAAATAATATTTATTAATATTACAAAACTATTACTTGTCAAATTTTAGTTTCTGAATTTAATAAGTATTGGGCTATTCAAATATGCAAAGATAAAGTCAATTTTTGTCTCTGAAACAATCTGTAATTTAAATATAGGCTAAATCCTGTCTCTTTGTAGACTGTTGCATAAACCAAACATTATCTCTGGTCAGGTGTGTTGAGATTTACTACAGAGCAGTTTTTAATATTAAATGATAATCCCCCTGAAAATAGGAATTTATAATAGAAGTGCCCGCCTACCTTAATTGTAAAGGTACAAATAATGTCATTTATTATTACAGACACAAATGCCTGCTTTCTCTTACTTGGCAGCAAAATCTTTCCATTTCATTTAGAATTAGTGTGTGATAGGACATGCCTGGGCCAGCTAAAACATCAGTCAAGGTAAAGATGGAAAGTAGGAGACAGAAATTAATAAAGCAATTAAAAGCATTTCCCTAAACAATGCAGTCGTTTATAATAACTTATTTAATAATTAATTGTGCAAATTGTTTTCCATTAATGTTTAGCTGACAGCGCTTGGAGTGGCTGCTGACATGAAGCCAGTTGGACAGTGATCTGAAAAAGCTTAATGTTTTGAGCTCTTAATCTAGTTTATACACAAAGTAATTCTCCAGTATTTGAGGTGACATATTCATGACTTCTGAAGTATGAGTGTAGTTGGGAGGATGAAAATGGGTCATAAAATATAACAATTTTGGAGCATAGTTCTTGCTATACTTAGGTCTAATCCATTTTTCTTGAAGTGGTAACTTTTTAATTTGTCCCTAGCCAAAGTATATCATAATTCATCATCTATTATGTGTATTGCTCATGAAAAGGTTCCTAAAGTGAGGTATATGTGGTAACAAGATGCATTTAAGGGAAGTTTACATATAAAGCATCAATTCCTGCTTACCATATGCATGGGAGTAATTATGTTGACATCCACTGAACTTATGTGCACAATAAGCAGGATTTGCACAAAGATCTACTATATATAAAACAAAACATATAGAGGCAAATCTTAGCACCAGCAAACCAGCACAATAAAGATAAACAGATATATTGGAACACCCCTTTTTGAAGAGACCACCCTCCCTAGGGGATGTGGTATGAGCACCAGAGCATTAACCACAGATGCTAGTGTGGTTCACCAAAGAGATATCTGCTGGATAGCTTGAATTCTGAGAAAAGACTCCCTACATCACCCTACCTGTGCAGTATAGCCCCTAGTGAATAGGCACTTTGGAATTAAAACACATTGGAAATTCTTTGATGCTTAAGAAAAATATTGTGTTTTGGTATTATTGTATGCAGAGGAAATGATTTATGATGATGTTGAGAATGGAGAGGAAGGTGGAAACAGCTCCCTAGAATATGGATGGAGTTCAAGTGAGTTTGAAAGCTATGAAGAACAAAGTGACTCAGAGTGCAAAAATGGAATTCCCAGCTCCTTTTTGCGAGGCAACCACAAAAAACATGTATGTAACCCACAGCAGTGTTTTTCCTTTTCAGTTTTTCTAATTACCCTCATTGCTCAATATTTACCTTGCCCAGTTGTCCCCCTACCTTCTCATGAACCCAACTTCCATGTACAAAGAGCATCTTTGCAAATGAGCAATGAACCGGTATGAGAATGAGGACTGAAGGCAAAATATAAAAGGAAAAAAACTGGTGAAAACATGAAGGGAGACAGATCTGCAAATGGGCTATGAAAATGGGTTGTTTGTTTCCTGTGAGCTGTTCTTGACCTTTTCCACTTCTGCAGCTGCTGACACAGTGTAAGTGGCATGCCAGTATGGAAAATAGCATGAAGAGTGGAACTGGGTGACCCTCATGGATTTTGAGACTTTCTGATTCACATGAATGGGTTTGCAGAATTCACAAAACTAGTCAGTTTGCAAACATTTCCCCATCCCCTTTGATTTTAACCTTTTATTTTATTGCTCAATGGTGATTCAGCTTTGAAAAAAATAGTTATTGTAGCTGAAGGGAAACCTGTGCTAGGTATTGGAGATAGAAAGACTCACCTGAAAGGATGCCTGGTGAGGGTGGATGGTCTGTATACAAAATTCTTTGGCCTGCTGCCTTCATCCTCCACTGCTCCTGGAGGCAGCCATGGACTGCTTCAGTACCTAGAGTAAGTTAAAGCACTCTCAGGCTGCTCTAGTTTCTACCAGCTGCTAATGGTCCTCTAGGGGTCATTTCAGAGCTGGGGTTTGTGAGAGTGTATGATGCTCCAGCCACCTATGCCAAGGTGGTCAGGACTGGGTGTTGCAAAGCCAGCTGTTGCAGCAGGTTTGCAGAGGAACACAAAGGCAGGGGAGGTATCAAGGGCTGAGATGTAGCCTATTTATTGAATCTGTTTTTGAATTACAAGTTACATCTCTCTTGTTCTCTTTTGGTTTTTTTTTTGGTCTTTCTACACACTCTATGTCCAGTATTATACCTTATATTTAAATGGTTACATTTTTTCTCTGCCCTTACACTTCTCATTTTCTTACATTTCCTCTTACAAGGCTTGCAAACCCAATAATGTTCCACTTTCAAACACAAAATATTCAAGTGGGTACAAAGTGAAAAGACTGAAAAGAGAATGTTATACAAGTTTGATATAAGAACCTATACAGAATAGAACAGAATTCCACAGGATCCACATTTTGATTTCACAGATTTCTTAACTCACTGCATTACTGTCTTCATATCCCTGCCCCGTCCATTGCCCTGTATCCCATGCATGCAGAAGTTCCACACAGGATCAAAAACTGGGGGTGGAGTGGTGGGGGGAAGAATGACTGAAGAACTGTATCTGATTAAAAGAGGCTAGGGGACTAGTTGGCAAGGAGCTGTGCTACCTGATTCTGGAATGAGAGATTCCAGGAAGGGGAGGAGGGACTGGTAAGAATAGATTGAGGGGTGGGGAATGAAGGAGATGCAGGAGACTGGAAGCCATAGACAGGTTGCAGGAGGCAGTAGGAGTCATTGTGGGGAATGGAGGGAACCAGAAAGGGGGCTTGAATGAGTACAGGATAAGGCAAAAATTCTTTAAATGCTTAACACTTTGTAAATATAAATCCTGAAGTGCTTAGAGTTTGCAATGTGGCTAAAAGCTTCCCCTCTCTCATTTATTATTCACATTCCTATCCAGATGTAAACTCCTTCCCCATCCTCACCAACCCTATAATGTTGCTAAAGTCTGCAGGAGAGAGACCCATTTCGATGGGTCTCCTAATACTTCCTGTGGCCCTTCTATGCCATCAGGGGAATAGGCTGGCTCCATTAGATCTCCATTTCCAAATATTCATAAGATTGTGTTGGTTAAAAGGTGTAAGTGAAGTGCAGTTTTGTTTCTAGGTGTTGGTGGGGCTCCAGTGAAACACACTTTCAATCTTGTCATTTTAATTTTTCTTTTTTTTGGTGAGATGGCATGTTTGCAAAATGAAACGCCCTTTTGTCTGTGGATCAGATTCTGCTCTCATTTATATTGGTGTAAGGCAAGAGTGGTGCCAATGGTGTTAATTACTTCTTGGCCTAGAAGGGTGTACCCAAGGGCAGAATTTGGCCCTTTGTTTTCAACTTGATGGACATCTCGTTCCATATTACGTTAATTTGTTGTCAAACAATGCTCTTGACGTCAAGATGGAAAGTTCTACAGTGAGTTTTTTCAGTGAATATTTTTCTTTGTACTTTCACCTGAGGTTCTCAGAGTTCTTCACAAACATTAATTAATAAGCCTCACAACAGCCCTCAGCAGGTATTGTCCCTTTATTACAGATTCATGCACGGAGTGATTATGTGACTTGCCCAAGCCCTGCAGTGAATCTGGAATAAAGCTGTGACTAGAACACAGAATTCCTGATTCCCACTCCTGTGCTCTAACTAACAGATTATACATCTTTCCCTACTAAACTGTGTTTACCCAACTCACCAGTGTGATGGACTGCCAATTTCAAAGATATTCAGAAGTTCTGCAGATACTTTGGCCTGTTTTGACAGTTTTTCTTTCAGTGCACCATTCTTGAGAATCTTCAGAAATATAGAAGCTAGGATTCATACTTAGCACACTGGAATGGTGTTCTAGGTTAATGCTAATATATTATAATAGATTCAAGAGATGCACAGAGAACTTTAAATTTAGATGAACTTAGCGCAACTTTAGTCATTTGGATGGAGGAAAGCTCTCTTCCTTTTATCATGTAAAGCAATTGCCAGTGGATCATGATGGCCTCAGTCTAAGCCTCAATGGGTACTGCATGGGGGATAAAAGCCCCATGACCTGGCCGTTGCTGGCCCCGGTCAGCTGACTCTGACTTGTGGGGCTAAATATTGCTGTGTAGACTTTTGGGCTTGGGCGGGAACCCAAGCTCCGAGAATCTCCACCCTTGGAACGTCTACACAACCAGTTTTCAGCTTCAGAGCCTGAGCCCTATGAATCTGAGTTAGCTGACCTGGGGCAGCCATGGGTTTTCATCCCTGTGTAGACATACCCAGTAAGTGCAGCAATGTGTCGGACACATAAACAAGAAGTCCAGCTACCAAATGGATGTTCCCCTAATTGGTTACATTCTCTCTATTGACTGGACACTAATAGGCAGACAGAATCGCATGCATGATACTTTGCAAGTACTTTAGTGTTAAGTTTGCACTACAGGCTTTTTGAAAGATTGTATTTTTTTATATACTGTAGCTATCTCATGACCTAACCCGTTTAAAGGAGCACTATGAGAAAAAGATGAAAGATTTGATGGCAAACACTGTGGGAGCGGTAGAGATTCAGCAACTAAAGCAAAAACATGAGCTGAAGGTAGTGTAGTTAATTTTTGAATATAAAAATGGACAGTATCTTATTTTAAATTATTTCTAAATGTACTGGAAATTGTACAGTTTGTCTTAAAAGAACATTGCTAAGGACTTTTATAGAGTTTACTCTCTGTCTGTAATAATACTTTTAGAAGATCAGCTAGATTATCTTTCCTTAATGTTTTGTGACCCTGACCGTGCAACCTGATCTATGTATGCAGATCCCTTGTGGACCCTCGTTAAAGTCCAGGGGACCTATGTGGGCAGAGGGCTCTTCCCACATGGATCAGATTGCAGGATTGGGGGCCTTCATCCTTTGTATAGATTGGAGCCGAAATGAAGAAGGTTGTTTTTCAATAACAACTTCAGCTCATATAGAGAAAGTGCCTTGTCACAGTAAGATACCTTTGTTTGTGCCCTGGTATAATTGACGGTGTCAGCACAATTGTGGGAGTAGTGTTAATTTTTGCTGTGGCTGCAATCAGGAAAGGGAGAGCAGTTTTTTTAATGGAGATTTATTAGGAAAGTTGGGTCTCTTGCTAATAATAACACTTTTTTCGTGTGTGCTTAAAATAAAATAATGAAGATCGCGATGGGCTGTAATTTAAATGTCCTTGCAATACAGGTCTTATTTAAGAATGTAATTAATTATAAATGGAACAAGGAGCCAGTGCTCAGATCAGTTTCAGTTTGGGATAGGGTTAGTGACTTGTATTTGAGGTTGAACTTGGGCCAGGTTTCAGCTTCATGGCAGTGACATTTTGTGATCTGTTCTCAGAACATATCTGCCCAGCTGAACCTGTAAGATTTCTGCCAGCTTAAAGCGTGGAAATCTAGTGGTTCTTGTAAAATGTCCGCCATCTTGGATTGCAGATCCAGAAAACAGGTCTCTTCCAGGTGTGGGTGTTATCCAAAAAAAATCAGAGGACAGGAGAGACCAGTGTTCAGATTTGAGGTCCCTCCTCAGTTAATATATTTTAAAATATCTATATATATTCATAACACCTGGAGTAGTTTTTCTTCCCTCAGATTATAGTTATTATAAGTTAGATTTTAGGCCTAAACTACTTGACAATGTTCTTTTAGAAGGAGACATCTTTTAAGAAGACTGCTATTACAATATGTTGAATTCTACTCTTATTATTCACTGAACATGTAGAATATGTTTTTTGCTGTCTTGCAGATGCAAAAGCTCATGAGGGCTGCTAAGGAAGGTACCAAGGATGGCTATGAAAAGACTAAAGCAGCTGTGAAGAAAGGTCGATCATTCATCAGAACCAAATCCTTTATTACCCAGGGTAGGTGCTGATCACATGTTGTTTAAGTTTCTCTGTAAGGTTCACTTAGATACTTAGGTGATTGTCTTAGCATGTTATTTATTACCAGCAGCCTATTAGACATGTGAGATTGACATTACATTGATAAAGCATGTCTCACCATCAGGGCCCTGATAGATGTGTAGTTCTGACGTCTCCAAGAGCTTTAAGATTTTCAAGGCAATCTTGAGGGCCTTAGAAATCCACTAGAAACCTGATTTAGCCATATTATGCTTCAGTCAGCCTTGCTCAGCCATTTAAGTGTGCTCCTTTACAATAAGCAGTACTCTGACTAGAATGCCTAGTCCAAAGCTCATATGTAGTATGGCAAATGGGAATATGGGAAATATCGGGGGCTAAGTCTCCCCCATTTCCTTCCCTTAAATAACTCCTTTGAATGTCAGCCAGCTGCTGAAGAATCTAAAGAGTCTGCATCTTAAGACTGCTTTCCTGCGTTAGCTCCTTACTGCAGCATTTGCCAAATTATGCTGTACACATACCACCATTATTTCCAGTCCCAAGCATAAAGGGAAACTCTTGTACCTCCATGCCATGGTATGCCTTTGAAATGGAGGTCATTGTATCAGCCAAGGAAAGAGGAGTCGAAGGACTGCAAGCTGAGTACCACCACCTACCATCCTTCAAGAAATGGAAATTGATAGGAAAGGAAGGAGCTTTCTCAGGAGATTGCTGATCTGAATAATCCCTGTCCCAGGTAACAACAGACACACTGCCCTGCCCACCAGGAGCCTCCCTACCATCAGCAGCAGATCACCAAGATAGTTTGTCAGGGTATACAAAGTTCCTTCTCATCCCAAATAAATGGAGGGAGCTAGTCTCTCTCACAACTTAAGATGCCTGGCAAGATAATTATTATAGCCATTAGGCTGTAGGGACTGACATAAAGAGCATATCTCTGATTTGAACATAAACTGGTTCCTGAACAGGTGAGTACTGGAGAATGGGAGGTTTTTTGCACAGCTTTCCTACTCATAAGCTTATCCTCATGCATTAGTATGGCACGGGTGCATTTGGAGTTTGATCTTCACCAAAAAGTAAACCTTTCATTGTTTGGTCTGCCATGGAGCTAGCATACTTTAATTATGTAGAGGTTATGTAGCCCAGAAGAAGGGCCTGTACATTTCTGCATGGACTGTGCTCTCAGCCAGTTTCCTAGTCCATGGAAAACTGGCTAGTTTTACAAACTCTGTCTGAGGATAACTGTCACGGGGTAAGTAACCCCGTCACCCTCTTGGGTGAGGCGGGGGTGCTCAGACACCATGGTCAAGCTTGTCAGGCTGTCCTCAGCCTCAGGGTTGTGTTGCCTACTGGCCAGAGCCAACAGAGCAGCTCCAGCCCTCAGAGCAGCACGGCCTAATAGCCAGATTCAAATGGGCCACCACATGGGGGTGGGTGACGGCCGGGGTAGGGGAACCTGGCCCATTCTATTCCACCGGGTCCCAACCCAGGGCCCTGTCAGTGACAAGTGAGTGCCACTGAGTCAGTGGGATCCGGCCAAAACGCTAACTCTCCAAGGGCCAATAGGTAGCCATCCCCCTGGGCCATTTCCTACCCTGATTCTTGAAGCCTCGGCCTGGGCATTGTTGGGGTCTCCAGATCCCTCAGCAGGCATAGCAGCCTGAAAATCTGGCCTTCATGAAGCATCCACAGACTCCTCTGTCTTCCTGCCTGGAGCCTCCACCCCTCATCCTTCCTCCTTGGCATCCAGCCCCAACTGAGTTGAGCTGCTTCCTTTTTATGGCTAGCATACCAGTTTGAGCATGCATAACAAGGGCAAAAGGGTGGGCAAAAGGGTGCTTTTTATCTTAGCACACCAGCAGTAAGAGCAGATGCTTCCTCCCCCCTGAGGGTAGGGTTAAACCCTTCCTGCCCAGTGGGAAATAACTTATGGCTTAGATAAAGAAAGGGTGTTCTTCCCTGTTAACCTCTTGGGATAGGATGGCCCCAAGTCCCACCACTGAGGTATTAGTTTGTGGCCTTCATGAAGTCTGGATGTTCAAGGACCGGTTCTTGGGATAGCCATGTCTTCAGTGTCTGAAAGGCCTTCTCACATTTGTCTGAACACAGCACTGTCCAGGGCTGGAGAGTTCGATTGCTTCCATGAGGGTCGTTGGTCATTGCCATTGCACCCCCTCACCAGGGAGAATCTGGGTGAATTGCTCTAGAACCACAGCCCCAGCCACTTGGGCCCCTGACCGTTTCTCGGATTCTAGCGATCGCCACATACAGTCTCGCAGGCATTGGGCCACCACCCGTGGCCTAGCCCAAGTGGGATATCTTTCTCGGTGCAAGTGCTGATGGTAGGTCTTGGGGTTGATGCCCATCTGGTCCAGGATAGCTGCCTTCACTTTTCCATATATCAGGGCGTCCTGGGGGTCCTGATAGGTGGCTTGTGCCGTTTTGGTCAGATAGGGTGCTAAGAGCATGGCCCATTGTTTGGGTGACCACCAAGTGGTGGTGGCTACCCGTTCAAACGTCACCAAAAATGCCTGCAGGTCATTGCTGGGTCCCATTTTTGTCAGTCTCACCAGGAGTATGGCTGGGAGGGCCCCAGTGTCTGGCCCGATGGTGCTGCGTGCAGACATCCCTGTTGGCTGCATCAAGGAGGCCACCTGCTGGATCAGTCGCTCTTGTTCCTGGTGTTGTGTGGCTAACTCTTGCATCATCTGCTCTTGTTGTGCTACTATCTGCTGCAGCAACTGTTGTGCCTGGTGCTGCTGATGTGCTGTCTGCTGCTGCTGGCTCTTCAGCAGCCACTTTAAAACCTTGTCTGTCTCCATTGCGAGACGGTGTGCCTGACGAATGATAAAGGAGGCTTATTCCTCCCTCCGATTTCACCTTCTTAAGCCCCTCAACAGGTCCCGGTCATTACTGGTGTTCTCCACCATGTGTCTCAAGGTAAGTACACTCCATCACTCTCTGGGGCAGGACAGGGGTGCTCAGACCCCACAGTCAAAGTTGTTAGGCTGTCCTCACTCTCAGGGTTGTGTGGCCTAGTGACCAGAGTCAGCACAGTGGTCCCAGTCCTCGGGGAGCATGACCTAATGGCCAGAACGGAATGGGCTGCCCCCTAGGGTTAGGGGACGGCTGGGGTAGAGGGACACAGCCCCACCCTATTCCATTAGGTCCCAACCTAGGCTCTGTCAGAGACAAGTGAGTGCCACTGAGTTAGCAGGGATCTGGCCGAAACACACTGACTCTTCACGGGCCAATAGGTAGCTATTCCCATGGACCACTTCCTACCCTGGTTCCGGAAGTCTTGGCCTGAACATTGTTGGGGACTCCAGATCCCTCGGTGGGCATAGCAGCCTGCAATTTTGGCCTCCATGGGGCATCCGTGAACTCCTCTGTCTCCCTGGCTGGAGCTTCCATCACATATCCTTCCTCCTTGGCATCCAGCCCCAACTGAGCTGAGATGCTTCCTTTTTATGGCTAGCATACCAGTTTGAGCATGCATAACAAGGGCAAAAGGGTGGGACATCCTCCACCCAGAGTGTAGGGTTAACCCCTTCCTGCCCAATGCAGGTAAGTACACCCCATCACAATAACAGACTTTGCAAGCTAGCAGAACTACTTCCTTAATTAGCTCTTTCTAAGACAAATCTGCTCATACTCTTTACATTCTGTTTTCTGAAGCATTACTTCTCTAATATATGCTTGTCTGTGTCTATTATACTACCACCAATCACTACAGTATCTGAGCGTTTTCTACATAAAATCAATACCAATTGTGAAGTCCCTATTGGACTACTTGGAATCTCTATCTCTCTTACTTTATTGTAGTTTAAAAACTCTCCTTGCGGAATTCAGTTCTGGTTAGTTGATTTTCTTGTTTGTAATAGGTTTATTTATTAATTTTAGGGGTGGGGGTTAGTTGGGTGCGTCAATGCTGTGAGTGTCATTCTTGCTATGGTAGAAAGTATTTTTGAAGATGAAGATGTTGCAGCATTTCTGGGCTAGGAAGAACAAATGAAAGTAAAGCAAAAGACACACAAGGTGCCAGTTGCTTGAGAAGTCTCCCACCCTTGCTGTACCACTGATGCACCCCTATGATGGTGAAAACTCCAGAAGTTATTCTCTGCTACAGCGCCCACTGTTGCTGGCACTGATGGAATTGCACCGGTGTAGAGTAATGATGGAAGAGTTCGTTAATATGCTTATTAATGTAGACAGGACTGGATGCTCCAATAAAATGACTATGCATGGAAAATGTGAGTCTTGTTTTCCTACCCATAGGTATATAAAAATTGACTTTCTTTTGCATGTAATCATTTGTAGATCATAAAACATCCTGTCTGGAAGAAGAGGAACTAAATTTATTTATTGATGTGGACTGTATGCATACAGAAGCAATTATGACTCCTATGCCTGAAGGATTATCACAGCTGCAGGTAGTACTTTGTATGTGCTTAAATATTATGGAAACGTACAGTAAATGCTTTATAGCGTATTTGCATGGACAAAAACCTGATTTGTGATGGGGTAATTATGCATGTTAATTAAATAGACAATGGTACATTTATTTTAGCCTGCACGGTTGTTCACCTGATTTAGAAAATCAGGCCCTAAATACCTTGCCCAAGGTCACACAGGAAAACTGTAGCAGAGCTTGGACTAGAACCAAGGTTTACTGGATTCCACCCGTTAAGCACAAAATCATCCTCCCTTCCGACATGGCTGCTACTGCATGTCTTTTGCTCTACCCTTCAGTTTACGTTGATGTAGGTGAAGAACAGAAAACAAATTAACAAGAAAACTCTTCCTTTAGTCCAGATGGCAAGTTACTAATTTGTATTTAAGGGGATTGATTTAAATTTAATAATTACTTATGTTTACTTGAACCTAAATCGGAGTACTCAAGCTTTGCAAAATGAGACTGTTCAGAGTTTTTATTGGTCAGAATTATTATCTTGGATAAATACGTCATGGGATTTCTAAAAGAAAATATTTGTTGCAATTGTTAAACATTACAGGCACTAGAAACATTTGTTAGAGTATAATTTTACTCCACCCTCTTCAGAACCCCATTCTCAGGAGACAAGCATTTTGGATGTTTCAGTTCCTGTAACAGGGCTACTTGAAGCAGAGCAGGGTGTAGAAAGCAGTGACAGAAAAGAAGCCTAATATACTGTAAGAAAATTAATGGGCCAATAATACATTCATTCTTCAGATGAACAGTGAAGTACCAGATTGAAAGCAACTTCAGTGATGCAAGGGACTGAATCTTAAAAAATGTCCCTTTTATATTGACTTCCCTTTATTTTTAGGCTTCTGGAATCTGATCTCCTCCCTGCTTCCTTCCCCCTTCAGTTCTGAACAGTTTCACCTTTGAGTTACATTTATCTTGGATATGTATCCACATTTAACTTGAATTAGAATAGATAGATTTTGGGAGGTTGAACATAAAGATGGTGTGAGTTTAAGTAGCTCTATGGAAATTGGTGAGCATGCACCCAGTTGCACGAGATGTAAGCTTAGCCAGGGATGTAAAAAAAGTCTATGATTTTGCTTTTTTAAAATTTAAAACTTAAGGTTGAATGTGACGTAGCTTTGGGTGAAATACAGCAGACGAGCTTAAACATTTCCATTGAGTGATGTTACCAGTGCTCCTGGTTCTCCTTTTGAAGTGTAGAAAATCTCTCTCAAATCCACTGAATCTTAAAAAATGTTTTCTGATTCTAATTGTTGTTTGAGTAATGTTAAGCATTATATATCTACATGTAATATACTAAGTATTATCAGTTAAGTATATCTGATTAATTGGATGACATTATGTACCCACCCTTCTAACCTGTGGCAGGTAAAGGAGGGTGTGACAGGGTACCTGGGATGAAACCTGTACTGTGGGACTGCTGAGCCATCCAAACGCACCAACCTATGCTATCTCTGACACTGTGATACTGATGTCAAGCTATAAATCTCTGACAGGCACTTCACTTACACACATTCACAGGGAGGGACACATCCAACTGAGTTACATGAATGATTTTCCAGTCACTCATGAACCATTAATAGAGAGGCTCCAGCCAGTTCCCCCCAGCTCCTCAGGTTTGCACCCCAGAACTGTATTGTCTTGCACTGGTCAGAAGCCTGGCCAGTGGAAGCACATTACCTAATTCGTCACTGTGACAAAAGGGTAGTGGACGTGCAACAGCCCTTGTTAACCTGAGCTGATATTTCCCAAGTACTTCAACCAAAACACACTGTTTTAGGTAGAATATAAAACAGATTTATTAACTACAGAAAGATAGATTTGAAGTGATTATAAGTGGTAGGCATAAAGGTCAGAGATAGTTACCTTAAGAAAATAAAAGGTAAACACACATTCTAAATCCTAAACTTTTAGTCTAAGCAAGAGTTGAATCAAATAATGTCTCACCCTGACCGATGGTACAAGCAGGTTATAGTTCCTCAGTACACAGTCTGGGATTACTTTACCATGCTTCCCCAGTTCAACGTCTTTGTCTTCCAGGTGTTGAGATGGGGAGGGAGGGGAGAGAGGCCAAGTGATGATGTCACTGTCTCTCTTTTTATACCTTCTTCCAGCTTGCTAGAAAGATCTTTGTTGTGACATGGTGGTCAGGCAGCCCCCATTGGTCAGGCTGTCTCTACTGCCTATTGCTCTCTCTGAGACATCTATGGGATGGCTGTTGGGAGAGTGGATTCCCTCTAATAGGCCATCAGCACTTGTTTGTCTTGTACTATGTTGCAATTGAAAGGTTGGCTGTGGGAACCTCCCAACATATTTCAGTAACATATTGCAATACTTCATAACTTCACATACGATAGCACATATAATCCAACAGGATATCAGTGTTCAGCAGATCAAGACTTTTAAAATGATACCTCACAAGGCATGCATTGTACAAAACATATCATGATCATATCATAGTGGTGAATAGGAGGGTTCCAGGGTGCTCCTTTGAGATACTGTGTTTCATAGAGAATTTCTGATATATATTGGGAAGGTGTCAAAGACAATCCTTGTGTATTTGGTGTTGGTTCTGGACACTGTGATCAGTGGGAATACCAGTGAGACATGGTACGCCCGATTTGCAGATCAATAAGGTTTAATGTGCAAGGTTTTCTATAAATATACTAGTTAGATACAAAGCCTAAAATTAACTACAATATATCATATTCACTAAGCTGGAGAGCTAAGCAGTTACTCAGAAGGCTGTATGCAGGAACGGCTTTCTTCAGGGGCCCCGCCAGGGAGTCAGTGGCCTCTGGTCCAACCGGCAGCACCTCAGGTGTTGATGGAGCACCCCCCTTTGTCTAAATGGTAACTACTTATACCCTTCCATAAACAACCTTCGCCTAATCATCTTTTTCTCATATATGCTAATTACCTACATTGGGTTTCCACCCTTAACTACATTTCATTCTCATCATAATAATTGGGGTCGTCAAAACAACATCTGGTGATAGGAGGGGCGGAGTAAAAGTATGCCCCTTGGCAATAAAACAATGTACCCCAGACGTTCAAGGATAACTTGTTGTTCCCATTACCGTTATCTATGTGCAGCTGCAAGCATACAGTATCTGTATTTTGTCTTATTATGTGCCATGCTATGCAGAAACTGAGTCTATACTATTATTCAGTCTCTGACAACTGAAAGATGTCATGCTACAGGGGTCAGAATAGCTAAGCAAGCAGTTGAATGCTATGTTAAGCCTGTAGGACAGAGGTCAAGCAACTCAAATTGTACTGGGCCTCCAACACTTGGGATCTGACCCCCCCCCAGTTTATCCCCAGGTAGTGCACTGATTGCTGAAGACTAGCCTTTTGTTAGTTCAAAGTGCAAAGCTCAGACTGAAGCTGGCAGAGAAAATTCATACTGGAAGGAGACTGAGTTGAAAGAGAAAATTTGGTGAATGACCTGAGGATCATGGAAGTAGGCAGATGGAAGCAGACAATTATTTGATATCTAAGATGATGAGAAATAGTCAGGCTAGTAATCCATACATCCTGGGCCCCTTCCATGGGGCAAGGAGAAGTAAAACTCCCAATATTCTAGAGACTGCACTCTGCTGGACAATGTATAGGGCAGTACTGACTTAGGGAGAGAATGACTTCCTTTGATGTTCTCCACTTTTTGATGAGATGATGAGAATAGTGTAGTGCCTGGAGAGTTAAGGGTACTATAAGAAAGTATGATATTACAATGATATGACTAATGAACTTTTGTCAATTTCAGGACTGCACAGACTGGGACCTAGATAGGACATATAGTCCTGATGGGAATGAATAGTCTCTTAATCAAAAGAGAAATATTATGGAAAAAACACTGGAAGTGTGTTTTAGTGATGGGAACCTAGGGCTGGTGTTGTTTGTTTTGTTGTTTTTTAAGGGTTACATGATAAGAATATTAAATTATTTCTGTATTGAGCATAAAAATCCAAATGCTTGCCACACACATGCATGTTTGGATCATGTTATTTCTTTTTGAATGAAAAATAAAGTATTATGTGTGTAGGCATTTGTTGACAACAGTTATACTATACTATACAGTATATATTGTACACTATACATTTGGTCTTTTAAACTTCTTTATGAACATGTTGCTGTTAACCACTAGATGGCATAACAGTTTTTGTTTAAATCCTGTTCCTGTTTGAATTCCTAGTTACATCTGTGTCCCACTGTGAGTCTGGAAATGTTGAATCATTTTATCTCTGCAATCATAATCTCTATTATAAGTTTTATATGTTTAAAAATAAAAAATGCTGGGTCGTAATTATTATTTTTCCCACCTACCCATACCAGCAAAAATGTGGATGTAGCAGACTTGTAATATTATGTGAAGTGTGTAACAGCCCTTGGTTAGATTTTCCTACATATCTGTCTGCATTACTAAGATGTCTCTCACAATAATATGTAAGCACTGACATTGTGCATTATATATATCGTTGAGTCTGATACATGTCAGAAAATCATTATAGCGTTAAAGCCACAAAACACAATATGTTCTGGAGAAAAATTCAATGGAAATTAATATATCATGGAACCTATTCCAATCCTGTTAAGATGTAAGAGAATGAACAAGAATGTTTTTCCTCATGTAAAGTAATACAGTCAAGGTAATGGAAATAAAATACTGACCCTGTGCCAATACCTTTTCACTGGTATTGTTCATAAATCTTCAAGAGTCTGTCATTGGATTTTTTTCTCCAAATCAGTGTTAATATATTATGAAGATGTAAAACAATGAAAACATGACACTTGAAGCTTGATTTTGATAACTGATCACCTGTGTTGCATCTGTAGATCAAGTAGCTAAGGTTCATGATCTGTGTTCACAGTTAATTGTACTCATAAAACTGTGGGTGGTAAATAAGAGGCCATATTTTAAAAGTAAACATTTAAAATGAGACCGTCAACAAAGAAAACACATACTACTGCTATTGTAGTATTTCATGCACAATTTAAAAACATCATTAAAGTAATAGTAAGTTTAATTGATTTCTGAAGAGATATGACATTTATTTTATTATAATTCCAGTATCAGGAATACTTTAGCTTGATACATAATAATTCATCAATTCATCAACTTTATGGTTAATATTTAATGTGGATCTATGATTTTGCCTAATGCTCCTAACTCTGTTTCCCTTGTAGATATAGGGACAACTGGACCAGCTATTTTTTTTCTTTCCATAAATTAGGTTATTCAGACTAGTAAACAAAAAAGAATTTAGTAAACAAACTCCACAGTATCTGTACATCTCTATCAGTAATAATAATTATTTTCAAAAAGTTCCAGAACTGAGCGAAGTATCAGCTACTTAAAGTTTGAGAGTTTTTAACTTTTTTATCACTTTGAACAGGTTGTGAGAAGATATATTCTGGGCTCTGTGGTTGACAGTGAGAAGAATTACGTGGATGCTCTCAAAAGAATTCTTGAGGTATCTAAGTATTGTTTGCCTTTTACTATTTGGAAAGGAACCAAATCCTAAAAGAGTGATTCATCAGTTTTACTGTGAATCATATGCATAATATTAGAGTATCAGATCAAATGTATTTTCTTTTGACTATACGGCAGGATTTGGCCTAGGTTTTACGTTTTTGATGTTAAACTCTAATTTTTTTCCGGTTGTTTGAATGAATCTGTTTTCTTTACTCAGCAATATGAGAAGCCTCTCTCAGAAATGGAACCAAAGCTTCTAAGCGAAAGAAAACTCAAAATGGTCTTTTATCGTATTAAGGAGATTCTTCAGTGCCATTCAATGTTTCAGATAGCGCTGGCCAGCCGTGTCTCTGAGTGGGATTCAGTTGAAATGATTGGAGATGTCTTTGTTGCTTCAGTAAGTAAATACATGTGAGCGGAGGCATGAAAAAAATCTATATTTGTTTTTAAAATTGTTGATCTTCTATATAATTCTCTATCTAATTTGGATGTCCTGTTATTTTCCTGTGTTCCCCACTGCTGGTGGCTGCTGTAATAGCCCATGTGTCCATTAGGACACTGACATGAACACTGGTCTTCTATTTGGTTGGCTGCAAGTGAAGGAGCTTTGGCCAGTATTTTCAAACTTGTGTGCCTCATGTTAGCCTCCTAAATCCACATTTAGGCATTTAAATAAGGGGCTTTGTTTACAGAGATGCTGGGCATGATCAAATCCACCAAAATCAACATGAGCTGCAGGTGCTAGACCTCTCTGAAGAACAGGAGAGCATGAAGTGGCCCTTAGAGCTTTGCTTGTAGCTAGAAATACTGTAGACCATGGCCTAGACACTTGAATCTGATTGAGTAAAGCTTGGTGCAAGAAAAGGTGAGGCATGGATATGCAGATCATTCTGTTCCCCCAATCTTCAGCCCAAGAAGGGGCTGAACCAACCTCTGGTTTAACTTAGAGCAGTCTAAGGGTCTGCCTTAGAGACCACTCCACTAGCTGGAGGTCAGTGCATGTTAGCTCCACCCTTCTTGTCCCCCCCGAGACTCCCTCCTACTCATGGGAGAGATGAATGCAACAATGCACAGTACTCTAAGGCATCCCCGGAACAATAGAGGAATCCCCACTTGCCTTTTGCCAGCTGTCTCTCCTCTTTGTACAGCCAGAGTGGCCAGGATTTGGTCCCATATATTTAAATGAATCCATCTTTAGCTGGATTTACTGTGGATGATTGAGGTTTGTCTTGTCTGTGTTTCAGTTTTCTAAATCCATGGTACTAGATGCATACAGTGAGTATGTAAATAACTTCAGCACGGCAGTGGGGCTTCTCAAGAAAACATGTGCCACGAAGCCTGCCTTTCTTGATTTTTTAAAGGTGAGTACATTTAAGCTTGAAAGAAAGCTGAAGAAAATGGGATAGCACAAGATGTTAGGGGAAAATTTGGCGTGGTGTAAATTCTGATGAAATATAGAGAACAAAATTCACCCACAATTCTAGTGTAGCAGGAGGATGACATGATTTTGCTTCAAGGGGTATTTTGCCATGCTCCTCAATTTTATTGACTTTTAGAGTAACTGTGCTTGGCAAAATGTTGGGATTCTCCTTCACTCAGATGAACATTAGCTAATAGATCACAAGCTGAGATCTCATCTTTAGACAAAGTTTATACATTAGCTACATTATATATAAAAATCTTAAATTAAAAACTCACTATGAACCTTTCTGGGCACGGTAACAGCAACACACAGGGCTAGTCGCTCTCAGCCTACTCAGTCTGACTTCAGTGGGATGTTTGCCTAAGTCAGGCTGCAGACTCAGGACTATACTCAAATTCTGGTCAGGTAAAAATGGGGATTTTAGAGCGTTAGAGGTCGGGGGCACATGAATGGTTGCAAGTCAGTACTGTAGGGATGGGCACCAGTATAAGTACTTGAACTGCTCAATGTTATTTGCATTTTGAAATACTGATCATTACCTTCCCTGCTTTTGAACCAACTTATACATTGGTCAAAATATTTCAGCATTTCGAAAAAAATGAGAATTAAAAAAAAAAATCATGAAATTTCCCCCCTAGTTGTCAATCAGCTATAATAAGAATCTACCTAGAAAATTCCAGGGTTCTTCTCCTGAGTATGCAGAGAACTAACAAAGTGATACATCTGTTTTTTCTCCTTTCCTCTGGTGTCCTTTGGTGTTATATAAAGACAACTATGGACTTTGGTTTGTTTATATGTAGCCTTGAGATTAGGAGGGTTTTCCCTAGATTTCCTCTTTTAAAATACCAGAACACATTAATAAATATAGATATATAGTTATGCATCGTCTGGCAGGGTTTTACCCTAGCTCCCAAAACACAGAACAGCCATAGTAGAATATAAGTCCATAACCCAACAAAGCAGTTACTTAAATGGTCAAATGTAAGACATGGAACAAGTCAATGGGAACATCTTCATGCTTAAAGTTAAGTTCATGCTTAAAACCATTTTCTAAATGAGTAGAAATATGTTCAGTTCACACAGAATGTAGTTTCCCATTTCAGCTACTTTTGTATTGTTGGGATTTGACCCTTTGCTTATTTTTGTGGAGGAAGTTTTCTTTCTTTTCACTTGCCATTTTAATGGTAATTTTAATGGTGAGATTTTTCACAGGGGCCTAACTAATACTTCTAAATGAGTTTGTGAAATCTTTCTTGTATTCCTGGTACAAAGCATGTCACCAATATAAAGAAATCCTGGCAAACATTTTCATTCTCTGAAAGATAATGATAGAAATCTACTAACATGAGCAAATGCAGTGACTTTCTCATTTCAGCAATGCCAGGAGTCGAGCCCTGATAGAATAACACTCTACGGTTTAATGATGAAACCCATACAACGCTTTCCACAGTTCATTCTTCTGCTTCAGGTAAACAATATTTCCAATGAGGATTAGCTGCTTTTGTGTTTTCTCTTAGTATTCATCCTTTGGAGGATTCTGTGGAATCTGTGTTGCAGCAATATATTGAAAGACGAGTTGTTGTTGAGTCTTGGGATCAAAGAAGTGGAAAATTAAGTGTTTAATAATTAGAGCTGTGAGATTAACTGATTTTTTGTTTGTTTCAAATCAGTTTGAAAGGAATTTTTTTGGATAATTTTTCAGCAAGCCTAAAAAGTAAAAAAATAAAAACAAAAAACCCCCACTTTGAGTCAAATAAACATCTACTGTGGGAAAAGATTACTAGAGCTTGGCACTTTACCTCTGCATGTCAATAAATATTTCTTTAGGTATCCCTGATTCAAAAACAGTTGTGTCGTGTATTTGTGTGCAGCTGGTCTCATTTTAAAGGTCAGAATACACTACATTCAGGTAATGGACAGTTGTTCTTTGGGGAATTCGGACACTTGAGATTCTTTTCTTTAGGAGTGCGTAACCGGTGGTGTACAGTGATCCGACTTCCTTCTTAAAACAAAGTGTTGTTTATTTTGCTGCAGGAACAAAGCATTTAGATAAAAAGGATTTGAAAATAACAGTCCACGGCATATCTATCTCACCCAAAAGTTTACCATCCTCTAATGGTACCCTACCCAGGCATAACTTCTTCACAGCAGGTGCCTCTATCTCTGCCTGTATCCCATGAATATCTCAACGGTCTTTGAGAAAATGTTTCTGCTTAAACTGTTGTAGTGCTTTTGATCTTTTGACTCCCAAGCCTTTTCCTATCCTGGTACTGTCTCTTAACAAGCCTCAAGTGATTGCAGGGAAGTGGCTTATCTTGAGCCTTTCTGTTTTCTTCTTGCTTGTTTTTTCTTTGCAGCCCCTTAGTAAACTGAACTAATATATTTGTACAGTGAACATCCCAATAACTGAGTCTACATACAGTATTAATACATTATTACAGAGCAGCTCCAATTCCATCCCACTAGCCATTATCAGTTGGTTAATTTTTTCTAGGTGTTATGAAGGAGGTCTGGTTTGAGGATGGTATATCATGTGTAAGTATGGAATGAAGACTAGAGATGGTTGAGAGAAGTAGTTCACAAGTGGGCAGACAGGCTAGCATCATTGATGCGGAAGAGATGGGTCCATTTGATAAGAAATAATAGTGGGTACGTAGGCATGCTGAAGAATTGTTGGCAAAGGGAAACACTGAAACCATCTGGGCAGCACATGCCTCAAATATGGAAATGTTCAGAAATTATTTCAAGATCCATAGAGATCCGTTTCTTCTACTGTATTTTGTACAACATTGAGCTCATTGTTAACGGTTATTAAATAATAATAATAATGATAATGATGAGAAATAGTTTTAGTGTGACCTTATATTAAATTAAAGGTTGGGGAAGTTTTTGCAGAGTCTTTGGATACAGGTATGTACATATTATAATGCATGTTGATTTTCAAACTGTTTCTTTAATGTCACTTGTATATTTCATATTTTTCTTCAATTTAAATTCCCTTCTTAAGTACTTACTGAAAACAAGATGTTTATTTCACAGGCCAACATCTCTTTGAAAAGCCATTTGAATATTCAGCCAACCAATGATCCAACTGGTTGAAGATTCCAAAGTGCTCTATTATTTGCATCAAAAGTCATTAACAGCTTTGGATTTATCCTTAAGTAGTCTTCAGTTTCAGAGTAATGCAATAACTTTAGACAAAAGTTTACAACACTATGTAACATCTTTAATTTATGCCTCAAAAATCATTATCTGTGCTCCTCTTTTTTTTTTTTTTTAGGATATGTTAAAGAATACTACTAAAGGACATCCTGACAGGCTGCCACTACAGATGGCTCTTACAGAGCTCGAAACATTGGCAGAGAAATTAAATGAAAGGAAAAGGGATGCGGATCAGCGCTGTGAAATAAAGCAAATCGCAAAAGCCATGAATGAGCGTTATCTGAACAAGGTTGGGACAGAAAATAATTTAAGTTGTCGTAGCTAATACATTGCTAATTTTCTATTACCTTCTCCTGAACAGCTAGTGGAGTGGCCACCCAGTTTGCACTCCTTTGTGTAATGGTTCTATTTAAAGCAGAGGCAGGTTTGGGGAATAGGATGGGTGGAAAATGTAATGCTCCTCCATGGTAATGTAGATCCACTGGCCAGAACTACTATGTGCTGTGGGTGAAGAGTTATGTATCCAGTGCTACAGTCTAGTGGAGGTACTAGCAGATCACTGGTGTTGTGTGACCAGGTATAGGGAGAATGCTAACTCCTTATCCCACCTCATACCTTCACATAGATACTCTGCAAAAGGACCTCCTCATTTGCCTTCATGCCAGGATCGAGAATTTGGCCCTATAGGCAGTATAAAGAATTTAAAGATCCAACTTCTCCCCTTTAGTATTTTGACCTTGCAAGGCAGTTCCAGATGTGCTGATGGATATATCCAATAATTTTCTTGTTTTAAGAGTCTGCTTCTCTTATTCAATTATTTGGATGGCAAAATAGAAATATCCTCATGAGAATGGTGAGATACATTTAAAAGGAATGGAGACAGCAACAACCTTCTTGGCTTCAGTCATAATTGTGTGTGGAAAAAATGCAGTTGGAGCCTGTAAATTGTGTTACGTGCTTTCCTCAACTGCCAGTCAGCTCTGTAGACAAGTGCAGGCAGAAGGAGTAGCTAAGATCGTGTCTCCTCCTGCTCTTTCGTGCCTCTTTGGGGAAGTTGACATCTCAGAACATATGTGAATTGACTGGAGGGGAGGAGTAGAGAGAAGGGAATTGTAGAAGTCTATGAGCCCAATTCTCATTTATGCTAAGACCCCTTTACATTTCCAGAGTGGTGTAAAGGGGCCTTCATGTAAATGGAAACCAAGCTCTAAGAGTTTACCAAAGACAATGAATCCATGTCCTTAAATCCACCTATAAACACTTTTAACATAGAATAGAACAGAGTATCCTATTATGTTTACTTCTGTTTTCGCAATGGATGATGGATATGTCGTGTGTATACATTAATATGTTGATCATTTTAAAACTTCAGTTACTCAGCAGTGGAAACCGATACCTAATACGGACTGATGATATGATAGAAACAGTTTACAATGACAAAGGAGAAATTGTCAAAACCAAAGAACGAAGACTCTTCATGTTGAACGATGTATTGATGTGTGCAACAGTGAGTGCACGGTAAGGCTCACTTCATGCTATTTGAACTGATCACTCAGAAACTTGAACCAGAAGAACATATGGACTCTTAATGGAAACTTTAACCAGAGATAGTAGTTTCTATACATTTCAGTAATAAATGTGCCAGTAGCTTTGTTATCATTCTTGTCTTCTGATTGTATTTTAAAGAACTGAGATAAACCACTAGAAAAAAGTATACAAACAGAAAATTACCAATAGACAGAAGGAATTTGTCCAGTGTCTAGATATTGGTAACTGTTGGCCTGTAGTGGAGATAAGGGGCCACAGAGGCTTAGTGCACTGACTCTTCACCTCTGAAGACCTGAATATTAACCTTGACTTAGGTAATAATTGAAAGTGAATTTATATGAGCTCAGTCTGGCGTTGATTCTTTGTGCACACATGCACACACAGCAAACTATAATTTGGTGAGATTACAGTTTAAAATAAAAAAAGATGGGGTAAAATCCTGGCACCATTGGAATCAATAGCAATGCTCTCATTAATGTCAGTGGGGCCAGGATTTCACCCCTAAAGCCTAAAACTGAAGGATTAAGACTGAGGATGCTTAGAAAAAGGTATTTTCTGTATAGTGCTTTCTGTTCTGTTGCTGGCTATAACCAGTGCTGTTAGCCTACCGCTTTCATGTGCACCAAGGTCACACACATTTTCATATGTTGGTTGTATTGTAAATTATTTTTCTTTTATGTATGGGAACATGCTGGCAGAGAACATATAGACCATTACACTTTCTTTCTAGCAGCTTTTCTCAGCCCTAATGTGAGAGCAGTTGGTGTCTTCAATACACTACTGAAGTGTGAATACCATAAAGTATTCCTTACCTATTTTGTGTATTTTAATCTTCTAGTTTTAAGTCTCAAATGATATCAGCAAGTGAAAAGTGACCTTTAATAACATTTTGCTCTTCAGATGGTCACAAGCTGTTTTCCTAGTAACCAGGAATTGTGATTCTTCTCCTTTCTCTTTTATTCAGTCCTTCTGTCACATCTGGCTATTTTCTTGTGATTCATTGAGAGAAAATTGCTTTCTTTTGCCTATTTTATTCCTTCTTGTGACATCATGTCCTGGATTCTGTGTAATTGCTGCTAATGTGGCAGAATGCCACCTGTTTTCTTTCCTCATGTGAAAAGTCCATGCTTTTGCTGAGTCTCTAGGTTTCCTATTAAGGTGACTGTTACAATAATCACAAACAATACACCTCTTCCTGTGGGCTTGACTGTTACTTGGCAACCTGCTCTGGGGTGTTGTCTAATTTGGTACACATGTGCCATGGGGATTTGTTAAGAGAAAAAGATGTCTCATAAAAATGTATAAGGTAATTTTTTCTCTAGCAGTTCAGATTAGAGCTTGCCTTTTCCGCCCACACCTTTTCTATAATAATGTGTTTATAGAGGCTTTACTCACTTTAAAAATAGGGCTTTCCATCTCCGACTGTTGTGCATTCCACTAAGAGATGGGCCCAGCTGTAAGCCGTGCATCCAGATTGGGATCTATGCTAGTCTGCAGCTTTGTGGTGTACAGATCTGAGGCTTCTTAATAGATTTTAAATAAGAACGGCCATACTGCATCAGACCAATGGTCCAGCTAGCCCAGTATCCTGTCTTCCAACAGTGGCCAATGCCAGGTGCCAAAAAGGACCATTAGGATCATCTAGTTTGACCTCCTACAAAACATAGAATTTTGTTTATGATTCCTGCATTCAGCCCATAAATTCTGAATGAAATAGAGCTTATATATTACAATATCTTTTTATATCTTCTTGTTTGGTTTACATACTGATACAGAGAGAGGAGTTGGATGAGCAGTCACACAGATGGTTCCCAGCCTGTAACAGTGCATGAAATTCTTCCATCCTAAATACAGGACTCTGCACTTGTCCTTGTTGAACCTCATCAGATTTCTTTTTGCTTAATCCTCCAATTTGTATAGGTCATTCTGTATCCTGTCCTTACCCTCCAGTGTATCTTCCACTCCCCCCATTTTAGCGTCATCTGTGAACTTGCTGAGGGTGCAATCCACCCCATCCTCCAGATCATTAATGAAGATGTTGAACAAAACCAGCCCCAGCACTGACCCCTGGGGCACTCTGCTTGATAATGGCTACCAACTAGACATCAAGCCATTGATCACTACCCACTGAGCCCAATGATCCAGCCAGCTTTCTATCCACCTTATAATCCATTCATCCAACTCAGACTTCTTTAACTTGCTGGCAAGAATACTGCGGGAGACCATATCAAAAGCTTTGCTAAAGTCAAGGTATATCACATCTACCACTTTCCCCACATCCACAGAGCCAGTCATCTCATCATAGAAGGCAATCAGGTTGGTGAGGCATGACTTGCCCTTGGTGAATCCATGATGACTGTTCCTGATCGCATTCCTCTCCTACAAATGCTTCAAAATAGATTCCTTGAGGGCTTGCTCCATGATTTTTCCAGGGACTGAGGTGAAGCTAAGTGGTCTGTAGATCCTCCTCCTTCCCTTTTTTAAAGATGGGCACTGTATTTGCCTTTTTCCAATCATCCAGGACCTTCCTTGATTGCCACGAGTTTTCAAAGATAAGGCCAATGGCTCTGCAGTCCCATCAGCCGACTCCCTTAGCACCCTCAGATGCATTGCATCCAGCCCCATGGACTTGTGCATGTCCAGCTTTTCTAAATAGTCTTGAACCTGTTCTTTCATCACTGAGGGCTGCTCATCTCTTCCTCATACTGTGGAGCCCAGTTCAGGAATCTGGGAGCTGATCTTGTCTGTGAAGACAGAGGCAAAAAAAAAGACATTAACTACTTCAGCTTTTTCCACACTCACTTTAAACTACCCAGAACAGTTGTAAATGGACTGCAGTCAGGTGGGGAGGGAGGACCAATAGGAATCCCAAGGGAAATAGATTGCGTTGCCCCTTGCACTGGAGGGGAGAGAGATTGCAAGGAACCTCGTTACCTGTGCAGTGGCCAGTCGAAGGTCTAGTCCACTGTAATTTCCTGAATGCAGGGACTGCTTCATTGTAGCACCTCCTGGGGCACTATTTACCTCCTAAGGGAACAAGGTAGAGATGGGGTCATGACCTCACACTGAGCACCAGCCAGCAAAGCTGACTGACAGAGAACAGACACACATGCTGCACCTATCTATGTGGTGGTAATCTATGTTTTGCTGTAAAATATAGGGACTTGTGACACTCCGAGAACGTCTTTTTAAATAATTGGTTAGTATTGTCACCATATATTTGAGTACTGAGTTTTACTCATTGCAGGGGTGGTCATTTCTCCATTACTGTTCCTTTCCCAGATTACTTTCTCTTTGTATTTCTTGTGTCATCTCCTGATATTACTCTGTAATAAGATGCATTACATGTGATAAAATTAGGAGGCATTGTTGCTATCATTTCCCTTTTACTTCTTTGTTTGTTTTTTAGCGTGTAACACGGGGTTTGGTCCGGCCCTGCGGCTGTGGCCCTTCTTTGGGCCCCGGCTCAGAGGGAGGCCACCGCACCTTCCTACCAGGGGAACGTTCGCATCTGTGATGAGTCAGTGCCCCAGCCCTAAGACAGGGCGGGCAGGCAAGCAGTCAATCGCCCCGGCCCTCGGGCAGGGCGGGCGGGCAAGCAGTGTTCTCTCGTCAGGAGGAGCAGGGCACGGTATTCACTCTCTGGGTGGCAAGGATAAGGGGGAGTGTTGGCAATTTCTTAGTGTTTTATACCCGCTTTGCACGGGTAGAAATGGATACCCAAGGTACCAGATTATGCAGAATCAGGCTCACTGAGAATTACCACTCAGGGAGTTTCTTCATCTCATTCTACCGGGGTTGAGGGTGAGGTTGCATACCAGAGAAAAGGATAACCCACAAAACCTATAGATCTCTCCAGATTTGCTGGAGGTCAGAGAAGTCTCCACAGAATCCCTGCACTTCTGCCCTGCCTAACTTGTCAGCATTGATCCAGCAAAAGCAGTGCTGCAGTGAGCTTCCAGCACTGGGAGGGGGATCTACAGAACAAAGAGGGGGCAGCAACTGAGTTGATGCTAACCAAGTCAACATTAATTTACTGTATAATACTCGCTCATTTCTTGTATAGCTGGCAAAGGGACAACACTGCTGACTGTGACTGCTTTCTGCCCCTCTAGCCAATCATATCTCATCCATGAAGACTGATTTCTTGTCGCATCTGCTGATGGGATTCAATAGGGAAGAGAAGACAAAGATAAATCTCCTTTCACACAAACACACCCAGTCCATACTCACTGAGTTTTCGTCCCTCCATTTACGGAGGCAGAAAGAACAATCGGGTCCATGATTTTGAAAATATTTTGTCCCTTTTATATTTAAGTGACCTGTGGGTCACCCATGATTGCAAGGGGAGTCCCTCATTGTCAACACAATACCTCTGTAGATTTTAAGATGCTCCCTGTGATCACAGGTTTCAGACTATGAAAGGCTTATTGATAAAATTTGAATTTGTTCAGGGGCCATCTTAATCCTCACCAGAGACAAATTAGTACTTTAGAAATTCTCCGTTATTAGGGGAGTGTTTTCTGAAATACCGAAACACTTATGAAAATTAATTATGCCATTATTATCTCTGCTCTTTCCCCTGCTTCTTACACCTGTAGCACAGCACTAGATATGTTTTCATTCTGTTCCGTGTTTCACATATTTGGTTGTGCTGGCATATTCTATTTGTGAATGGTTGATCATTTATGTCAGAGTTCTCTGCATTACGAAGAACAGCAAGTTATTTATATGTTGCTTTTTCTTCCGTCTTCAGAGGGAAGGAAAACCTAAAAGACACAGTATTGTGCCACATGAGAGCTGAGGTCAGATGAGGCTGTAACGCTGTTTGACTGCTGGGAGCAGGGCATTCTCACTAAAGGGTTCAGTTCACCCATCAAAGTCCAAGTCTTCTGAGCTTGAGGGTGTGATGTGAGGCCCATCTCTTGGTAATATTCCTTTAAATTGTGAGTCTCTCATGGCCCTCCCTGTCATCTGTGTTCCAGATGCCACCAGAGGCTTGCCTGAGCAGCATGTGTCTATGTAGCTAGGCCTTGCATGTGTATATAGTTAGTAAATATGGTTATTTGCACCCCACTATACCCAATGTAGTTCTTTCCTATTGTTTTTGTTGTGTGAAGAGCAAAGACACAGCAGTGCTGGTCAATGTGATGTGTGTGATTTTTTTAAAAATAATACTGTGTGTGTTACAGATGCCTATGTGGTAGGCATATTTTCTAAATCAAAATACTAAATAAAATGACTGCTAGCATGAAAGACATGCAGGTGCTCATAAAATCAATCATTTATGCATCTTTCAGCTCTTCTTATGAAAGCAGTGGCACTGCGGCAACTGGCCAAAGGTATTTATTGAAATGGAGTGTGCCACTTGGACTAGTGGAAGTAATAGAATATGGCAGCAGTGAAGGCCAAGGAGAGAACTGCAGATTCCCACCGCAGCACTCACCTGAGAATGTCATTGTTAATGTTAAGCCAAGTAAGTGACGGGCACTATTATTGATGGATTTTACAGTCTTATTCTGAAAATGCATAAAGTTCTGACCTGGCTTTTGACTTACTGTGTGACTCACCTTTATTTATGCCACTACATTTATGTCGTGTTTATGATTGGAAAGTGCAGGACACCAAACTTTACTATGTTGGGTATGTTCTAAGTCCAGCCCTGGGTCTAGCAGCGTCCATGGTTCAGAGCCTTCAATAGCTTTGGTACCCCTTTGAGCTTTGCAGCCACAGGGCTGTAAGCTATCCTGGCTGGTGGTGGTGGGGGGGGGAATCACTCCAAAGGTGACCGTGAAACATATCTGTAACTGTTCAGTTTCTGCCCTGTCCTGAGACAATTACAGACTCCACCCTGCCCACCTGCATGCTGTGTTTGAAAGCTGGGAAATTAGGGGAGGCACTGTGTATGAGCACTCCATCTGCGGCAGGTTTCTTCACAGCTGAATGGCAGTCAGGAGACACCATGCATCCCAAAGCAGTCTCGCTGATCAACAACTTCAGCAAAGAGCTTGTCTGGGGAGAGCGGGGGGGGGAGGGGGGATGATTCCATAGCATTTGGCACTGGGAGGTGAAGTGGTGACATCCCCTCCAGAAAACCTTCCCGCAAGATTAATTTTTTCTGTTTATTCTGGAAAAGGACTGGCAGCCTTGTGCCTTGAGGATGTAATTGTAGTCGTAAGTATGCACTAACTACGGATTCTCCATAACCCCAGCAGGGGTGAGAGAGAGGGCTGGGGATACACATGGGCCTACTTGGAGGGACTTATTTACAGAAGTTCCCTGTCTCCCTACTCATTCGAGCAGCTCCAGAGCTCCTGCCTAGTGAACTGTGCAGATCCCTTCCTCTGTTAGAAATAGAGCAACTGCCATGCCACGTCCAACCAGTAGTCCATCTAGTCCAGTGTCTTGTTGCTGACAGTTGCCAGTGCTAGGTACTTCAGAGAAAGGTGCAAGATTTGCTGTAACGGACATTAATGGGATAACCTGCCTATAGGGGAAGCGTCTTCCTAAATCCCCTTAATGAAGTGGTCACATGCCCTTAAATTTGAGAGTTTATTTCTCTTATACACTGTTTAATTTACATCATATCTACATGCTTTGGCAACTGTCCCCAGGACTGGTCAGCCTGATGCACAACATGTAAACTGGCTTCAAGCATTAGCCTTTCTGCATGGAATTAATGATTTTTTTTTATTCTATATTTTGCTTGGATGCATTTATTTTAAGCTCATCTCTGTTCGCATTCTAAACCCTTGCTGTTAGCTAGCAGTACTCCCTTGTGAGGTATTCAAGAGCTGTGGTTTACAGCAGTTTCAGTACTGAATCAATGCAGTATGTCACTCTGAACATATTTAATGTCACTCTCTTGGCTGTTGCTTCATGCCTTTTCATGCCTGAAAAGAAAGAAATATTGTACTTCAGAACTTTTTGGGATCTAGCTTAAATACGTACCACCTTCCCGATTACCAAGGCTGGTGGTGTTCTCTTGCCCCTCCCTCCTAAGTGACTCTGGGTACAATTTTCAAAGGTGCCTAAATTACTTTGAGTCAATGGGACATAGTCCCCAAAGGCCAGTCCTCAAAGGTATTTTCAGTGGAATTAGGCACCTTGAGGATCTCTGTCTAAGTGCCTATGTTACTTTTGAAAATGGGACTTAGGCAGTTTTGAAAATTTTACTCTCTGTGGTACACTAATGGGCTGAGGGTCTGTTCTCCTTTGTTGGTCATATGTCTCAGCCTTAGTTTAGCTGGGCATTGATTAGGTAAGTGGCTAACGTCTGTTTATTTTGTTACCCCATTCTCTCACCCACCATCCAAAACAGGATAACCTTATATATGTGAGTGTCTGGGTGGGGCTGAGGGGAGGGCATAGCTAATGACAGAAGATAAAAGAAAACGACAGACAATGAAAGATAGAAGATATGTAAAGGAATACATAGGTCCTCAGCAGTAATCATACCTTTCCTTCCCAAATGAGTCAACCCATTAAGCTAATCAAACATAATCAGAAGCCATGAAGAAAAGTGAGTGTGACTGCCAAGTCTACCTGCATGCTTGTTTATGCACTACCAACTGCTCTGAATACAGACTTGTGCTGGACTTGTCTGAATCTTGCTTAAACCCTGGGGAACTCCCTTCCTGTTTCTTGATATCTTTGTTGATAAGATTAAAGGAACCCAGAAAATACAATCTTGCTACAGAGAAAGAAAACTAGCACAGCTGTTAACATTCATGTGGGTATCATAGCATAAAAACCAAAGCATCATTCTTGGTATGCAGTGATGACACAAGTTAATTTTTGTCATGATATAATATTGCTGCATTTGTGAGAGCTTTTGCATATTTGCCACAAGTTACCAATGGAGTTACTATGTACTGAACTAATAATTCTCAACATGAAATAAATAAATAAATAAAATGTAATTCTACAGGAGCTATGTAGTTTATGTATCTCACCTCTGTACTTTCAGAATACTTCAAAGAGCTCCTTTGGTGGAACCCCAAAGGCATCATATATGGTGTCTTTAATAAACCCAGAGAGAAAAGAAATTCTTATTCAGACAGTTTGGGACCCTATAGGTGAAATCCTGGCCCCATTGAAGACAATTGGAAGTTTTGTCATTGACTTCAGTGGAACCATGATTTCACCTCATGTTTCCAGTTTCTAAAGCTACAAGCAATTAGAGAGAGACAGAAATTATGAATAAATGTAAATGCATTAAGTGCTTGAGGAATACCTTTTCCTTGGCTGGAGGATTGAGAAAAGGAGAACTGTATTTGCAACCCTGGCAGTGAAGTATTTAGACTTAATAAGACTAACCCTCTCATGTTACTGACTGTCTCCAGCAAAGATTTTTGATGAGTTCCAACTGTGTCCCTACAAGGACTGTTGGTAATTACAGCTGTTTTACTATAGCATTCTTTCCCCCACAAAACCCTTTGTTAAGGGGGCAACTGTCACATTGTATCCCATAATGTTGGCCTGATTTGTATAGCTCTGTACTCTGTTTTTTGGGTAATTTCTGTTAATCACCACAGTGAATCAATGAGATTCTTGTAATGCACTCAAGTTCATAAAAATGAAGGTTAAAAATGTAGTTTGCACTTTGATTATTGCTTGATGCATCATGACGAAAGACATGGAGATAAAAGAGGCAAACATCACCTTGGGTGGGCATTGCAGAGAAATTAATAGCCTGCATTTAAATTCATCATGTAGCTTATATTACACTGCTGGAGGGAGTTTGAAAGGTTTTATGAATACATTCAAATGAAGGGTCTGCATTAACTGCTCTTTTTAGTATGAAACAAGAGCTGTGTGAACACTTTTTGTACTCAGAAAAATCAGCAAATTTGTGACGTTCTCAAATTTTAATAGTAGCAAAAAGCAGTATTTGAAATACAAATCTGCTTTTCTTCTTACAAGACCACCTCTTTGCTAGGCAGGAAAAAATGCGTGTAGCTTGGGCAAAAAGGGGGAGAAGTCTTCCCTCTGGAGGGGGCCCCTTGCTATGTTGTGGCTTCTGGATTTCATGTTTGGTTGCTTTAGCTTAAGCCCTATTTCCTGAGTAGCTCTCATTATTGTGAATGTTGGGAAAAGGTAGTTCCCTGTTGTTTTGCAGAATCCTTCCATGCAGGGATCTGTCCAATATGAAATTCTAGTGCAATATATTGTGATTTCCAGTAGTCACTTCCACTACCTACATCCTCCAACTATATTTAAAGCAAAATATTTTATGTTTGCAGTTTGAAAATAAGGCCTGATGCTGATGTCATTTACAGTGGTGCAAATTAGGAGTAATTCCATTTACCTCATTGGAGTTATTCTTGATTTACAGTGGTGAAACCGATCAGAACCCACACCTGCAGAGTTTCAATCATTTCTAAGGAGAGCATTTATCTTAACACTGTATGCTAACAGCTGGGTTTCCCCTTTGAGTCCTTCCAAACTAATGTATTAAAGAAGGTTTTCCTACTGAACTGTCTTCAAAATGAGTCTGAATAAGGTTCTATCTTTAAAAACAAACTAAGTCATATAGGCCAATGCCTGTTATCCTCATTTCCTTATCCAGTTAAGTGTGAGTCAATAAATGAACTGCTCACAGTGCTGAAGAAGCTACATTCCGGTGTATTCCTTTTCTAACAGAAACATATAGCCATGTGTCTATGTGTGTGTGATTTTTTTAAAAATCCCAACCAAAACGCTTCACTGCACACACTTCTCCTCCTGGAGAGAAGATGAGAGAACAAACGTGTGATAAATGTCGGTCACATTACTCATTGCCCTACTGAAAGGAGCTCAGATACTATGGTGATGAGCGCAGGATAAGAACCTATGCAGAATAGAACATTTAGATCTGAAAGTAGGAATGTTTTCAGAGTAATCCTGCTTCTTTGTTAGTGGGAAAAGCAATCTGGATAGTCTTCTTCTTCTTGATCTATTGTGTTCCAGAAAAATTGTGGTGTTATTTAACTGGAAGCTTACATTCAGCGGGGGGAAAAAAAGGATGTTATCAGAAAAACCTCTTGTGTGATACATATGCATTTGGTTCATCCCCATGATATTGGCAAGTTGTGGACATTATTATAAAGATAGGCTGTGTCATCAAAGGTGAGAATCAAGTGCCATGATTTAGGACCAAGAGAGAACTAGGCAGGGGAAATATACAATATGGAGACATTTTAGACTAGGAAATTGCTGAAAATCTCACTAGGCCAGATACTCTTGGCAATGTATCTTTCTCATTCAATAAGGACCAAATTGTGAATCTTTTTGTCCCACTGGTGAGTAGTTAGGACTCACACTGACTTCAGTGAGACTATTCCTGTACATAACTGTTGACAAGCAGGAGTAAGAGTTTCAGCATCTCTCCCTAAGTGATTTTATTTTCCAATGCGCCATAGTCTGGGGAATGAGCATGAGGTTCAAGAAATCCTGAGTTTTAATACTGGCTGTCACTGACTTGATTGTGTAGCCTTGGGCAGGTTGCTTCACTTCTCTGCCTCAGTTTTCGCATCACTAAAATGTAGAGTATAATACTAATCTACTTTCCTCACAGTGATGTTGTGAGGATGAATTGCTTTGAATGTTTTAAGGATTGTCCAAGTGTTAGGTATTTTCTGAGTTATTCTTCTATCTTTTGTTATTTTAAGTGTTGTTATACGCTAAACAACTCACATGGTCTGAGTTTCTCTAATATGCCCTTTCCTTTTTCTCTTGGACCATCTTTGTGGGTGAATGGATTTGTTTGTGGATTATTTTTTGACTTGTTGGTTTGTTACTCTTTCTTGGTCCTTGTGCAATCAACCTCTTCAAAGCCCAGTGGAATTTTGGTTGATTTGAATTCCACTGATTGTCTTCATGTAGGTACAGATGATATAGCTAGATTCTCATTGGAACGTATCAAAGGAGAATATGCCAGGCTGGGGAAGACTCTTAAGGAAATTGAGACTCAGGTGATCTTCAGTGGGATTCTGCCTATACCTAGAGGAGGACAACAAAGGCATGACAAGATTCTGATGAACAACAGATGGCTCAGGCAGTGGAACTATAAGGCGGGCTTTGGGATGTATGGTTACTGGGAGACATTCATAGAGAGAAGACTCTTCTCTTGGGATGGACTTCACCTGAGTAGGGAGGGAAATGGACTTCTAGGATGGCGGTTGGCACAACTGATTGAGAGCTTTAAACTAGGCATTTGGGGGAGATGGTTGGGAAATGCCCAGGTAATCTCCACACCTGATTTTAATATTGAGAGGGAGGAAAATGAAGTAAGAAAGGACACATCAGTGGGGAGCAGAATGGACATTAAGAGGAAGGGTAGTGTAGATACCAGTCTAATAGGTGATATTGGTGGTAGAAGATCTGTGCCAAATCAGGTAAGGAATGTGAGCGAAGCCAAACAGCAAAAATTAAGATGTTTGTGTACCAGTGCAAGGAGCCTGGGTAACAAAATGTAGGAACTAGAGCTAAGGGTGGAGGAAGTGAAACCAGATATTATAGGGATAACAGAAACTTGTGGAATAGTAGTCATGACTGGTGTACAAGTATTGAAGGGTATGTGCTGTTTAGGAAAGACAAAAATAAAGGCAAAGTGGTGGAGTAACATTGTAAATCAATGATGAGATGGACTGTAAGGAAATTAGAAGTGACGGAATTGATGAGACAGTCTGTTTGGGTAAAAATCACATTGGGGAAGAAAACTACTAGAGTAGGGATAGAGATGTAGAGTTGCAATAGTGCTTGGGGTCTGGGATCTGATTTGGGACCACTGGGATCTGATTTGGATATGAACAGAGACCTCTTTAATCCTTTTAATGAAGTAAATACTACTGGGAACTGTGTGATTATGTGAGACTTTAACTTTCCAGTTATAGACTGGAGGACAAGTGCTAGTAGTAACAATAGGGCCAAGATTTTCCTGGATGTGCTAGCTGATGGATTCCTTCAACAAATAGTTACTGAACCAACAGGAGGGGTGCCATTTTAGATTTGGTATTGGTGAGCAGTGAGGACCTTATAGAAGAACTGGTTGTCGGGGACAACCTTGGTTCCAAGCGACCACGAGCTAATTCAGTTCAAACTAAACGGAAGGAAAAACAAAAGTAGATCTGTAACTAGGGTTTTGACTTCAAAAGGATTAACTTTAAAAAATTAAGGGAATTAGCTGGGGAAGTGGACTGGACTGAAGAACTCTTGGATCTAAAGGCACATGAGGCTTGGAATTACTTCAAGTTGGAGTTTCAGGAACTATCTGAAGCCTGCATCTGAAGGAAGGGGAAAAAATTCATAGGCAAGAGTTATAGACCAAGCTAGATGAGTAAGCATCTTAGACAGGTGATTAAGAAAAAGCAGAATGCCTACAAGGAGTGGAAGATGGGAGGGATCAGCAAGGAAAGCTACCTCTTGGAGGTCAGAACATGTAGAGATAAAGTGAGAATGGCCAAAAGCCAAGCAGAGTTGGACCTTGCAAAGGGAATTAAAACCTAGAGTAAAAGGTTCTATAGCCATATACATAGGAAGAAAACAAAGAAAGAAGAAGTGGGACTGCTAAGCACTGAAAATGGGGTGGAGGTTAAGGATAAGCTAGGCATGGCCGAATATCTAAACAAATATTTTGCCTCTATTTTTAATGAGGCTAATGATGAGTTTGGGGATATTGGTAGGGGGCTACTGGAAATGAGACTATGAAGATAGAAATTACCACATCCGAGGTAGAAGCCAAACCCGAACATCTTAATGGGACTAAATCAGGGAGGCCGGATAATCTCCATCCAAGAATATTAAAGGAACTAGCACATGAAATTGCAAGCCCAATAGCAAGGATTTTTAATGAATCT
This sequence comes from Emydura macquarii macquarii, assembly GCF_026122565.2. Lineage (NCBI taxonomy): Eukaryota > Metazoa > Chordata > Testudines > Chelidae > Emydura > Emydura macquarii. The sequence goes on from NW_027132200.1 coordinate 175,912, forward strand.
GTAAACTCAGGGGCTATACCATAAGACTGGAAAATAGCTAACATAGTCCCTATTTTTAAGAAAGGAAAAAAAAGTGATCCAGGTAACTACAGGCCTGTTAGTTTGACCTCAGTAGTATGCAAGGTCTTGTAAAAAGTCTTGAAAGAGAAAGTAGTTTAGGACATTAGGGTTAACGGTAATTGGGACAAAATACAACATGGCTTTACAAAAGGTAGATTGTGCCAGACCAACCTGATCTCTTTTTTTGAGATAACAGATTTTTTAGACAAAGGGAATGCATCTAATTTACCTAGATTTCTGTAAGGCATTTGATATCCACATGGGGAATTATTTGTTAAATTGGAAAAGATGGGGATTAATATGAAAATTGGAAGGTGGAGAAGGAACTGGTTAAAGGGGAGACAACAGTGGGTCATACTGAACTGTCAGGCTGGAGACAGGGCCCAAGTATAATTTTTTCGAGCCCAGTATAAACTTGTAACATGGATCCCCTCCCACACACATAGCCCTGGGGATTGCAGCATGGGCTGGGCCACCCAGGGCCTCCAGGCCCTGATAAAGTACCCTTTTCCCCGCCCATGTGGGAGCCCCGGCTGGAGGAGGTTACTAGTGGAGTTTCTCAGGGATCGGTTTTGGGACCAATCTTATTTACCTTTTTATTATTGACCTTGGAACTAAAAGTGGGAATGTGCTAATAAAGTTTGCAGATGACACAAAGTTCGGAGGTATTACAATACAGAGAAGGATCAGGATATCATACAAGAAGATCTGGATGCCCTTGTAAACTGGAGTATTAGAAATAGGATGAAATTTAATAGCGGAAAGTGCAAGGTCATGCATTTAGAGACTATTAACAAGAATTTTTGCTATAAGCTGGGGACGCATCAATTGGAAGTGACAAAGGAGGATAAGGACCTGGGCATATTGGTTGATGACAGGATGACTATGAGCTGCCAATGTGAAAAAGGTAATGTGGTCCTAGGATGCATCAGATGAAGTATTTCCAGTAGAGATAGGGATGTGTTAGTACCATTATACAAGGTGCTGGTGAGACCTCATCTAGAATACTGTGTGCAGTTCTGGTCCCCTATGTTTAAGAAAGATGAATTCAAACTGGAACAGGTGCAGAGAAGGGCTACTAGGATGATCCGCAGAATGGAAAACCTGCCTTATGAGAGGAGACTCAAAGAGCTTGGCTTTTTTAGCCTAACCAAAAGAAGGTTGAGGGTAGATATGATTGCTCTATATAAATACATCAGAGGGATAAGTACCAGGGAGGGAGATGAATTATTTAGTTCAGCACCAATGTGGACACAAGAACAAATGAATATAAACTGGCCATCAGGAAGTTTAGACTTGAAATTAGATGCAGATTTCTAATCATCAGAGGAGTGAAGTTCTGGAATAGCCTTCCAAGGGGAGCAGTGAGGGCAAAAAACTTAGCTGGCTTCAAAACGGAGCTTGATAAATTTATGGAGGGGATGGTATGATGGGACAGCCTAGTTTGGCAATTGATTGATCTTTGACTACTGGGGGTAGATATGCCAGTGGCCTGTGATGGGATATTGATGAGGTGGGTTCTGAGTTATTAAAAAGAATGTTTTCTTGGGTGTCTGGCCCACATACTCAGGGTTTAACTGATTGGCATATTTGGGGTCAAGAAGGAATTTCCCCCCAGGGCAGATTGGCAAAGGTTCGGGGGTTATTTGCCTTCCTCTGTATCATGGGGCACGGCTCACTTGCTGGTGGATTCTCTGTACTTTGAAGTCTTTAAATCATGAGTTGAGAACTTTAATAACTCAATCATAGGTTAGAGATTTATTACAGGAGTGGGTGAGTGAGGTTCTGTGGCCTGTATTATGCAAGAGGTCAGACTAGATGATCATACTGGTCCCCTTAGAGTCTATGAGACTTGAGTCAATTAAATGAGTGCAAATTAGGTCCAATTCACTCAAAGAAAACTGTACAGTAGGTTAGAGCAAAAAGATGCCACCTTACACTCCTATCATAAACAAGGGGACAGTTCAGAATACAGTGGGTATGACTTATTCATTTTTGGTATATTCTTTTTGGAGAATGGTCTCTTTTTAAATAAATAAATAAGATCAATGGCTTGGACTAAATCCCTTTTATTCATCAGATCCAGAATATTCCCCTCCAAAAGCAATGTAACAAAGGAAACAAGCTGCTTTAATTTACACATTCTTCCCTCTGCACCGCAGAGCACAGGTAATATTAGTGTCAGTGAAGAATCATTGCTCTTGAGAGGGACTTTAGGTACCTGGGCAAGTGTCAAATTCTATGTGGCTCCAGTTTACTTGACGTTTAGCAACTGGGCTTCCAACCTGGCGGGTTCTTGCTTTTGTGGTGATGGATAAAACATGCAGGACTCAGATTTTCTGCTGTGTTGCATTTCTGCATGGTGCTGCAGAGAGAGAGAGAGGCTATTTGGGAGCTTGTTACAGCTCTGTGATTCTCAGGATAGATCTGTGTCAGCCCCAATGTAGGTTAGAGCAACCTGGGGACCATAATGGTCTTCCACAGTGTTGTGTATGAATACCTAGATGGACTGACTCTAAAGCCTGAAAAGGGGAAGGGATTGAGTGAGTTAGAGGGAATCTTGGGACTGCCAGCTATAGCTTGGCTTCCTGTTGCTGGCCACATTGATCATTAACGATGTACAGCATATGCTATTACCCAGGCAACAGCACAATTTATTTTTGGCCACATGGCTAAAAATTAACTCAGATTTAGAAAGGGAGGGAGGCCCATCTCTCCTGTTTGTTCCCATCCAATGCTGGAACTTGGATGATATTTGACTGTCACAGATTCACCTGTGGTGATGAGGACCATGGTTTAACCCCAGCTAAGATATATTTTCTCCCTTCATGAGCAAATTTCTCAGGATAAATTCATATTCCACTCCCAACTGTTTGTGATTTAGATCTCTGTGGTTTGTATTGTTGTTAGGTTTCACAGCAAGACCATGTCAAAATGCAGACATGATTCCTCTCTGCTGAGTTTCCTTCTGCTTTCTGCAATCAGTTTATGTATATCTCCCAGAGTTACCATGGAAACAAATGTGGGTGTGAGTTTGATTGGATATACTGGATACTTGTGTCTCTGTTAGTGTCTTGAAGCACATAAAACTCCATGCAGCATTTTCACTGGACATGACAGGAAGGTTCTTTTCAAAAGCAGAAATAATACTACTCAGCTGTGGTAGAAATGGCTGATTTTGAACAGTGAGTCTAGAAGGGAAAAAATAAAAATATCAGAGCAACTGTCTTGTCAGCACCTAAAAGAAGACAACTGCAATAGTGTCCAGCAAAAACAAGGCAAGTTGTAAAAAATTGTTTCATATCCTTGGTTGGTGGTAAATTAGAGATGTGGTCTAATTTACTAGTTGAATAATACTCACCATCCATACAGCAAGTGAGAAACTGGGAGGAGCTTTGTTTATGCATCAAAAATATTGAAAATAATACCATGTTCTGAACAATGAAAATGCATATTGATGTTCATACATGCAAACGGTTATTGAAGTATGACATCAACACATGAATATATCCTTCAGATCCCATGCGCAATCCAGTTGGCTGAAAAAATCAGATAGCCAGTAAATATTTTTCCAGCTATTGAATTGGCCACAGACAGCTACTAGCCCTGGTGAAAAATAGCTAGGCCACCATGCCTCAAATATCCACTGCCAGCAATTTAAAGAAATGAGTCTGTACTCATACTTGTCCTCAAAGATCTCTTTTTCACGCTCTCAACATGCTCTCAACATGTGAGCCCCCATCCATGTGTAACCTCAACATTCATCTGCAACTGCTCGCTCACTGGAACTTATCTGTTCACTACATGCACTTATCTACTCAGAAGAACCCTCCTGCACCCACACATTCATGAACAAATGCATTCACTCATGTGCATGCCCTGACAAGTACTCCTCTGCACCGAACTACCTACTCAGATGTGCCCCCCACCCACATAAACACCTATGTACAGCCAACAACTCATGGATTCATTCTTACCTCTTCCTTTTACTTAAAAAGGCAGGAGCTCCTGGGCCATTCTGCTCCCCAGCTCCTCCTCCCCTCCCAAAGAAAGTGCAGCAGCAGCTGAACTGTTGAAACAGCAGCAGCAGCTCTTTTCCTTCCTCATAAAGAAAGTGTCCTCTGGGTTTGGCTCTGGTCAGAATCACAATTCCAGCTGTTTTGCTTATAACCCTACACAGTATGTGGTGATACAAACCTGTGTCCACCATTGTGGGCTGCAATATTGATTAATCTTAACTTTGCCAGTGTAGATTGACTCCCAGTTCTTTACTCTGACCAATATACTACTTTCCTTTCTTTGCTTTGGAAAAATGCATCTTTTCTCTCTGAGAAATATTTCTACCATTCCAGTGGAGTGTTTTACATTCCTTAAATCTCATTCTCAGTGCATGAGCTGCTTCTCACTTCCTTTTAAAAAGCTCTGCATTTCCTCACTGCTGTTACATAATCTCACACACTAGGGGACCAGAGTTGCAAACACTTACTAACTTTCACAGCATTTACAGCTGGAAGAAATCCCATTGATTGTAATGCAGTTCACAGGTAGTTTTACAATTTCAAAGAGAAATGAAGACAATATTATTATTACACAATGAAGTCCCTCTAAATGTTACTATCCCTTTTTGATCTCTGAATCAATAGAATATAATAATGGAACATTACAGATAGGAACCAAAGTTTAGCATCTACACACTAATTAGATCACATTGTTAAATTTCTAATAAGATATTATAGGTAAACAGACAAATACAATTTACTTCTAATTCTCTTAACAATACAGGTTTACATTTCAAGAACTCTCGTCTAACATGGCTTTGCTAACTAGCTACAAGGAATGGTCCTGTTTACCATTTCAATACTTTTCTAAGGCTATGTACACACTGACAGCAGAAAATTCACCACCAACAGATCGTTTTTTCTGGATCAATTGAGTGGCAGTGAAGACACTCAATCAGTCTGGAAAAACCGATCTATTAAAACCACCTCCAAAAAAAGCATAGTGCTGTGTCGATGGGAATGCATTTCCCATTGGCGCATCACAGTGGAGACGGTGTGCTAAAGGGACGTTACAAAGTCAATGGGAGTTACACAAGCTACTCTGCCTAACTCGTGTAACTCCCGTCGACAGCCGCCGAATTTTGCCGGCAGTGTAGACCTGCCTTAAGACAGTAGAAGTTGTTTGTAACAGAAATGTTTGTAACTCCGAAGAAAACATTGTGATTGTTCTTTCAAAAGTTTACAACTGAACATTGACTTGATACAGCTTTGAAACTTTACTATGCAGAAGAAAAACGCTACTTTTAACCATCTCATTTTAAATGAAACAAGCAGTTCCCTTTCCATGTCAAAGCTTTTTTTAAAAATTTTCCCTGTATTTTTAGTAGTTTACATTTACATTTCACACAGTACTGTACTGTACTGTATTTGATTTTTTTGGTCTCTGCTGCTGCCTGATTCCGTACTTCCAGTTCCAAATGAGGTGCATGGTTGATTGATCAGTTCAGAACTCTGCTGTTCCTAACTCTGTAACTACTGTATGTCCTTAAAGGTTGATTTTGGGTCACCCAGCCTGCTGAATACTTAACCCTCGTTGGCTCAGTGTCACAAGGAAAAAAGTACCTAGTATCATCGGCTCTTCTTAATATGTTTGCATCCTTTTTCTTTCCAGTCCAGCCCTACCTTTACTTCATTACACCAGTGTACTCTATTTGAAGTTGTACTTGAAGACCATGCCAAAGCTGCAGGTGGTGTAGAACATAGCTGTCAAACTGTTTAGCATTGTTAGCCAAAAAGACATATTACACAGTTTCCAAGATCAGCTCTGACTTCCAGAGTCCAATTCTAGATGTTGACTTTAATCTACAAGCACCTATATGGCTTGGATCTGAGTTTTATGGAATTAAGGTGCACAGAATTGGAATCACAATGGCCCAAATTCATCCTCAGTTTAAATCTACTGAGATCATTAATTTGGCACAGCGTGTTAAAGCAAAAAGGAGCCTTCTATATGATAAGGTAGAAAATGTAGTTTCATGACATGAACTTTAAACTGACATCATTTGGGATTGTTTTATAGAGATTTTCTTCTATTTCAGGATCCTTATGCAGATTGGATCTATATTAACATTTTAGAAGCTTATTTAGATTCTACTTCATAAGTAAACTTTAGTGTTTGGATTGAAGGGGGCTAGTTGTATAATGTTGTTGTTTCTACAAAATTCCACTTAGATGGTAAAATGTTGTCTTTAAAACACATGCTAGAGAGGTATCCATGGGAACAGTAACACTGGTGTGTAACTAAGCTGAAAGACACAAATACAATGACTGTTGTGGTGGTGGTGCAACTATAAAGAACTTTGCTTACATAAGAGAATGTTCAGGAAGTTTTTAGTGCAATACCTAAAAATAAAATCTTATTTGCTTTGTCCCTGGCTTTAACATTAATAATGAATTTTCAGAGCCAGGGAATTCGAGACAGCTGACTGAAAATGACGATTTTCCATATCTCTTTTTGGTGTATGTTAATAGTAGAAAATGGATGGGGGAGGTTCCTTATTGAGTGAGAGGTGCGGGAATTTGTTGTTGGGCTTTTTAGGAGATTGTCTGGCATGTTGGTGTATAGCTCATTGCTATTATAAGTGAAAAGTGCCCAATACTTGATAATAGGTGCCAGTGTCAGTTTCCAAATGTATAACAACATGCACATAAATATTACATATTAATTCCTTTCCCTAATCCAAATGATCAAAAGTGGAAATAGCTGACTTATATTTGAAATCACCATATAAAAGTCTTGTCCTTCTTTGCAATTCTCTTCCAAGTAAATAATTCTGCCAGATTTTTACTTTCTTTTGGAGGAATACCTTTCTTTAATACACAAGATCTCCCAAATTCCATGCAGCTGCTATAGTTATCCTCCTATATCTTGCCCCCCAAAGTGAAATACCTAAAGAAGCAAGATCTAGTGCTCAGGTACCAATGAGAGCTGTCTGAAATCCAAAACCATGGGAATTCACCGTAACAATTTCAGTTATTTCCTTTGTTAATTCCCACCCATTCAGTGCAGTGAACAGACACGTGTCTTGGGGCATAACACTGATAGTCCAGCAAAATCCTAGTCTTTCCCAATGCTAGGCTTACCCAGACATCCTCAACTGGAACTGAGAACCCCTACTCCTAGGTTGTTAAATCTGCCATCATTAAAAACAAAAAAACAAAACAAAAACAAAACTCCATCCACAAAAATTTTTCACAGAGAGGCCATTTTTCATTTAAAAAAAAGGTTTAGAATAAAAAACATTAAACCTCTCCAGTTGTACTCAAGTGGTATGAACAGATTATTGCTGCATCCTTCTCAATATGGATCTTCTTAGCCCAAACCTGAGATCTGAACATCCCCTAACTAAATCTAAACCCAGATCCAAATTTTTCAGAGAGCCCCCAATGTCTGTCATGAGCTGAACCATAATCCTGGTTCAGAACACCTTCAAACTTGGTGGGTTGAAATCTGGAATCAAATTTTGTGGCAAGTGCTCATCAGTGCATTATTCCTTCTAAGTGCAGGAAAATCCCCACCAGTTCAGATTTAGTGTCGTTTTCCCAAGACAGTAATTCTGTCTACACATCATAACCCTTTAAAAATACAAATTTTCCCCAGACCTCAGCTGATCTGTCATGTTCAAAATCAGATTTAAATCTTCCCTAATTTTCCTCACCCTCATAATGTTGTAAATTTCAAAATGCTGCAAGGAAGATGGGTCAGTGAGAGGAAGCAACAATATGTACACTTGCCCTCACAATCCAAACCACGGCTGGCATGTCAAATTTTTTGGTTGACACCCTTCAGAGGATCATTTAAAGCTGGTATCACCTTCAAGCTTACTATTGACTTCGTATTCTATTGCAATAATGCTATAATTGCAGTCAGGAAAATATCCCATCTTAATTTTGTCTGTTGCATTTAACAGTTGAATATTTATCATCAAATCCAGTTTCAGATTGGATTTTTATGGTCTGATTTTGAACATAAGAATGGCCATACTGGGTCAGACCAATTGTCCATCTAGCCCAGTATCATGTTGTCCGACAGTGGCCAATGTCAGGTGTTTCAGAGGGAATGAACAGAAGAGATAATCAAATGATCCAACAGTGGGCGTTCTGCACCTCTCAAAATCAAGCCATTTCATATTTATTATAAAGTTGAGATTTTCTTGAGGATTATTTTTCCTTCTTGTGTTTTTAGTTCATGTCACATCTGTTTCCAAGGAATTTATATCAATGCTGTATGTTTTTGTATTGATTGCGTGAAACTAATCATACTCAAGGAGCAGCTTGCCAGAAATAGTTATTTTGCAATATAAGAGAAAACCAAGAGTATTTTCACTAACCATCTTTGGTACTAATGTGAGGTGTGATAAACAAATATTTGTATAAACAGTCTCAATATTCAGAGACTGCTGAATGTAAATTTTTAGAAATATGCTAAATGATATGCAAATGGATTTTGATTCCTCTTGATTTTTTTCAAATAAAAATAATACACAAAATGATCTTTCTTTAAATCTATCAGAAATTACTAAGGGACAGATTGTGAATCCTCCCACTCACATTAGAAGTCAATTGACTATTTATGCAAGTAATTGCTCACTAATGTAAATAAGGTTTAGTTCTTATCAAAAAATGTGGGGTGATCTGCTCAGGGCTGTATTATCTAATACTAAAGTGGCGTACCGACAGGGAGGGGCGGGGGGGCCAAGTGCTCAGGTGTCGGCCCCTTCACAGCACACACGGGATGCGGGGCACTGGCCCCTCTAGCACGCCTTGCCCCCTGCATGTTGTGTGAGGCCATCCCGTCTGAGCCAGTGCCATGCTGCGGGGCTGGAGCAGCAGGTAAGTGTGGTGGGGATGGAGGGGGGCCGGCGGAGTCAAGCATGCATTTGCAGGCCCCCCCAGGCCTCACGGCCCCCTCCCCTTCAGATACAGGCCAACACCCTTTCCCCCCCCCCCCCGGGCAGCTGGGGAGCGGTGCCGGGACCCCTCCTGCCCCGGAGAGGGGAGGCAGGGGGGCGTGCAAATGCAGGCATGGCCCCCGGGCTCCAGAGACCCATGGTATGCCACTGTCCAATAGGCTTGCAATGCCCAAGGATACAGCATAGAGAATTTATCTCACCGTTGTGGAGAGAAAGTCAGTTGCTGAGGGAGCAACATAAAGGGGAGCCAGACAGAGGGATCCCAAGGGAGCAGCTGGCCTGTCAGTGCACATTAATGTAACTGCTACTGTGCTGGCCATCATAGGGAAGGAGCTGCAGCTGCTTGCTGTCCATGTGCTGCCTGGTATACCCCCCTGCCCATTCTGCTGCTGTAGCCCATATATTGCAGTACTGGAGTACAGTCTTCTGCATCTTTTCTCTCTGTGCGTGGTCATTGTCCATAAGAGCCAGGCTGTTTCCAGAAATTTGCCTCTTCTGCGTTCACTGGGTACATCTGTTCTTCGAGCTGGTGGTGTAAAATTCCGGCTCAAGAAGATGTATTCACATTAACTCTGATTGAGCTAGTGAGCTAAAAATAGAAGACTAGTGGCAGCAGTGCAGGTGGTGAGAGGGGCTAGCTGCCCTAAGTATGATCTTGTCTGAAACCATAGATACGTACTCAGGGCGGCTAGCCCCTCCTGCTGCTCATGCCACTGTGGCTACACTCTCCTTTTAGCATGCTGGCCTGATCGGAGCTAGAGCAAACATGTCTCCCCAAGCTGGAATTTACGTCTCTAGCTTGATAAACCCATTTAGGCCTTGCCTATACTGCCAAAATAAGTTGTGCAGGAGAGCACGTTAACTAACAAGTGTTAATTAACGTGCTGTTAGCCACCACTTAGTACATAGCATAGGCAAAGCCATTCCTGTTTCAAAACTTCTTGCCTTGTTGTGGTAACCCTGTGGGGGATCAAATTTAGAGATAATGTAAACATGTAATTTATACCCCACTATATGGGCATAAGAGTATTTGTTTTGAAGCACAGGGAGGAGGTTGTAACAGGCAAACACTTCATAGTCCCATCGGCATGTAATTTACATCTGCTTACACTGCTTTACGTTCCCTTACACAATATATGCACACTAAGGGCCCTATCCAAAGCCTATTGAAATCAATGGAAATACTCCCATTGACTACCATGGGCTTTGGATCTGGCCCTTAACGACAGCTTATTCTACCATTTACATTTTCTCTGAATTTGGCTCTAGGTGCTTAGGAATAGCAGAAGATGAACAAACAAATGTTCTTAAGCTATTATTTATTTTTCTTACTTTTAGCATTTGCATCTCACTCAAGCCATTTTCCTATTGGCTTTTTCTTTTTCATTGTAAAACCTTTGGTCCTTAATGAATGAGCCTAAAATGGTTTTGATTTAATCGGTCTGCATGAGGGACTCTCAAACCTTGAGTTAATTGATTTGTTTTGACACTTTTATTACATCCTTTTATTTTGATGTAGTATTAAAAGCCTATAAAAATGTATGATACCGAGAAAATAGACTGAGATGACAATTACTGAGTCAAAATCAAGACCTCTGTCCTTATCTTCTAGGAGTTCAATGGTCTGGAGCTAGGATATCTGTGAAATGATCTGACGCTCCAGGAAGCTGTGCTCCTCAGGCACAGTGGAGCTGTCCAGTGTAAAGCTCATCTGTGTCGGAGACAGAGTTTTCGCGGGGGGGGCCTCTCAGGCTGGGGAGAAGATTCCTGCAAAATCTAAGAGCCTCAAACCCCGCCACTTCCCATTCCATATGCATGAAGCGGTCCTCTGAGCTTGCCTTCTCGAATGAAATAAAACACATGGTGCTGTAGACATTTAAAAAATAAAATAAATAATAAAATAAACAACCTTCGCATTATGGACCGAAATAAAACCACATTTGGCATGTGCTAGTCACATCCTTTAATGTGAAGGTGTTCATTAACTATGGTGATGAGGGTGGTATGAGAACACGAATCAAATCGAATAGAATTATCATGAGGAAAAGAGGTACGTACAGTCATTAACAACTTAGTATCAGTTATCTCCTCCTTCATGAAGTTACAGTAAATGGCATCAGATTTACAACTTTATGAATGATATAGCTAAGTATCTACACTGCACATTACAGGAGTAACTGCACAAACTTTGCTTTTTCAGCCTTGTGCAGCATGGAAACTCAGTGCCTTTCTCTCCCTTCCCCCCGCCCCCTTGAATCCAATCCACAAGCTTTAAATTTCATATGTAGTTTTTATAGTGTTTTATCAATTTTAAATGTTTGCAGGTGAATGGCTATGCCTGTTAGTATCAACACAGGTGGATTATGGCTACTAAATGTCAACTCATGTATACTAATTAACTATACTAAATGTAACTAGGAATATATTGGAAGCAAAACTGGTATAGTCCATGAACTGGCTGCTGTAGCGTTATTTTTTAGTTACATGTTAAAGTTTTTATCAAGTTATTTACATATTTAGGAGTTCTAAATGAAGACAAATTATTTTTAAAAATATTTGCACACGTATTATCTATTAACTTATAAATTGACTTTGTCTGCAACTGCCTCATCAATGATGTAAGAGAAATGTTAATGTGGACAATAGGCCTAATCTACAGGAAGGGTGTCCCTTTTAGCACAATCTCATGTTTAGACCCACTATATAATAAATTAACACACCATGGAGATGGCAGGCCTCTAGTTAGGTTCCTACTAGAGATAGGTGAACCTGAGCTGTCAAATTTACATTTGGATTTGAAACTCCTGAAAGTTTGAAGAAATTTGGATCCAGTTAAAGCCATTATATAGATTCATCTGTGAAGTTCAGACTATATCCATGTTCAGATTTGAGCTTCACTAAATTTCATGGGTGTTTGGTTCATGTCCATACCTAGTTACTGGGAGGAGTAGGTCACAAACACTCATGAAGGTTAGGGAAATGGAAAAGGTCAAAAATAAGACAGGTAAGTAAATTCCTCAGCTAAATTACTGACTACCTGGTAGCAGGCTAAAATTCATTTTACACCCTTTGTCTTCGGCTTGTAAGCAGTTTAGGGGTAGGGCTAGTCTCATTTTGTGTCCTGTAGAGCATTTAGAACATTGTCACTGTTTGGGGTTAAAATTTGCCAGTCTACTATTCACATTGCATAGTACTTTATTTGTAAGATGTCCCACTGAAATCAACAACTATGTAGGAATAAGAATGGCAAACTCTGGCACTTAATAAAAATGATGATTGTTATGGACATCGATTAGTCAAAATGTAAGAGAATAGGAAGACAAACAAGGGGGATGGGGAAAGAATTATCTAGGATTTTCAAATGTTGGTTTTTCTGGAAGCAGCATAAGTGGGAGTTGAAATACATTAATTTAGTTATTTCTCATGTACAAAGCAAATTGTAAAAAGATAACATCAGATACAAATCCTTCTCTTCTCATTTTCTCCTTGGGAATTAATTGTTTGCATTTTACGTAATAAATTAAACACTCTTTCTTACACACTGAGTTGAATGTGAGGTTAAGAAAGGATACCATATATTTATCATTAATATGCAGCACAGGCAAAAGAACACTGAATGAAAGTTACATCCCTTCTGAAGCTGTGTAAATCAAAGTAAACCCAACAGTTCCCTACTTGTTGCTCAAAGGCACTACACAAAAATTGTCTCTAATAAATTAATTCATGTTACCAGAAAATCATTAAGCAAGAAAATCATTTGAAATGTTTTTGGATTATATAGTGCCCGAGTCTTACACTTAGCATTCCATCAGCCAACTAGTGGAATTCAGTTTAAAAACAAAGCATACAATATAATCCATAGTCATCTACTTGGCGTTTGTGTTTTATATTTTCTAAGTTGTCAGATACACCAATGGTTAAATAAGTAGATAATACATTTGTTAAATAAAATAATTACAGCTGTGGCCTGAAGCCACATAATGTCTATGGGAAAAGGGACAATATATCTAGTTGTTCAGAGCAGTTATATTCATAGAGCTGAGTATATTCTTGTAACTTAACCAAAGTATCCAGGGAGTTCTCGTGGTTGCTCACTATAACAGATTCCGAAGTTAAGTCACTGGAGCTGCTGTGGTCGCTCTCTATTTATTTATTCTGACTTGTTTTATTTTGGTATTTTTTACCTTGGCAATTTTACCATGGAGTGGACATTGTGTGACTGAGTGTTGTACCACCTAAGTCCCCTTATGAATCCCATCCTCAGTGTCTCTGCATATCCGGACACTAGTCTATCTTTTGTGAACAAGAAGGAGCAAGGCTGGCTCTGATTAGCCTGGTCTGTGTTCAGGCTTAAATACCAGTAGCGTGTAGGTTAATATTTCTAACCTTCACCTTTCTTTGATGCTTTCCTTTAGCTATAGAATGAGATATTTTTGTTGTATATAACTGCATATTTTTATGTATTTCAGATAAACTTTATATGGGACCAGGACAACTGTACCATGATTTGCAGAATCTTTTACATGATTTGAATGTAGTCAGTCAAATTAGTCAATTGATAAGCAGTCTTAAAGGAAACTATCAGGTAACAACTAAAGCCTGACTTATTTTCAGAACATACTTCAAGTCCTAAAGCTGTAGAATCAATCAGTCCTTCCTGAGAGTTCTGTAAGGTATTATTTAGTTCTCTCTGGAGAGAATATAATCATTTTTAACTCAAGTAATTGATTTATTGTTAAATGTTTAGAGTTATAAATAGATTACAGCTCACTTTATAATCATGTTTTCCTCTGTTATTTTTATGTGTGGGTGGGTAAAAAAAAAAAAGCTGCTTTAGCATATCTGGCTAAGGATCCTAACACCCACTGCAAAGACTTTTCATGATGCTACAGTAGTTAGAATTGGGTGAATGCTGTAAAATATTATTGAGCATTCATTTGTATTTTGTACACTAATTTGCTTAGGCTGCATTTGCCCAGTAACTCCTGAGCTAATATGGATAGAGAATTACATTTCAATTCCTAAGAAAAATGCTTTCTTAGGATTGGGCCATGTAGTGGTGGGAAGATTGTTTTACACTGCTGCTTTAGCATATCTGGCTAAGGATCCTAACACCCACTGCAAAGACTTTTCATGATGCTACAATAGTTAGAATTGGGTGAATGCTGTAAAATATTATTGAGTATTCATTTGTATTTTGTATACTAATTTGCTTAGGCTGTGTCCACTCCACATTTGTGTTCCTTTCACCATGTATTCCAGCAAACAAATGTAGTATTTCTAACCCTGAATGTTCAAAAATCATGAGTCAGGCTCCCAAAATCATGAGACTGGCTTGAAAGATCATGAAATTTTACAAATGGGGATTTTTTATTCATCTTCTGGTTTTTGAGCCTTTAGGATGTATTTGGGACACATTTTCAAGCTTTTCTCTACAACTATAGGGGCTAGAACCATTTTTTTTAAAGTGAAAGCTGAGATTCTCACATAATCTCTTGTCTCCAGAATCAGGACATTAAATAAAACATCAAATGTCACAAGACTTGTGATAATATTGCAGGTGTTTTGGGAATTTTCACTGAAATGGTGATTTTTTTAAGTGAATATTGCAAAATATTTACACAAAGTGAATTTCAGGTGCATTATTGTGAATATTCAGACTGGAAACTAGTCAGGAACCAGGAGCATACAATACCATGCCACCTATATATCCAGTTAAAAAAGCTCCAAAATTGAATACTTAAACAATATTTGCATGTAATAATGGGTGAACTGTTCATATGTATTTGAAAAACAAGGCCTCTCTCTCTTCGTGAAAGAAACTTTGATTTATATAAATTTCTTAGCTGTTTGAAATTAACCTACTTCAGTGTATGGATTGCTCACCATCATTATTGCTTTGAGTGTATCAGATATACTCCTGTTAGGTGACTGATCACCTAAATCACATGGGATTGTCTCTGCTACTTGACTAGACAACTCCCAATACCAAAGAGAGCTTTCAAGGTGTTTCCACAAGTACTTATGGTTTGAATATTTGAGTAAATGTGGTATTTATACAAGGATTTGAACTCTTTCCTTTTCCACAAAAAGATTACAGAACAAAAATTGGCTCATATAAATATTCAGTGAAAGGTAATAAAAGGGTCCTGAATATGGCTGAAGCAAATTCATGCTTTTTATTCCATCAGATGTTTGTGAATATGTTGTGATATACTCACCCTTCTGTACCTGCAATGAACTGTTTGAAAGTCAATAACAGGATGAAATATGTTGACATAAACATTTGTTGAATAATTTTGAATAGTATTAACAAATCTGTGTTTGACATTTCATGAACAAATTGTTCATTGTGAATATTTCACCCATGTCTAGTGGCCGAGTTAGCTTAATGGAAAATGTTTTAGCATTGTATTTAGATGCCTTTTCTTTTAATCTTGCAGAACTTAAACCAGTCAGTGGCCCATGACTGGACGTCAGGTTTACAAAAACTTATATTGAAAAAAGAAGATGAAATCAGAGCTGCAGATCGCTGTAGAATTCAATTGCAGCTTCCAGGGAAGCAGGACAAGTCAGTAGAAATTTTAAATCTAATACGTTCTAAGTGTGTGTATGCATAAGAAAGGAATAAGAGCTCATCGTGTTCCTCAGCATTCCTAGCCCTGGCGCTGTCCTGTACTTGTTAGAACAAGAAGTTTCATTTAATTTTACAGAGTTTATAGAAAAGTGATTATTATTTCTTTAATATCTCACAGGTCTGGGCGGCCAACTTTCTTTACTGGAGTGTTCAATACATTTACTCCAGCCATCAAACAATCTTGGATCAACAATTTACAAATGGCTAAGCTTGCTCTTGGTAAGACTTAGTTGCCTTAAGCTAACTAAAGCACTGTATCAAGTTGAGAGAATGTTAGAAAAACTAGATAGTTTTCGGATTACAATATAATATGTGTTTGAAGATTAATTTATTTATGAAAAGACTTCTACAGGAAGTTGGAAATCAAGATATCGTATATAGCAATATGTTTATATCACTGAAGGTTAAAGATGCTTTAAAAAGAGGGCAGTAGTTCATAACTTATAACAGTAATTAACACAGTATGCTAACAAACTTTGAGATAATTTTTACCACCGTGAGATGCTAACCAATCTATGTCAGAGTTAGTGACAACATAACCATGTGCAGAGAGATTGGAGGCGTTATTCCAGTCTAAAACTGTGTTTTCAGTCCAGCCCTCAAAACTTTTCAAACATGTTCCCTTCAGGGTGGAATTTCTCATTATTGGCTATATCCCAGGAATAAACTGTATTTGGGAAGTTACAACAAAATTGGTGGAGCATTTTTTTAAATTTTCTGACCATGAAGAAAACCCTATATATAGACTCTTAGAAATGTAGGGCTAGAAGGGACCTCAAAATATCATCTAATCCATCCCCCTCCATGCTGAGGCAGGATTAGGTGTACGTGTATATACTTGTCCTTTTTAAAATAACAGGTTCTTGTGTTTGTGGACAGCTCAAAAATAGACTTGTTTGTTTTTAAACATCAAACTTGTTGCGTATTTAATCCTCAGTGAAGGCAGATGTTTTTGACATGCCTGAAATAATTAGATTCCCAGGTTTTATTTTTTTAAATTTTAGATTCCCAGGTTTTATGAACAATTAAAAAGGAAATGCTGGCATGCACTGTGCTACATTGTTGTAACTATTTTCCACACATTGGCCTAAATTTTGAAAAGTGACTAGTGATTTTGGATGTCTGACTAGAGGCACCTTTAGATAGCCTGATTTCCAAAGAGTAGGTGCTCAGCAATTTACGAACATGAGACCCTTTTTGAGTTTTCTTAAAGTAGGCACTCAGAAATTGAGCTCTCCAAAATGACTAACTACTAAAAAACGTTTGGATTACTGATGGTAGCTCACCAGAGCTATATCAAGCATCGGTAGACTTGGCAGAATTTGATTTTTATTTTTATATCATTTCAATGGAGAATATCAGTGTTCATTTTTTAGCATTTTTATTGATTTAAATTTTCACAGTTGTGTAAGAATATGGGTTTTAAGCACTGTGCTCTGTTATCGACTTAAATTTTCACAGTTGTGGGAAATGATGGGGAGTGTCAGATGATAATTTTTTAATAACAGTAAACGTTGAAATTCAAAAAACCGTTAAAACAAAAATTGTCAACATCACATGCAAAATACGAAGTAAGAAGCCTTAAATCAAACTCTTAAGAAGTTCTCACCGGCATATTTCTTACTTTGCCTATCTGTAGTTTTGGTTATTATCAATGGAAATATTTTTAGTCAATTGTATGTGTACAGAGAAATTGATATTTACTGACATTTACCAATAAAAATCTAATCTTTCCAAGCCTAAGCCTAAAATATTGTATCTGTAGATATGCACATTCAGTCTTTTAAAATAAAGCTCCCTCCAGAGACCCATGTTTGGTGTATGTTCAAAAACAGCAATGTAAATGAATTACTGTGTTTGATTTGTCCTGACTTATTACTATTGACTGCCTTTGACTTGACTTGACTTATTACCCTTTACACATATCATTGTTTATATTCAAATCCAATGTCTTCAAAGACACTTTTTTTTAATAAGTGACCTTAGGTGAAATTCCCATTGACTTTAAGAAGGATCAAGCCCCTAAACCTCAGTGTAGAAACCTTAAAGTCTGCCATTTAAAAATCTAATCTCTTTTAAGATACCCAAACACAAAAAAATGTTAAATTTTTAAGAGGGACATGCTCTTTTTCAAATTCATATAATTTAAAAAAATCTCAACTAATTTTCTTTAAACTTCCCAAACATAATTCACTCCTTGAATGGAAAATTCCAGGCCAAAGGCAAGATCTTTGGGAGTTATGAATGAGCAAAAAAAGAAAAAAATAAATAAATATATGTTTAGAATGTAATAATCCAAGCCCACCACCAGCAATTCCAGGCCCCAGGGCAGAACAGTTAATGAACCCCCTAGAAAGGGATGGCTGAGGTCCGAGTGGAAGTTTTTGCTAACTTATTATGTTCCATTCAGGTTCCCGGGAGGCTGAGGAGGCGGTATCTGCTACTCAGCTTCCTGGGTCCTTTGGACTCCCCAGGGAGATTACTGATCAACCTGGGTAGCTAAGAAGCAGATGCCACCTCCTCAACTTCCTGAGAACTTACATGGAGCATAATATATAAGCTCGGCTCAGGGGGAGCGCAAACAGCGGGGGTCTCGGGAAGAGGGTGTGTGGAGGAGAGGCGGATACATATCTATTCTCCCATCCGCCTGGGCCCTTTTAAATTGCATGGCCCCTGAGCAATTGACCCCTTGCTACCCCTCCCGCTTCCCTTCGGTGGGCCTGAATATAGGAATGGCCTTTAATTATAATAAGTATCTTATTCTGGCAGAGATAACAAACAAATCTGCTGATCAGATTTGGCAGGACTGAGAGAGATCTGATGACATTTTAAAATTCCTCTACCTTTTTCCTTTTTTAGGATTTTATCCACAAGTTCATAACTGTCAGCATGACACCCTTAATAATACACAATAGTAACAAACAGACTGAGATTTCTGACTGATATATTATGTTGTATGGAATGAAATTGAAGGATGGTAGATAGCTCTTGCAAATTTAAATGTTAGTGTGTTATTTTACATCTGTTGCATACCCTCCCCCCCAATACAGATGTAATAACAAATATTATCCTTTCATAAACTGTCTGGGATTAAAAGGTTGGTATTTTTATTTTATTTATATTCTCTGTATTTTTAGTGGGATGTTAGCAACTATTAAGTGAAAGCACTGTGGGATATTTTTACTTTTTTGCCATTACAGCAGAGGAGAACCTCCTGGGATGGTTCTGCATTGAAGATGATGGGAATCAGATCAAAAAAGAGAAGCATCCTCTCCTTGTTAGACACATGCCAGTAATGGTGGCCAAGCAACAGGAATTTAAGGTGAATATTGTTGATATCTTAAGTAATGCCTGTGAGCTCATCTGAGGGTGTAACATATAGTCACATTGTATGGATACATTTGTTTGGTTTGATTCATGCTTGCTTCTTTGAGCTTCTGCTAGTACATCCCAAGGTACATGGTTCTCATGTGAAAGTTCAGTTTTACTTTAAAAAGTGATGACATAAAAATGGCACCTGAGATTAAAGGATCCTTCCTGAAATCTATTCAAAGTCATATCTGCTGCTGACTTTAGTGACAAAAATAAACATATACTGCTTTTCACTCCTATTTGCATTACAAAGCCAATATGACCAAGAGTGAATGAGCTGGATATTATTTCTTTCTATGCTACCAACAAAGCTGCTTACTAAATGTCAATCAATTACAGCTGTGCAAACACATTGAAGGCAATGGGCATGCAAAGGAGCTACCAATAGGTTCTTGTAGGTGTTTCTGAAAGACTAATTAAGCCTGCAGACTTTCATTATTATGATACACAAGGGGGAAAGAGTTCCTCTTGAATCTTCATCTCAGGTGAATTTGCAGGGCTGGAAGTTAGACAAAATAATTTATTATTTTTAAACTGAGCACATTTGATTGATAAATAATTGAGATATTAAGCATGAATCACCCAATGATGTCGTATTTATAGTGACCCTTTTCAGAGCAGAACCACAATTTATAGTAACCAAACTGTGCTGTAAGACCTCCAGTCTTCCATAAACCATACATGTTTGGGTCCCATAAAACAGTGGACTTTAGCTATATTGAATAATTTGTGATTCAGAACCTACTAAATGTCAATCAAATTTAATTACAAAATTTATATTGAGCCCCAGTTGCTAGAATCAGTGATTACAATAGAATCTCAACCTCCTTTTTTTTAAAAAAGGAAAGTCTCTACTCATTGTAGTTGCAAAGAAAATTTTGAAAGTGTAATATAATGTAACAAGTGCAGTGACATCTGCCTGAATCTGCAGAGAGCCTGAAACAATAGCTCTGAGAAATGTCAACTTCTCTATGCATTTCAGGGCGGGAGTATTACTCCAAGACTCACTACTCCAGGGGGCATTATCAGTGTCACCATTGACAGGAGGAGAGTGTAGCATCTCCAAGGAGGGGGCCCTCCTACCACCATCCCTACTGCTTCCAAGAGGAGGGAGCCCTGCTGTCACTCTTGGGAATAGTGCAGGGAGGCCTACTTCTTGGGAGACCCACCTTGCTACTACCTTTCTCTCTGCACTGGGAAGGGCTCCCCCTGTTGCTGCTGCATGGAGGTGGGGCCCCAGCATAAGGACAGGAACTTAGGGGCCCCATGCCACAATGTGCTGAGGGTCTGGTGGCTTTGCTTGTCATATTTCTCTATGCTACACATACCATTCTGTTTGTACATGAAAAAACAACAAGAGTCCTGTAGCATTTTAAAGACTAACAAATTTAATTTCTGCAGGCATAAGCTTTCGTGGGCTGTAACCCACTTCGTCAGATGTAAGGAATAGGAATCAGATAGGAGGTGTATATATATACATCCAAGGATAAGGAACAACAATGGGGAAGGTAGGCATAAGCAAAGTCCATTCAGTTAGAATAGTTGAGGCCTATTCACAATCATTGATTAGGAGGTGAGAATGTGTGAACAGTGACAATTACTTCTTGTAATGAGATAACCATTCCAAGTCCCTATTTAGACCCAGTTTGATTGTGTCAAGTTTGCAGATGAGTTTCATCTCTGCAGTTTCTCTTTGAAGTCTGTTTTTGAAGTTTTTTTGTCGAAGTATGGCAACTTTCAAGTCAGCTACAGAGTGTCCTGGGAGATTGAAGTGTTCTCCAACTGGTTTATGAATGTTACCATTTTTTATGTCTGATTTGTGTCCATTTATTATTTTTGTTTGTACATGGACACTGTTGTTCCTTTAAAACAGATTTCCTGTCAAAGACCCTGATCCTACAATCTTGCCAAATTGGGGGCTAAATTGCCGGTATTTTAGCTATAGAAAACTTCATCAGGTTTTACCAAGTCATGAATAATGACACAGAAAGCCAACAAGCAGCCCAAGAGATGTCCAAACCTCAAATGCCTTCTCTTTCACCAGCAATGGATGTGGCTGTCACAGCAACTAGAATATATTTTACTGGTGTTTGCAATTTCAGCAAGTGTCAGTGAGGATGCGCTGAACCAGACTTGGAGAGCTCTTGTTTTTCGTGATCTCTCAGTTGCCACCTTTTCCTCTTTCAATGGGCCATCATGCAAACAGGTGTTGGTTTGATGAGAAGGCAGATAATGAAGCTTGCTCTTGAGAAAACAATCCATAAATTCTTATGTGGGCACCTAGAATAGGTGACTGTATTTTCAAGAGTGCTCAGCATCCAGCAACAACCATTTGTTTTGACTTCAGGGGGAGTTGCTGGGTGCTGTGCTCTTTTAAAATCAACCCATTTATATATGTAACTAAGGTAGGATTTTTAGGAACCTAATTTATGCATCCATTTTTAAAATCTTTTCCTAAGTGACTAGATAATGCTGTATATGAACGTGTTTTCAAATAGTTCTTAGTTTTTAAATTCTCCAATTTTATCTTAAGATTTTTTCTTGTCACTCTCCAATAGCAGAACAAACTCCATAATGTTTTCTTTATTAGAGAAAAGAGCAATAGTGAACATTTTAGATGGAGACTTCCTGCCTAAAAGCAAAATTCCATATTTAATTCCTCCAGAAAATACATTTTTACTTAATTGAATATGATGTAATGTGTGTAATGTTAGTTTTGGAGTCATTAAATACATTTTAAAATGTATATCTAAACTTTAATGAGCAGTCTCAGTGATGTTATATCGAGGATGTAAATCCATTATTCCTCACAAGGGTCCCAATTCTGCATTGTATTTTGGTGCTTAAGTGCTTTGCTGAATTAGGATGAATTTAAAAGGACAGACGTAACTGCGTCACTGTAGATGCTAATCATTTTTCATTCTTTCTTTCAAGATTGAATGTGCTACTTATAATCCTGACCCTTACCTCTGTAGTGAAACTGAGCCAGATTCCTGTTCCATGGAGCATGGTTTTCTGTGGGTAAGTTAAGTCTTCAAATGCCAAGTGATGTGTGAGTTTATTTCAAACTTTCTTACTTATTTTTCTGTAAGAATCCACAATACATGGATTTGATATGCACGCACATTCTGAATGGGTAACTTCTACAAAAGAGATACAGTAGTTTTGTCCCGTAATTTTGTGTGTGTGTGTGTGTGTGTGTGTGTGTGTATTCCCAAGTACTCAGCATAGCCACATGTGAGTTATGCAGCTGATCTCAAAAGAGTTGCAATAAAACCACATATGAGACCACAACACACCATCACATAATCCATAATTTAGAAATGTTTTAGAGTTCTAAAAAATTCCTTTGGGACTATTTTTATATCTTCTAGAAAATTGTGCTGGCATGATACTATGAACCAATTATAAAGACATTCCTACAAGCCAAAAAAAAATAGCTATAAGATTTTTTTTAAAACCTCTACCAATTTCAATAGCTTTTTCTTACATAATCATGTTGTGACTTTTTAGAAACTGATATTTTGGGACCTTCCAATACTAGACGCAGAAGGTGGAAATATGCTTTTTCAAAGGTCTGATTTGAGATGACCTGTTTAACTCACTCATGGTTTTGCTAATTATGAATACTGTTATCACAAACACATGCCAATGAAATCTGTATACCACACTGTGATGTTCTCTTCTTCTCTTATAAATATTTAAAGTATTGCTATGTACATATTTCTTTCTTTGCCCTAAAGGGGGAGTTCTCCCAGCCTTCCCACCTCCCTAATGCACACTGGTATGAAGTGCGGGGCTGGCAATATTTGGTCTTTGTGCAGTGAGATATTTGAAATCCAACACCTCTTGAACCAACAGGGATAGTAATGGATGGTTAATACTATGGGGAGCTGGTAGTCCTTTCTGTTGGGGTACAGTACTTGTTTCTAATTATAGAAAATATTGAGCTTTAAAGTTCCAGCTCTAGGATTTATAGTAGCGCTTTCCACATTAGTTACAGAAGCATTATCCCATACTAATGTATGTATTATATTTGTATTGCATTGCATTATGTATACACACAAATCTCAAAAGAGTACACAGTAACCTTTTTGAAAAAGAAAGGTCAGAACTGTGTATACAAGTGTGCTGGTAAAACCAGTTTCATGCTTTTTTGCAATATTTTAAAATATGTTATGGCTGGTGTTTAATGATTTTCTTGTAACTTTTTTGTGTGCTAAATTAATACCTGAGAGCTCTTTTAAGTGCTTAAAATGTGAGAAGCTGTCTTTAATTAGTTTGCCATGTGTTATCATGGTTAACTGTGATCTTGCTGTGGAAGGAGGTTAATCTTTTCCTTTCTCGTCACTCTCTAATTCAGATTGGCAGTTGCACTAATCAAATGGGCCAAATTGCAATTGTCTCATTTCAAAACTCCAGCCCCAAGGTTATTGAGTGCTTCAATGTGGAGTCACGCATTCTCTGCATGGTCTACATTCCAGAGGAGGAGAAACCAAAAGAGTTGAATGTGGCTTCTGAGTCTGAAAATGGGGCTATGAAAGCCTCAAAAGTGCCTACTGTTTGCCTGGGCATGGAGGAAGGAAGGTGATAGTCAATTTCAGTATATTGCATAAAATGTATTTGTTTGTTTTATTATTCTACAATAAAAGGTTGTCTATCCAATGCTACGTGCACCTCAAAAATCATATTAAACCCATCAGTTACCCCAATATCCTATCAAATAACTCAGCAACATGCATGTAACAAAAATTAACCTCCACACAAAATAGTTTAAAACTTATCATTGTGGGGAAAAAACCATAGAAAGAACAAATATCTCTGAAGAAAAAGGATTAATTCCTTGAAATAATGTAATCTCTGTAAGATATAAGTACATATTTTTAAGGCTATTACATCATTCCATCATTTTAATAATCAGTAGGGTTTGAAAATTATGAAGTGCTGTTAGCAACACGAAAGGCAGGTAACTACTACCTTTTACAATGAAGCATTTGCAGGATTTGACAGAAATTTGTCACACTAATAAGATAAAACACTTCGATGTTGTTTATCATGTATGAACTGAGTCCTTTCACCAAGTCATCTCTGAACAGTAGTGGAAAACAGAAGTAGGTTTCTGTGAGGTTGTTGGTACAGGAAGCAAAGGAAGTTTGGACGTAACTATTTAGAGTATAATGAAGAGAATTTGTGTGCTCTTTCTGCCAGTGTAAATAAGGGACTACTCTATAAAATAATGCTCTATTCCTTTCTAAATTTAAAGAATAAAGCATAATCATACTAGTTATCTGCATGTGTAGTCTGCTGTTCATGTCAGACCTATTTACCTATCATTTCTGGCATATCCGTCATGATAGTATATAGGTACTATGGCAGAGAATTTAAAAGTAAATTGATTTCTGGTGCTGAATTATTTTCTTCTTTCTTCGGTTAGATAGGGCTGGATCCAAAGTTCATTGAAGTCAATGGACAGACTTCACTGGGCTTTGAATCAGGCCCTTGAGTGGTACAGCTATGGGTCCTGTGGAGGACTGTATCTTGGTAGAAGGAAGCTCTCTCCAGCTGAGGTGAAGCCTCCCTAATGCAAGGAATTTATTGCTTGGGTGAAAAGTAATAATGAAAATGACTAGATTAACTAAATATTTAGTATAATAAAGTACCTTTATTTTCCCTCAATATTTTATTACTGTAAAGCCTTTTATGACCTTATAACAACTGAACATGACATATTTACATTTTTTCTCCGCTTTTTTTTTTGGTAGTATTTCTATTTACAAGAGTCATCAAGGCTCAAAGAAAGTCCGACTTCAGCACTTCTTCACTCCTGAAAAATCAACTGTCATGAGCCTAACGTATCTGTCACAATACTTGTTTGCTGGTCTGGTTAATGGCAACATTGCAATCTACACAAAAGCAGAAGGTAGAGTAATAACATCCTGAGGAACTCCTGTGTCAGTATATTTTGGCAGAAGCAGATTTCCATGGGTATATTTTTCCTTTCCTGGACAACTTCTGAATGGAAGTTACTACAGTTTGCTGCAAACATTTACTTTTGAAATGTTTCCTTTATAACGCATGACTTTTGTTTTTTCCACGGGATGGTGTGTGCTTGGCTGTTAGTCCTGATTTATTATTGTTATATCAGTATTCTTGTTACGCACATTGTGGTAACAATCCAGTCAGGCTTGGGATCCCATTGTATTAGCTACTGAAGAACACATATAAAGACTGGTCCCTGCCCAGAGATCTTACTATAGATGATAATCAAGATACTGTATTTTACACAGTACAGATGATAATGTCAGTCTGGTTCCCAATATCTGACAAGGGAAATGGTTTCTCTTTGCTAGCTCTTTTAGCAATTCAAAATTGAAAAGGTGACTAAACTGTGCAGGCAGATGGATAGATCCTCTCTAGATTCATCTCTCATGCTCCACACAAAGAGGCCTCCTTTTCCCATTGCTATTATTTAAGAAGTTTTCAAGGTGTCATTTAATTTGGACAGTGGAGAATCTAAAACAAGAGGTGTGAAGGATGCTTCTTTCCCACTGTGACAGGACCCCCAGAGTACAACCTGGAACTATGGGACCACTGTGTCCCTTAACTCTCCAGCTTGGGTTGTCTCTTACGATGTTTTGCCAGTGACAAACAGCAAACCCCTCCAGGCGCTGTTATCACTTAGCCACCGGCATGCAGGGGCACACCCAGCTAAATTGCATGAATACTCTCATGAACTATACAAAGGGAAATACCAGCAAATCTCTCAAGCCCCCAGCCTTGTTACCCATGAATATACCGTCTTGCACTGCTCAAGACCTTCTCTCGAGTAGTGCAACTGTATTAACTAGTTCACCACTTCATCAAAGGAAAGTGGACATGCACCCACCTTTGTAATTTGAGAAGATTCCCCAAGCACTTCAGACAAACTCACTGGTAAGGATAAAACATTAAAATAAGTTCATTAACTGCAGAAAGATATATTTTAAGTGATTATAGGTGGTAGGCATAAAAGTCAGAGATAGTTACCAAAGAAAATAAAAAATAAGCATTCAGTCTAAATCCTAAACCTTATTAGACTAAGCTGGTCTACACTTATCTGTCAATTCAGCTGCAGTCGATGGGAGTTACGCAAGCTACGCAGAGTAACTTGTGTAACTCCCGTCAACTGCTGTGTTTCCCTTCTGCGTGGCGTCTTCACTGCATTGCACTGATGGGAACCGCATTCTATTGACACAGTGCTACACAGCTTGAGGGGGTGGTTTTACTGCATCGACTTCTGGATTGATTGAGCGGGTTTTCACTGACCGCTCAATCGATCCAGATAGGGCGATCTGACGGTGGTGATTTTGCCACCGTCATTATAAATATACCCTAAGCAATATTTGGATCAAGCAGTTTTTCTCACCCTACTGGATGGTGCAGGTAGGTTACAATCCTTAATACACAGGCTTTCCTTTTCAGCCTGGACCAGTCCCTTCAGTTTAAGTCCTTTTCTTCCCAGCATTCTTGTTGCCTTCGGTGTATAGGTGGGGGAGGAAAAAGGCAATCACATGGTGCCACTGTCCCTTATTTTACACACTCAGTCCATGTGCCTGGAAAATACTACCCCAGATACGTCCTGGTGAGCCTTGCTGAGTCACAGAGTTGAGCGATCCTCCTGGTGTGGTCTTCTGCAACTGAGTCATAGAATTGAGAAATCTCCATTGCATGGTGCTTGCACAACTGTCATTGAATTGTAAATCCCTTGTTTACTATTTCCCTTCTGGTCAATGGCTGGTGATGATTGTTCAATGCCCGCCTGGATGCTGGTCACCTCCTTTGTTGGAGAACTAGCGGTGGGCGACTCCCAAACTCACAACATAGTTCAATAACAGCCATACAGCAAAATCTCATAACTTCATGCACACTAACAATATACATATTTTGATAAAACGATGGGTTTCAGCAGTTCATGATCTTTCCTATGATATCTTACATGGCCTACTTTTATGAAATATCACAACAATATATGAATGATGAATATGGAGGTTGCAGGGTGCTATTTTGGTGTACAGTATGTTGCACCCATCAACTGCCATATTCAGCTTAACGGCCCTCTCTTTGTCTTCCTCACTGAGCTCTCTTCTGGACTGTGATCCAAGTAGAGGTGTATTAGACCACAGGCCCCTTTAAGAATATTCACCAGCTGAATGTTAGGTCTGATCTACACTACAAAGTTAGGTCAGCTTAACTACCTTGCTCAGTGCTGTGAAAAATGTTATGCCCTGTGCAATGTAATTAAGCCGACCTTAGCCCTGGTGGAGACCATGATAGGTTGATGGAAGAACTGCCTCTCAGAGAGGGATTTACTACAGCAACAGACGAACACCTTGTGCTGTGGTGCTGTAGCATTTCTGCTGTAAATTTGCCCAGAGATAGGAAAGAACCTGTCCCTGATGTAGCAATGGGGTGGCCTTGATCATGTTTAGGTGCATCCCACAACCTCATTCTCAAGGTCTCAATTGCTATATATATATATATATATATATATATATATGGCTGTAGGGGTGGGGACAAAGAGTGAATTGACAGAATATGATGGGTTTGAGCAGTTATTTAAGACTGCAATTGTCTTCGCACAGCTGCTTCCATCGAAAAAGGGACCTATGGTTTATAGGCCAGAAGAGATGCAGGAATTCTCTGGGATCCACATCTGCTTAGTCAATTAAGGGCAGGACGATAGATAGATAGAACTATGTAGTAATACTGTACAATATTAAGAACTTATCTAACAAGGGTTGTGTTCAAGTTACCTTTGACATGGAAAATCTACATGCAGTCGTTTCTGACTCATCTTACAGTTCCTTTCCCTACAATTTGTCTCACATCTGTTATTACAGCTCTTCACGCCTAATAAAAATTTTACCAGTCATTTGTTTCCATATTAGCATTAATTTTCCTTATAGTTTGCTGCTGTGGTCATGTGTAAGATACACTGTGCTTATCCAGACACAGTCAGCCCTGAAGGAGTGTTGTTATGAAACACTGACCTATTTTACCAGACAGATGATTGTGATCTGTGGAACAAGAGGCACTGAGAATGTGGCCTAATAAATATTTCACAAACGTTATTAGCACAGAATTGAAATGTCACCTTTAGTTCTACACTGTGTGTCATTTTCTGGTCACATACTTCAGCTCATTGTGCTAATAATTTGATGTATACAGATTAAAAGAGAAGAGGGCAAGGTTGAAAAGTGAAATGTTGGATATTTTCTAGATAAAAGCTATTTGCTACACTGTCAGACATTCTTACCTGTGTGCCTGTATTCAGAGAAGGGCAAATGCTAATCCCAGTGCACATCTTAAGTAACTGGGCAGTACACTGGGGAGTTCCATGGGGTAAGGAAAGGAAAATATTTCTTCCAGATTGCATAGCCACTTTGCAGCTGCTATTGTAGTTTCGATCCTTGTTCCTCCCTGGAAAAAACAGAATGGGCAGTGAATATGTGTAGTCAAAGACCCACCAATTCTGCCCTATTCTACTTCCAGCCCACAAATGATCCTCATCTCCCCCACCGTTTTCATATGGTACAGTCAAAGCCCAGCTCCAAATTGCCCAGTGAGTACAGATGCCCATACGCTGTGAAGGAAGGGAGGCAGGATTTTCCCCAAGTTGTTCCTTTAAAGGGAAATTTAAAAGGCATGTTTAGCAAACTGAGGGAATGCATGTGAGGAGGAGGACTGGGGAATGTTTACAGCCAAAATCCCTCACTTGCATAGTTCTGTAAGGACAACAATGTTTTATGTAACTAGACGACCATTTGTCAAAATGCTTTTACATCCCCATTCTAAATCAGTTAAGCAGCAGCAAGTAATGAACAAAGTTAAAGGAACATGGTTGTCTTGAAATCTAGTCAATTTCAAAAAATGAGCTACAAGTAATTTGAGGTACTACCTGTGCCTCAAATTCCCCCTGGTTTATTTTCCTGATGTTCTACGAAAGAGCCACACAAACAAAAAGACATTGTCCTAACAGTCCAGTCCTACTTTACACATGTGTATAGTGTTACTAGGGAAAAATGAATCTGCCCATAAACAAAGTGCTGTTATTATAGGCAATGTTGGTAACCATTTGTTATTAAGGTTGCCTGACACTTCCAATTATAAGAGCCTGTTTTCAGTTGCTTATAACTTTGCCAAACTGCAGCTGTTTGGGCTGAAATTTTACATGCGGGGTATCTGATTCAGGATGATTTTATTTATTTGTTTGTTTTATTATTTTCTGCCAAAACAGTTCAGACATTGCTAAGAATGAGGTTAAGGAAAAAATACATAATTTTGCCCAGGCTAAAAACATCAGTGACTCTTTCTTTGATAAGCTCTAGTTCCTCCGTGCTTTGGAACAAAGACTTGAAATATGGCTGGAGGGTAACCTTTATGGCAGGGATGTGCCTTTAACCATCCTCGTGAAAATCCACCAAAGTTTGGCCAAGTTACAAGCCTTTGAAAAATCACAGTTTGCACATGCTCAGTAGAGACCTGGTAGAGTTCAGTTAAATTCCCTTACGATTTTATCCATGCCTGGGACTGAGCAGGGCTTTCCCTGCCCCGCTGCTCTGGGCGATACTAACTCTGAGTCCAGGCTGTGGAACTGAGAGCAAGAAGCATGTCTCTCCTGTGCTGTCAATGACCCTCACTCTGCTGGGCCCAGGCAGGCTAGGGGAGGAAGTTGCCTGATTTGAATACAGAGGAAAGAATCATAGAATCATAGAATATTAGAGTTGGAAGGGACCTCAGGAGGTCATCTAGTCCAACCCCCTGCTCAAAGCAGGACTAACCTCAGCTATATCATCCCAACCAGGGCTTTGTCAAGCCTCAGCTTAAAAACCTCGAAGGATGGAGATTCCACCACCTCCCTAGGTAACCCATTCCAGTGCTTCACCACCCTCCTAGTAAAAAACTTTCTCCTAATGTCCAACCTAGACCTCCCACCCTGCAACTTGAGACTGTTGCTCCTTGTTCTGTCAAGAAGAGCTGGACCTCAGAGGAATGGGAAGTAGAAGTAGATTGAGACAAGGAGCCAGAGAGATAGGAAAGGGATCTGGGATTGGAGGCTGGAGGTGGGGGGAAAAGGCACCTTGGAGCCAGGGAGAGAAATGGGGCTGTATGGACTGAAAGCCAGTGGGTGGAGGGAGAAGATTGAGGTCAGATGAGGAGCCTGGGGACTGGAGACTGGGTCTAGCTAAGCAAGGAGACTAAGACTGGGAACCAGTAGGGGGAAGCGGAAGGCGGGGGAGCCAGTTATAGGGGTGAGAGCTGGGACTCACTGGGCACAGAGGTTTGGACAAGGAGTGTGAGGGTGGCGGTGGGCATTGTGATTGGATAAGAAACCTAGGGAGTGAGAGAGGGACTCAGTGGGAACAGGAACTATATGGGGCTGACTGGAGGTTGGAGGGTTGGGCAGGGGAGAGACAGGTTGGACAAGGAGTCAGGAGGAGGGAATTGGAAACAGCTGGTCAAGGAGACTGGGATTGGGAATGGTTTAAAAAAAAAAGAGAGAGAGAAGAAACATTTGCCTGAATAATAGTTGTTAGTAAAACTATTACAGTGTCTTGATTTTCAAGCTGACAGTGTTACTTTGAGTTCATTGGAATATTTGAGATAAATGCACAGGGCACTTTTTAAAAGCTTTGCATTTTGTTTTGAAATCCGTACTAACTTGCTTCCCTTTTCTAGGCTTTTTTTTCCTCATTTTCTGAATGAGAGGGCAAAACTGCTAATCTCATTTGTGTTATTACTTTGTCTATTGGCTTTGTGCCATTATTTTTGCTGCAATTGAAAGGATGCTGTAGAGTAGTGTAGCACCAACCTGTGTGTCTTATGTCATCTGATGACATTTCCCAGTCAACCATAATTTGCTTTTTTGATAGAATTACAAAATGAGAATCAGTGGATGGAGAAAAAGTGGTAAATGAAATATATATTTTGGTTTTAATAAAGCATTTGGTACAATGCTCACTCTTACACTCAGAACTAATCCAAATCCACTTGTGTATGAAAACTCTCAAGTGGATAGAAAAGGAAATGAAGGACTGTAAACAAGGGGTTATAATGGCCAATTAAGAAGTTGTAGGGAAGGGGGGAATTTGTAGTGGGGTACTGCAGAGATCTGTGCTAGGTCACCTTTGACCCCATTCCTGCAGTATGATTTACACTGATAGGGCTCTGCAGGATGCCATTGCAAAGGTCACTCACACAGATCCAGCTGCAGGACTGAGGCATTGTCAGGGAGAAGGAGTAAAGAACCCATTGATGAAACTGGGATGATCCTAAACTGAGAGAAGTTACAAACACCAGTATAAAAAAACCCATACAAAGTAGAAAGCAAATCCAGAAGGTAATAATAAATTCCAACTTGGGGAGAAAAAAAATCCCCAAAAAACCTAATGCATTTGTGGGATAATTATGCAAAACACAGATATTCACCGGATGCAGAGGGAAGAAACTTGAAAAGTAGAGACTTGGGAGTGATTGTGAACAGCAGAGCAGATGTGTTAGCTATGAGATATGGTAGCAAAAAAAGGTCAGTGCACACTTAGCTTGCATTCACAGAGTCATCATGTCTCAGGACAGGAAAGTAATACTCAATCTTTATACAATTTAGGTATATTGCACCTGGAATATTGTGTTTAGTTTCAGGCACTTCCTTGCCAGAAAAACATTGACTTAGCTGTGGAGTTCAGAGAACAATAGCAGCAATCATCGAGGGACTAGAAGTGTTGACTTATGAGTAAAGAGTGAAAGAGCTTAGTTAAGCAACCACTAACACCACAATAACAATCTGCAAACATTTGCAGGGGATTAACCCCAAAAAGGATGAAGTATCATCCTGCAGAGTTAAAGTGGAATAAAAATAAGAGTATTTAGAAATTAGGAGTGGGACAATTTAGATTCATAACAAACTTCCTGACAGTGAGATCTCTTAGTCTGTGGAATAGTCTCCTAATGGAAGTGATGGGAGCCCCCTTGCTTACAAGATTTAAACATGGACTGAACAAAATATTATCAACTGTACCAGGACGATGGACTAGCAGTGGTACTGAAAAAGATAAATACTGTTATCTTGGGTTGGAAATGTGCCCTTATACAGACTACAGGAAATACCTTCAATACTGCAAATATTGAGCTAATGACCTAATCCTATTTACTTACCTAAGGCAGGTACTTTCAGTGTCATCTATGTAGGTAGGTTAAAATAAATTGGAGTAGGATAAAGTCTATGACTTTTTATATTAGAGTGGAATCCTGACATTCAATATTCAATATTGGTTCATATTTGGAAAACATGATTTTCTGTGCTCACATTATGCATGTGCAGCAGAGGGCTTTCCTAGGCATATGATGAAGATCTCCAAATGACAGGAAATGTGCTAATGCTTATAATGTGCTATTGCTTATAAACCTCTTTTTGTTTTTAAATCCTATCTTCAAGAAGGTAAATAAATCGCTAGCCACTGTTAATGTACCACGTGATGTAAAAATGGTTGTGCTCCACTGCACAAATAAACTAACAAACCCTATTCCCAGGGTTGTGCTGGCAGCGTTACTGAAATCATCAATGGAGCTGCTGAGTAAGAGAGGAAGTTACCAAACAAAAAGATGCATGTGAAGTTCAGCCCAGTTGAGGGCAACGGGGGTGGTGCGGTGGGATGAATATAAGCTGTAAAAGGACATTTTGACAGGGAACGTTTTTTTTTTATTCATGTAGTATCAGAGACTAGAAAGCAAAACCAACCTATATAATAGTAAGTACAGTGTTTCCCTTCAGACTATTACATGGGAATAAAATATGTCCATCCCTGTCCCCTCTCCAGGAATGCTGTTCTGGTCTCCACCTCACCAGGAATCCTGTTCTGATCCTTGTTTGTCTGTCCCCACTCATCCATTTGGATCCTGGGTCTTCTTGAGCTGGGGAGTTTTCCTTCTCTTAACCACAGAGTGCATGAATTGGTGACACCAGGAGTCAAGTTCTCAGTGCACTCCCCTGGGCTCCATCTACAACAGCAGACTCCCTGCTCACCAGGTCACAGCACCACTTGGCGCAGCTGCCCCTCCATCATCACAGAGGGTCATCTGGGCCAAATTTGAGTGGTGTTACAAACCCATAGGCCAGGTTGCAACACCACTCCCTTTGAAATTTGGCCCATCCACCCTCCGTAGGGAGGATCAGCTGGGTCAAATTTCAGTGGTGCTGCAACCATGGAGCCAGAATGACACTCCAGACCACTCCAGTAGCAGTCATACTGATTTAGTAGGGGACCACTGCTTAAAAGTGGTTGAGCTATGCACCCCCAGCTCCAGGGCCTATAGAACTTTGAGCAAGTGCAAAAACCTAGGAGGGCTGAGGGCATTTGACCAGTTCAGTAGGCTCAGAAGGAAGTAGAGCCAACTCCTCAGAGCCAGTGCCTCTGCCATTGTCCTGTTACAGCCTTTGAGTGTTTGCTGAGCTGTGTCTTATCTCCAGCCATTGTTTCACTTCCGATTGTTTTTTCTTACAACCTGCTATTAAACTAAATCAATATATTCATATAGTAAATATCCCATTAACTATGTCAATGTGCAGTATTAATCAGTTCTTACAGAGCAGTTCTACATCCATCCTGAGTGCCATTTACTTAACTTTAATTACATGAGTAGTCCCTGTGACTTCGTGCATATAAAATTAGGTGCATGATTAAGTTCCTTACTAAATCTGCACCCATGCAGACAAGACAGAAAGGGTAGGAGAAAGGAAGTGTTCTTCTACCCATTTTAGAAATAATGAATTTAGGTTTAAAGAGGTTACATGGCTTGCCCAACCTCATACAGGAGGCAGATTGGATATTAAATCTAGATCTCCCAGGTCCCAGTGCAGTGCCTTAACCCCAGATAAACCTTTCGCTCCACCTCCCTGATTTACAGGTGCAATAGGTAGTTAAAGGTGAAGTACTACCACTTGTATCCACAGTTTATTGCAGCATAAAACTGCAAAAATAATTATGTGTAGGTGCAAAATTAGAAAATGATATTGAAAATCAGGCCCATTGCACAAACACATGATAACATGAAGAATATTTAGGTCCCAATCCAGCATTGTTTGCATATCCAAAAATCTCACTGAAGTCCTGAGTTTTGGATTTTCACAGAATGTAGACGTGGGCCCATTGTGCTATCAACAACAATAGAAAATGACTTTTGGAAAGTAATTTTTGATCCACATAAATGAAATTTCTAACTTTCTAACTATAAGGATAGTTAAGCACTGAAATAGGCTTCCAAGGGAGGTTATGGAATCCTGTCATGGGAAGTCTAGGTTTACTTAGTCCTGCCTCAGTGCAAGGGGTTGGTCTAGATGACCTTGAAAGGTCCTTTCCAGCTTTACATTTCTATGGTTCTATAGATAGTAGTGCAGTATTGTGGGCATTTAATATTGAGTGAGTGCTCATGATAGATAGAAATAAACTATTGTATGTGAAAGGTATTACAATTATTATTTAATTCCGTAGATAATTCAAAATGTAGATATGAAAGTAACATGCACAAATACTCAAAACAAGGTCATGTTGCTAAAAGCAAAATCTTTGTCAAAGCAATCTCCTGTGATTTCTTTAATCTTCAATCCCTGGTTCAAAGAGATGTCAAGTGGTGGCATGCAGGCTGAAGCAGAAGGATGCTGTATTACTGATATTGCAACATGCATTTGGGCGTAATCTAGTTTTGGCCTTCTGTATCCAGTCTGAATCAATTGCTGGATGGTTTCTAACCAGAATAAATTCTCAGTAAAGCTGAACTGTACACAGAAGATACAGCACAAAATGAGTCTTTCGTCTCTTTTAAAATTCATTTCTGAAAGGTAAGGCTCTAGTAGCAGAAAGTCCAACCCATTAAGTTTCTGTTAGGCAGATACTTTAACATGGGAGAAGCTATAGTAAAAAAAAAGTGTAATTGACTGCTTCATGCATCTGAACTTTGAGCCTTTCTCAGATAAAAGGTCATTCATCTTATAATAGGGCAGCTATGGGCTCCTCCTTCCAGGAGAGCAACCATAGTGGTGTGAAATGATCAAAAATGAATGTTTTGAGATTTGGACTGCAGTTAGTGGAGAGTAAGATACAACGAACGGTGGGGTTCTGCTCTGAAAAGCGCCACTTTGAAAATGGCAGTGTGATGTTCCATGTTAATAGCATCCATCTGAATCTATATAAAATTTGCTCAGGTAACAAATAAATAGATTTTTTTTTTCTGGCTGCCATCCCTGCAAACTCAGCATGGGTTCTGAAAGCCAGACTGTGTTCTTTCCTTCTCACACATCATCACTAATTGTAAAGATACTGCAAGCCAGGTGAATGCTCAATTAAACTTTGGCCTCCTCATTGTCTTGACATTGTGCCCTGAGTTACATCTACACAACCCCATTGGACTTCATTGATTTTATACAGGTGTAACTAAGGTCATAATTGGACCAGAGATGTGACACAGGTGTGAACAAGAAACCAAGTTAGCTTACAGTGTCACTACTTGTATACTGCATGTAAGGAAATGTCTTCTGGTAACTGATAATTTGTACTTTAACAAATTTCAGATTGATTGCTTACTGGTCATATAGTAGGTCTGTGTGCTTGTCTGTTACTGCTTCTCTTATATGGATGCTAACAGCTCAGTCACCGCTGGCTGAAGCATACTACTTTCCAAGCTCTTTGCTTTTAAGTGAGTTTGAAAATCAAAATTACATTTTTATTGTATGTAACATTTCGTCTTGCTTCTGTTCTTCTGTAAAGATGGAGCTTGGAATTCAGAACCCCAGAAAGTAGTGAAATTAGGGGTTCTGCCAGTTAGAAGTCTACTCGTGATGGAAGACACCATTTGGGCTGCGTCTGGTGGACAAATTTTTATAATCAGTACTGAGACACATACTGTAGAGGTAAATGCTTTTACAAGTATTATTTGCATATTGTGCCATGAAACACCACTATTCTAAATAACGAAGGATAGACTTTAAGCATTAAAAACTGGTTCAGAGAACCTATAAAAACCACAGAATTCTAAGAAATGTAGTTTTGAGTTGTTTAGCTTTATTTCTGTTAGATTTCACTTCCTCTGTGAACGTCTCTTATACTGGCATTTATTGCCAATATAATTTGCATAGATTTTTGGTCAGTCTTGTTCTGTTTTCTGCCACCTTAAATTGTCATGTGACTTCTGGAACCTGCAGGATATTTTGTATAAGAACTACCTCTAAAATCCAGACCTGAGAGAGCTGACAGAGAGATAGAGAGAGATTGCTGGAAATCAGCAAGAGATGTCTACTAATTTGGAGACCAGAACTGTTAGGGTACATATATACAGCAGTTGGGAGGTGTAGTTCCCATCTTGGGTAGACATGCATGTGCTAACGCTGCTCAAACTATCGCACTACAATTAGCAGTGTAGTTGCAGTTGCCCAGGTAGTGACTCAAGCTAGCTGCCTGAGTACAATCCCTTAACGAGATGAGATAAGGAGCTTGGCTTGTTTAGCCTAACAAAATGAAAGCTGAGGGGAGATATGACTGCTCTCTATAAATACATTAGAAGGATAAACACCAGGGATGGAGAGATAAGAACTAATGTTGACCCAAGAACACATGGATATAAACCGGCCATCAAAAAATTTAGGCTTGAAATTAGATGAAGGTTTCTAACCATCAGAGGAGTGAAGTTCTGGAACAGCCTTCTAAGGGGAGCAGTTGGGGCAAACTTCCTGGGATAGTTACTATTCATCACTAGTTCATGTGTAGAAATGATAATGCCAAATCCTCATTTCACACCTTTCCTGATAAGGCACTGCCTGCCTTCTAGGGATCTTATTTTCATATGTTGTCTCAATTCATGCCTTAGCTGTGTGTGGACCTGCCTCTTCTCTGAAATCTATCTCACTTCACTTTTCCCTGCTTTTTTAAAGCACTCTTAGCCTTTATTTCTAATGCTGTTTTTTAAATGACCACTGTTGGCCCTTTATATTTTTCTGTTGGCTCTCATTCCTTCCCCCCCCCTTTTTTTCCTATGAATTGAGCTCCCTCAAATTCATTTTCTTTTAATGTAAATAATATGTTTTAATTGTAATGTTTCAGTGTGTTTCTGGAAATGTCACAGTGCCCTGAGTCCCTTTACAAGGGACAAATTGGAAAGAAAAGTTCCAGAGGGGTAGCCATGTTAGTCTGTATACAGCAAAAACAACGAGAGTCCTGTAGCACTTTAAAGACTAACAGCCCACGAAAGCTTATGCCTGCAGAAATTAAATTTGTTAGTCTTTAAAGTGCTACAGAACTCTCGTTTTTGTTTTGTTTTTTTTTATTGGAAAGAAAGGAATTGCTGTTGTATAATATTAAAGATCCCATGACACTTTGCCCAAGTGTGGGGGTTTGCCTTTGCTCAATTCTTTCCCTCCCACCACTATAATTTTTAGCATTTGGGGTCCTGTTTACCTGCAGACCTCCCACCAAAAGATGGCAGAATGTTACTATTGCTGTTGTGTCTAGACCCTGATCCTGCAGGGGTCTCTGTACAGGCAGACTCTTAAAGGATTACGACCTCACTTGTAGAGGATGAAAGTCATCATGTAAATGGAAAATAATCCTATTTTTCGGGACTTGGCTACTTGTAGACAAACTACTTTAGTTTGAAAGATTTAAGTAGAACGATCTGAAATGTGTTAAACAAACAGAAATTTTCTGTGTTTAAGGTTATGTTGCCCAAATATTGTAATTTTTTTAAAGTAGCAAAAGTCAGTCACATTATTTCATGAACAATGGGACCCATTATGTGAAGCTTGCTATGCTTGAGAAAGCATGGTTCTGTTCTTGGCACAGCTATTTAGGCCTGGAATCAGAACTGAGTGTGCACTGCGCAAGTGGGCAATCCCTGAAAAGAAAGAATTCAGCTATGCAATCTACTGTCAAAACAGTGGTGGGCTATGTCAGGCTCCACTGTTGGAAAGACCGACTGTGGCATCCAAAATGTGTTCTGCAGCACTGTTGTTGCTATAGAGTTGGAACAAGAGAGCCTGAGGAAAAAAAACATGGGCTTTGAATGGAAGGCGGAGAGGGAATGCAGTTATGAAAACAGAAGAAGGAGAAATGTAAAATGCTAAATTGAGAACTTGTGGTTGTTTGTACAAAGATTGGGGATCGGTTCAGTTTTGTCACTTAATAGCTGCCTTGCTTGTCCTATGAGCTAAATTATTTAAAGATAAAAATCAACTACTGTATTTCACATGGGTAATGTAATCAATGTAGATGCCAGCAGCTACTTTCAGTACAAAGATTTATGCACCGACAAAAGAATGTCCAGGTTTTTGGTGCATTCCTGCTCCTACTCTGTTAGAAGACCGTTTGGTTGAGAAGAATGGCTCTTTTTGTGCACTCCCTATGTGACTGAGAGCATGGCAATTGATTTTTTTTTCTAGATGTCTCAGATAACTATGCAAACAGAAGCACACACTATGTGGGAGTTTAACGAATTAGCTGGTAAATACAGATGAGCTAGAGACTCCTATGAGAATTGTTTGCTATTGTGCTAACAGAATCATGTTCCTGCTCATGGTCAGAGTAGAACACTGCAGAGATGGTTCATTTCTTAATTTTCTATCATTAGTTTAATTATCTGCCTGATCCAAAGCCAGAAGTCTGGCAATGTC
The DNA here is from genome assembly GCF_026122565.2 of Emydura macquarii macquarii. Taxonomy (NCBI): domain Eukaryota; kingdom Metazoa; phylum Chordata; order Testudines; family Chelidae; genus Emydura; species Emydura macquarii. Next base: position 214,645 of record NW_027132200.1, read on the forward strand.
AGTGTTTTTTGGATCAGTCCCTAAGAGGATTTAATAACACACATTTGGTCATGATAATAGTTGTGTGTGATACTATGAAGCAAAAGATCATTATTTTAAAGCCAGGATTATCATGAAATTTTTACAAGTACTATGAATGTATCGGGAAATTCACTCATAAGAAGGATGAGCAGCTTTCCTCATGGCTCTGTCTGCAATGTGACGAACATCTCTAACTCTTGCTCTATTAGACAAATTACACATTTACACATTTAAATTGGGTATCTTATTTAAGAAAACCTGAGATGAGGTAAGATAGAGAGTGTAAGGAATGGGAAAATATACAGTATCATGCATCATTGTTCCAGTTTTTCTATGCTACTTGAGTAAAAATGTAACTGTAAAATAATAGATATAAATGCATACAGCCTTTTAGATGCTCCCCCTGCCTTTTAGAGTGTGGTTACTAGTAAGGCAAAAAGGTAATACAGTTTGACTCACCAGAAGTGAGAATGTGAGCACAAATTAATAGCCAAAGAGACATTTTCTTTATTCATTTACTATAATCCATGCACGTTAAGAATATTAAAGTTCCTTAGGAAAAAAAAATCTTCTCCCTCACAAAAACCTACTAAACAACAAACATAAAAATAGGAATAGTAAGAGAAGATAGATTATATTCTGTTCTTTTATGCTGGTGTGGATTTCACTGGAGTGGATTTATTGGATTTCATTGGAGTGGATTTCTGGAGTGATTTCATTGAACTACGTGGAGTTATAGTTTACACTAATGTGACTGAAAGGAAGGATGACCCACTAGCAGGGGAATTGGAATACCCAGTTTCAATTTTGTATTCTTCCACAAACTTTCTGAGTGACTCTGGGCAAGTCACTTAGTGTATCTGTAGCTCAGTTTCCCATCTGTAAAATGGAGATGATAAAACTTCCCTACCTCACAGAGGTGTTATGAGGATAAATATATTTAAAATTGTGAGGTGCCCAGATACTATCATGATGAGGGCCATAAAAATGTCTAAAATAGATTGAGAAAAGAATTTGACCTGATGTGAGTAGTCTTCAAGAAAGGTGTGGATTAGCTGCTGACACTAAATGAGCAGAATATAATACAATCTGGTTAAGAATCATAAACAGGGAACGTTTATTTTTAAAAAGTGAGAATTAAAATTAAGAGTGTATCTCAGTTATGTGAGACATTAGAGCAGTTATTTGCTCTTAAATCCTTGAGGCTGAATTTATGCAGGGGAGGTATTTGTCATTTATGTATTACAGGGATTCTTTATCTTATAAGAACAGCTGAATATACTCCAGTAAGCAGCCTGCTAGCATAACATGTAAAAAACCCAACTATCTGTTACTTCAAAGATGATTCACTTATAATGGTGAAGAGGAAACAAGTTCCAAATGTTTTGGCCAAGCTTCACTTTTAACTATTGAACCGCTTCAATTACACATAAGAGAGGTCCCTCTAATACCTTAAAGACAGGACACAGAAAGGGTTCTGCCTCGTAATGGAAACTTTGCTGGAGCCAGGGGAGAGTTCTTGTAATTGGCCAAAGCGTTTGCTCATTTCAGGAGTAATCATTGCATCACTCCTGATTAAAGTGTCAATGCACTGTTTGAACAGTAATTACATTTCTCTAGTAAATAAATGATCTCAGTTAAATTAGCTGTCTTGCATTCTGATTGATTTAAAAGTGACATGGGCTTTCCATATAATCCTGTGAACACGCTGGACACAGTGCAGGGCCTGCCTTCAAAGGAAGATGAGAGCACTCGCCACTCTGGCAAGAGGCACACATCACCTTAAAGGACCAGACTGTTAAATTACTAACATTTATAAAGCTCACAAACATACCTTAATCAAAAAGAAAGCAATAATACTACATAAGACTTACATATTAATGTTTGTAATTGAGCAAGTAATGATGTCTTTAGGTCCTTAAATAACAAAGCTTTTAAAGATTTATTTGTCCCTAATCTCACATCCATTTTACTCGGTGGACACATAAAATTCAATAAAGACCAGAAAGAAAATCCTTGATATTATTAATAGCATTTTATCTCTTTGATAAAGAAAATGGAGTAATTGAGTTCCCCACTGAACTCTCCAAGGGTTAATGTTTGTAAATCTAGGATTTTCATCCTGTTTCACCTTCTTCTTCATATGGGGTGTCCTCTAAAGCAAGGGTGATTGAGTGAATTTTCCACTGGCCGTATTAAATTTGACACTTTCTAATGTGGACTTTTGCTCAGATACCTTTTTTTTTTTTTTGAGGGAGTTCAGAATTTTCCCAGTGACAGCATAAGCTACATGGGGATTTTTTTTACATATTTTTATGATTAGGTGCTAGGTCATGTTATAACCACCAATTTTACACTATAATAGACTATTTCCTGCTATCTGTATTTAGTGCCATGAAAGTCTGAGGCCATATTTTCAGTATTGGTGTTTATGTACATCATAATGATATGCAAACCTTGAACTTGTTTAAAAAAAAAAAAGTTAACTGAATGTTTTGTTCAAACAGAAGTTTATAGGAGAGATTATTCCTAGGGACTGTCTTTTAGTTCTGTCTTTGTACAGCACCTAGTGGAGGGGACCCTCGTTTGTGAGTAGGGCTCCTAGACACCTGGGTAATACAAATATTAATAACTATTAATACTTAACAATAATGGTTGGATCCCTGGAGAAAGATGTTTATTATGGTCACCACTTGGCAGATTAGTAATGCCACTGTGTGAAGTATGAGAGAGATTGAGATGAAGGGATTAGTAAGGATGTGTGTGGAGAACCTAGGCCCTTCAAAATGATTGGGAATCTTTTCCCATCTACTGGTAAAATGGGGCAGGCACAGAAACCCTGTCCCAAGGAGATTCAGGGCAATTGAAGCTCCTAGCAGAAAGCAAATTCCCACCCGGGAAGTTAAGGATACACCAGGAGAAGTTATTGTGACTGTTTCAATCTCATTGCAATGAAGTTGTGTTCTGCCTTCCAAGTGAGTGTTTCTCTGTCTGTGCATTCCACCCAAGCCTCGGCCATGTTTACACTAGGGAATCTTACAAAATACCCTATTGGTGTGAGCTCTGCTGCAGATTTAACTAACATGGTAGCAAAAATAAGTCCCGTCTCAAGAGCCTTGTCTGTACTTGCTTTCCCATTGGAGCTACAATATAGAAATGCAGAATTCCTATTAAGTAACAACTGATAGCAAATTTAAATTTCCAAGATGTATTCAGATGTGGGGCTATAAAGCTTTACTGGCAAGAGTTTGGGATACTCTCCATAATAGTTATGCAGTTTTTTCCAAAAGAAGTGGCAATGAAAACTAACACCATATATGCAGTAGAATAAGGAACCAAAGGTGGAACAAAAGGATCAGCCTACCAGCACTCTGCACAGAGAATAAAGGCATCTTTCCTACTCTGAGGAGTTCATAAGTACAAATGAATGCTATCTATCATTGGTACGTCTGTTACAGATCCTTTGTCTTTGTTTTTTTTATAGCGCCATTTTGAAGCTCATCAAGAAGAAGGGATGGTGATCTCGCACATGGCTGTTGCAGGAGTTGGAATCTGGATTGCCTTCACATCTGGATCTACTCTCCGCCTGTTCCACACTGAGACACTGAAACACCTCCAGGACATTAACATTGCCACTCCTGTTCACAATATGTTGTCAGGTAACTGCATTATACAGTCATATTTTTGTTTTGGCTGAGTCACTCTCCTGTTGTTCTACTATAGTATCTCATCCATGTGGACCTGGACTGGAACCCCAGTATCAAATTTTTAGGGCTTGTCTACACTTACCTCGGAGATTCGGTGGCAGTCGACCGGAGTTATGCAAACTACGCAAAAAACGTGCGTAACCCCCGTCGACTTCCGTGCTTTTGTTCTGTGCGCCATCTTCACTGCACTGCGGTTCCCGTCAATGCAGCGCTATGTCACTTGAGAAGGTGGTCTTAATACGTCGATTTCTGAATCGACTGAGCGGGTCTTCACTGATGATCCAGATAAATCTATCTGACAGCAGCGAATTTGCTGCCGTCAGTGAAAACTTAGCCTGGGTCTAAACTGTATCTAGATCACAACTATGCAGTTTGGGTCTATCTCTCTTGAATAGATGGGTTGTCTGTATGTCAATATCAGCTGTGAGAGTTAACAAAAAGACAGTCTATTAAGAAACTAAACAGCAGGATTCATACATTTCAGTTCACTGTGTGCTCTTGAGAGCAGGGTATGCAGTGAATTCCCTACACATCCACCATTCCCATTACAGGACATAGAGAAAATATTAAATTGCATGTAGAAGGTCAGTTGTGGACTCCTATTTTGTCCTATTTTGTAGCACTGTGCAAGAAGATTAACACAATTTGTTGGGGAAGAGCCAACCCATCTTTTGTAAAGGGAAACCATACCTCACCAATCTATTAGAATTCTTTGAGGTGATCAACAAATGTATGGACAAGGGTGATCCATTGGATATAGTGTACTTGGACTTTCAGAAAGCCTTTCACAATGTCCTTCACCAAAGGCTCTTTATCAAAGTAAGCAATCATAGGATAAGGGGGAAGTTCCTCTCATGGATCAGTCGCTGGCTAAAAGGCAGGGAAACAAAGGGTAGGAATAAATGTTCAGTTTTCAGAATGGAGAGAGGTAAATAGTGGTATCCCCCAGAGATCTGTATCAGGACCAGTTCAACATATTCATAAATCATATGGAAAAAGGGGTAAACAGTGAGGTGGCAAAATTTGCAGACAATACAAAATTATTCAAGATATTTAAGTCCAAAGGTGACTGTGAAGAGTTACAAAGGGATCTCACACAATTGGGTGAGTGGGCAACAAAGTGGCAGATGAAATTGAATATTGATAAATGCAAAATAATGCACACTGGAAAACATAATCCCAACTATACATATAAAATGATGGGGTCTAAATTAGCTGTTACCACTCAAGAAAGAAAAGTTGGAGTCATGGTGGATAGTTCTCTGAAAACATCTACTCAATGTGCAGTGGCAGTCAAAAAAGCTAACAGAATGTTGGGAATCATAGGAAAAGAATAGATAATAAGATAGAATATACCATAAAGCCACTATAAAAAATCCATGTTATACCCTCACCTTGAATACTGCATGCAGTTCCGGTCACCCATCTCAAAAAAGATATATTAGAATTTGATAAAAGTATGGAGAAGGACAACAAAAATGTTTAAGAGTGAGGAATAGCTTCCATATGAGGAGATATTAAAAAGACTGAGACTTTTCAGCTTAGAAAACACAGTTAAGCAGGGACATGATAGAGGTCTATAAAATTGTGACTGGTATGGAGAAAGTGAATAAGGAAGTATTATTTACTCCTTCACATAAGACAAGTACCAGGGTCATCCAATGAAATGAGTAGGCAGCAGGTTTAAAACAAACAAAAGGAAGTACTTCTTCACACAACTCGCCATCAACCTGTGGAACTCGTTGCCAGGGGATGTTTTGAAGGCCAAAACTATAATGGTGTTCAAAAAAAAATTGGATAAATTCATTGAAGGATAGGTCCATCAATGATTCTGCAGGAATGCAACCCCATGCTCTGAGTGTCCCTAGCCTCTGATTATCAGAAGCTGGGAGTGGACGATGGGATGGATCACTTGATGTTTACCTGTCCTGTTCATTCCCTCTGAAACACCTGGCCTTGGCCACTGTCAGAAGACAGGATACTAAGCTAGATGGACCATTGGTCTGACCCAGCATGGCATTCTTATGTTGTTAATAAAGACAACATGTTTGAAATGAAAGGATATGCTTGCTTTACAAAACATATCATTCACCTGTGGAATGCACTACCAAAGCTTGTTATTGAGACAAATAGCACAGGACTCAAACTGGCAAAGCACTTGCTTAATTTTAAGCATGTGAATAGTCCTGGTGAAGTCAGTGAAACTACTCACATGCTTAAAGTTAAGCCTGTGTTTAGTGTTTTGCAGGATTGGGGCCCAATAAGCTTAGTAAAAAACATTAGACACCTACATGAATAAAGTTACAAGAGCTGTCCACCTACATGCTTCAAGGCAAAAGCTGGTCACCAGTTGCTGTCAGGAGGAATTTCTCTGACCTCACTATGACCTCCCTGCAGTGGTATAGTACTACATAAGTAGGTGCATTGCAGGAAGTTTGTGCCTTCCTTTGAAATATCTGGAAGTGGCCACTGTCAAAGGCAGGATATCATGCCAGGACAATTGGTCTGTTTAGTTCAGTATGCCCAATGGGTAGCTAGAGATTCATGTAAGGGAATCCAAGGGTGGCATAAAGCCCCTGGCTTCCAGGTGCCTGGCACAGGGGTTGTCACAAATTGGCAGGCTAGCAGTCTGCTCAAATATATCCACCAGGAACAGAACACCAGGAACAGAACCAGCCCTCACTTGTCCCAGGAATTGGGGGACTGCAGAGGTCAGTGGTTTACAGACATCTTTGACCCCACCCTACAAGGTTCCTTTGCTGAGCTTGACTGCATCTGAGAATCAGATTATTTGTCTTGTTAGAACTGAATAGTGGATAGCACAATAAATTACACAGTCCATATGTCACTGTACATTTGGTCTTTTCCACCAGGAGGCTATCAATAATAAAAATTAATTCTGAAATAGCCCACCTGATAACCTCTCAAATTAGAATAGCTTTGCCCATATTTCAGAAAGGTGCATGTAAAAGTATATATATACACATGCACAAATTACACACAGGCACCCTCATTTGTGTTTGTCCATCGCATTATATCTGAGCCTCAAATCACTGAAGCAACATGCATTTTTGCATGTATCTCTTTCCAGATAGGGCAATTAGTTAGTGATTACTTTTCCTAATATTTTTTGGTTATAATTTGATGGTGTTTCACCGCACAGTGTGAGATGCAAAAGGAGCACTGCATGCAGAACCTCTACTCTTTATACAACAGGCTGCTAGAATTACGGCTAATCCCTAATCATAATTTCATTAAAGGTAGCTATTCTCTTTTCTTACAACAACATCTTGGCAGTTAAACCTGTTCTGAAAATAATTATTTATAATAAAAAGATTGTATTTCCCCTTGTAACAATTAAAGTGGAAACCCAATTTAATTTTTTTAAACACAAATGCAATGGTTTTATTATACAAAATAAAAAGTTGAAGACCCTACTTCAAATGCTCTTTTGTTTGTGTAGGTTTCTTCCTGTGACCCTATGGGATTAAGATAATGTGTTAAACCATGTGCCACATTCACAACTACACAGCTGTATCAACTGTAAAGTTTATAGATGCTGGTAAAATAATAGTTTTAAAACAGAGATTTCATGAGTTAGGAATGAGATATGTAGCCTCTGTATTGACTATAGAAACGCATCAAACCTGGAGTGTTCCAGGATTCCTGAAAAGAAAGAGGGGAACTGGCTTTGGAAGCAGGGTTGGCTATTTTCCTGGGAAAACTAATTTAGGATAGCACACTGGTAAATACTAGTTTAAACCCAGTTTAAATGGGAAACTGGGAAAAATAAAATAATTATTAGAATTTACTAGTGAAAATTACTGGAAAATATTTAGCGATTTGTTTTTTTTTTGTTTTTTTTTTAGTATATATAATATTGAAATATTGAAAACTGAAATCTGAGTAATGACGTGTAACTTCCTTGAGAAAATACTGAACTAAAATGTAAAGACATTCTGATGTTTGGTATTATATTACATATATTAGTATTATGCCTACAGCAGTTTTACTTTTTATTTGTACAACCTTAAATTAATCTCCAAATCTCCTGCTTTGTGTAATCACAATTTGAATATGAAACTAAAATGTAAAGTATAAATGTAAATCTAAAGTGTAATGTGGTGTGCATTAGTGAAGCAGTTTTAAAAATAGAAAATGCCTTGAACTGGAATTAACTAGTTTTTCCCGTGGAGGTAAAAGCTATGATTTTATCTGGTAAAAACAACCTCTGGTAAATACCAGGCCATCTCTGTTTGGAAAGCAAGCAGGAGAAGGTTTTGACACCAAGGTGGTAGTGAACACTTGGAAGAGACAAGGGAAGTCTTTTGCTATGAAAGAAGAAGCAAAGGGGAAGGACTTACACTTAGGAAAGGAAGTAGGAGCCTGGGAAGTGCCAGAAAAGGGAAAAGCAGAGGGAAGGGAGGAAGAGACTTAGGCTATGTCTACACTACAGCTTATGTTGTCATTACCTCTCTGAGTGACATAAATTACATTGGCATAAGCATCAGTGTGGACATAGCACAGCTTCTCTCGCTGGTGTAGAGCTTCTCCCACTAACATAGCTACTGCTGCTCAGGGGGGACTGGAGTAATTAAGCCAAGTGTAGAGCTCTTTCCTGTTGGCTTTGAGCAGCTCCATTACAATGGTGCAGTGTAGCAGTGTCCTTAGAAAGGAGATTTCAAGAGAGGTTGGACATGAACTGGCCATGAGGAGGAGGGAAGAAGTGGCAGAGCTGGCCATGATGCAGGTTCCACAGGGAAGGCGAAACTTCTATGGGGAGATTGACATCTCCTCAATTATTCACATTTCATTAAGTGTTTGGAAACAATTATTGGCCAAAGTAGAATACAGGAATTTAGCCTGCAATCTGGCTTCATGCCTCTCGGCAGTGGAATTTAGGCTCGTGCCTGTTATTCATTTATTTCCAGTCTGTCTCCGTGTCAAAGCTCTCCCAGTCCAAAGTGTTTTAATGGTATTAAAAATGGGGCTTCATTTTAATTTCCAAATCTCCCTATTTGTAGGTAAAGATGATATTCAAATCACTTGCACCCATGTGCCCCCAAATGCAGTTTAGCTCAGCACCAGGGATGGGGAAGATGGGGTGCTGCTTTGATTTGAACAATGATCAGCTTTATGACACTGAAAATATTTTTGTTTCTTAAACAGAATAGTAGATACAATTTTAGATTTTAAAAATAAAACCCCTTCTTACCTACTTACCATCTCACCCTACCTATTGTCTATTGCATTAGCTTCAAAATAAAGCTCCACTGTAAATGGTGTCATTAATATCTCTTCATTTTTACAGTGCTCAATTAAGAATCTATTCTAAATTGCATGTAACTCCCACAGTGAAGACTGGTTACTGAATTTTCTTCTTGCTTTATGTTTAAATGGGCCATTCCGTTTAATTTGTCCTATTTCGGCAAAAGAATAAGGATCAGCGTAAATAAAAGATTAACACTAAGTTAATATTTCCTGCAGTGGTGCAAAGAAAGTATTGACTCCCTCGTTGAAAATGCTTGTTCACTATGTGTGTAATGAAAAAAAAGTCTTCTTGAAAATATTTAGTTTAAGCTGTCATTGCCATGGTAATAAAAGAAGCTGATGAAATTGATGTAATTGACCAGCATTTTCCTGTAAAAGAGTTTGGGCTATTTTTATATCCTCTGGTGTAATTCTCAGAACTGTAGGGGGTTTTTTTCCTTACAAAAACCTCTCCTGTGAGCCAAAAGGTTTTTTAAGAGTGCAAATTGTACTAACACTACAATAGAGTTCATTTGAAACATGAAATGCATTTGTTATTCAGTAGCAGTTCTTGGATCTGTGAGCATGATCCCACAACATTATAACCAAAAAGGTTAAAAGAGAGGGAAGTAAGTGGTTTGCATAATAAATTTGATCAGAGCCTTTTACAATTAAAAATAAAAACAGCCAGAGAACACATCAGACTATGTGTATTTTGGCAGCTAAAAAGGAGTGGAGTGAAATGACTGTATGTTTAGAAGATCTGTATTACAATGTGTTGTACTGAGAAATGTTTAGGGCTGCCTGGTCATTTGATTCATGCTGTGCATCCAGAGCTTGGATGTGTGCTGTGAGGGAACATTTATATTTCAAATGGAACAACCCAGTTAATTGTATACAGTTTGACAGAGGCTCATTGACATGCAAAAAGAAGAGTGAGTAAAAGCTCAGGGTTTATTGAATTCGGGGATGAGAAGAACAGGGGAAGAGGTCAGTCTAAAAATCCTCCTAAGGTGCCTTTGGAAGAGAATGTTTGCTAGATGAAGAATAGACCCCACTATCATAACAAGTCTATCAAGAAGCTGGACTCGTCGGATCAGATTCTCAGCAGCATGAAGAAGCTGTAAAACAAACTTAACTGACTACCTGGGGATTTGCTGTGATTCTGCTCTTCTTTACATCAGTAGATCCATTGTGGTTAATGGAGTTACATTTACTGTAGAACCAGTGGGAGTGAGAGGAAAATCAGTATCCTTTTGTCTGCTCCTATTGCTCCAGGAGGGAAGGGTCACTCTGAATTACAGAAGTCAGCTGAAGTAACATAACACAAAGTAACTTAGCATTAGGTTTTCACAACTGTATTGCCATGTGAACACAGCCTTGAATGTCATGGCCTGCCCTCCCTGCCACAAAGAATGGTCTTGTTCTACCGTGGGAAAGGTAACATAACCTACTGCAGAGTGCAGGGTAATACAAGAGTGAAACATGGAGGAAATGGCAGGGGAAAGGATTGTCTCTAGAATAACTACAAGACAGCAGAATTTAATAACAGAAAAGCAGACAGAGCCCATAACAAATAAGGACCAATAATAGTGGTGTGTTTTTCTCCATCTGGTACATTGCTAGAGAGGCGTCTGATGACTTTTAGTTGAGGAGGGCGGTGCCAGGGGAGAGGAGATCTGTAGTGGAAGGCGGTAGTCCCATGTTCTTGGGAGCTCCTGAATACTGCCATTTATGGGCTGGATTTTGGTTGTATTCTGGCCTTTTAGACCACCTATGTGACACAAAAAGAACAAGAATAAGCCATCCAAGAGTTCCTTTGGCACAGGAGAGCTCTCAGCTGACGTTAAACCAGCACTCCTCGACCTCAGCCCCAGAGGGGCAGTGGTCTGAGCATGCCCCACTTTAACTAGTGCAGAGTTCACTGTTGTTTAAACATATAGTCATCTGACATAACTTAGAGCATCTCCTAGGTTACTTCGATTTATGCTGGGGCTCAGTGCAACACAGATTTACCCTGGGAATCAGGGAACCATAAATGGCCTCCTGATAGATCCCTTTCTCTGCTGCTGGGTCTATGTTTTTAATGCAGTTGAGTAGATAGGAGTGGATTAGACTGATGAAAGGGGTGACCTGGTGTGGGGAAAAGGTGATGCTGGGAGGACTGTCAGTTTCTAAAATACTGGAAAGTTTAAAAATAGCAATTGTTTTAATCACAAAATACCAGCAAACACAGTGGGGGTAGAACCCAGGATCTTCAGCTCCGTACAGCCCCGCTACCACAATAGCCAAAAGAACAACCTCTTTAATTGGCAACAGAAGTGGGCTAGTAGCCTCTGTGGGAAAGACACTAGGGGTGACATGAGCACGCATCTCTTGCCAGTATGTTATATATGTTCCCTATCAGGGCTGAATGTTTTTGGTCCGCAGTTCAAATAGGCAACTTTGCAACAATCCCTGTCACAATTCATGTGGTCTACTTAGGGCATGTATACGATGATTCCTCATTCAGAAGGTTTTTTAAAGTATTGCTAATTAATAGTCATACTATACACAATCCACATTTTTATTATCGAGCTTGTACTTTTTTCATGATCATGCTTATTTTATTGTTCAGTAAAGAACACAAATATTTAAATATCCTCAAACCAAAGAGTTTCCTAGGTGTAATACAGTCTGTCCTTTTAGAGAGATTCTGCTGACCCTCAACTATCTTTTCTTTGTGCTTATGGATGATGACGGGTTACCTATTTAACAAATGGGCAGTTTCCGTTCTTTATCCTCTAACATTATGAGTGCGTTTCCTGGAAACTGATGAGAAAGAGAGACAAAGGAAAACGGTTTCCTCTCCACAGAAAATAAAGTATACTCATTTGTGTTTAATAAACCTCACTATTGTTAAATGGTTTTTTTTAATCAAGTTGCCATCCTACAAAACAGTAAAGATAGGGAGAGACATTAGGGTAGCCTGATAAAATAAGCAGCCCTGTAGGGTTTTTAGTCAGCTTAATTTCCAGGTTGGGCCAGATCCTGCAGCAGAATCTGTGCAGGTGCACCCTTGCGTAGAACTGACTGCAGACAGCTGTGTGTGGGGGCAAAAGTTTCACTTACACATATCCGGTTGCAGGACTGGGTTCAAAGACTGATAGCTGAGGAAGATCAAGACTGAGTCTCGAACCTACAAAAACAGAGTAAATGAAACTGTTCATAATGTGTACAATTAACCATGTCCATAAGTCTTTGCAGGATCAGGTTCTTATTAAGTTTATTAGTTTAACAATTCCATTAAGAACTAGTGTAAATTCATCTGAGAGATTTCATTTAAAACAGAAATAATAATATTTAGCTTTTATATTTATCACCTTCTGAAGACGTTAATGTGGGTGTCTAGTTGTTGTGGTTTTGGTTGTTTTTAGACAGAACACGTTAAATTGATCAGAAGCCATTGCTTGTTTGCATTTGTTTTCCCCTAGAATAAAATAAATACATTTTAAAAGTGACAAATTTGCACACCAGAGCAAGATTGCAAACCTTATTTTGCAAACAACAAATACAACTTTTTAATGTGTGTCTTTAGTTATCATATGTTGCTATAAGGTATGTAAAAAATATGTGTTCACATGCAGATGTTTCCTGCTTTCCCAAGATTTCAAAGCAAGCACTATTCCTTTTGACCTCACTTTCAGTGGTTTATGCATAAGGTTATGTTCTATATATGAGACTCTCGGTTGCTTGCAAATCAGATGCTATTTTCACATATGGAAACAATAATATTACTTCACAGGTGCAAATTACCAGATGGAATTTGCTTCAAGGCTAGAGTGTGAAGACAGGCATTGATTTTTTTTTCCATTGTTGAACACCCTAAAAGGCATTGCAGATATTAAAGATATGAAGACCCCATTACTGCAGTGCCTAGATGCACAAAACTAGCACTGGAATTTTACCTGCTTAAGAACAGTAGCATTGGATCCAAAAATATTCTATTTTGGAACATTAGCATGTTTGCATTACAGATAAGCTAAGCCACAAAATTCAGATTCTGCTCTTGAAACCCCCCAACTTCAGAGGTGTTTGGAACCAAGGATTTGTTTCATTTTAGTCTATTCTATAAAGATATTTGTCAAATTTGGAAATCTGGAATCAGTTTTGTATTTTGAAATGTTCTCAAGTTCAGGGGTAACTAGAAATGATTTTGGTTTGTTCCCATCCCAAGACTGAGCCTAATGAAATTGTGCAATTGTGAAAATCATAATTAGAATACAGAAACATCTGTATAGTATCTGAGAACTCAAGCAAAGCTAATATTAGGAGATGTGAGTTTGGTTTGGTGGGCACCATGTATAATACTTCCCGTTCTTTACTTACTAGGTTCTTTGTTTCAATAAGGAAATGTGTTGGTTTATTCATCTGTTTTTATTTGCCTTCACTTTCACAAACAGATCAAGGCTGTAGCCTGTGGTATCATTCTGGGATATGATGATTTTTCCTCTTATAGATGTTTTCCATTCTCCATTTTCACCCAACTGCAGTCACTTTAGTGCCATCTACCCTCTGACTGTAAGGGTAGAATTTTCAGTCTCCTTCAAGGCTGTCCCTCTGATCAGCTGTGAAGGAACACACTTGCATACTCGCCTTTAGAAATCTAACACATCTCCTCATTAATATTTCAGCTAAAAATATTAAGCTTTTACAAGACACATAATAATTTACTTGTAGACATAGGACTTTAATTGTATGCTAAGATGACTTCTTATTGTTTGTTATACCAGGGAGAGAGGGAGAGAGAGAAAAGCTAATATTATGGATTTTTTTCATTATACCTGATTTATATTTGTAAGTCGGGCTGACTACAGCCATTAGATGTTGTTTTATAAGGCCTTACTGTTTCTCATCATATACACATGCTTTTTGATGACTATTTTCTCTCTTTTGTCCTTATACATTCTAACATGCCTTTTCCCCCAGTGCTTTGGGTTTTATACTCCAGACTTTCAATTCATTCATCAAAATCTCCTATTTAGTGCTTAATGAATAAATCTGAAGCCATTTTGCTCTATCATACTTTCTTACTCCAGATAGCTGAAAAATCCATGCTAGTGCTTTACAAAAGAGAGACAAATTATAAGGACCAGCAAGGAAGGGAACAGTGTAGGAATGATACCAATGGGGTGGCCAAACCGTGGCTCATGAGTTACATGTGGCTCTTTTACACTTGAAGTGCAGCCCGTAGGCCCCCACCCATTCTTCACCTACCTGACTGGGGTGTGGAGCTCGGAGCTTCTACCCTGCGGCACGGGGGTGGGGCTAAAGGATTCTGCCCAGCAGGGATGAGGGATTTTGGGAGGTCAGTAAGTTTGGCCATAGAATAAAGTTTTTACATTGTCAACTGTAAAATAATGTAGTGTAATGTCGTCCTATATTCTCAGTATTATGTTCTATCCTTTTCTATATGTAACCCAGCTTTTTTTGATCACGACTCCACACAGAGCAGAGGTTTTAATTGAACTTTCCACAGTGAAGACCAAGTGTTTCTTCCTAAGCGGTTACAGTTAATGTAGAACCCAGCAATGTGTATAAATAGGCCATGTTGTTCTTTTTCATGTGTGTTCTACATTTGTCAAGGCTGAATTTCATTAGTCATCATGCTGTCCATTCACCTAATTATGTTAGGGCCCTCTGGAGTTGTCCACAACCTTCTCACGTAATCATCGTATTAAAAATGTCATGTCCCATGCAGATTTCACTTTCTCACTCTTCACTGCTTTTCCAGAACATCACTGAATATATAAATCAACACTGAACCTAATATGGAGCTTCAGGGAACCCAGGCCAACCCTTTAGTCTCACTCTTTGCTTCTGTCTCTTAGCCAGTTTCTAATTTATGGCAGAACTTCACCTCTTGTTACAGAACTTCTTAGTTTCCATTTATGAGGGAGTTTGTTAAAGGCTTTTTGAAAGTCCACGGACATTGAATCAATCAGTTACTTTTCCAGTCCCTCCCCCCATCCCCAGCTATGAGGATTTTGAGCAATCCCAAAGTACACCAAGTTATTACAGAAAAGTAGAAAAATGTGCAGTTATTCTCATGAAGTATGGACTGTTGAGGATTGAACTCAATATAACACTGTAGCCTTGCATAATTCTATAGAAGATTGTGTATTTTATAGTATTTTGTATTATAATGTTGCTACAGAGAATATGTAAAAGTAGCTTGTTTGTAAAAGTAATACATAGCTGCTTTCTTTCCACTGTAAGGTAGGGGTTAATAAGAAAACACAAGCTAAATTACAGCATTTCTTCATTTCATGCGGGTTATATGGCATGCAGGTAAAGTTTCAAAGCCTTGCTTCAACAAGATATTTAAGCTTCTGCTTAAACGTTTTGCTGAATCAGAGCCTATAACGATGTAATTATGTGCAGTTTGCTGTAAGTTACCTTTGCCAAATAGAGGTTACGTCTGTTAAGTAATGCAGCTCTCTCTGAACTTCACAGGACAGCAACGTGTTTCTGTGACCAGCCTGCTGGTGTGCCATGGATTATTGTTGGTTGGAACTAATCTGGGTATTATAGTAGCACTACCAGTGCCTCGCTTGCAAGGAATTCCAAAAGTAACTGGTGAGTAAAATTGTCCATTTTGTATGATGGTATGCGGAAGACTGACTTTTCAGTACATTATTTAGTCAATGAATCAAGTAAACATGTAAAGTTTTGTATATAGTATAGACATGGTTTTGAGCTTTTTTATAAAAGTATTTGTTAATCGTAATTAATTTTGCAGTATATTTGTAACATATTTCTATTGTCTTCAGTGTTGTTTTTGCTTTAAATCAGCATCCACCACTACAACTGTTTGTTTTTGTTCTTTTGAGGAGAAGAATGGGACAGAGGTTAGCTCTTCAAGCCATGTGTTATGGAGAAGACATAGCCTCTGTGTCTAAAATTGCAACAGCCTTTCCATTATGAAGAGGAATGTTGCTATCCTCTACAATTTTTTGGAAATGTCATATCAAAATGCAAATTGGCATGTGGGTAGGGGAGGGGAGTCAGAGGAGATGTTTATTTCCAAATCTAGGGAAAAGTGGCATACTGGATTTGGAGAGATGGGTTTGAAAGTTTAGTGTGTTTCCTATTTGGTTATTTTTTGTAACATGATAGCTCTATAATAGTGAGGCCTTAAAATGTCAAATTGGACTTATTTGTTAGGGTTTGAAATTATAGTGTTTGGGGACCTGCTGAAGAGACACAACACCTTATTTTGGTAGTTATTCATTTTTGAAATAGGAACATCAGAACTCCACCAACATTTTGCAAATACTTCAATTCTGCTCTTAACTATCATAATAAAACAAGGTTAAAAAAAGTGTGCTGGATGTGGTGTGTGTCAAGCTACAGTTCGGTTTCAGAATGCCACTAAAATTTCTGAGTTGTGGAGGGAAGCAGGCAGACTTTATAAGCCAAGCAACTTGTAACTAGTTTCCATAATAAACTTTTTTTTAACCAAAACTCCTATAACTTTGCCAAAATAAAAATAAGATTTACTACAATTCAGCAAAAGAACAACAATATGTATCAATTACTTAAGAGAATACAACAATATTTTTTTAATTGGGAAATCTAAAAAAATTAATGTTTAGGAGAAGCTTTAAAAATAGATGGAAATCATAGGTAATGTAATCCAAAAACCCTTTAACTCTTAACCTTCCATTTTCCACTTTGATTACTTTGTCTCAACTGTACATTCTTACATTTATTTTTGGATTGATGACTTTTTCTACTGGCCTTCAGTGATCCAAAGCTCCAGGCATATTAAATTTGCAGAATCATAGAGTTGGACGGGACCTCAGGAGGTCATCTAGTCCAACCCCCTGCTCAAAGCAGGACTAACCTCAGCCTAAATAAAGAAGATATACTTTTATTGTTTGCAAGTTGAGTATTGAGAATGTGAATCTCAGAGCACTGATTTTTATAATTGACTCACTTCATGTGTGTGTGTCTAATAGTAATTGTGATCATCATTACACCTTTGAACTTACCATATAAGGGCTTGTCTACACAGTGGAGAAATGAACTTTATAGGGTGTGATTTCTAAAGTGTATCAACATATTGTGCATTAATTGATACATGTGCTGGTGCACATTCAAAGTTCCCTATTACACTTTTAACATAGTGCTGTTTGAAATGGTACTATGTAAAAGCACGCTAGGGATCATTTCCTGCATATCAGTAAGGTCTACATGGACCTATTAATACACAATACATTAGTGCACTTTAGAAACCACACCCCGTGGAGCATATTAACCCACTGTGTAGACAGGCCCTACGTGATATAATGTCATGATCACACCCTAAGGGTATGTCTGCACTGGGGATAATGCAAAGCTTTTTGATGCATGTCTGGTAACACACAGTATGCAGATTGCACCAATAGCATGCACATGGTACACCTGTTCTGTTGTCAGTTTGCATCATGCAAACACATGGTGATGGTTTCCTGTGAACTGAGGGAGTAGCATTCTCAGGAGCATCCCATGGTCCTTGCTTCATGGCTGAGCAAAGTGCATCATGGGATTGTTTTTGCTGTGAATTGTGGGATACAAAGCAGAAGCCAGGTGAGTTAAAAAAATTTTTAAAAGCACTTGATTCCACTGTGTCTGCCTCGTGTTTCTTTTCTGGGCAGGCTAGTGCCATTTTCAAATTGCTGTCTGCCAGCATGGACCCAGAGATGCATCACACTTTATGGTGGCAAATGCAAATACATGGAGGCTGTTTGGGCCATATTACAGCATTCAAAGCAGGCTGCATTTGGCATTGGACTTGGCCTGCCGCCCACCGAACAGATGGTGTGGCTGCATGATGATATTCAATGGCAGCATCAGCTGCTCCTCCATCCACCTGAGAACACTGTGAAGCTGTTGCAGCAGGATGGGGGCACTGACACTGAGCAACTGGAACTAGATAACTGGTTCCTGGATCAGCTACACAGTGCTGTGCCATTTCTGGGCCCAACAAACCAACATGGATTGGTGGGAGAAGTTCATTCCTGCACATAACCAGCAGTAGTGAGAGAACTTCCAGATGCGGAAGGCTACCTTTCTTGAGATCTGTGCAGAACTGACCCTGGAGCTACAGTGAGTGCATACCAACCAACATGTACTGTCCCATACCCATAGACAAGCTGGTCGCCATTGCCATCTGGAAGTTGGCCATCCTAGAATGTTAACAATCTGTAGCCAAC
Source organism: Emydura macquarii macquarii (assembly GCF_026122565.2). Lineage (NCBI taxonomy): Eukaryota > Metazoa > Chordata > Testudines > Chelidae > Emydura > Emydura macquarii. The sequence goes on from NW_027132200.1 coordinate 232,862, forward strand.
CAGTTTGGTACTGGGAGATCAACTGCTGGGGCCATTCTCATGCAGGTCTGCTATGCCATTGATAAGGTGCTGTCTAACTGGGTCATGAAGCTGGGAAATGCTCAGGAAATTATTAATGGCTTTGCAGGCATGGGCATCACAAACAGTATTGGGGCAGTTAATCCTATCACTGGACCCCCAGCCAGGATGCAGAATTTATAACAGAAAGGGTATTTCTCCCTGGTGATCCAAGGACTGGTTGATTGCTGCAGCAGGTGTACAGACATAAATGCTGGGAGATCTGGAAGGGTCCATGCTATGAGGCTCTCTCAGAACTTATTTCTAGTTACATTAATGGAGAAAGGATTGTTTGCCCCCAGGAGCACTGTGGACATTAATGATGTGGAGGTTGGTCAGGTTATTCTGGAAGACCCAGCTTATCCTCTGATTCCCCAGCTAATAAAGCCATACACGGGGCACTTGGACAGAAGGAAAGAACATTTTAACTACTGCCGGAGTAGTTGCAGATTGAGGGTTGAGCAGGCATTTGGCTGTTTGAAATGCAGATGGCACTGCTTATGGAATTGTTTGGAAGCAGCAGAAGAAAAGCCCTTACTATTATAGCTGGGTGCTGTGTTCTGCACAATATTTATGAGACCAAGGGAAAAAGCTTTAACAATGGGTGGGAGATTGAGGTGTAGAGACTTGCTCGATGGTTCGAGCAGCCAGTAAAGCATCACATAGAGAATGCTAACATCAGGGGGGGAAGGGGGAGTTGTCAGAGATGCCTATTGTTTGTATTTTCAGTTTCATGGCTGTATGTGTGTAGCTGGACATCTCAGCTGCTAATCTACGCCGGGGTGGGGGTGGGGGGAGAAGGACGACGGTTGGGATAGTCTGTAAGCAGTGCAGTAGTGTTTAAGGGTGGTGAGACATTGCCCATGTACAACTCTATGAACTAGTTTAGCTTTATTTAACTAATGGCATGTGTTACATGCAGTGATGAGTCAAAATGGACCAAAATGGATTTTAAATGGTTTATATTATAAAACAACAACAAGAAAGCCAAACAAAGTTTTCGTTGAACTGGTGGATAAACAACAATACTTTTTTATCTGAAAATACATTTACCAAAACTATCTGACTAACCAACAAAAAGCAACCTTTAAATAAAATAGCAGTGTGAACCAAACTGAAAGTGCAACAATGCAGAACGCAGAAATAACAAGGTTGTGGGTGGGGGTCTTACATATAGGGCTCCTCTTCGTGTATATGGAAGTTCTGGGGTTAAGTGCCATGGCTCAAAATTTTCAAGTGCATTGTAGGGCTCAAAAATGCTGGGCTCCCAAGAGCCAGTGTTCTCAGTGGGCAGATGTTGGACCTGAGAGGGGAATGGCCTCTGGTACAAGCACTGTGTGCTTATGGAGGGGAGGAATTGCTTCTAGTCTCAGTAGCCAGTATTGTCCAGAGCCTGAAGGACTTAGCTGGGTCCTGGTTTATTGGACTGCAGGGTCTGCTGACCTAGCAGAAGACTGTTTTGTAGGAGAGCACTCTGGCTCCAAGGGTTGCTGCTGCATCTTCCTGACTCTTCTACTCTGTCCTTGGCCATGGCGATGCCATTTCTGGCCCCTACCACACTGCTCTTGGCCACTGCCACACCCTGCTGGGAGAACTCCATTTCTTTCTCCCTCAGGGTCATCATGAACTGCCTCCACCACTCAGCCAGTGGTTTTCCTCCGGGAGTCTGTCATCAGTTCTCCAAACATCTCATCCCAAGTCTTCCTTTTTCACCCCCTCAGGTTGGCCAACCTCTCAGCAGTAGATAGAGGCCCTGTCCCTGCCAGTCTGGCTGTTGTAGGCACTGTGACTGTGGGAGTATGAACAAAAACAAGTTGCTCATTTTTCCTGTTCTAGACAAGCCATGATAGTATTTTTTTTAGTATGCATATGTGAATTTGCCTCCCTGAGACTCTTCCCAGTCTTGGGGGAACCTCAGAGATGATAAGTCGTCTGTGTGTGAGGAAGTGTTGGGTACATTGGGATTTCTGTCTGTTGTATTTGATATTTGCCACTGTGCCTTAGTAGACTGGGATGTGGGGTGGATTGGAATTACGCTGCTGTTTTGGTTTTGCAGTTTTGTTTGTGTATTTGAGGCATTTCTGTGGTGTCAGGGGAATTAGGGGGCACCGGGAACCAAACTGGATAGAGATCCGCATTAGGCTGTCCTGACTCGTAATAATTTTACACTGAGGCAGGTGACCTGGAGGCAGAGAATGGGTCTTATTCAAAAAGGTAAAAGGAAAACAAGTGAGAGAGATGCTATGAAGGATGATCGCCCCAGAAGTGCTGGAAGAGTATAGGGGGCTTGCTAGCTATAATGGGGGGATGGATGTGCAGCTGTTCCCTATAATGTGCAAACCAAAATTGAGCAATTCCTCAGTCTTATGTTCTGCTTTATGTCTTCTGCAGAGAAAAATAGATAAGTTCCTGCAATGACTGTCAGCTAGCGTGCATGTTACAGGACATTTAAACCTCAGCAGGAAACAGTACTGTTTGTACATTTGTACCTTTACCAGTCATGCAGTATCCACATCTACCTCATGTAAATTATGAACACTAACCAAACTTCTTTTCTTGTAACCGCTGTCTTAATAAACTGAGGCATTTTGCACAAATGAATGTTTTTGTATTTGAATGTGCCACAGGAGGGGGGTGGGATAGAGAGGCTGCTTCTGCAGCATGCTGCCGGTGCCATTTTGGGCTGGCAAACGGAACAGGGTGTTTGCTAGGCAGGACAGAGGAGGGAAAGGAAAATGTAACATGATCCATTGGGAAGTGCCCTCTGTGCCCTGGCCCTGAAAACAGTTAATTGTCTCATGCTCAAGCCACACCTGAGTTTGATTGCCTGGGTGGAGCAGCCATCCTTTTGGAAATATACATGTGGGGGGCCAAACAGGCAGTGTGGGCTGATGTAGGGAGGGAGACGGGAGCTGGTTAGCCACCATTTTGGAAGTAGGTATGTGGGAGGCTGATGAAAGGCTCCTAACTCATATCCGCCTACAATGGCTGTGCCTACGGCATGCCCAGAATAGACAGGAGAAAGATAGCATAGCACAATAATAGTAAATACTAAATTGTCAAGAGAGGTACTTACATGCTGAAATTCCCTCCAGGAGATCTGCCTCGTCAGTCCCAGCCTGGGTTTCTGGCTGGGACTCAAGCTTGGCCTACGCAGGGCAGCAATCAGGGTATGCTGCAGCAGGGCATTACTGCGGCTGGTATTCCAGCTGACCAGCATCAGGGTTGTGAGTCTCAAAAAGATCCTGGTTTTCAGGGAACAGCTCCTCTCCAGCATCTTTTCACTCAACCTCCAGTGGACCTTGATGGTCATCCTCAGGGTGGGGGAGATTGTGGCCAGTGGGCTCCACATGGGGTCTTGAATGAGTTGCGCTATAATTGTGTACGATCCTGTCCAGTTTATTATAAAATGGACAGGTCATATGCCCCCTTTCCAGATGACCTCCTTCTGTCCCTCCTTTCAATGTACTTATTTTTTATCAGCGTTCTCTTTATCCAGCACTGGTCAGCACCCCAGTCATGACACCTCATGGACCTCTGCTTGGCAATGTCCACAAAAAAGGTCTTTATTCCTGTGGCCAGCCACAAAAACTGCCTATACTGATGTTTCTCTCCAGATGGTGATGAGATTTAGGGTCTCAGCACATCTCCAAGCAGCTGTGCCAGGCATGTTGTTGGGTTTCTAGAGTGCTATCACAGTTGTTTCACAAAAATATTGATACACTCAGATCCAGGAGCAAACTGGCAAATTCTGGCTCTGTGCCAGCATTTAAAGAGGAGAGGGGATATCCTGGGAACTTGACACTAGAGAACGGGAAGGCACACAGGTGAACAGATAGGTTCAGGAACAGATAGAACAAGGCACTCTGGGATAGCCATTGAAAGCATGGAGAAAGGGATGTGCAGCAATTGTGTCCAAATGAACAATATAGATCATAGTAATTCAATTTGCAACAAATCTAGTCCACTTGGCAGAGGACTTCAGAGTTTGCAGCAAATGGGACTTAGTGCACACTGATGGATTGCATCATGTGTATACAACCATTTTCAAAGTGGATCAACTTGGTTTGATCTGCTTTAAAGGCCTTGTGTAGACAAGCCCTTAGATGATGTGTATAGATATGCTAACACTAGTTCTCTTTACAGTTGATCTGTGATGCAGTGATGCAGTGATCTTGTCTGAGGGATAGGCACGTCTACTGACCGCACCCACCCATGTGGGAGCATGTATGGCAGAATGTTACATCTTTTCTCCACTTTCTTTGCTATTGAAAGATCCACATATTTTCAAGTTATTAAAGATCTTCTGAATTTGGCCCTAGCAATTTGTTTTTGGTACCATCTTTTGACTGACACAGTTTAAATCCATTTTATTTCCTCCAATGTCCCACAGCTTAAATCCTTAAAAAAAATTAAATTGAGATTGTTCAGTCACCATTGTCCTATGAATGTAACACTGCAACTAGACATCAGCTCTTAAGGGCAAATCCTACCCCTTCCTCAGTGGGTGTGGAGAGCACTACTGCACTGGAATTGATGTGTTTATACTATTCAAGAGGGGTGGAGTAGGATTAACTGAAAACCTTTCCTTTTGTTATGGAGTCTTGGAGCAAGTATGTAATGTTAAGGTTGTGACAATGCCAGTTAAAACAAGTCAGCTGAAGATTTCTTTACTCTTGTTTTTGTGAAAACTGTGTACAAAAATATGAACTAATTGTCAAATTAACTCTGTGTCTCCTGCTTTTAGCAGATTTCTATTCCTGCCTAACACATCTTCAATGTATTGTTTTTTTTTGGTAAATTATTCCATTTCAGTTTAGTAAATACATGAAGAAACTGTTACCTGGTGTGTTTCTTTTGACAGAGTTATGCAAATCTAATTGAAATGATATGTTCTGAGAATGAACTAGTTATGATGTAAAATAGTGATCCAAAATGAGTGAGATTAATATTGCATAACCTTTTCTTTTCCTTTGGCTTCAGGAAGGGGAATGGTATCCTATCATGCACATAATGGTCCAGTCAAATTCCTTGTAATGGCTACAGCTGTAAACAAGAAAAACAAAAGCAAATCCAGAAACAGTCTGCCTCCTAACTCTGAATCTAAAGAAGATGACCAAAAACATGTCCTGCACAATGACAGACCAAGTTCTTCCCTAAGTGACAATGCAGTGTGGCTAGGAGGTTCAGTAGGATCCATTGCACAAAGAAGTGACATGTCTTCATCTTCTGGGTCCCTAACGTTGTCTCATGGATCAAATTCCCTAGAATGTAGGCCAGAGGACAGCACCATTTATGAGCTTCTGAAGGATCAAAACATCTCACTTAAAAGTAAAAGACAGCGATCCAAGAAAATGAAAGCAAGTTCAGTATTAGTCATCTCTGGAGGACAAGGACATAGACGGGTGAACAAGAAGTCCAAACAGCAGCGACAGGATGAACTGGTATCTTCTGTGATGGTGTGGCAGATTCCACTATTAAACATCTAAGTGACTAAAACCATGCTAAATGGTGACTTTTTTTACAAAGTCATTTGATTTCATTCCTAAACTCTACATTTGTTATGATGCTTTGTCTTGTAAAGGGATTTCTCATGTAATCATACTGCAGTGAATGCCGAGGACCCAACCCTGCAGCCCTTACTCATGTGAGCAATTCTGTTGAAGTCAGTTGTACTGATCACCTGGGTAAGGGTGCAAGATAGATCCCTAACCTATTTAGAACGTCCTACCTTATTACAATATTGAAAATATTTAGCTGCTGATGTGGGCTCTGCTACTTAAAATATTGGGGATATATCAGACCCTTTTAAATGGTTTTAGAATCTCCACTTTATTTATATTCAAGTTTATATCTGTCATTACTATGATTTGTAGCACTTAGGAGAGGCAGGACACACATACTATTTCACATGCTGTTTTTTGCTTTCTTGAGTCAGCTCTCTTTTCCAAAGTGATACTTGCATGTACTGTACATTTTAACAAAGTAGCAAATATTTTGAGCAATAAATATACTAAAAAAGGGTAACAGGTTAATTCAGTAATCACTATATAATGTAATATATACAAGAAAGTGTTTAGTTTCAACCAAGAAACAACACTCAGATAGGCTAATTGTTCGTTTTGTATCTTTCAAAGCAAAAATACATGGTTAATTTTTAATGCTCAATATTATTAAAAAAGAATATTGTAGGAAAAAAGTGTGTTAGCAGCAATGGAAGATGTGATATCTATCTATGTTGTTTACCTTTACTCTGTCGCGAAGGCTCTTGCACAGGATGATTTGGGACAAATAGAAAATACAGTATAGGTTGAAGATACAAAATAGGTGTGCATTCTGATTAACTTCTTGGTGCCAGTGCTTGGAGTGCATTCTGTTGCTGGCAATGGGGTGTGCTTCTAGCGTTAAGGGTATGTAGAAAATCTGTGTGCCATTTTTAAAAGGACATACATTTGCATTTTGGATGGCAGTGAAGCAATTAAAACATGAAAACGTACATGGTTTCATAGTGAGTAAAGCAGGGAATTAATACTGAGCAGAAGACCCCCTGAATATATCAATATCTACAGGAAGCTCACATAACTAATGCAGGCATTCATCTGAAATCAATTAATGTGCACTTTACACATGACTACAGGCTAAAATCTACTACGTAATGTCTGTAGATAGAAATGTGCTCTAGTGCTCCTCTGCAAGCAGCAGGGACATGGCCATCTCTCAGCAGTAATCACCCCTCCTAAGCCTGCCAGAATTTCAGATGAATAGCTCTTTTCTAAAACAGATACTATAAAGACAGAGCCAGATTCTTTGATGCACCCAATCTTTGCTGGTGGCAACAGGGCAGGGAGGGTTCAAATGGACTAGCTGGAACTTCTCTAGACTGCATTAGCTATTAACTAACCACAAGGGACTGTCCACCAGCTGAGATTGTCTGGAGCATTGGCCACCTGCCCATCCACTCTTCTGGAATATGCTGTTTCACCCCTGCCATATCCAGGGCCTGTGTGGAAGAAAACTATTCTGGGCGAATTCTCAACTGGAGAGATCCAGGCATTTTCCAACCAGTTATGGCAATCTTGTAGCGCTATGGGGCCGGATTGTAAGAGAGAACCGAACATACAACTCTACTTGTTAAATAAGAATATATGTTGCTTCATTAAGGTAGAGTGCAGTGGGAATTTTATTAGAATTTAGGGTGCTATAGGTCAAATTACTTTATGGTAGGGAGTAGCCATGTCTGTGTGTGTGACAATGAAACAAAGCCTCTAATTCAGAAAAGGACTGTACTGAAACATGCTTCTTGAATATGGATGCTTTCCTGAATTGGGTTCTAACTAGGGGACAGGCAGAGTACTATGAGACGTAAAAGAGACCAGGTAAATCTCTGACTATCAAGCTTCATTTAGATGTAGTAAACTCTACAGTACCTAACCATGATAGGAAAATATTAGCAAAACGTTTTCAAGGCAGAATAAATGCCAAATGTTTGCATCGGCTAGAATCAGGTAAACAACATGTTACCCTAAAATTTTGGACCCATGAGGTCCTATACTGGCCTGGGTATACTAATGAACCAATCCAAGCCTTACTTCTATAAGCAGATAACCAAAATGGTCCGCCCTAGAAGATTTACAAGGATTTACCAGGGGTTTCCATTTAAAATATTGGAGAATTCTCTAGACTTGCCTGCCTCGGTTTATCCTTAAGAGGATCCAGATATAGCCCTCCGCTCAATGGATTGACACTCAGACAGTACTTTCTTCAAAAATAAAATGTCTATTAAATATTAATTCTGATACAATTGGATTTTAAATCGAAAATCAACACAATGTAATATATGAAATAATCCACCTTAAAACAATACAAAACACTATAAACTATATACAGTGTACTAGTACATATAACCCAAAACTCTAAAATTGTTATATAGTACTCACAACACAATGCAACATTTTGTTAACACATATTACAATGCTATGAATACTTAATTGCGTTGCAACATAATAAACATACAGTGTTGCAACATATAACAAAGAAATCTTGCATATATATGTATAAAGCCTTCATACAGTGTTGTATTAGAATACTCAATGTATTAGAATATTACGCACAATTCCCTTATACATATGAATACAATAACATTACAATAACACAATAATATTACTACAAACTAATATTCTATGAGTGTTGATCAGGCAATCATAGAATGAGTGGGATAAGAGATCATTCAGGTGCAGGTATCCAGCTTTATTTACAATCATATGCATGCATTCCTTATTTTAAAGAAAAATCACACTTACTTCTTTCCTTGATTAAATCCCTCCGTCTTGTCTTATGGTCCTTCTGATCTACCAAGCTGCTATGTTCTGCAGTCGCTTCTGCTGCCATCACTGTTGTTGTTCTGTTCTCCTGCTGGAAAGGTCTTCTCCTTTGATCATGATCACCCACACCAAGCCTGTCAACGCTCTGCTTTATATATGATTTTCCTGACCCTTTCTGATTGGTTGCTTTCCTAATGTTAATCAACAACATATTTCCCGCCCAGGGGTGATGTCATTTTCAACCAATCAGTTGCCTAATATGCTGATTAGTTTCACTTGTTTACTTCTAGCTTGGACTTCTTTCAGATCCTTCTTTGAGGTGATATCATTTTTAACCAATCAGGTATCTCCTATGCTAATTAGCATCACTTGTTTACTTTAAACTTGCACCTCTTTTGGATCCTTCTTCTTACCTACTGACCCATCCCTGCAGATATTAGGAATGACCTTTACTTCACCCCAGTCTACCTTTCTGCTACTGGTCAGTTTCTTAACACCTCCATATTGTTTCTCTCTCTCTCTCTCTCTCTCTCTCTCAGCATCATATCATCAGCCACCATTTTAGATTTCTGGCTAAAACCTGCCCTAAACTATCATTATTTACTACTTATCAAAAGCCTTAAACTTAAAACTAACTATATTTGTATTCATGCCTAATCATCATGGTTCTGTCACCATCTTTGTTATTTAAATCAGAAGAGATAAAATCCATGATGTTTTCTCTTTCTCTCTGCCTGCTTTTTCATCTGTGTGGCTAAGTGCTGTATCTGGTGCTGGTCTCCTTATATGGACTAGAGCAGCTTTAAAAATCTCTTATCAAACATCAGGTTTCAATTACTTAAATAAAGTACATATACTTTGGGACTATTTTTATTCCAGATTTGGGGGAAAAAAAAAAAAAAAAGGTTTCCGCATATTTCAAATGACATCCATCACCTCTGATATAAACTGCTTGATCTCACGAAGCCATCAGATCTGTGTGGGCAGACACTAGTGCCACACACTGACTTCAGTCAAATTCTCCACAGGCATAAAGATCCACCTGACGGCAGGGTCAGGGCCTAAAATCTTATTCTATGCCCATTGCCATGGTATCTGATTGTTTCAGTTAGGTATTGTCATTTGTTTAATTTATTAAAGTATTAAATTGGTATTAAAATTTAACTTCAGGATAAAAAACAAATGTTGACAGGCTTTTATGCATAAACTGTGTGTAACTCCTGTCCTTTTGCTTCTCCGCAAAGAAAAGAAACTAGTTCTGATTCTGCATGGTCCTCATGTTTGGAATTCCCTTGCCATGCATGCATGGCATGAAGGATTGCACCCACTGTTACACAGCTCTTTATATATTAGCAACAGTGGGCTTAGTCCACAAGCCTTCAGATGTTGTACTGGAATTCCATGCATGGAAGATTTGTAGGATCTGCTACTAGAACAACACAACTATATATTTTAACATTTTAGGAGACAACCACCTTATATTCTAGCTGAAATATAATTTTCTTTTGTTTATAAACAGTAGAAATAGAGCATAGTCCTGCTCCTATGAAAGTCAATGAGAGTTTTGCTCCTATGAAAGTCAATGACTTAAATAGCAGCAAGACTGGGCCCATGATTTATCTTTCTTTAATTATAACTTTTTGCAACTAAGCACTCTATATTACTAGACTATGAGGCAAAGAGAAGCTTTACAGCGTGTTATAAATGTCAATGTTTGCATTGTAATATATTGTCTATTAGTATTACATTAACATCAAAAGCAAGCCAAAAGTACTTTTACAGTCGTCAAGAAAACTTGATAGGTACTTTTGACTATGTTGCCAAGTAGGTCAAATTTGGCGTCTCATGTCACTTTAAGATATGGAAAAAACTTAAGAGGAAGGGGGAAATAGTGTAACCACTACAATACATTATATGTTATGTTTTCTAACAAATAATGATATCTGTTATAACATGAGCCATAACTGTGCATTTATGTTCAAAGTAAACTCAGCAAAATGTTTAATTAAAAAAAAAAAACTGTGAATAAAAAAAATTAAACTTCAAAAATATATTTCTTTGTTAATCGTTTTACCGGTGGAAAGCCCGAAGGCTACAATTTGTGGTGTGCAGTAATATTGATCAAGAAGAATGCATTCTTTCCAAATGGGATATATGGAGGGGAAAGTAGGAAATATGCCTAAGAGACCGAAAAAGAGATATTTTAGAATTTATTCCAGCTTTAGGGTTCTAGTCACCACCAAATACATTTTCTGTGGGTGCCAGATACTGAAGGCACCATAGGCTCTCAAAACTTTGCACAGCTTCTCTGGATCTTAATGCTGATCCACAATAAAAACTTCACTACACTGTTCCCATGGAATAAAATGTCCAAGTCTGCAGAGCATCCCTGGCAATGTATAAAAAGTAAAATCCATTAATGAGGGAAATGAGTATGGGGAGGGAGTCAATTCATGTTAACACAGGAAATGAGTTTTCAGAGGCTGGCTGATAATTCTATTGCAGTTAATCAGCCCTAAAGGTAAATATAGGAGTGCATGATTATAGTATTTAGATTTAGCCATGAGGCTTGCATCTAGCATGTATAACTTTGTACTACCTGGGACTGAGCCTAAGTCTCTTTTGTTTGTATATGCACTCCCATAAACAAATAATAATAAGATGAGCTATTGATTCTTTGGCACAATGAACAAGTAAAACTCATCTTTTTATTACTCTTATACTCCCTTTGTAGCTCTGATCAATTCTGAGCTTTTTTCTTACTTGCTTTTCCCTCCTCTCTCTTCAAGGCTAGTAGATCTCATTGATAGTTTGCCCTGTACATTTTTCTGTCAGTGCTATTGTGACAGTAGGACGAATAGAGACCCCAGACAAAAGCAGGGCCTAGTAGCGCTAGACACTAGAGACAGACTCTGTCACCAACAGTTTACAGCTGTAGATATTTCATAGATGGGGCACTGAGACACAGAAAGAATAAGTGTCTTCCCAAGGTCACAGATAAAGTCTTTGGCAGAGCATAGAATTGAACCAGATTTCCTGAGCCCTGTTCACAAGATTATTGTTCCTGTCTTCCTGTCCAATCTGTTTTTCTCTTCTTAAACTAACACATTCCTGTAAGCAAAGTGCACTTGAGTGTACATAAAGTATACGTAGGTGTGAGACGGTTAAGGCAAATGCTGTACAGGAATTAGTTTGTATTGCAGCACGCAACTTTGTCTGTGGAATTGAGTCAGTGTTTATACGTGCACTTGCATAATAATACCCTCATGAGAGAGGGAGGTTAGTATAATCCCTGTTTTACAGACGAAGAACCTGAGTTACCAAGAGTTTAAATGACGTGCCCAAAGCTACACAGTGGATCAGAAAATGAATGCAGATTAAAACCCAGGTCTGGTTCCCAGTCCCATGCTTAGTCCTCTAGACCATGTTGCCTCCATGGCTATAAAAATGCCTCTCCTTCCTGGGCATCATGTAGATGCTGTTTCCAAAACTCGACCTCACTGTAGATAGAAAGGACTTTAAGAATACTATAGTGTTCACATCATCTCCCGTTGCCGAGACCAGCTTCCAGGTCCAGAGGAGGTCCTGGTAGAAAACCAGCAGCTCAGAGAGGTTTCGCACAAGACCCCTCGGATGGAGATAAAAGAGCTGCCAGTCATATCAGAGCCCTTGGAAATGGCAGAGGAAGGCATGAGCCAAAGTGCTCCACTCTGGACTACCTGCACCATAAAGGAGTCTCAGCTGGGTCTGGAAGACATGGAACCTGACTGCGAAGACATGGACCTGAGTGAGAAGGCAGAACAGGCTCTGTCCCCCCTCCTCCAGGGGAAGACTCAAAACCCCCGCACAGACCCACTGCAGTCCTGGCCAGAAGAACCCCAGAGCTGATCTCTGGATCGCTGGAGACAGGGCCAGTCTAAGGATGTTGAGCCAGTGCCCAACTGCAGGGAAATCCTGCAGGCCATCCTGTCCATCTCTGCAGCCATTCAGTCACCCTGCCCTCCAAATCTTGCCAGTTTGTCACTGAGGAGGGATGGGTGGCAGAAAGGTAAACACCCAGCTAAAGCAGCAGACCCACATTCTACTGAATGGCCTGAAGTGCAGGTAGAAGAGCGCTCACCTGCCACCCATCCCCGACCATCAGGCCAGTGCTCTTGACCCAGTTGACCCAGGCAGAGGAGGCTACTGAGTAAATGGCCTGGCAGGCCTCCACCCGCACCAGATCGCTCAGGTTGTGGACCATGAGGAACACATCATTGGCATACACTGACAGGATCTGGATCATGAAGAACTAGCCCCATTAACTGCCTTCGACAGAGATGGAGGAAGGGCTTGATGGCCAGAGTATACAGCCGGCCTGACAGTAAACAGTCTTGCAGCACCCCTCACCCGAAGGTGTGAGGTTTGGTTATGGTTCAATTGAGCTTGATCAAACACTCCACAGAGGCACACAGCACCTGGAGAAACCCCATGAAACAGGACTCAATGCCAAATGCCCACATAGTGTCCAGGAGATACCCATGGTCTACCCTGTCAAACGCCTTCTCCTGGTCCAGCGACAGGAGGGTGAATAACAGTCCATCCCTACACCTGGTCTCAAGAAGGTCCCGGACCAGATAAAGATGGTGCAGATACTGAAGATAGTGCATCCCGGGACAGTGTAGTTCTGGTTGGGGTGGACCACATCCACCAGCATGGACCCCAGCCACGGTGAGATGGCCTTCACCATGACATTGTAGTCTGTGCAGAGGAGCGAAATGGAATGCCAATTCCAAAGGTCACGGAGGCCCCACTTCTTTGGTAGCAAGACGAGCATGGTTCACCTGCACAACTGGGGAAGCACCCCGCCTCCTAAGGACTAGACCCAGATGATGGCAAAGTCTGGGCCGAGGACATCCCATAATACGCAGTAGAACTCCACGCTCAGCCAGTCCATGCCCGGAGATTTATTAGTGGGCATGAGACAGAGGACTTCTGAGAACTTTGCCAGAGTGAGAGACAGCTCCAGTCAGTCCTGGTTGCTCACACTAACCTTCAAAAGTCCTCCCAGAGCACCCCACAGGCATAGATGTCAGTTGGATCTGGGGAGAAGGCCATGATCCTCCCAGGCATCTCCACTGGATCCGTGATGGGGATGCCAGCAACCACCAAAAGGCAGGTGACGTGGTTCTTGGCCCCCTCTTTTTCTCTAAAGTATAGAAGAAGCGGGAGCTATGATCCATCTCCCAAAGGAGAATGAAGGCACCCTGAGCCTGATGGTTTTTGAGGGCCTGGAGCTTCTCCCAGCATGCTCCGCAGCAGGATGGAGCCTTGCAGCAACCTGTGCTCTACCCCAAAAGTGATCAGGGAGTCATGGAAGCTGTGGGACTGCTAATAGGCTGCAGCATCCTGTCTCTCCGACCCCTTACCCTCCCTCAAAATGGCCCTTATGGCCTGGAGGATGAGATGGAAATCCCCCCAGTGTTGGAGAGTGTGCTGCACCTTACCCTTGGAACCTGGATTCCTTGTTCAACAGGAATTGGTGCAGCTCGTCCTACAGCACATCGGTGGCCAGGACTGGAGGCTCCTGGTCATCCTCTGAAACAGCCCCATGGCCTACAGAGATGGGCAAACAGAGGCCAGACACCTGGCGCAGCACCCGTACTGCTGGTGCTGTGCAGCTCATCTCAATCCCTGGCACAATGGCGTGGCAGAGGAAGAACAGCAGCCTCAGGTAGATCGGGAGAAGGAAATATGAAAACTGCCTCCCGGGAGCTGTCGGGTGACAAAGAAAATGAGACAGCCTGGGGGCGGTAGTGATATGGGAAGTGGAGGGGAAAGGGATGGGAATGAGGGCGAGAGTGGGATCAGAATCAGGGATGGGGATGGGATATGGGATGGGAGCAGGACTAGAATCAGGGGCTCCGGTGGCCTCGGCAGGCCACTGGGGTGTGGTGCCAGTTGACTGGGTACAAGTGTCAAGGGGACGGATATGGGAAGGGACCCTCTACAATGCCAGGTCCAGTGCTACAATTGAATCAGCATGGCAACAAGCAAGAAATTACCAGAATCCAGGCTCCGAGATGGAAAAGGAGGCAGCTGCCCTGCCCCAAAGGTGGGCACATCCAAAGGCACAGGGCCCGGCTGCTCATCACTGGCCATAACCACAGTGGGCCCAGTGGCTGCAGGTGAGGTGCCATTTGAGGCCAGGCAGTTGGATGAGCCTGTAGGTGCCCCAGAAATAAGAGTGGGGACAGCAGCTTGGGGAAGAGGAGAGAGGAGAGGGGGTGGCATGATGAAATAGTTGCCCGATCCAAGGCCTGCTGGCAGGGGGTCATCCTCCTCCCCGGGTGACTGGGATCAGACCCAGGCCCCAATCTCCTCAAAGTCCTCACCCGCCACCACAGAGTCCTCCCCATCAGCAACCGAGACAACATCCATCTTGGCGCTGACGGGGGCGGCACAGATGACAAAGGGGCGGTGGGGGCTACTTCCAAGGCCTCCTCAGGGAGGGACTCCTAGAGGAGGTGGTACCACCCCCTCCACTGCCAGGGTCTCTGCAGCCACTCCGATCTCTGGGCTCCATCAGGGGGCTCATTGGAAGGCTTGGCAGTGGCGGCCTCCCTCATGGTCTTATGGGGGGCCTCCTCCCCCTCCATGAGGGAGAGATGCTGGGCCCATGTCTTCTTCTTGCTTTGCTTCCCCTGAACAAGCACCTAGCCCTCCAAGGTGGCAGTGGTGGTGGACGGCTGGCCAATGGGGGTGGCTCCAGGGACAAGAGGCCATGGATTTGGGGGCTGGGCATGTAAGAGTGAGACAGCAGTGGAAAGGGAAATCTCCCTCTGGTGCAGGCCATCTTCCAGGCCCAGAAGCAGGCTGGCTGCCGTCTCTTCTGCAGGCCCCGTCCGACTGTACGCAGCTGTGGCGGGGCCCACCCGCTCATATGGGTGTGACGGGGGGGCCACCCCTGGGACCCGAGCAGGCAAAGGAGGAGGAGGGCAGCAACAGGAACTGGGTGGCCAGGGTCACCAATGATGACAGTGCTGGTACCCTCCTGGGTGTCAGGGGTCCCAGGCCGCCCTCTGTGCCAGCCAGGGAAATTCTCTCCGGATGTGCCTCGTTGCCTAGCAGAGGAAACACTGGGTCTCCCTGAGTAGTACAGCTGGTACTGGGCCCCCTGTTGGGGCACCAGAAAGGACTGCTTGAGGGTCTCCCCATCATGTACTGCCGTCAGCAGCTGTATCTGGACCTGCTGGCGGAACAAGAGGACATGGTGGAAGATGTTGTTCTTGCAGCCCAACTGGAGCGGGCTGATAACCAATATTGATATCCCCTAGAGGAATGTGAGGAGGAAGGGCAGGATGGAGGTGAAAACTACCCATACGCCCAGGGCCTCCATGGGCTTGAGTGAAAAGTAGATGCCTCCCACTGCGAGGCCCTTCTCCACCACCTCCTGGCTAGCGGTCTCTGATGCCAGGAAGAAGACGACCTTTCCATACATCTTAGAGGCTGCCACACAAAACCTGGGGGAGTGGTAAATAATGAAGAGAACAGGGCAGTGATTCAGAACAATCTGAATTGCTTGGTAAACCGGGCGCAAGCATACAATATGCATTTTAATACAGCTAACTGTATCTATTTAGGAACAAAGAATGTAGGCCATACTTATAGAATGGGGGACTCTATCCTGGGAAGCAGTGATGAAAAAGATTTGGAGTTCATGATGGATAATCAACTGATCATGAGCTCCCAGTCCAACATCATGGCCCAAAGGGCTAATGTTATCCTTGGATGCATAAGCAGGGGAATCTTGAGTAAGAGTAGAGAGGTTATTTTACCTACGGCACTCGTATGACCACTGCTGGAATGCTGTGTCCAGTTCTGGTGTCCACAATTCAAGAAGGATGTTGATAAATTAGAGAGTGTTCAGAGAAGCACCAGGAAAATGATTAAAGTATTAGAAAACATGCTTTATAGTGATAGACTCAAGGATCTCAATCTATTTAGCTTAACAACGAGATGGATATGGGGTGACTTGGTCAGTCTATAAGTATCTAGATGGTGAACAAACATTTGATAATAGGCTCTTCAATCTAGCAGAGAAAGGTATAATACAATCCAATGGCTGGAAGTTGAAGCTAAACAAATTCAGACTGGAAATAAGGTGTAAATTTTTGACAGTGAGGAACAATTTACCAAGGTTTGTGGTCAACTCTTCATCACAATTTTAAAATCAAGATTGGATGTTTTTCTAAAAGATATGCTCTAGGAATTGTTTTGGGGAAGTCCTATGGCCTCTGCTATACAGGTGGTCAGACGAGATGGTCACAATGGTCCTTTCTGGCCTGGGAATCTATGAATAAACCTGAGGCACTGCTAAGTTCCTTGGCCAGACTCCATAAACTGCTCTGTAAAGGAGTTCAAGCATACCTGGCATACCTTCAAAGGTGTGTATATTCCTTTGGACATTCCTCCAGCAAAGGGCGCCTCAACTGCAAAGCTGCAGGACTACTCTCCTATGGAATATGGCCTCTGATACCCCAGGGGTAATCATAACTTTCAGTAATACATCTGCCCACACTAGAGATGAGGAAAAAGATGTTAAGGTAAGCTCAAACTTTTGAGATGAAGCAAATTCATTGTGAGATAATTTATTAGGGGCCAGATTTTTTGAGGTATTTAGGCTACTAAAGCTGCAGATAGATACCTAATGGGATTTTCAACTGTGCCTAGGTGTCTAACTCCCATTGAAAGCTGCATCTTCAAGTGCCCAAATACCTTTTAAAATCTGGCCCAACATGTTTAAAACCTTCTCAAGGTTTAAAACTTGGTTACAGGGTTAAATAACTTACGCTTTGTCCTTCAGAGAACTGCCACTGCAGATCCTGACTCTAGGAGTCCTATGCCTTGCACCTTGAGTAGCCGAGTCATCTTAAATGTTAATACACATGCGGTGAATGCACATTGACCCACAGATCCAAGCCTCCCAGTGGAATTGTAAAAGGCCTTAGCCTTGATTCCCACTCTTCCCATTTTTTGGCCTGCACTCCAGGCCACAGAATAGTCCTCACAATCCAACTCAGATGTCTTTTTGAGGTGATTTTTTCAAGTTTTCTTTCTAAAAGGACTTTTTGCTGCAGGATTCAGTGGTACAGGTCGGTGTATACCAGTGAGAATGATTCCTCATCATGAACCAACCAAGACTGGTAAGTGCAACACCTTTGCGATTAACACTCTTGGATGCAGATTCTGAAACACGTACTACCTATGAAGAGTAACTTACATCATGAGTTGCTCCACTGAAATCAGTCTGAGTAAGGATCTCTCAGGTTATGTCTACACTGAGGGTGGCAAAGTCGCCACCATCAGATCGACCTTTCTGGATCGATTGAGTGGTCAGTGAAGACCCGCTCAATCGATCCAGAAGTCAACGCTGTAAAACCACCCCCTCAAGTTGTGTAGCACTGCGTCGACAGGAACGTGGTTCCCGTTGGCACAGTGCAGTGAAGACGCTCCCCAGAAGGGAAGCACAGCAGTTGACGGGAGTTACGCAAGCTACTCTGTGTAGTTTGCGTAACTCCCGTTGACTGCTGCCGAATCACCAGGTGAGTGTAGACCAGGGCTCAGTCTGGCCCTTGGTGATTACCGACCAAGCTATTCATGAAGAATAAGTTTCATTAGAAAACTAACTTTTTAAGAGGAGCATATTCACCATCTGGTTGAATTTCTTGGAGAAGGAAATTATAATTATGGATGTTTGTAGGTGAAATGAGTAGAAAAATGATTCCAGGGCCAGTTATGATTGAGAAGGAATCTTGGATGGATAATTTATATTGAAAAATGGAAAAGAAAAAGAAAGGATGGTAGGTGGTTATCTTTATTTTTTTAATAAGGTTTGGATTGATTTGAAAATAGAAGTTTGGAGGTTGGGTTTGAGTTTTATTTTGCCTGATTCAATCACCTATAGGAAATAATACCCTCCACTTGTCTTTCACCTGGCAATTTAAACCTTAAAGGTTTTAATGTTATCAATTAAAAATATGTTCTACCTGTTTTATTTTTTTGGATAATGAGGGGTAGTAAATACATAATCCAGCCTGATGTTCCAGTCTCCTGTCATGCATGTTTTTCTTAAATGAATATTAAAGTTCATGTCTGTAGCATTTTATGGTCTCTGCTTCACAAAAATATGAACCCCAACATTGGAGAAAATCTTTCTTGAGATACATTTCCCCTCCAGATGCTGTAGCTAGAGCTATCGCAAGATGCTAACTTTAGTACACACAACACTAACCCTTCTCTTTTCATTCTGCTAATTTAAGTCTGTTACATGGCTGCATGAACATCAGTAAACCCAGAAGGCTAAAAAGCAAATCAGTTTAAGTGGGTATGAAATGTAGACTTCTGAAAACATAATCATGTCACATACCTATATGATATGTCTATCTAGTATGAGTTTTGCAAAGAGATTTAAGATTTTAATTTAGGCTGGCATCTTTGGCTGTGCACCAGAAATATAACAATCTGATTCTTTGTGTCTGGCAACATTACACTTGTGATGGTCAGTAATGGAAAAAAGCATGGCAAACCCTGGGTGGTGTCGTGTTAGAGCTTTTTAGCTAGGAGCTTTTCAGACAAGGGTCTACAGCTTTCAAATTGAAAGAAGAAAAGAAAGAGTAAGGATTTTTTTTACTTTAACTTGCATTTTGGCTTCTGGCCCTGGAGCAGACACCTCACAGGCCAGCATTGTCACATCTTGTCACCATTATCCCACACCTACTCCTATATGTATGTACAAGGAAAATGTGTTTGATTTTCCTGTGTCAATTCCAGAATTATGAACCATGAATGGGGACAAAATGCTGAGATGTTAACTTAGGTTTACATGTAGGTACATGACATACAAAAGAGCAGCGTACAAGTGCTGTAAGTCTATCTGAAAAGTGGTAAATGTCCAATATTTAGATACACAAGCTAAGAATTGTGTTAAGCAGCAGTTTTGCTGTTTGCCACACAGGTGAAACCAGGGGATTGTATCTCTCAGGAAACACAAGTTTGAGATTTTTACTTCACAAATAGAGGGGATAGTACCTATTAAGCTGGATCCTGGCCCTTTAGGCTTCTGAGGCTGAAAGGAGGCTTTTGGTGAGAAACTGCCTTAGACAAGAATTGTAGCCTGTTTGTTTTTAGTCACTAGAAAGTGTGTTGTACTTTTATTTTATTTCCATTGCTATTATCCTTGCTTCGTATCACTTGAATCTCTGTTCTTTATTAATAAGCTTATTCCTGATTTTACTAAGAGTGCCTTGCAGTGCAATATATTATATTGTGCATCCTCAGTTGAGCCAACAGGCTGGTGTGTACACTGTCTCTCTGACACACTGTTTAGCTGCAGCAAATCTCTCTCTCGCTGAGGCAGGGGGTTAACAAGGTGAAACCTCACAGTTCTGGATGTCCCAAGAAAGCATCACAACAAGACAAACAGATTTTCTCCTATTTCCTGTTTCCCACCTGAAATATGTCTTTACACTAAGGAAGTGTCTGATCATATGGGGTTTTCTGTAGTCCGTTGTATTTGCTCATTTATTCTTCAGGGCCTGATCTGGTTAGATACTGATGTCCAGATCCACACAAATATTTAATAAGATCAATAGGAGTTGGTGAGGTGCGTAAATACTTGTGCGGATCTGGGTCTGGGTGGCTCTAGGAGATGCTATGGGAGAGTTTAGGATACCAAGTCACTCACTTTGCACCTTACGGAACTGGGCCCAAAGTTACTTGGTTCCCCTGCATGTAATTCCCATTCACAGGTGCCAAGTTTTGCACTGCTCCATGCGTGACATGTTTTGCAAAGTATGTAATGAGGTAATTTGCATATGAGTATAAATATCAGCTTGTGATCAATACAAGCAGTGGTGGGGATAGACATGAAACTGTACAAAACTTGACAGCTATGCCTGGAGGATGTTAGGGTAAATGGGTGAGTATTTGGAAAGTGGTTGTGTGTCTGGGATGGATGGCTGCTTAAGAGTAGGGGTGCTGGGTGTCTGGAGGAAAGCAGGGTGGAGAACTTCTGGGGAAGACAAAAGCTAGTACTTGGCCCCTAACCTACTACCTCCATCACCATTGCTACCACATCTTCTGCTTGCCTTTATGGCTGCTCATCTGATTGCTCCTTCCCTATGCAGATCCAGCAGGGAGCAGTCACCAAAGTAGTTCCAGGTGACCAGCAGGACCTGTTACAAGTCATTCCTGCAGCCCTATTGAATGCCTGACATACCAGCAGGGCTACATGAATACATGACAGAGCTATCACATGCATGTGTGTCAGATGAACTGTGTGATACTTGGCAGCCCTTATATGGAGTGTATAGGTTAGGGGTCTATTACAGAAATAGGTGGGTGAGGTTCTGTGGCCTGCATTGTGTAGGAGATCAGACTCCATGATCATAATGATTCCTTCTGACCTTAAAGACTATGAGCCTATGAGTTTTCTTTATCAGTCAAAAATGAAGAAAAAAATAAATGTGCTGCTGCAGGATGAAATGACAAGTATCAACCACTCTTTGGATAAATAACCTTAATCGGTGCTAAGATCATGTGTGAAAAGCTGCAATGCAGTAGCTTCTTAGTAGCAGTTGGATACCCTCATGGCCCCAATGGTAGGCTTCTAATACATTTATCTATGTACTGTATTATCCTCATTTTCCTTCTGATGCAAGGATGCTGATCCTGGAAGTGTATCAATACACTGGCTGCCCACAGTCTCTAACTTCACCCCCTGTTCTATTAAAAATAGAAGGCTGGTTAATGGATCAGCCTCTCCTTCTGAAGTAAACTTCCACAAAGTTGAACTGAGGCCGGTTACTTAATTCACATAAGGTGACATTCTCCCCTGTCAGAGGGACAACACAAAGTCTATGCACCATTTAAGTCTGTCAGAATCATAACTCAGACCTATGTATGCCATGACAAACTAGAACATGGTGTAACTGTTGTATGTGAAGAGAATCAGTGAACACAGAATTGCTTAAAAACATCATATATGTGCAAAACATGAGCCAGAGGGTCTTATGCAATCTGGTTAGTACAGTCACACAACTCTCTTAGTGTGAAAGGGAGTCAAGCATATATATCAAAGGGAGACAACACCCCATATATGAAAAGTGTAGTAAGGTTTATAAAAAAAGAAAATAATTCTCAAGTGTCTGAGTTTTTGCATTAGTAATTTGGTTTCAGTGTAAACATGAGATATACACAATGTAAAGCATTGAACAGTATCAGGAAGGAAGTCAGTTCATGATGTCAAGTTTTGGCAGGCTTTTATGCATCTGCTTATGTTATATGGAAGCATCTTTCAGCTAGCTGGGAATAAATTACAGCAGAGAACCTATATTTAAATAATGTGAAGGATACAGATTAGACAAAAGCTAGGAAATTTAGAATTTGGCTCAGAACTCTAACTATATCCACATCCTATCATATCAAGTTATTGCAGGGGACTTTCACTGGCATATTATTATTATTATTTATTATTAATGGCATCAAAAAGTATACCTGGTGTCTCCTAGTACAGATGAAAGATAAGATTCCTGCCTATAACTAATGTTCCAGTCCAGCAAAGCACTTAAGTTCATGCATAACTTTAAACACGGACAGGAACAGTGCCATTGATTTCAAGGCATAAAGTCATACATGTATGTAAGTGCTTTTCTGGACTAATATCAGATATGACACAAAAAGGTTTTAATAAAACAGGGTAGTAGAGAGGTAGGGAAGATGGGGCAACAGGGCTAAGAGGGTATTGCTACTGAGCCATTGTAATCCACAGCATGATGGAGCCAAAAAATATATATTGATAGAATAAATAAGTAGCTATCATAGAAGAAGTGAGTCTTCAGGCGGGATTTAAGAGAGGAGAATGTAGTAGCTTTGAAAATCAGCTCATGAAGGGCCTTCTAGGGGAAAAGTGCAGCATCATAGGTAGTTGTGGAAGAAGCAGACAAACAAAGCTAATGTCACTTGGGCCTCAGAGTGGGTCAGAAGCAAAGTGATAAGAGAGAAGGCCTGCAGGATATATGATAATAATGGTGTTATTCTAAAATATCTAGACATCATTAATGGATCAGAAGGTTTCTGAAAACAAAGAATCATTGTAGTCTTGCATATAGCACTGTGCACTCTCTCGATACAAGTCACATTAGCTCTTGCAGTTGGATACCATCTATGTAAGTAACATTAACTTCATTAGGTGTGGGCTGAAGCTTAGCATATAAATTCTTCAATGTGAGTTTTCATAGGAAATAGGAAAAAGTTAAAGATGAGCCAGAGTTTGAAGCCCTGGTTATTAGTTTCAACTTTGGAGGATTGGATAAAATTGGACACAGATCCAAATCAGAGCAAATCAAAAAACATGTGTCTTTTGCCCAGTTCTGAAGTAAATACATTTTCAGCTGGTATAAGTTGGAGTAGCCAAAAAAGATCTGGTGTGATGACTTTCCTATTTGTTTTTCTGTAGTAAGGAGGGGAGGGTAACAAAGAGGTTGCTGTCTTCCCTGACAACCTGGAAGTTGGTAGATCTAGGGACACTATCTGGCACAGAATTTAAGACATATCTCCAATGGGCTCATAGACACAACCAACCCACCTGAAGGATGTTTCCTCTTATTTTTATATAACATACAGTTCAGGATATAAACCAAATGTTGACATTAAAATAAATGAAAAATGGAGGTGACTAAACAGGGACATATGGAGAATCCATTTTGTACTTTGATTTCAGGAAACCATTTTCTCTCCTCATGATATATTCATACAGGGCTATATCCCATATTTTGTCCACAAAGCTATCTATTGTGTCATGTAATCTCAAACATCATCTTTCATAAAATGCATCATCCACCAGAGCTAGAGACTATATACATGGATTATGACCTTTGTTAATTCTCTCATCACCATTGCTTACCTTCCCTTTGACTGTCACTTTCAGATAAATGGGAGATCACTTACATTTCTTTCAGAAGAAGTTTTGCAACTAGTATATTTGTGTACTGAATACCTGATCTAAAGTTTTAAGGGAAGTCTGCAGGACAGGTTGCCTGTATAATTTATTTTTATACCTGTAGGTAGTATACGTGAGGAAATTTGAGGATCCATGGTAGTATATTTGTATGAATACTGGAGGATCCATACAGCTCCATACAGCTCCTCTAAGCGCAAGTCTACACTACAAAATTAAGTTGACCTAAGTTACGTCGAGGCACAGCCACCTCAGTTAATTAAATCATTTTTGCATGTCCATTCTACAATCCTTATGTTGATGGTGTATGTCATTGCCAGGAGCACTTGCACTGATTTAACTGCCACTGCATTGTGGGATGACTTCTAAGAGGCAGCACTTCTAAAAGTGCGAGACGCCACTTAGGTCAAGATTGCCTTTACCAGTTAAACATCAAGATATTGGCCAGAAAGAAATTTTCTACTTTGAACAGGTAGAGAACACACCCATCACTGCTACTCAAGTAAAGAAGGCAACTCGCGTTGACCTAATACTGTCCCAAGTTATGGACCTAGTGATGCATGGAACATCTCTATAGGACTCTCAGGTCTGACCCGACTTTCGTCCCTACATGTCCAGGAGGATGGATTTATCAGTTCATTCTGGTTGATTGTTGTGGGGGATGAGCATCATTATTCCCCCACTACTGAGATTGCAGATGTTAGAACAGCTACATTCCAGTCACTGTGGAATAGTGCACATGAAAGAAATTGTACAAAGCTACTTTTGGTGGCCTGGCCTGGATAGTGTCATTGAAGAGAAGGCAAGAGCTTGTATTTCACGTCAGAGTGAGAGGAACACACCTTGGTGCCCCTACACCCATGGGACTAGCCTGAAAATCCATGGCAGCATATTCATGTTGATTTTGCCAGCCCAGTTGAAGGAAGCATGTTCCTGGTTGTTGCTGACGCTCACTCCAAATGGCCAGAAATCTCTGTAATGCCGTCCACTACTGCTGAGAGTACTATCCAGAGACTGTGTGAAATCTTTAGTTGTTTTGATCTGCCAGAACAACTTGTGAGCGACAACGGACAATAGTTTGTCTCTCAGGAGTTTGAAAGTTTTATGAAAGCAAATGGGATACATAACATCACTTCAGCACTGTATCATCCATCCACCAATGGATTAGCAGAAACGTTTATGCAGACAATGAAACAGGCTTTAAAATCTGCATAGGGACATTCATCCATTCAAAAGTGTCTGGACGCCTTCTTATTATCCTACAGAAACACACCTCATGCTACAAACGAAGCATCTCCGGCCTTTCTGATGATGGGACGACAGCTGCGCACTTGCTTTGATCTGCTGAAACCCTCCAAAGCACAAGTTGTGCAACGTCAACAGCACAACCAAGTCATCAGACGTGCACACAGAGCAAAAGACCGAACCTTTAGTCCTGGACAGCCTGTTCTAGCTCGAACTATACTTCTGGAGCTATGGGTCCCTGCTACACTCATTGCCCAAATAGGACCTGTTTCCTACACTGTCCAGACTGCAAATGATCTCACCTGGTGGCAACATGTAGATCAGTTGTTGCCAGGTCACACAAGTCCTAAGGACATATCTCCAGTTGAACTGCCTGACCTCACCATTGCAGGTGAGATATCCTTGGTCACCCTCAAGTTGAGAGTCACCCGTTCCTGACTCCCCTCCTCCATCCATCTCTGCAGCAGATACAGCACCCTTACCTGTTCCAGCTATGAGTCCTGAGCCCATTGTTAGACTCGCACCAATAAGACCTTCCGGTGCAAGAACGCCAGCAATCTGACATAATCCACCTAGAGAGAGAAGGCCTCCTTAATGGCTGAATCTTTAGCTAGGGCAAACCCACGTTTAGGGGGCAGAATAATTCCCGGGGTTTAGCTGGGAAATGAGGCAGTCTACCCTCATTCCCTTGTTTAGTTATTGTTCTGTTAAATGAATGTTTTCATTAAGGGGGGAGGAATATATTGTGTATTTTGTGTCCTGCATAGCTTGCTGTAGCTAACAGAGCTAGACTATTATGGGATAGCTTAGCCCGTTCTGTCTGGTCTTAGAGTGGGAGAATAAACTCAGTCTGATGTGTGTTTACATCTCCCTGTGTTCCTGTCTGCTAGTTTCTCTCTCAGTGCAAATAACTTGCTAATATCCAAACATAACATGGCTGTAAATTTGAAGTGCAGACTAGCCCTTAGTGTAGACACTTATAGAGTTACATCAAGGTAAGCTGCCTATGTTAACCTAATTCTGTAGTGTTGAGGGGGGGGCTAAGTATTTTTGGATGACTGCAGTACAAACTTGTTGGAAGCACAACTTGGCCAGGAAGCAATGTCACTCAACACTTCCAGGATCAGCATCCTTGCACCAGAAGGAAACTGAGGATAATAAAGTAGATTGAGAAATGCAGTGGAAGCCTACCATGGGGGCCATGAGGGTGCTGCTGTGAAGCTGCTGCATGAGACCTGTACTTTTCCAACACGATCTTAGCACCCATTAAGGTTACATACCCAAAAGAGCAGTTGACACTTAAATCATTCCTCTTCGCAGCAACAGGTTAGTTAGTAGCTTTGTGTTTTGACCACTAATGAAAACAAAGATGTGCCGGGCAGCGGAGATCACTGGTAACCTTTCGATTTTAAATGTAAATTGGCCGCACGGCTGGGGTGATAGACGATTGGAGATGAACGAGCCCTGATTTAGCTGGAGGGACATGGACAATGTAAGCAGAAGCCTGATCGCTCCCTGGAAAACCAGCTCTGCCCAGAGGGGCAGCGGAACAAAGGCGAATAACGAAGAGAAATATGCCGAAGCAGAGCCCTGCAGCAGGGGGCTGCTGCGCGGGGCTCCGAGCGCCGCTCTTTGTGCGTGTACAGTAAGGCGGCGGGCCGGGCGGCTCCCACAGAGGCGCTGGGTCCCAGCCCCTTTTTAATCCGAACCTCTGATCTGACCCACCCGTCCCACGGATCGATCGAGCTCTGGTCTCGTGCCGGCTGGTGGCCGTGCAGCCATTTGCAGGGCGCGCATCGCACACCGAAGCGCTCCCTCCCTGCTGCACACACGCCCCCCCCACCCCAAACTCTGGCCGCGCCGCGCGCGCAGGCAGCTCCCAGTCGGGCGGAACGCGTGGATATCCCCCCCCCGCGCGCGCACACACACACACACACACAGCAGGGACCGAGCGGCACCTAGCCTAACCCAGCCGCAGTGCCACAGGGCCGATCCCGGCCCGGCCAGCAGCTAGCTGAAGAGCAAAGGAGCCGCAGCCGAGAGGGGGCTGGTTGGCGTATCGATTCCCCCGGGCATTTGCAAATTCGACCCTGACCCTCCCCCGCCGCTGTGGCCGGAGCAGGACATCGCTGGGAGGGCGAAGGGATGCGTCCTGCCACGGCCTGGCACCCGCCTGGCCCGCTGCCTGGTCTGGATCGCTAACGCGAGGAGGGGTGGCGGTGCGATTGCGACCGAGTCTCCCTGGCTCGCAAAAGGCCTCAGGAAGCTGCCTTGTCCCGCCGCTCAGGGCTGAAACTGACCAGATCGGCAGCTAGGGCCGAATCAAGGCAAGGCACACTCCCCCCCCTCCCCCCGCCGGGGACCCGGACACGCGGAACCAGCCTTTCCGAAGAGCCCACCCAGGTGCGAACGTGCCGCTCTCCCGGCTGCCCACAGGTAAGCGCCGGGCGGGCTAGCCCTGCGTCGCGGAGCCCCACCGTGTAAAGGCATCCGGCCCGTTCAGGTGTGTAGCCCCCAAGCGGCCCTTCCTGGCGAGTCAAACGTAATGGTTGAAATGAGACACGAAATCTGTTCCCATGTGGCTGGGTTTGGCAGCTCCCCGGGCCCCTCTCCCCCCCAGCAGATTTCTGGAGGCTGGATATGACTTAATTTCCCCCGAAGTGTTAATGATGTCCTTGCTCTAAGGATCTCATGTAGGAGCAAATTGTTTCCCGACTGTGAATTAAAGGCAGGTCCTCTATGTCCGCCGTGCAGGATCCTTCCCGACTTTGGGTTAAAAAAAAAATCCATCACAATGCAACGGTTAATTAAGAAACAACCGTGTGAATTTGTTCCTGAATTTTTTATTTAAAAAAAAAAAAACACTCGACACTTTCAATGTGTTTATTAGTGGAGATCTGGAACTCTGTCACTTTTAATCATGCTTTTCTCTTCCGTCAATCCTGATTAATCCAGTTCACTGCCTACCCTGTATACTACGGCCGCAGCAGCACTGAGCATGCTCCCATATGGACAGGCATATTTTCTTGTCTCTTCTCCTTCTCTCACACGGCAAGATCCGCTCCCCCGCCTCCTTTCCCCGCTTTTCCTTTTTGTTTTTATTCCTGGTGTTTTGTTTTTATTCCAGAAACCTGAATGACGCAGCACCTTTACAGTCATGTTTCAGGCTGTTTAACAGCAGCATAATAGTCGATTCCACCATTCATTTTTTATTGAACGCTTGCCCAACCTACTAAAATCACATGGTACAAGCCTTCAGTGTGCATACGCATGTTACTTAACATCATGTCAGGTAACAATGCCTGAGGAAGAATCCTACAGAATGTAATAGGGGTTTTATAAATATTACTCTAAAAACCTATAGAACGGAACAAAAGCAATACACTTTATTAACTTCTATAGGCATTTTAAAAACTATAGAAAAGTTATAATTGTAACTTAATTCAACAGGGCTTTTCCACAGTGACATGCAAAGGCAATAACATAGATCAATGTATATGTCCTTTTCTCTACCTCATCTGTCTACAAAGCTAAAGAACTCTTCCTATTTCACAAATTGACAATGTCCCAAAAGAAATAAGTGAAATATTTACTGTGAGTTACAAAATCTTCATTGACATTTATTTATTGACATACTTATTCAATAGTTTAGATGTCCAGCCTATCCCTCTTCTTGCCAGAACAATTCTTCCCATTCTGTTTCTCTTCCTTTGCCTTCCGTGTGCCCCTCTGTTAGCATTTATTCACTCTTTAATTAGGAAATCCTAATGCATGTCAATGGGGCTCCCAACCATCCAATACTAATGGCGTGATATCCTAGGATTGGAAGCTCTCATAAGAGCAAGGGTTTAGGGCCCCTTTCCTGCAAGCCCTCTCTGATGTAGGTAAATCATCTAACTGTGAGTTGTGCCACTGAAGGCAATGATCACACTCATGTGAGAGAAAGGGTACGGTTGGTGGGACTGGGTCGTGGCACTTTGAAAAGATGGGTTCCTTTAACAAACTCATTTCTTCTGCAAGTGTATTATTCACATTACTTTCCCATATAAAAACAACAAAAACCAAATTAAAATAGCCATTTTTCTACAACCCAAAGCCTTTTAAGCTTTTAATGAAGATAGATTAAAACTTGCATAAACATTAGGTCACCAGTATTTGGCAGGCGTATTTAATGGAAGCCATTAACAATCACTATAACAAGTAAAATTATAGTGTTTAGAACTGTCCTAGATTTACCTCAGAGAATGGGATCCAGTTAAATTAGAGAGCCCAAACCTATGCTCAGCAGATTTTTCAACATCCTAAAAATGGTCCTATTGCAATCAAGAAAGGAGGTGGGTGAGGTAATATCTTTTGTTGAGCCAACTTCTGTTGGTGAAAGAGATTGGCTTTCGAGCTTACACAGAGCTCTTTTTCAGGTCTGAGAAAAGTACTCAGAGCATCACAGCTAAATACAAGGGGGAACAGATTGTTTAGCATTATGTTGTATGATGTATGATATGTTGTAAGAGACCATTCAAGATGAAGAGAGCAGTTAACACCTTTGCAGTCACAGGACAAAGAAGGGTTAGTGGGTTATAGATCATTGTAATGAGCCATAAGCCCAGTGTCTTCATTGAATCCATGATTTTTAGTGTCAAAGTTATGCATTAAAACTCCCAGACTTGTCTTTTGCAGTAGGGAATTAGGGTCATGTCTACACTACTACTTTTGTTGGTCTAACTTATGCTGTTCAGAGGTCTGAAAAAACACACCCCATGAGCAACATAAATTACGTTCCAGAGGAGTAGTGCTGGCGAGGATAGTGCTATGTTGGCGAGAGAGCTTCTCCCGCTGACATAGCTACCTTCGCTTGTGGAGGTAGTTTTATTGTGCCGACAGGAGAGCTCTCTGTTGTCAGCATAAAGCGGCTACTCAAGCTGCATCGGTACAGCTATGCCACTGTAAGCTCTCTAGTGTAGATGTGGCCTAGGGTAGCTGGCTCCTAAGAATTGGGATTAGAGGCCAAGATTGGGACAAGTCCTATTCCCTTGGAGGTCAGTAGAATCTTTTTCATGAGGACCACCATCAAGCTATTTTTTTCCTCATGATATTGAATCAGATACTGATTCATGCTGTCATACCATTTATGCATATGGAGATTCTGTAGCAATGTAGTCAAGAAAGCTATTTCTTTTCAAGGAATAGACATTTCATTTATATACCTACATTCATGGAAATTTTTATTTAAACAAATGAAGCTCATTTTTCATTTTATTTAGTCTCAGTAGCCATAGTGGAACATCACAGTTCCTATGTCTGTTTTTTTAATAGTACCATCAACACTCGTTTTTAGGGCTCCTTTATCAATTTTTATCATAATTTGTTTTTGTCAGAGAACAAACATCCCTAGTTCTCTTGTTTGAAAAATAATTATTTTCACAGTCCATGGTGCAATTTTTCTGAGATCTGATATTTGGAAACAGAAAATCAAAATGCCAGTTCAAAAATGACTTGCAAACAATATAATGACAAGATCCACATTTAGCTTTGGCACAAGCAGAGCAACAGTTGTGGGGAAGAGGCCAACATTAGACATGTAAATGCCATTTTCCTTCACTTTAAGGTGCATGAAAAAGTTAGGAAAATGTCTTTAATACCGTCAAGTGAAAAAAATCTCTACATATAAGGCAACTTCTGCCCTTGCACAACTCCAATGGACATGTGCATATCGGATAGCAGAATTTGGCTCTCCTGCTTAATTTAAAGAGACAATGGCAAGAGGCAAAGTTTCACTGTTGGCGTAGTTGTGTTCCCTGGTCTTTATTTAACATGTACAGAAAACTATATGTCTACAGGTAAACATTTTTGTATCTACCAGGTGTCCCATTTTGACTGACCAATTCAAAATAGACTTTTTATGCCCTAATCCTACAAAGACTTAAGCAAATGTGTACCTTTATTTGTGTGAGGAGTTCAATCCTATTAAAATTAATGGGACTACGCATATGTGCAAAGTTATGCATGTGTTTATCTTTGCAGGATTGGAGCCTTTGTACTTTTTTGTAGACATAATGGATGATTCTGCAGTCCTTACTCAGGAACGCTCTTTGGATACTACAGATAGTTTTGCCTTTGTAAGGACTACAGGATGGGGCCCACATAATATGGTAATAAGCAAACAATTATTGTAGAAAAGTGTTGTCCAAATAACTGATAACATACACATAATTTTATACATTGTATATTCCAAATGATCATGATTAAGTCTGTAACTTTGGCTATATATATATATAGCCAATCAGTACAAAACACATAACCAATACTGCACAAACTGCAAAAAAACTGCAGTAGTTACAAATTTTGCCTTTGAGAGAAATGAAAGGCCAGTCACATGTTTGCTTTTTGGGTATGACATTCCACAAGCTAGTAGTTTTAGTCAAAGGCACAGCATCTGTCAAGCCTTTCACAAAGAAACATGCCACATACTGCAACTTCCCCTCATACATGCACACATACTTTGTACAAGCAATTTCTATTGTTATGTTGACTCACACATGGTGATTAGCAACAAAGAACATTATCAATATTATTTTACAAATCCAAATCTCTGTATTTACGGATGAGTTTAATCTGTTCATTGGTTTCTGGTCACCAAGTCCTCCAGGGAGTATCTCAAATCCACATCCTGTAGCTGACTGCTAGACTTTGCATTTGGATCTATGATTTTGCTGTAATAGGTAAAACTTCTGGAACCTGAACTTCTTGAACCATTTCAGAATATCAGCCTTCTCAGAGAAGCAGTTCTAGCAAAGATCTGAAATAAAGTTGCTCAATGAATTACCTGGAGGGTTGCCTTCCTCCCACTGTCCCCCCTTCCAGAAAACACAATGGAACAACAAGGGTTAACCATTGGAGCTAAACTATTCCTCTTTTTGTGATCGGTATTATTAATGTGGAGGATACTAAAAACTGAGGACTAACTCTTTGGCAGGAAGAGAGCATGAAGCAATATAACTATTTTCAACAATAGCTCTCAATCACTCAAAGTCACAATTTGCTCCAAAACTACCAGAATATTCCCACTTTAGTCCCACAGCTGGATAGAATTCTCCACTAGAGTGTTATGGAAACTCACTAGGTACATGAGTCATTTGGGATGTTCTACCAAAATCAGACTACCTCTCAATAGGGATAGTCTGAAAGCCATAACTTACTCTGCTTTAAGAAAGTGATAGACTGGGAAAGGGGAGTGACTGCTATGTACCCACAGTATATGTTTGATGTGTGATTGGGTCCAAACCAAGGACAATTCCAGGGTAGATCTGATTCACATTAGTTCCCTTGCAAATATATGGAATACAAGATCCCCGAGATGATAAATCTTAGTAACGACAACTAGCTCTTACACAGCGCTTTTTATCAGTAGATGTCAAAGTGCTTTACAATGGAGATGAGGGTCATTATCTGCATTTATACAGCTGAGGAAACTGAGGCAGAAAGAGGGGAAGCCTGAGGTCACTAGGCAGGACAGAGCCAGGAATAGAGCCCATGTTTCCTGAGCCACTGTCCAGTGCTCTAGTTACTAGACAATGCTGCCTTTGGTAATCCCTGTACTGGATTTGACAGTATGCTCATTCATGTTAGGGAACCAAAGGGATGGTCTGTACACCACTAGATAAAGAGAAAACTTTTTCAGTTAGTTCACCCAGAAGTTACAGCCTTGGTATAGGAATTAGTGAGTGACATTCTGTGGCCTGTGTCATGTAGGAATCAGATTAGAAGATCACAGTGGTCTCTTCTGACCTTCAGATCTACGTATCCATGAGTCTTCAGTACTGTCAGTCTGGCCCCTTGCATGAAAACGGGGTTGGGTTTTTTTTGTCTATTTTTTAGTCAGGCAAGCAGTTAAATAAGTAGCAGTAAATCATAATCTGAACAGGGACTAAAGTCATTTTTAAAGAAAAATAAGGGGTGATATAGACAAAATACCTTTTTCTTAAACATCCCTATCAGCATGTGGAATTCCCATTAAAGTCAATGGGAATGATACTCATCAAGGCCCTGCTCCTCAAAGGTATTTCTCCATCTAACTCTAGGTGCCGAATGCTTTGAGGGTCTGGACCCAAGTGATCACAGGATCAGACCCTGTAACTATTAGCATTTTAATGGAAGACTCTGTTTTCCACCTCAGCTAACCTACAACTGTCTTTTTAGTATGTCGTAAACTTTTGCTGTACTGTAAACAACACAGATTTCAATACAATGGTTATGATGCATTTTTTCCCTCTCCTCCAGTTGTGTGGCCAGATGGAGTAGGTTCATATTTTGTTAAATCTCACTTACATAGTTGCTGTTGAAGACAGTCCATCTCCTTTTGAGAGCAGAGCTGACAGCCTGCAGGTTTCTCTGACACCACTGAATTTGGCCACGAAACTGCCTGTGACTTCACCATGTGTTACTGTTCTGAGGTCAACAAATGTGATTTTTTCCCATCCTAGCGCAAGATGTGATGGGCTAGATCCTCGGCTGGTGTAAATCAGCATAGCTTCACTGATGTCCATGGAGTGATGCCAATTTACTGCGGTTCTGGATCTGGCCCAAAGCTTTCTGGACACACTCGCTGCAGCTGGGGAGTGCAGTGGACAAGAACAGTAAACGGTTAAGCTGCTTTGGCACTAATTTTTCTTAAAAGTTGCATACACATTAGCACGTTGTTGTTTTTACCACCTGTGGGTTAAGGCAAAGGAAAGTGAAGAGCATTTTGGAAAAGCGCAGTGCTGCAAAGTCAGCAGAAAGAAGAGTCCAAACAAAACAAATGACTCAATAATGTCTCAAACATTAAAGAATTACAAAAATAACAGACCTCCCCTGGATCAGTAAGACACTTATGGCTGTTGGGAATGTAATGGAAGTGCCATGTGACAAGCAACTTAGTGGTTTGATTTTGGTTCGTACATTAAGGAATTATATATAATAGTTCCCATTTATGTCTTTAAAAATGTTCACTTTTCCTACATTTTTTCAACTTAATACATTTATAACAAAACAAAGTGATGCCCTATGTTCATAAGGCAAGAAAAAATGGACAGGTTGTAGCACATCATATTGGTAAATTTCTTTATTTTTATTGTTTATTATTGTTACTTATTGTTTGTATTGCAGTAGTACCTATAGGAGCCAATTAGGGTCGGAACATTATTGTGCTAAGCACTGAACAAAGACATAAGCCTAGATCTGAGGCTAACAGTAGTGCAAAATGCACTACATGCCAAAAGACTCTGTGTCTTCCCATGCATAGGATATTTTCCTGTATCGAGATATTAAAATACAGATTTTTGGAAGTTTTGAAGGCCAGGATGACAAGTGAACTCTGGGGTTCTGTTAGTAATAAGTTTTTTCTTCACTCAGTAATTTTCCAAGTATGGGTTGGTCCCTTAGGCCCAGATTCACCTCTGAACTAGCACTAAGGCTAACACAAGGATTGAAGGCAGTTCGCTTTGGTGGGCCAGTTAGGCACCCAGTGCAGTTAGGACAGCTTAATTTGCACTCATTTTGCAATGGCCCCTATAAATGTCCCAACTACTCACCAATTTACCTACGGCCCACCTCAGAGTTCGTCCTGCAGTAGGGCTTCCTGTGGAGGTGGGGTGAAGCAACACATTGCTGGCATAGCTGGTCTGGGACGCCTGTAATGAGCTCCTTTGAGAAGGCCTTATGTCCTCTTTGTGGCTCCTTCACCAGTGCAAAGGGCCACAGCTCCGCTAATTCTCCCCTCTGTATGCAAAAGTAATGCTGAGCACTATTTTATTCGTATTTATTCATTTAGATTTAAACAACAATAAACAATCCCCATATAAAAGATCTAGGTGTAATGCTGACAGACCCTGGTTTTCAGTGGGCAGAATTGAAGCTGGGACCTCTCAAGTTTATAGTGTATGAGCCTTTACTTCCTGAACTAAAACCTCATGTCTCTCCTACCCAAGGCTATAGCAGGCTCATTAAGCTGTAGCTGGGCTAGGTGCTACAGGAGAGGGACAGAGCACCACTCCAAGCAGACATGGGTTACATAGGCACCCTAAGAATTAGACTTATAACCACTTAATAAAAATCACCCAGCAGAAAATAAACAAACAGGTAACGTTAATACAGTCATTAAATCAAAGAATTAAAAAAACACTTTCACTCCTCACCCTCTGTAACCTACCCTTCAGCTTTGCCCCAAACCTTATTTAATGAACACCTTTGTTTTTCATGTGTCCATCTAAATCAGTACAACTTTCTGCAGAGCTAAAATCTTTGGAGGAGAACTATCTGGAGAAATCTGGAATTATTATGTAAACCCAATTAGAACCCACAGACTATTTCAATTGCAGCTGAAATAGCTTGGAAACCTTGTGCTTGAAAAATATTTATGTAAAAATTGGATAGAAGGAACCCATGATCTCAGAGAAGGGGAGAGATACAAGTTCCTAGGTCTCTGTGGTTTCTGTCCTGGTTTGGCATCTCTTTATTTTGTTTGCCCAGAAACCACTGAGCCAATCAGTGTCCCATTAAAAAAAAAAGTTATTTTTCTGAGTTCCAGAGCTTGGCTGGGAAGAGTATTGCTGCTTCACTATACCCTTCAAAAGATTTTGTATTAGGAAAATGTTTTACAGAAATCGACTTAAAGAGCTCAATCTGTTTAGTTTATCAGAAAGAAGACTGAGGGGTGACTTGATTACCTTGTATTAGTACCTCCATGGGGAAAAAATACTGGGCCATTAAGGAGTTCTTTAATCTGGGTCTAACAAGAACCAATGGCTGGAAGCTGAAGCCAAAATAAATTCAAATGAGAAACTAGGAACAAAGTTTTAACAGTGAGGGAGCAAATTATCAAGGGAAGTGGTGACTTCTCCGTCTCTTGATGTCTTCAAATCAAGACTGGTCCTTTTTTGGAAGGTATGATGTAGTCAGACACAAGTTATTCTGCTCAATCCTGACATAATGGTAAAATTTAATGGCCTGTGCTATCAGACTAGATGAGCTAATGGTCCCATCTAATCTTAAAATCTATGAATCTATGTAGGTCAGAACAGCCTGTGTTCAGTGTACATATCAGCTAACTGTGACAGAACATTCAACTTTGGAGTTTAAATCACAGTTAGCGGACATGAAGTTGAGCACATAAAGTCCTGGTCAACACTGTCCACTAAACAGTTGGTTGCAACTGTGTTCAGACGGTAAAATTTTACAGCATAGACAAGGTCTAAGAGAACCACATTGATAAAATTAAGACCACAATATAGCAGCAGCAGAATTTTTCACTAAAGTGTGTGAAAAAGCAATTGAGCAAATCAGCAGATTTCTTGCAGCCTTCAGAAAAGAAAATTAATAGAGATTCAGAAAATCAAGTAAGAGCCGGGATTGGTTGTATTTACTAGGAATGTAGGAGCAACCAACCTTATTGCATTCTTCAAAAAGTAAGCTCCTTTTGCCCTCATATAGCAGATGAGCCAGTGATCTAGAGGAAATGATAGTGGCTCTGTAGTTACGGTTACACATCTATAGAAAGAGTACAGATTAAAAAGGTGAGCAGAATCTAAGAACTCTGACAAAGCACGGGAAGAACGATGATATTTACTGTCACAGACATGCATAACAAAGAGACAATCTTGGCAGTTGCTAAAAAATTAAAAGATATTCCTCAAGAAAATCTACAAAATCCAGTTCTTCCCCGCCTTAAGAGCTGGAACCTAAGCTAAAAGGAAAGATTTTGTTCTCCAGCATCTCAAATAATTTTTGTGGCTCTTTTCTGCACCCTCCCCAATTTTTCAGTTCCTTTTTTTAAAATGCAGACACCAGAACTGAATGCTGTAGCCCATTATTGGTCTCTCCAGTGCTTTATGCAGAGGTAAAATCATCTCCATACCCCTACTCACTATTTTCCTGTTTATACATCCATGGCTCATATTTATCCCTTTTTGCCACAGCATTGCACTGGGTGCTCATTTTGAGTTGCTTATCCACTATGATCCCTAATAGTGGATATAATGCCTCCAGCTCTTCACTATAGTGCATCCAGCTTTTCTATCATCTAATGTTATTTCTGGTAACCATGTGCAGACATGGTTAAAAAGTAATAGTGACCAGACTTAAATGTATCTATGTGTGACCATTATGGTATATCTAGAACTGCAAGACAGTCACTCCTGGAGCTTGCAGTGATTTCAGATAAAAGGCTCTTTAACAGATTCAGTGTCCTATTGCTCTGCCTTCATACCCTGCTCTGTATTACTTTTGTGACAAAAACAGCAGCTCCAGGGTTTTCCTATCATGTGATGTAGTCTTTTAGAAAATCCTGTTTCTGCATATGTTCTTTGTGTTAGACATTCTTTCTTTTAAATTATAAGAAGACAGAATTTGCATGTAAAATTGTTAGCTTTTCACTTGCGTAGGTGTATTATTTCCCTTAAGGTGTGAGAGCTCTTAAGAGATGTTGCTCCTTCTTATGTACTTTTTGAAGTTTATTTCGAAAGGTACTAAATAAAATATCCTTCTTGTAAGAATTTTCATCCCTATTAACATTTAGTATTTAGGAAAGCCTGTATTTTCTATGGCCATTATGACTAGGTAATACTTTTTTCTTTCATAATGCAGCCGTATTAGTGATTCCATAGTTAAGGTTTTTTACAATATTTGTATTATAAGACCAGTTTTTGCCACAACCCCTCTTTCCTCTTGAATTTCCGAAGAAGCGCTCCTATCCGTATGAACAGTTCCAGAGGGGTAGCCGTGTTAGTCTGTATACAGCAAAAATGAGAGTTCTGTGACACTTTAAAGACTAACAAATTTAATTTTTGTAGGCACAAGCTTTCGTGAGACTCAGCTCACTTCGTCAGATGCAGAGGTAGAATGAAATCCATATGAAATTGCTCATGTGTGGTTTCTAGTCTGAAGAGAATTTTTAGTGAAAGTTTATTTTTTTATTGAGGCTGTATGGAAAAAAATTGAGTTATTAGATGAAAGAACACATTTCTATTAAGAGCTCTGAAAATATTATAATTCTGGGAGAGGTCATGAAGAAGCTTTATAAGCAACTTGAGAGAGGATACAACATTCTGAACTGCATGAAACACATCGTAGTAAGGGCAAGGCAGTGAATTTCCATTATAAGCCCAATTTTGAGCACCTCTAATTTTCAGAAAAAAGCTCTTGTCTTCCTGAAATTTCTCATGTGGTCTGTCACTAGAGGAGAAATTGTTTTTTTTAGAAGTTTGAGGTAAATCAGACAAACAATTTTTAGGATATGGAACTTACAAACAATAGTCTTTCTTTCTTTCTTTCTTTCTTTCTTTCTTTCTTTGCAACTCCTAACGTTTATGTCCACTGAACTTGAAGAGATTTGCACAGAAAATGTCAAGTTTGTTTTATTCATTAGCTCTCAATAAGCACTAATGCACAGGACTATTTTTAATATGTCTGAATGGAGAATTCAGGAGTTATAGATTAGAGGCTAGAGTTGAACTCCTGGAAGCTAAAACTGAGAGGTTTGCAAATATTCTTTCTCTGAGAGGACTAGTAGAAGTTAGGAGTAATATGGAGCATATCTGCAGAGCTTGTTGGTTTCATGAGATGCAGGGCATGGAACTTACAAGCCCAACTGATGTAGTTAGCATACTCAGGCTGGACAGTTCTACAATGGCCTAGCACCCTTTGGCTCTCCCTATGGCCACAGTGGCTTTCATTAGCTTTCCTGCAGAACAGCTTTGGGGAAGGGGATCTGCAAACCTCTTTGCCCTAAACCAGTCTTTCAAGCAGTCACTCTGCTCCTGACTCACCTGCTTTTAGATTAGAGTCAGGTTCTTCTCTCCGAAGAGTCCCTATATTGGCTACCCCCAATTTAACAGTCTCCTTAATTCTAATTTTCTTAAATAAATACAAGAGACAGATTCTCTCCTCCTGTTCAGGACACTTTGGATTGCTCAGGTGACCGGAATCTGGCTCAAACCAACTGAGAATTCCCCCAACATAGGACAGCATTCAGCTGGTATAAAGCTGGCATTGCCAGCTGTCATGCTAACCACTCACTGTTCCCACCCTGGCATTAAAGACATGTTGGGGCGGAGTAGACAGCATATACACTCTGCCAATTCTCTGTCTAGTCCATTGCGGACCACAGCCAGCCAATGTAAAATAGAGCAATTTAAGAAGCCCAGAGGCCACCCTAATTAACTCTGGGGTATGGGCTGAAGCAGATTCGGCTTTGAATCAGAAAACCGTAACAAGCTCTGTGGCTGATAAGCCCCACCCCCATATGTCCCCACATAGAGTGGATCTTGATGTAGGAGATAATCTGAATCAAAGTTTATTCATACAGCACAAAAAATAGAGAAAATAAAGGAAAAGATAATTGGAAACATGCATCTAGTTGGATGCTCTGAAAGAATAGCTATGTGGGTTCAGTGCAAAGAAATATTACCTATAATATGTTGTTATAATATCTCTCTCTTAGTTCTAACAATACCTCTTCCTCTATCAAAAAACTGCCTCTTGTGGTCTAAGTGTTTCTTTAATCAATGTATCTCAGTTTGCTAGACAAATAGTACACATCTAGGATGTTTCAAGTGTGTCACTGCCAAAGTATCTAGATATAGCTCATGGTTGTTAACAGTTCTAGTGTCAATTAACATGTTGTCATTATCTTAGCCTAGGCCAAACCCAAGATAATAAATACTGGTTTGAGTACATTTAATATAATTTCTATATTAGAGGCCCCAGCCTACTTGTCAGCTAGGCCTACTACTACTCAAAGAGTCCACAGATACCAAATCCTTTAAATAACTTTCGTCCTTTTCCAGAACCTATCCCATTTGAAAGCTTTGACCAATCTAATCCAAATGTGCTCAAAGCACATTTGATCGAAGCCAAGATGAACTTTTAAAAGTTGACAAGATTATGAATTAAATTGTCTTCTATTATTTCCATAATTCTTGCTGAGCTCGTTGCAACGAGAAACCCTCCTTCATCAATTCTGATTTGACATGAAACTCTGGAATTCAAATCTAAATGGTAGAAGAGAAGGATGGAATACAGTTTTACATTCCATCAGCTACTTTTGAACTTCTTCCTGTTTTATGCTTGACCTATGATTTTGAGACCAGTGATGCTGGCTAAGTAAGGGAAAGGTTCTATAGCTTCTCTGAATTGTTTTTCAGTTTTTCCCTTGTGTGATTCCAATTTTGTTGTTAATTAGACCAGATTTCCATTGCAACAGCAGTCATCTGTCTAATCTGTCAAATCCCTCCAAAATCTCTGTTAGTTATATTTTTAGTTTAGTGTGTCCTTTGTTATATAAAATGTATGCTATGGTTGATAAAAGTTCTCTTCAATGCTCAGTACAAATTTAATTATACTGATGTGGTTTTGATAAAATGCATCTAGAGACACAATTTTCCTGAAAGTTCCACCGAGTGTCATTGGGAAGCTGGGGCATCAAACCTTTCTCAGGTTGTTGGCTAAAGATTTTGTTTTGTTTTGTTTTAAACTCCCACAATGTTTGCTAGGACTGTGGTAGGTGCTACCTCTTTTTTAACAAGGTTTCAAGAGTGAGCTGAACATCCCAGGTAAATATGTGTGAATATTTGAAAGGTTTAAGGTTACGGTACCTGCAAAAACTCATCTTTTTCATTTTAATTATCTCACCAAGTGGCATAATTGTCTCTTTGTCAAAATTTTCTATGGATGGCATCTTCAGCAACTTGGACACAATATTTGGTGGTTTTCTTTTTGGATGTCGAATTAGTAGTATTTAAGCAGGAACACATTTTTCAATATATAGATGCTTGTAGCTGTTATATGGTCACTTCTCAAATTCAACCCATTATCTTGCATCAAAGTCAATGTTAATTCTTTTAGTTCTTCCTTTAACTTCCCCTCTCTTTCTTTACTTGCAACATCAGATAGTAGACCTGTGACTGTAAATCTGTCTGAAGGAGTCTGTTGTGATGAATCTACTAAACAGTAATAGCATGAGGAATCTGCTAAGGGTCAATCTTTGACTGCTCTTTCCATCCTGCTAAGGGCAGCTGTAGGTCTAGAGGATGGGAAGACAGGAGGAGTGGATCACAAAGGCAGGGTGCCTGAGGTCCTAAGTAGATTGTGGCATTGAAGGCAATTGGTAGAGTGTGTACTGGGACCTAGCAAGGTGTTAAGGCCATTGCAGCCTTGGCAACTCAAGAGCCTACAGTACTTGCCCAAGCCATAGTGCACCTGGGATTGTGTCAAGACAAGGGCTCACGTCCCAGAGTCCTGCAGGAACTTATAAAGGGGCAGTATTTACAATGTATATTCAGGGTAAAATGCTCCACTCATTTATTTAGTTTGCTCATTGTACTCCATTGACAGTTATGTTGTTAGCATAAAAAATATCAAAACCTTCTTACATTCAAGACTTTGCTTTCCAGAGTCTTTTTAACAGCATAATCACTGTATGGCCTTTTGCCATTTTTGGGATGTCAATTACAGAAACTGCTTTTGAATGAAGCTGATGTTCAAGACTTTCTGGAAGGCCTGGAACAGAAACTTTATTTAGCATCATGGCTATGTTAGGATGGGTTAGAATGCAAAACAATTACCTAGTGAACTTAATACTGTGAAGATTGAAGTATATATAGAAGTATGTTATCAAATGCCCTACCCATGATGAATTACAAATGTGTAAATGTGTCTTACATTATTCAGCAATGTCACTTCTCCAGTGTGGGAAAACCTGAGGAGAAACAGCAGCAGCTGAGGTCCACTGAGGTCTGTTGCTGCTCCCCAGATTTCTCAATGGATGAAGAGGAGCAGAGCAAATCTGGGAGTGCACTCCTGGTTACAAAGACATATAATGGATTTGCCACTTTTTAGGGAAATGAAGGGGAGCATCTAGTGTGTTGTTGAGAAAAGAGGGAAAAGAAAAGATCTGCTTCTCTCCAATTCCTAGGGACTTAGGGATCAGCAGAAGCAGGCCCACTGTGTTTCTCCTCTTCTTTAATTAAACTACAGAGAAGATGAATTACTTAGATGAGCTTCAGAAGGCAATAAAGTCCAGTCTACCTGGTTCAACTCTGGACTTTAAGAAATCTGCAGACTATGTTCATAAAGTCCATGAGCCTGGCCAGTTCAGCTCCAGACTTCAAAATATCCATGCTAGTAATACAGAGATTCTGAAATCTGTTAATTCTATCAAAATGTACAAGTTATGTTAAAGCCTTGTGGAGTTGTGAGAGATTCAAATATTCATAGCAAATAATTTCAATATTCCTTCTGAGAAGCCTTCGAAGGCAATACAAATCCTTGATGAGGACAGAATAAAATGAAAGCCCAGTCCTTTAAGCTCTTATAAACAAGATAGTCTTTATTCACACAAATAGTCTCATTAAAATAAATGAGACTAGTTATGTAGACAAGAATTATCCATGCCCTCCTGGGTTTGCCAGCTGCAGCTTCACATTTGGAGTTTTTAGGCAAAGTGGTGTTTGAGTTATGACATTTTAAAGAAAAAGTCAAAGTAAGTTAGACTTTTCTAACATTAAAATAGTTTCCAAACTCATGTTTCCAAAATGCCTTTTCGAGTGACTTCAAATTTTACTAAATACATAAATAAATAATCTCTACTGGCAGGAAACCATGTGGAACATTTTGAGGAGAAATGAGTGTGTATGAAGAAAGTAGAAAGTTGTCAAGCTGGAATTATAATGAACAGTTAGTTACAAACTATGGAATCTGTACAACAGCTCCATATAATATGAAATTAAACACAGACAACGTATTGACAATACGATAATGATCAGTAATCGGAATTTAAACAAAACCTAAGAAAATCCTTTTTAAACAAGTCTCAGTTAAGCTGTTTTAAAATTGTACATTTATACATCAGAAAGATTAATAAAAAATCTCCTTGGTTGTTGTACTGTAGTTTAAAAAACTTTCAACCATGGCCCACAGACCTCCAGTTTCCTAGTAAAAACTTCATGTACTGACCTATATACTGTGAACCTACCCACTTCTTATTCTTACTAGCAAGAGGCCTAATCCTTCCCAAGATGGGCCAGAGACTGTAACACTTCATGCATTATATCCACATAGGGGGACTACACAGCAACCCACATTAGTCAGTGACACAATTGTCAGTTTACTTTTTTTGTTTTGTTTTCATAAATGTATCAAGCAGTTCTCTAGTATGTATTTTGTAACAATTGTGGTTTGCATTGACATCATTTTAGTCAATTTCATAATCAAATTTCAAGATTCAGTATTTACCATTAAAGGAAACTCAATTAGACTGGTACAAAACTTCCCTGAAATAAACTCTAATAACCACCACAAACTGAAAATGGTTTTGTTTTAAACTGACCAACTTTTTACATTTTTTTTTTTAAATAGGAATGAGAAATGCATATGATCCTGTAAGAAACAGTGAACTGAAGAAACCTTCTTGAAGCTCAAGGAGCCTCTTTCCAAGGAAACCTTGACTGGTTATAAAACTCTTGAGAACGGCCATTAGCTTCTTCCATTAAAATAGTTGCTTAAGGTGAATAAACTATGGACATAACTGTATTTAAGACTCTAATCTTAAAGGATTACATTTCCTCAGCACAGTCTGTTGAACAAACAACACAGAAGGATGCCACCCAGCACAACAACTTCAGGTGGTTGGACAAGAATTGCAAAATATAATCACATATCAGCATGTTTAGTTGAACTTTTTGGTGCAAATTTCAGAACAGAAAGTCCAACGAAAATCTTTAGCTCATCTTTGAGCTGAAATAAAACAGTGCAATGAGTCAAACTGGCGTGTGTAAGTGATCTTGGGAGATGCAGAACTAATATGCAGGCTGATAT
The DNA here is from genome assembly GCF_026122565.2 of Emydura macquarii macquarii. Taxonomy (NCBI): domain Eukaryota; kingdom Metazoa; phylum Chordata; order Testudines; family Chelidae; genus Emydura; species Emydura macquarii. The sequence continues at coordinate 276,329 of NW_027132200.1, forward strand.
GAACATTTAGGTAAATCAAAACTGATTTTTGGCTTGTTAATGAACATATGTCACTTACTCTGAAAAAATTTGAAACAGGCTGATGGAAAATTAAATTGTGTCAGAAAAAAAGAAGAAGAAAAAAAAATCAAACTCCCCCAGTGTACAGGAAGTGCTATACTTTATTAAATGTACATTGATCTGTCAATGCCATCCAAGGCATTGCTGACTAATCAAGCAATCCAGCTGTAGCAAGCACAGATATCTACACAATGTTGGTTAGTGGAGTTCAAAAGTTCAGAAGCGAGTGGCTGTAGCGATGGCTGCTGCCACACCCCTTTCTGCTGTCAGCATGTGAGAGGAGTGCAGGGTGTTGCAAACAACGCAGAAATTGACCATGTGCCAAGAAGGAGAGTTGAGCAAGAAAAACCCACAGTAACGTTCAACCTTAAACCACAACAAAGTAAAAAAAAAGGAAGAAGGGGGGGGGGGGGCAGAAGAGGAAGGCGAAGGGACGGCGGACTGTGCTGCTGAGCTGGGAGATCAGCCAGATCCAGAGCCATGGAGAGCTCAGTCCTGTCCTGTGTCCTTTATCCGGGTGATGGGACTATCAGTGAAGCAAAGCCCTGTCCAAAAAGGCTCTGCGGAGAAGCGGAGCAGCAGCCGCTAGGGCCATCGGGAAGAGCTCTGGGGGAAGCGGAGGCTAGCAGCGGCAGCCAGCAGCAGCCCGGCTCCCTGGAAGGAAGCGCAGCGGCGGCAGCGGAGGAGAAGGAGAGCGGGGGTGGGACAAGCGCCGCGCTCCCTTTGCAAGCCCCCTGCGGTTTCAGCTCCTCCTTGTGCTTCAGCTCGCCCGGAGCGGACAAAGCCCCGCAGCAGGACCCCGGAGCAGCCTCCTCGTCCAGCCGAGTGGTGGAGAGCCAGTGGGAGATTAACAACGCGGCGTCCGAGGAGGAGGGGGAGGCGGAGCCGAGAGGAGGCGACATCTCCCAGCCGCCGCCTGGCACTTACTGTCCCCAGGCTGGAGCGCAGCCCAGCAGCCCGCCGCAGCCGCTCTCGGAGGAGCCCGACCTGGTGATCGAAGTGTCCGGCCGGCGGATCCGAGCCCACAAATCGGTGCTGGCGGCCAAGAGCGACTATTTCCGTGCGCGCTCGTCCCGGGACATCCTGCGGGTGAAGGGGGTGAGCTACGGGGCGCTGCGCCTGCTCATCGACTACGTCTACACGGCCCGCATGGGCGAGGTGCGCCACGACAACCTGGCCGAGGTGGTGAGCGGCGCCCGCGTGCTGCAGATGCCCTGCGCCCTGCACTGCGCGGCCGAGGCCATGCGGGCGCAGCTGCGCCTCGACAACTGCTACCAGCTGCTCTGCCTGGCCAAGAAGCAGCGGCTGGCGGAGCTGCGGGAGGCCGCCTACCGCTTCATGAGCGACCACTACCTGCAGGTGCTGCGGGAGCCCGCCGTCTACGGCCGCCTGAGCGGCGCCGAGCGGGACCTCATCCTGCAGCGCCGCCTGGAGGCCGGCAAGCGGTGCCTGCTGGTGGCCGAGGTCAGCGACGCCTTCGAGAGGCTGAGCGCGGGCAGCCGGCCGCAGAGCCGGGAGAGCAGCCGGCCGCAGAGCCCCTCGTCGGTGGTGTCGCTGGAGGAGAGCAGCTACCTGATCCACTGCTACCAGGAGGCGGCCAAAGAGTGGAGGGTGCTGACTCGCCTGCCCGACGAGGCCAACGCCAAGGGCTGCGCCATGTGCGTCCTCTACAACTACCTCTTCCTGGCCGGGGGCATTGCGGCGGTGCCGGGCGAGCAGCGGGCCCGTCTCTCCGACAAGGTCTTCTGCTACAACCCGCTCACCGACACCTGGAGCCAGGTGCGGCCGCTGAGCCAGCCCCGTTCGCAGCTCAAGCTGCTGGCCCTGGACGGCTACCTGTACGCCGTGGGAGGCGAGTGCCTCTTCACAGTGGAGCGGTACGACCCGCGGGCCGACCGCTGGAGCCCGGTGGCCCCGCTGCCCAAGGGCGCCTTCGCCGTGGCGCACGAAGCCACCACCTGCAACGGGGAGATCTACGTGTCGGGCGGCTCTCTCTTCTACCGCCTGCTCAAGTATGACCCCCGGCGAGACGAGTGGCAGGAGTGCCCCTACAACAGCAGCCGCCGCCGCTCTGCCGACATGGTGGCCTTCAAGAGCTTCATCTACCGCTTCGACCTGAGTGGCGGCCGTGGCGAGCCGGGCCAGGCCGGCGGGGTCGAAGTCTTCCGTTACAACACCGTGGCCAAGCGCTGGAGCCAGTGCGCCTCCCTGCGGCCCAGCGGTGGCCCCCTGCAGCCCTTCCGCTGTGCCGCTCTGGGCTGCACCATCTACTGCGTCAACCGGGCCGGCACCATGCGTTTCAACCTGGCCCAGGAAGGCGAGGTGGAGGCGGACGGGGGGCTGCCAGGCAGCTTTGACGCGGAACTGCTCAAGGCCCCCTTCGAGGCCAAAGGCATCCTCCTGCCCTTTGTGCTCACCCTGCCAGAGAAGCCGGACAAAACTGGGGAGCCGGAGAGCCCCCTAGTGCTGTGAGGGGTCTGGCGTGGGGGTGGCCAGATCAGCTGGGAGCGAGGGCTGCTCCATTACTTGGTCAGGTCTGGGTCCTCTCTGCCACTGCAGGGCAAACATCCAGCCAGGGGCCTACTCCAGCCAGCAGGATTAGAGGAAGCTGGATCTGCCCTTAGCTGAGCAGTCTGCCAGACTGCCACAGCCCCTCACTAGGGGCATTTTTAGAAGGTATGCATGCATTTGAGGGCTGGGGTGCTCCTCTTGAAATTTGGGTCAAGAGCCACTGCCAGTTATAACCACTCTAATCTTTACTGTACTTCATGCGGGGAAGAATTCACTCCTTGGTGCTGGTGAGCAGCCAAGCAAATTAAACAAAAAGCTGCTAATATGGGATAATCTTTGGGATAATGCGGGCCAGTTCCTAATGTGGAGAAGAACTTTCCTCCTGGAGTATATAAATCCCCGAAAACAGAGGTTTATAATGGAACATTTAATAAAAGACTTGCTCTTGTATATAGATACACATTATTGCAAGAGGGGCTGCTTCTTCTCCCATTCGTTTTCTTCTCTCTTCTGGATATCAGTTGTGAATGCTGCTGGCTACATAATTTAAAAGAATTCAATTTGCTTTTGATGCTAAACTCAACAGTTCATATGTTAGAAAAGTGTAAGGAGATCATCTGAATTGCAGCCTTTCATTTTGAGTTCAATAGATTCCTTAAGGAAGATACGGCACTGTGGCCCCAAGAATTTGCAACCACGATGAATGATTTAACAGAGACCAGATTTAAAGTTTTTAAGCAACACAAATGCCTGCCACATGTTCATATTTGGAATACAGGGGAAAAGTCAATTTACCATAGCGCAGTAGAATTGAAGTGTTCGTACATTCTATGGCAGAAAGAAGTGATAATTTATGTAAAAGACAATGCTCTACTTTTTTTTCAATCAGAGGTTTTAAATTCTACTAAACATTAAGCAAAACTATTCAGTTCATGACAGCTTGAGATGAAAGTGGATGCCACTGAGTTTGGAGGAAAACATTTAGTAGTTCATTGCTCTTTTATTAACTGCAAATCAACAAAAATGAACTTATACCAAATGTGAATTCTTTGAAACTGACTGCATACAGTTTACATATTTCATTTAAGTCCAGTAGCCTGTGGCAAGAGACTATTCTAACATAGAACAAGACTATCACAGGAGGACAAGAAAAACAAGAGTTTGCTATATGGGCTGATTATACTTTGTACTAGCATAATGTTGACATTTCCCTATCTTTTAATTGAGTGATTGATTTATTTATTTCAGGTTAATGAGTATTGTAATTAATGATTCACTTGTCAATTATATTACATACTGATGCTATATACCTATGTTTGGATTTTGAATCTTTAGAGGAATAATTGTTTATGGAGCAGCATAGAGAGAGGAGAAAAATGATATATAGGAAGTCGAAGCATACTTTTTGACATATTACTTAGAAAAAAAGTATAGACCTTCTGGACAGGCATGCTGTATTAAAAAGCATACTTGCATTTATTTTATACATTTTATATGTAGACATCCAACAGAAGGATACAGCAAATCTTTTTAGCTTTACAGTAATTAATGAGAAACCATTTTCTTAAAATACCCAGTGTTTTTGCTATTGTTAATTCAGCCTGGAATTGTCACTTGATTATGGAAAGGAATTGTTTATGAGTATTCATCATTCTAGAAAGACATAGCAACTTCACTTCAAAGAACTGCAGTAGAAGAATCTTTATGTTTTATTAAAATATCTTTTTTTAGCAAGATACTAACAGTAAAATTCTTATATCTCATTGCTAGTTCTAAAGAAAGGCAGCAGTTTCTATCGTAAGACATCATTTTGATAGACAGAAGCCACAGAATTTACCTTTATGGTTTGTTTGATGTTTTACACAGTTGATCTGATTAGACACTATTTAGAAATCAGTGGTGCAAAAATGAAGAAACCTTTAGTCAAATAATCTCCTCCTTAATGAATTCACTGGAAGTGTTGCCTGAACGAGGACTTCAGGACTGGGCTACGTATATTTTAGCTTGGCCAGCTACTAGATGATGGAATGGGATTTAACACTGCTGTTAGAATTTCAGTTGTGGATTCATGCAAATGTTAGACATTGATCTTTTACTTGCTGCTACACTTATCAGATTGGTTAATTCCTCAGCTGGACAAATATGATTTTGCATTTTGCTCCTAATTATATTACTGCCTTCTAAGTATAAGAAGAGCTGCGAAGCTGAACAAAAAATGAGTTGTGTGAGTTAGAATTATTTTTCCTATAATTCTAGCACAGGTGAAACTTAAGGTTCTGTAAGTGCAAATACTTCTGTACATGCTTAAAGTTAAGCAGTGTGCAAAGTATTTGCTGGATCAGGCCTGACCCACTATAATATCCAGATGCACATATTGAAATGTCCGTTGTATCTGATAGCACAATTTTACAATTGTTTATGTATTTGAATACCTTATTTAGTACAGTATTTATACTACAGTTCTCGTGAGGAAGCTAACCTGGTTTGTAATTTTTTTTCCTTTGTGTTTTAATTTGGTGATATTTCATGAAAATGCTGCGTGATTAGTTTTGAGAAATCACTGTGATATTAAACTTGCGAAAATATTCCAAAAAGATCCAGCAAATTTACCTTTATCATAATGAAAATATTTGTTGCTGAATATAACTAGAAAACATATTTGAAATTAAACTTTACAACAAAACCAACCAAAAATAAGTAAGATTAAATCAAAAGTACTACAATTACCAGGAGGACATTTTCACTGTTTCATTCAGATTAGGAATGATAGTATTGGGCCAAAATGTGCTGTCACTATTTACCCCATGAAAGTGAGAGCAGAATGTGGTCTTAATTAGTAGCAGTCAGTCAAATAGAATTTCCCTTATACCCTATTTGCATAATCATAGCCAGATGATTGGTTTTTCTGATAACATAAAAACATTTCTAGCTGGTTTCCTATTCTGTGTCCCATGTTTCCTAAGCAGGCTGGCTGTGATTTTTTTCCCATTATATCTTCAACACTAAATTAAGTTATGAATGTCCCAAATGAAATGAAGATACAAACAAAGTTAGCAACAGACAGAAATCTACTAAACAATTACATGAAAAAGAACCTTAATTTCTGCAACACAGTTTATAAAACTCCTGTTTATACTTTAAAAGCAGTTCAAAGGTGTAATTGTCAAGATAATAAGCCTATTTGCTCAACATAAGAACTGCTAAACAATATGGGAATGATGCTAATCACACCTATTCAATGTGCAGTAGCTAATGTGAATTCCATGTGCAGTGAAATCCCTTGTAAATAAAGAGCTGATAGAATTTCAACTGCTAAAAGGATAAATTACTCACATGAAAGCTGTACCTCTCCTGTGCGGTTTGGTTAGGTATCAAAGTGGTTGCTCTCAGTACCTTTGGTATTGTTCATGAGTGGCTTCTTGCTTTTCATGCTTTACAGCATTAATTTCAGTGACTGCTCCACAGATTCTTTGCAAATTCTAAGCACAGAGCTTAAACTTGGCACTGGGTTGATTAACTTTGTGTCTCTGTAGTGACACCTAGCATTTGTTACTTGAACAAACACCAGAAATTCTATAGTGAGTTATCTGCTTCTTAGTTTGAGTTTTTCTCAATGACATTGATTTTCATACAGTTATACAAGCAGAAGGAATGAGGAGAAACTGCTTACTTATATCCTAATGGTACCAGTAAAGTAGCCGTATTGAGTCATTTAATGAATCAGTCTTTAAGGGATAATATTCTGCCTTTGTTCTGTACACTGAACTCACAGTGGATTGAAAGGTCTTTTATGTATGGTGTAATAGCAGAATGTAGCCCTAAGTAATTTCTAAGAAAAGTACCTTGTAATTTAAGACTCGGCAGATCCTGTTGCATAATACCCAAAGGCAGGAGGCTAGGGTAGTATGTACACCTAGAGGTCCACATTCTGCTTTTCGTTAAATCAATGTAAATATGGAATCATTCCACTACTTTACACCAGTACGACTGAGAACAGAATTTGGCCCACAAACACTTTGGTTCAAATTCTGCGCTCAGAACATGTCTAATCCCTCTGATCTCACACCATTCATTTTGGACCAAGAAAAAGTATTATAGTAGGAGCAGCTGGAGTAAATTTACCCGAATTACGAATTAATGTTCTATTTTGTATTTAGAGGTGCTCTTAGCTTCACAAGTTACCAGCATTTATCCAGCAGGTAGGAGAAAATGTGAATTTGTCTCCTGCTCTCTTTATTTATTTTTAACTACAACATATATTGCCAAAGCAAACAAAATAATGGAGGGGGGAGGGTAATGGGGGAGCCAAAAGTAGTATTTTAGCCAGTGTGGATTATATGGCCAGTCTTCTTAAAATATTTTAGTAAACACATTTTCCTATTTATATTTTGTCCATAACTGGAGCATATTTCAAACAAACACAGTATTTTTCAGTGAATTAGTTTATTTGCAGCAACCTCATGCTCTGCCCTTAATCATTAATGTTAGTGGTGAATAAACTCTAGAGAAATTTGTGAAACTATAAAATGAACACGTTGATACTGTCATTTATCACAGACTAACTAATGCAAATGCTTCAGACACTGTGCACAATTCAGGTGAATTACATTTGTAATTGATGTATTTATTAACAGTTCAATTTTAAATATATAGGCAAAAATCACTGTAAAGCTTTTTATGTACTCCAACCTATGCTGTAATGGAATAAATACATGCAAAAAGCAAATGCTCCTCTTAGGGCTTTTTGGGAAGTCAGTGTCCTTTCTTTATTCTTATTTCTTTATTATATATAGTAAACTGTATTGTTTATGATAAATAAACTGTTGTGTGCATTCTTAACATACAGCAGGGGATTGAAGTTCTATGTAATTGGCACATACATTTTAATGGTGTTCATGATCCTGTTACAATAATTTGGGGAAAAAATGCACTGTGCTTTGAAAACAATTGCTAGACAAGCTGAAAGAGAACATTTTCTTTTTGTAATGTATTATATTATAAAGCTGAAATCAATTTCACTATTAAAAAGTCCAATTAATTGGCTGTTGTGCAGGTGCAGTGGTGGTAGGTTGGGGAGGTGATATCACCCCCCACATCTGGAGACAGGTTGTGGGGCTACAGCATCGATAATTTCCACTTCTTGTTGCTTCCATAAAGAAGTTAAAATGCATTAATTTACTGTATCTAAAGTTAGGGTTGCCTGTGCATATTTGGATATTATTTAATATGTCAGATTCCTGATAGTTGGCAAATCTAACGGAGGAATAGGGCCTGATTGTCCAATTACACCAGTTTATTGCCACTGCTTTGACTTCAATGGAGTTACTGCAGATTGATACAAGGGTGAGAGCAGAATCAAGCCCATAGCTCAAATTTACTACTTTGTCTCCAGCTACTATTTTTCTTGTGAATAAGTTGGAGTCCACTTCTTTTGAAGCTAAAACACAGACAGACTGAAAGAGATCCAGGGAATCAAACTCATAGGTAAGATTAGATGAATTCTGAATTGGTATACATTTAATTCCCCCCAGCTACCCTAATGGGCAGACTATACCAGTATAGACTCCCTTACGTTTCCTTAATTAGGGCCAAATTATGTTGTCAGTTGCATCAGTGTAAATCTGGAATAACTCAACTGACCTCACATCCACCTTACCACTATGCAGTTTGCCCTTTCCCATACACCTTACATCTCACCACTGAGTTTGGCCCACTGTTTGCACGTGTGTTTAATCTGGTGTAACTCAGTGAGAGCCCATAAGAGAAGAATGTAGCAAGAAAAGCACCTAACTGAATCGGGTAAGAATATGTAAGGTTCAATAGACCACCCCCAGATTACATTTACACCATTTCCAATCCCCGGGGTATATAAATTCCTAGACTTCCACTTGCACATCCTTTGTGGGTTTAAGTTGGAGCCTAATTTGGTATAAGGGACTATGCTGTTGACATCAATCCTTATCCTAGGAGATGTGTGCACGCAACTCATATTGAGTTTAGTGGAAAGTGTGTGCACCTATCTCCCTGGATGATTAGGCTCATAGGGCCTAATTTCAGCTGTGTCTACAGCCAATTAGTGACATGACTGGCTTCAAACATACTTGGTATCCACAGACAACATGGTTAATTCTCATATGACAAAAAACCCAAGAGTACTGAAGCTTTCTGTTAATAGCCCATAGGCCTTATAGATTATGGTTTCAAAGTCATCCTGATTTGGTCATTCAAAGTCATCCTGATGTTATCTGTGGGATCAAGCGCAGTACACATTTTTCAGTCACTCCTCAAATGTTTGCCCCTGTGCTTTCCCTGCTTGATTTGACTTTGAGTATCCCAAAGGTTTCCTTGTAAATACACCTAGGTGCCTGTTGTGCGTGCTTCTTTGTAGTCACTTCAAGAGAGAAAAACTCTGCTGGAAACCCTAATAAGGAATGCTGATCAGCTACAAATGAAGAAAATATTACTTATTTCTGGTAACTCCAACACTGTGCTGGGTACATTTCAAGCACATAAGAAGGCACAATCCTTTCCATGAGGAGTTTATGATCCAAGGAGAGTCAAACAAAAAGCCCGGGGGGGGGGAGGGGGAGCAACACATTCTTAGTCCTGATTATTTATTTTGCATTGTGGTAGGATTTAGAAGCCCCAGTCATGGACCAGGACTCCACTGTGCTAGCACAGAAGTAAAAGGTGGTCCTTACCCCAAAAAGTTTATAGTCTAGGTTAAACTGTTTATAGTCTAGGTTAAAAGTTTATTGTCTAGGTTACAAATGCATATTAAAATAAAACATACAAATTATATCCATACTAATGCGCAAGCATGACAATGTCAGTTTGCAGGTTTCTTATAGGAATCACGATAGATTACAGAGTCTAGCACATTGCGGAGGGGTCCCAGAAACAAATAGTTATTAATATTCTCAGTTCTTCAAGGGAGGGTGAAGTAGGTGTGGCTCAGCAGTGACAGCTGCTTGCCAATTTGAAGAGGCATTACAACCTATGAAAGATACTGAGTTTTAAGTTCTTCCAGGTGCAAGGTGGTTGTGGTGATGACAAGGCCATGGAAAGGAGGGGGAGAAAATATATATGTATAATGTTCTTACGTCCACCCTCCCCCATGCAAAACTTTGCCCTTTGAGTGTGCTGACAGCTACAATTCTGAATACTGACCCCCCCAGTGGCTGGCATACCCAGAGATATTTTTAAGATGTTTGTTTTTTCCTTTACAGGTTAGATTGTATTTCTGTTTCTGCACAATTCTTCCACTGTGAAGGTGAAGGGACCAACTCAGTAAAATTCTTCAATCATCTATGAGAATCCAGTGACTTTCATTTTCTGCAAGGGGTTTCCTCTCCTCTTTCCCTCGCGCACTCGTACTTTTTTTTGTACTGCAGGAAAGAAAGAAAAGGAATATGTGCCTCCTGCTAAAACAAACAAAACAACAACATTTACTTTCTAGGTGAGATGAAGATGAGAGTTAGTATGTCTTGTCCTCCAGCTGAAGGGTATGCTAAATAAAAACAGGAGCTGTTTACCGTGCTTGCTAGAAAAAGCATTAAAGGAAATCAAATTGATCATATGCAGAGTTAGGACAATGTCAACTAATGTCTTTTTTGATCATGCCATTTAGTGAACCTATGCTTTTAGTAATTAAAAACATGATCACAGAGGGCTTTGCAGAGAGTGGCAAGGTGACCACAGAATAGCTGCAGTGACTATGCAGGAAGCTACTGGGGAGGGAAGGAAGGAAGAGCATATGCTCCTCTAGTATTAGATTCTTTCCCACACACTTTAGAAAGCATTCCTCACTATTCAGGAGCTTAGTCAGTAACAGCAGATTATCTATATGCTCCGGATTTGATTCCCTTCTGCTTTGCAGCCATCTGTACATGTGAAAAGTAAGTGTAAAATGAGCAAGTGGAAAATTATGTGCTGGTACAAGCAGTCTATGCAGGTCACAAGTCAATGACTCTCCCTGGCATAGGGGTGGATTAGATCTCCCATCCACCCCTCTCTCCCTGGTAAATGAAGAAGGGAAGTTTTTGCATAGAATTAGACCAAATCTCAGAAAAAAAAACCCTGAATTTTGGAAGGAGGGGATATGACAATGAATTTCACAGCTGCCTCCTATCTTTATCATGGACCACACGGAGACCCTAGGTCCAAAGAAATCCGAACGTTGTTTATGGGAGGTGTAAGCGTTTCGGGTTCCGTGGGAGGCCACAGTGGCTTCCTACAGGGGTAGCTCGCGCTGGGCGAGAGATTAGGCTAGGCAACTCACCCTCAGGCAGGGCGAGTGAGCAAGGAGTCTATCGCTCCAACCCCTAGGCAGGGTGAGCAGGCAGATCGCTCAGGCCCTCAGGCAGGGCGAGCGAGCAAGGAGTCTATCGCTCCAACCCCTAGGCAGGGTGAGCAGGCAGATCGCTCAGGCCCTCAGGCAGGGCGAGCGAGCAAGGAGTCTATTGCTCCAACCCCTAGGCAGGGTGAGCAGAGGAGGCAACAGCTTCCGGCGGGGTCAGGAGAGCAATTCTCCTGGGGTGGCTAGGGCGAAGGGGAGGGGGACGCAGGCCCACCCGTCTCCACTGCGTCCCAGCCCAGGGCCCTAGCAGTGGCAGAAGCGGCTGCCACTGTGCCGGCAGGGCTCCCGCCGCAACACACCGGCAATACGGCGGACTCAGCCACAGGCCATGGCTGTCCCTGGGCTACTTCCTCCCCACTGGCCCTAGTACCTGTTGCGTCCGTGTCCCAAGGATAGTCCACCTGGGGTAGCGTTGTTAGTCCTTCCTCATCGACCGGGGGTAAGGCAGGAAACTCCTTTTCAGGGGGCAGCTCCTCCAGGTCATTGTAGGAGGGGAGCGGGTCGGCCTCAGGCAGCTCCTCCAAGTCCTGCCCCGCTGCAGGGAGGGGCTTGGCGGCCGGCAGTTCCTCCAAATCTGGCCCGGCCTCCGGGGGTGTCCGCCACTCGGGCTGCTCTGGGGTCGCGGCCCAGTCTGGTGGTCCCAGAACACGGCCCCGGGCTCGGGGTCGGGGTAACTCGGCCCAGTCATCCTGGCCGGGTTGCCTTGTCCAGCTCCTCGAGGGCCCTATCCAATCCCCGGGGCCAGGGTTCGTCGGCTCCGGCCTAGACCTCTGTTGGCGGGGCAGCACGTCTGCCTCTGCCGGCAGTCTGGCCCCTACTGAGCTCAGGGGCCAGGCTTTTGTATTTCCCCTTCCTGTTGGGGCTCCGCCCCGGGGCTGCCAATTGGCCTGGCTGGGTGGCCCTATCACAGCCCGGATCCCCTGTTGCCGGGCTGACTCTGGGGCAGGGTGTGAGTTGAGCCAATCAGAGCTCTCGGGCCCTTCCCCAGGCTCTGGCTCCGTGGGAGGCCACAGTGGCTTCCTACAGGAGGTCATGAAGGAATGGAGAAGGTGAAAGAGAAGGATCCAAATTTTGCAGGTTGGGGACATCTGTAATTGCAGTGCATGTTTTATCACCCAGACCCATATGTAGTCAAGGGAGCTATGCCAGTTTACACCAGCTGAGATTCAGAAGTTTTTGTCTTGTTTTTATTGTATAAATACTGGTGGCGATTATGCTAGGGAAAGGTTGGTCTTATGGATAAAGCAATGTGGGTTCTATTCCTGGTTCTACCACAGGCTTCCTGTGTGATCAGGGACAGATCACTTAACTTTTCTATGCCTCAATTCCTCTATAAAATGAGGATGATAATATTTCTCTGTTTCACAAAGGTGCTATTAATTAATGTATCCTCTCACTAGTAAAATACTTTGGGATCTTCGGATAGAATATACTATACAAGAGCAACATATTCAGTATGTCACACAAAATCGTACTCAAATAGCAATGTACTTTGGGATAAACAGTCGTGCAATTTCAATTAGTAAAAAAAACCCACACATCCCCCAAAAACCCTTCCACTTTACTATTACATTGGTAAGAGTTTATGCCATGTCAACAACAGCTTTCCTTATCATGGATCTGAAAGAACACGTATATAGCCATACTACTCCCTTTATTGGTATTGCCCAGGTTGGGGACTGCGAAATCTGTGAGGTTCCCCTGATATCATTTGTCCCTCAGGTGGACCTGAGATCTGAAGAGGCAGAGGGTTCTTTGTGCCACCAAATAGACTCCCAAGTTCTCGACAGTGCAACTTCTGTGGAGGGAGAACCAGGTAAGTTAATGCTAACACACACATAACCCATGGGTCTCTGGGAGTATACTGTATATCCATGGCTTTGCCTCCTCTAACCATTCAGCCTGTACTCAACAAGGGGCTTACAAGGGTTTGGAAAAAAGCTGAGGAATGAAGCAGAATTGGAACTCTCTCCACACCCTTGGGCTGGGTTATGTTTGATATTCCTGAAGAAGAGGAGTTGGCATATCATTATTTAGTACGAATATTCATTGTCTGTTAAATACTTACCTTTTACAGTCTGTTTGCAATACCTGGTGTCTGACCCAGTTGTAGAGGTACCTGTACTTCCATATAACTCACACAGCCAAATGTATTAAACAAACTGTATGCCTATGAAGAGCTCTTTAAAGACTGCAAATAGTCAGTTTGATCCTTTCTGAAAAAGTCAGCCTTATAACCTTGCTATGTGTTTTTGAACTGTTCTATAGAAGTTAATAGAGTTAAAAGCCTGGTATAGAATACTACAGAATTGTTTAACAAACAAACAAACCAACCAGCCAACTCTCTAGAAAGGACTGCATTCTTTACTTCATTCTATGAGCCAGATTCCCAGCTGGTAAATCAGAATAGCTCCTCTGAAGTCAATGGATCCAGCCCTCCAAATTGTCTAGAATGTTTCCCATAACACCTGTTTAAAGTGTATAGAGCCATATTCTATAAGACTTTTCGTAAAGGTCATCTGAGAGATGTTGTCTCTAGCAGCCTCTATCACCATGCTGGGACACTGGTTCAATACTGAACCAGAAGGAAGACGGTCATCTACTGAATCCCCATCGCTGTTCTCTCATTGAAGGACTGCCCCAGCTAAGCTTTTGATCTCTCATGCAATCTCAGCACAAAGTGGCATGGGTGCTTGACTCAGTGTTGCTATAAATTCAAGAGATTACAACTTTTAGTGAGTGTATTTCCTTCTCCTAAACTTAAATCTTATTTCTTAAGGTGTCATTAATATAATAATGTTGATTCTTGCAATTTGCTTTTATTTAATTCCATTAAAGGTAGTTCTGATGCCAGGGGCCAGCTTCTCAGCTGGTGTAAATTATCATAGCTGCACTGAAGTCAATGGAGCTAGGAAACTTTTTGCCAGCTGAAGATCTGCCCCCAAAACTTCAAATGTTCATTATCAACAGTTGCTCCCATGTGGAACAGGATTTGGCATTGTAAAGATAGCCAAAATTTACTAACTTTTCTACCCACCCCTCCATCCAGGACCCTTCTTTCTGTGTAGTTCACAACCACAAGTTGTCCAGAAAAAAAAAATTGTGTTGGGGTAGAAAAAAAAGTCACATTTTTTTGTATTATGCCCCATTTTCCAGTTATTTCTCCTGAGTCAGATGGATTATTCAAAAATTGGAGCAATACATAGCCATGTTAAGGCATATTCTTTCAGAGGTAATGCAGCAAACAAGCTTTTTCTGCTGGTATAGGATTCAAGAGATACAGAAAAGAACCTATTGATCCAGAGATGTGACTCAAACAGTGTTTACCTTAGACTCATTAAGGTTTCGGTTGACCTAGTTCTATTCTCATTTACACATACGCACCTATACAAAATCAGGTAACTGAGGACAGAATTTGGTGCAGTATCTTCAGTTTTGAATCAGGCTTTGAATTTGTAAATAGAGAAGACCTCTGGTCCCAATTGTAGTTTTCCTAGTGTATTTTATTAAGGAAACATAGACCTTATTATTTCTTTCTCACCCTCTCTGCTATGTATTTGTCTTCTTCATTGGCTCCTTTTTGATCCAGAAAAACTGAAGGTATTCTCCTTGTCAGTTGTAAAGTACAAAGGTTGGTCTACAGATCAGGGATTTATATTGACATTGCCACACTTACATCAAACAGAGGTGAAACTTTCAGAGGTCCCTTCTCTGGGTTTCTTTCTGCCATTGAAAAGGCCATTGCACATTTTTGATAAAATAATGTCTGATTTGGCTTGCCTACAGACTCTGACCTTGGTTCTGATTCACTGCTATCCCTGGACTCTGGTTTCAGTGCTATCTTTGGCCCGGTCCTGATACTATGTCCAGCTTGACTGGCTGGAACCAGAGCCTGATAATCGCACTCAATTATTCAAGAACTATCTTCTGTGCAGCCTATCTGGACTAAACTAATTTTTCTCTTCCTTCTTTATCCTAGTCAGTGTCATTTGCATGGGTGTAAACATCAATGATTATGGTACTCATGAATGTGATACTTCCAAAAGTCCTGAGATTTTTGGAGGCTTTCTCAAGAGCTTGAAAAATCACATACAAGCTTGCATCTCCCGCCCCGCACCTGAAGTTAGGTAGGTGTGATACCCAGTAATTTTCTATAGCCCCTCTGAATTGCCCCTCACTTTTAAATCGTCCCCATCACCTCTTATTATTTATAAAGCACAATCTTAATAAAGGTGAGCATCACCTAAAGCAGCGATTTTTTAAAGAAGAAATATATAATACTAATGTTAAATATTGCAAAAAGTACACAGATAAGGAAACTTCAGTCACTCTTTAGTGGATTCATGCTGCAAAATATGATGTGTCAAAAATTCTACCATTCCACCTACACACTCCAAATCTCCCAGGACACAAAAGCTGTATCTATGCTAGGATTTTTGTTGCTAGAATGTCCCAGAGTTACTGCCATTGATTCACATACACCAGTTGTGGCAACACTGGCAGGGCTGCAGGCCGCTGCTGGCATTTTAAGCAGCGTGTTCTCTAACCATGCTCAAGAAAGGTCCACAAGACAGTGCTTAAAATGTAGGTTGCTGTTGGTCCCTTCTCTACACTAGCACTCTTAAGGCTGCTAATGCTAATGGAGCAGGACTGACAGTAGGAAACATTTCCCAGTATAGAGC
Source organism: Emydura macquarii macquarii (assembly GCF_026122565.2). Lineage (NCBI taxonomy): Eukaryota > Metazoa > Chordata > Testudines > Chelidae > Emydura > Emydura macquarii. Next base: position 291,941 of record NW_027132200.1, read on the forward strand.
AAACCAACAGCATCCTGGCTTTTCTGGCAGATGGTCCCATCACTGCTAAGAGAACTAGAATTCCTGTCCCTCATTCTCTTTTTTAAGATGCAAATTATTTATTAAAGCAAGCAACACCACTGGTATTGCCAGACTGATACCAGGTGGGCTGTAAATCTCAATCAAGCAATCAAGCAATAAGAAAGCACTTTTTATGAATAGGCAGCAGTGATGTGCATAAACCCATCAACCTATAAACTAGACAACCAAAGAAATTAAGTGATGTTGTCAGTGCGGAAGTGGATTTGAATGCTGAGAGGGGATAACCGCATCTCCTGCTGCAGTAGTATATAGAACATAAACATCCAAGGGAAGACAACTATGTTTAGAGGGCAGGACTGTTCCTATTTTGCACTGTTCCGTTTCCTTCTTCAGTACTGCTAGCTGCTACATTGACTGGCTTCTTCTTACAAAGTAAATAACGTAGAGAAATGAGAATGACTTGGCAGACGAGATGAAGGCCTTAGGGTCATTGTACATTGTACTTGAAAGCTGCATTCAGCACTCGTGTCTGAAAACAGAAACACAGCTTGAGGGTCATATGTTGGTTGGTTATCCATGGCACGGTTCCCTTCAAATGTTTTGTTACATCAAAACAAGGCAAAACATTTTTCTTCTGTGGTTTCAGATCAGGAAACAAAAATCACTGAAATGTATTAAATACAAATCCTTTTGAAATGTCTTTTCTAAAGTTTTGGAGGATTTTTTTTAAAAAACTTTTTCTTCTGCTATCAATGTTTGGTTGAAACAGATTCAAATAGCTCTCGGCAGAGCTGGAAAGTCTTAGGCCTTGTCGACACTTAACAACTCTTGCCAGCTATGGCAGTTAGGAGTGTGAAAAAAATTACTCCCCAAACCAACAGAGCTATGCCCACAAAAAGCCCTGATGTGGCTGCAGTTATATTGGCCAAAGAGTCCTGTTGCTGGTACAGGTTATTTTGTTCAGTGAACTGGTATTCTGACAAAAGACTTCTTGTTGGTGTAAACTGCATCTCCCCTACACTGCATCTCCACCACTAGTGGGGGTTGCTGGTATCGTTACATCAGTATAGCTATGCTGGCAAACATTTTGTAGACAAAACCTTAGTCTCTTTCTAAAGCCAATAAAGTCAACAGAAAGACTCCCACTAATCGCAACAGGCCTTGGATCAGGACTTTAGAGTGGTCACTTGATGGGGAATCGCAAGGGGCCTGATCCTGGGTTCTTTATGCACCAAAGATGCACTGTCCATTTTGCAGTGAGGATGCAGACAAAATCACTTGAGTGCTGACAGTCCTCCAATGCCTTTCCCACAATCCCCCCAAAAGACCGAAAAGTTCTCCTACAGCTGATACAACTAACTGGGTAAGAATTCTAAAACATCTCAGCACAAACAATCATGGGCTATGCCTCCAGACACACATGGGTAAGTGAGGACACAGTAATAGGTGTAGGGCTTTGCTGTGAGGCTGCTCAGATCCAAACGCTAAACATCTGGGTTAAATGAGCAGTCATTGCACACTCTCACTTAACAAGTGTAACTCCAGTGAAGTCTGTGGTCAAACTGGAGTAAAAGTAAAGGAAGTGAAAGAAGACACAGGCCCATATTTGACTTTGTTACACCAATTTTGCACCCTTGTTTCCCCATTGACTTCAGCGGAATTACACTGGTTTTAGGATGGATTAACAGGGTGGGGAATCAGGTCTGTAGTTGGTTACTTAATAAATCAATGAATTAGCTATTGTACTGTTTGCTTGGTCTATTCTCATGCCCCTTCTTCCACTGGGTCTTTCTCAGAGGAGTTCTTTTGCTATGTCAGTATTGTGGTAAATGGTATCACTAATCTCTCATCTGAGATTCTGTACACAAAATGCTTTCTCTTTGCTGACAGCTTCCTTGTGAGAGATTTTGTGCTGCAGACCTTGAAAACGAAAAACAGAAGCAATAAGTGCTCATTTTCCCCCTCTGTGTGTGTCAAAGTGAGTGTGTGGAATTCTGTCTATTCAACTTAACAAAAGGCTCTTTCTCTTTGGTAGTCCTTGAAGCTGAATTTCCTCACTGTGCCCAATGTTCTTCTTTCTGGATGCCATTCAAGGAACAAATTGGGATAACAAAGTGTCCTCTGCTGTTCAAAGAAGTTGTTGCAGCCCTGGGTGAGGGCTCAAGCCACTGTCTTATTTAGTTTTCAAGAAGAAGCCTTTAACACATTGGTCCCAGCCCTTGTTGCCATTGGTACCTGGCAGAAGGGTTACACGTTTACAGAGCAGCTTGTGCTTTCCCTTGTGCACATTTGTTCCTGGGTTGTTTCAGACAGAAATGCTGCAGTTTCCAGTACACTGGTGATAGTTAGAGGGTGCTCAGGGCATTGTTCTGAACACCCTAAAATACAGAGCCACCTGAAAGTAATTTGTCCTTTTAGTCCTTGATGGCCAAATACAAAGCACAACTGTAATAAGCACAAAAAGACAAGCTGGCCATTGACCCTGAGATTTCCAGTTTTGCTGAGGTGGTTTTAGTCAGGAGGCTATCACTATTAGGAGCTGAATTTTCAGCCATAGATAAAATGGATAGCCTGTGACATATGTACATCTGTTGTCCCCTCCAAACTCTTACGTTTCTGCATGCAAATAGGCATCTTTATTTTCAAACTCAGTAACAGGATGCAGGAATGAATAGTTAGCTGCTCAGTTCATTTACACAATATGGGTACCTAGAGAGAGAGCCGGCGTAAGAGCTTGCCATCACACTCACTTTGGGTGACCAGAAGTCCTGATTTTATAGGGACAGTCTCAATATTTGGGGCTTTTTCTTATATAAGTGTCTATTCCAACTGCCTGTCCTGATTTTTCATACTTGCTATCTGGTCACCCTACACTCATTTGGGCCTTGAAGCCATGCTGTTTAATTCCCACATGCTGTTTTGGATGTTTACGGGTATTATAGATCAGTTAACTAAAAAAACTTTCCTTGAAGAATGACAAGCCCTTAAAGAAGACAATAACCAAAAGACCATAGTGTGGGAAAATAATTGGTCAGGTCATTGAGACAAATCATTAAAGTGGCCTGAAAAGAGAAGTTGTATGAAGTACACTGGGGGGAATCAAAAGGAACAGTTCTATGTGAGGTGTGAGAAAGTGACCTCAGGAACGTCAAGCAGTCAGGTGAGGAGGGAAAAAGCTGCTGGAAAGTCTTTCAGAGGTAAAGAAAAGGAACTGAAAAGGAATTGAATTGAAAGTGGAAGAGTGGGCAGATGAAAACGCTAGCAGATGAAGTGTAGGAGGCAGTGAAGAAAAAGCTACAGCAATACAGCAAGATGATGTAATGAGTCTCTCTCCACCCACAGTTGCTGGATTACAGGGTGGATCTCCTTTGAAAGAATGGGAGATAAAAGAGAAAGCGTCTGGGGGTGGAGAGGAGCTACCTGGTGACAGCGCTGGGGAGATAAGTCTTGGCTGTGTGACGGCTCTGGTTGCAATAAAGAACTACTGGATTTTAAGCCAATGTAGTGTCTTCTCATTCATTCAGATAGCCCTGATGCTCCAAATACTGAATTCCTAAGAGGGCAAATGTAGAAATAAGCGGCCACTCATTTTCTGTGAAACATACCATCTAAATAGTGGAAGAGTAGGAAAGAAAAGGTAGTGATAAAATAGTAATAGTATTTAGCCTCTTTATAGTGCTTGTCATCCATAGATCTCTAAGCACTTGACAAAGGCGGGTTATCCTTGTTTTACATAAAGGGTGATAAATGGCTTGCCTAAAGTCACACATTAGTACGCTGTCTACACTTACCTATGAGATTCAGCAGCAGTCAATGGGAGTTATGCTAAGTACGCAAAAAACTTGTGTAACTCCCATCGACTGCTGAGCTTCTCTTCTGTGCGCTATCTTCACTGCGCTGCGATGCAGCCCTACGCTACTTGTGCAGCTGGTCTTAGTACGTCGATTTCTGGATCGACTGAGTGGGTCTGCACTGACTGCTCAGTCGATCCAGAGAAGTCGATCTGATGGCGGTGAATTTGCTGCCGTCCATGTAGCCATAGCCCAAATGTGGCAGCAAGAAAACCAAGGCTTCCTAACTCCCAATCTGGTGTCCTAGTCCTTGCACTATGCTGATTTCACTCTATGCTTTTGTGGTCAAATACATTCTGTCTATTGTGCAGAATAGACACCAAAATTCATTTAATTCATATAGGTAAAAATTATGAACCTGATTCTCCTCTTATTTATGGCCCATTCCTGCTGCTATTGGAGTCAAAAGAAAAATTCCCATTGACTTCTTGGGGCAAAATCAGGTGCTTACACTGGAGTAAATGAGGAATAATTCCACTCAGATAAAGGGATTTGTTGGTATTGTTCATTCCAAGTATTCAAAACCCATGAGTAAGGCACGCAGAATCTTGAGCCTTTAGTGTTCCCATTTTCAGGCTGCTCCTTGCAATCACCAGGTCTAGAAACATTTTTTTTTTTTTTAAATTAAAAATGAGATTTTCATGTAATCCCATGACGTCAGCATCTGGAGTTTTCAGGAAAGCATCAAGCTGTGCAAAATTTATGATAAAATAATGAGATTGGCAATACTGTAACATGGGGATAAAATTGTTGTGAGAGGTGAATCGGAGCCATGTGACTGCTGAAGAAAGTCTATTTCAATAACAATTAAACATGAAGCTGGCTACACTTCTGCTGTTAGCACACTAGCGCAATCAGAGCCACAGTGGATATGTCTACCCAATCTGGAAATTACACCTCCAGCTCCAGTGTAGACATACCCTCAGAGAGAGCAGGTCAAATCTACGCCAGGAGGCAGGTATTTGTGTTTTCTCTTATTGTATCTTGACTAGGAGAAAGGTTGAATTTAGGTCATGTGCTGCGTAAGCCTGACCCGAAGTAGTCAAGACAAGGCTCTAGAGCTTGGGGAACGATTAACAAGGGAAAACAATGAAAGATACAATCAGGCAGAAAGAAATGAAAAAGCTGACTAGCCAATGAACATCTACATAATTAATAAGGAAAACCACTAGATTAAGCTCTCTGAGGTTTTTTAACTATGCCAGACTGCCTTAATTGGCTTCCAAGCCTAGGTTTGGCTGGGGTTCCTTTTGTAACAAGCTTCAGCCACAGGTTGTGTGGGGAAAGGGGGACAGGATTGTATTGTGGAGGGTTTCTGGCCACTCCTCCTGACCTTGCAATCTAGATTCCATGGAGCAAAAACAAATAGAGCCACCTGTAGTGTTTGACCTACATGCCTCAAACCCAGGTCCACAGAACCTTCATTTGGCAGCCTCCTGTCTACTGCTTATTCAGTATCAACGAAAGCCAGCACAGGTTGAGGCTCGACTCCTGGTGACGTTTCAGAGCAGCTGATTGGCCCGCTGGTTCTACTGACATCAGCAGCAGGAATAGGAAGCTGTCTGAACACCTGGGATTCACCCTGTTCTGGACTGGGTGCTTCCTGCTCCCCCTTGATTTCCTGGCATTCTGATCTGGTTTGACTCCTTGTGTCTGGCTTGTGGTTCTGATCTCCAGTTAGTCTCCTGCCTCTGACCCCCTGGTATCCCGACCCAGCTGACTCCTGTCTCATGACTGTGGACTCTGGCTCTGACCACTAGGTATGGCTGCCCATGACCTAGCTGTAACAAGGTCCTGCCTACCAAGGTCCTGATGCCCTGAATGAAAAAACCAGCTTCAAATAATTCCCACTGACTTCCTTGGCAATTACTGTGTCCTGTGGGGATAGACTAAGGCTACGGCTACAGTGACGGCGGCAAATTCGCTGCCATCAGATCGATTTCTCTGGATCGACTGAGCAGTCAATGCAGACCTGCTCAGTTGATCCAGAAATTGACGTACTAAGACCAGCTACACAAGTAGCGTAGCGCTGCATCGACGGGAACGCTGTTCCTGTCGGCACAGCGCAGTGCAGAAGAGCAGCTCAGCAGTCGACGGGAGTTGCGCAAGTTTTTTTGCATACTTTGCGTAACTCCCATCGACTGTCACTGAATCTCACAGGTAAGTGTAGACAGGGCCTAGGGCAACAGATTTCTACAGGCATTACCTACTGGGGAAGGTGTTTCCCAGTATCATTTCAGTGGCAAATAGATTCATAGTGTTTAAGGCTAGAAGAAACCATTAGATTAATTAGTCTGACCTCCTGTATATCATAGTCCATTAAATTTCCCCATTACTCCTGTGCTGAGACCAATAATTTCTGTTTGGCTAAAGTTTGTCTTCCAGAAAGGCATCCAGTTTTTATTTGAAGACATCAAGAGATGAAGAATCCATCACTTCCCTTGGTAGTTTGTTCCAGTGATTAATCACCCTCACTGTTAAAAATTGTGCCTAATTTGAATTTTTCTGGCTTCAACTGCCAGTCACTGGTTCTTTTTCTGCCTTTCCCAGCAAGATTAAAGAACCCTCTATTACTTGGTATTTTCTCTCCCTGAAGGTACTTATACACTGTGATAAAGTCACCCCACAATCTTCTTTTTGATAAATTACACAAATTGAGCTTTTCTCTCTGTCTCTCTCTCTAAGGCATTTACTTCAGCGCTTGAATCATTTTTGTGACTCTTTTCTGCTCCTTCTCCAATTTTTCAGTATCTTTTTTGAAGTGTGGCCACTAGACCCATATGCGGTATTCCAGTATCAATCTCACCAATGCCATAGTCAGAGGTAAAAATCGCTTTCTTACTCCTATTCACTATTCCCGTTTATTCATCCAGGGATTGCACTAGCCCTTTTTTCCGTAGCATTGTGCTTGGTGCTTGTGTTGAGTTGCTTGTCCGCTACGTATGTGTAAGTGTAGACTGCAGCCGGGAGTGTGCCTCCCAGACCAGGTAGACCAACACATGTTAGCTCTGCAAAAATAGCAGAGTGTACATTACAGCATAGGATGGTGGCTCGGGCTAGTCACCCGATCTCACACCCAGGGGGTTGGGTGGTTTGTACTTGGGCTGCTAGTCTGTGCTGACACCTGTGCAGTAACAGGTCTATCCAGGCAGGAAGGCATGATCCCAGCTTCAGGGTAGACATACCCAATAACTCCTAAATCCGTTTCACAGTCACTGCTTTCCAGGATACTGTCCCCCACTCTCTAGGTATGGCATGAGTTCCTTGTTTCTAGAGGTGTAACTTTGTGTTTGACTATATGAAAATGTGTTTTATTTGATTGGGCCCAATTTACCAAGAGATCCAGATCACTTTGTACAAATTGCCCGCCCTTATAATTATTTACCATTCTGCCAGTCTTTGTGTTGTCTGGAAAATTTAATCAGCAGTGATTTAAAATTTATTTCCAGATCATTGATGAAAATCATGAACAGCATCAGACCCTGTAGAATCCTCTGAGATCTGTCAATTAGCCTGTTCTTAATCCATTTAGCATGCACTTTATTGATATTGTATTGAGCGAATTTTTTAAGCAGAATGTCATACAATACTAAGTCAAATACCTTACAAAAGTCTAAATATATTACATCTACACAGTTACCTTCATTAACCAAATCTGTAATTTCATCAAATTAATTCAATGCAGTATTTGGTTTTTCATGATTTTGTCCAGGACTGAAACTAGCTAATCCGGCTATAGGTACCTGGTCATCCTGCTTGTCCTTTTTTGAATATTGGCACTTACACTTTTCCAAACTTCTGGAATTTCCCTGGTATTCTAAGATTTATTAAAAACTTGTTAGAGCAGGCCAGAGATGAGCTCACCGAATTGTTTCAGGACTCTTGAGTGCAAGTTATCCAGGCCTGCTGATTATAAAATGTTTCTTCTGAGTAGATTAGATTAAATTAATTAAATTGTAAATTAAAAATCTACCTTTCTGAATTGCAGGGGGAGGGTGTGAAAGGCATTCAAGATGGAGGATCATACAGCATGAGGGGCATACCCTGCTCACGGTCATGGAGAGTTGGTCTTCCTTTGTTTTTTTCCCTAGTGAAAGGTTTGCTCTCTCCTTTGCTCATTAGCCAGCTACTAGGGAGCGGATTACAATTTCTTCTTCACTGCATGGAGTATTCAGAATGCGTAGAATTGAAGTCTCAGGTCACTCTCAGTGCCTCCCTTCCTTCCAACAAAGGAAATGTATTTTTTTCCTATCAAGCATGTAAGAAACAAAGCACAATAGATGTTCTTACAGCTGTTTTGTATTTAAAACTTTATTTAGAATATCAGTTCTTATTGCTTGTGTTGCACTCCTAGAAATGCAATATCTTCTTGTGGATCTGACACCAGCATCAAATTCTTGCTTTGCTGTGGTCTCTGAAACCTTTTATGGTTTGTGGCTCCATCTAGTGGACATAGTGGTTTAGTGAAAAGAACAAAAAGTAAAACCAAAGCATTATGTCATTGATATTTGCCTAGGATTGAGAAATAGAGGGGATGGGCAGGAGTTGAAATGATAACTTCTTATTTAAACAGGTATTCTGCTGTAATATCCTGAAGTATGGTACCTTAACAATACTGCTGTCTTACAACTGTAGAAACACAACATATGATAATCATACTACAAATGTTCTTTGGCACAAAAGTTCTTTTAATAGTTACAGTCTAATACAATAACATCAAGCTGTCTGTGTGCGACCCATGGATTCTGTATTTTAGAATTAAGATAGCTGAGAGACATTTTCAAGATATATTTGTCTGTAGATTGTCCTGTCATTGATAAGTTTAGCTTAAAATGTTGCATTTTCCATTGGATAAAGGATTTAAGTCAGCACTTAAAACTCCACCTTCAAGTCTGGTCTAAGTGTCAGGAAAATACAGATGGATTTGGAGGAATATTCAAACAAGTGCAACATAAATGTTTAAGAGGTTGGAGAGGTAGCTTATGGGGAAAGATTAAAAGAACTAAATATTGATAACATGGCTAAGCCACATAGCAACATTTACCACATGGGGGGCAAAATTATGCAGTCCATATTTAGGTAAAATTCCCACTGAAATCAATGATTCTTTGCTTGAGAGGAAACTAAAGGCTATAGAGAGGTTGATGGTGGGTGAATATAACTATTTGGGATAAACCCCAGAGAGGGAGAATAATTAGCAGTTAAATTGCAAGAGAGGAGGAATTAGCAAAAGCTTCCTGACATGGATACCTATAATAGAACATTGTGGAATAATTGCAAAATGGTAGCTCATTATGCGGAAGCTGGAAAACTAGTTAATTTCTGCCCTGATTTGTACCCTGTGCCACTTCCTGGAGTTGCTTGTGGTGTGAATTCATGGCAGAATTTGCCTCTATGATTCAAATTTGTTTGAACCCTGTTGGTCTCAGGATATCAGAGATGCCTTTCAGTCAAAGAGAGACAAAGTAGGTGAGGTAATACCTTTTACTGGAGACAGGTTGGTCCAATAGAAGATATTACCTCATCCACCTTGTCTCTTTGTGATTGAAAGGTATTTTAACTAATGGCCTGAAATCACTTGTATAGTTGTTACTTGTGGAGCCCTGTGGAGATCCATGCAGATGGACCTGGATGTGATGATATGAATTTAAATTTCTGCATACAGCACCTGTATGTGGATTGGCAGAAGACATGGTCTATGAAGGGAAGTCAGTGAAAAGAAGCTACAGGACCGGAGGGAGGAGAAGAATCAGACGTTTGACTCAAAGCCAAAGGCACAGTGTGGGCCAGGTCAGTGTGAGACCCAGCGTTCCTTGATATGGTAGCTGGAAAATAGTAAATGTTATCCAGTTAAAATGGGGTAACTTGTGGACCAGGGACCTGAGCCCACTTCCTGTCACGCTTTCCTGTCTTATTCTTGGTCTGAACTCAGCTGGCTGGTGGCAATAAGCTATTCTATAGGATTTCAGCAGTAGGAAAGAGTAGGAGTTAAGAGTTCCAGCTGTTGCCATTCCTAAGCTGTTCTAAGGAGTCTGTTCTCATTTTTGCTCAGATATTAAGAAGTCCTGATGAGTTAAACTTTTGCTTCAACCTTATTCCTTCAGATATTTATGGAGCGGAATCATTTAGTCCCTGAACCAAATGTGGCACTGCACAATTGCATCATACTCAATTGTCCTGGGGAGAGCTACCACCTGCTTGCTGCATACTAACAGTTCATTATTCTAGAGCACATTTGTGTATGTTTCTAAGGCTCATCCATTGCTGAAAGCGTATGAGGTACTTTATGGGATGTTTATAGAATATGCACATGCTGTAAATGAAATGTACTGATGTACATGCTACACAAAACCTGAATGGACCTGAATAATGGGAATATGCATAAACCTGCAAAATGCCTTACCGTATCAAACTAGTCAAAATTGACCTTGATTGTCAGACACTTCAGGTTGTGAAGTTATTTGGGTCCATCTTTCCATCTCCTTCCTCAGCTCTCTTTAAGATCTCGAGAGCTACCCCACCTTTCCCTCTAAGGCTCTCTTAGTGTAGAAGCATTCTTCATGCAGCTTACAGAGTTATGACTCTCTGATAAGCCCAGTGCAGCTGATCTGTTTGAACTGGATGTATTTCTGAGGCTCTCCCGTCAGACAGATGTGTCTCAGAAGACACTGAATGCCAGGTCTGGAAGTGCACATGATCTGAATAGATTGACCTAACTCCTTTAAGTTCCTTAATCCCTTTGAGGATAAAGATCTAACATTCAGCAGAAATGCATGTCTGGGGAAGGGTCAAGCTGCAGAGAATCCACAAGACAAATTCTGCATCTCCTGATAGGGTTGATGTAATAAACTTAGTCTTCTGTAAGACATTTGACTTGGTACCACATAATATTTTGATTAAAAAGCTAGAATGAGACAAAATTAACATGGCACACATTATATGGTGCTACCTCTTAGGTCTCAACTGTAAACAGGACATCCTTATCAAATGGATGTGTTTCTAGTGCATGTAGTGGATTGATTCTATGCTATTTAACACTTTTATCAATTACCTGAAAGAAAACAGGCATTACTGATAAGGTTTGAATCTTAACAAAAATTGGGGGAAGAGGACAGGTCACTGATTTAGAGTGATCTGGATTGACTGGTAAGATGGACACGAGTGAACAATATGTGTTTTAGTACTCCCAAATGTAAAGCCATACATCTAGGAACAAAGATTGCAGGATGGAGGACTCTATTCTGGGAAGTAGTGACTCTGCAAATGACTTGGGGGACATGGGCTTGGACAATCAGCTGGATATGAGCTCCCAGTGGGATGCTATGGCCAAAAAGGCTCATGCTATTTGGATGTATAAACAGGCAAATTTCAAGCAGGAGTAGAGAAGTTATACTGCTTCTGTACTTGGCATTGGTACAACCACTACTGGAATAATGTGTCCAGTTTTGGTGTCCATAATTCAAGAAAGATATTGAAAAATTGGAAAGAATTCAAAGAAAAACAACCAAAATAATTAAAGGATTAGAAAACATGCCTTAGTGATAGACTCAAGTATCACAATATATTTAGTTTAGCAAAGAGAAGTTTAAGGGGTCACTTGATCAGTCTGTAAAAGCCTACATGGGGAGCAGAAATTTGGTAACAGATGATTTTTCAGTCTAGCAGACAAAGATTAAAAAAAAAAAAAAAAGCCAAGTCTGGAAGTTGGATAATGGATAATCTGTGCATTATTCCCAGATGTATCAAAACTCTTTGCTTCAAAAACTATGTATTTGATCATTTTATAACATTAGGTTTTATAATTTTTTTAAAATATTGATCATCATATTTGTCGCTAACAGCAGCCAAAATCAGTAGGCATTTTGCAGGCCTGTGCAGCCTTAACATGACTAAGCCTGGAGGGGAGGGAAGCCTTTTTCTCAACCTTTTCTGACTCTGCTCCCCTCTCCCCCCATGAAATCTCTGGTGGATATGCTGGGATCTGTGTTTTAGGAGAAAAAGCAAGAAGCTTATCTATGCATGCCATCTGGGAGATGTTTGTCAGGGCCTCAAAGACTGGAGGATTCTTTACAAACACATCTGATTGATAAGTGATCTGAGGAAACCTCTTGATTAGCTTTTGAAACTGCTTGCCTGAGAAGTTTTTTTCTTGACATGTTGTCGTCTATTAACAAGGATAAGTAGGGGAGAAGGGGTTTGGACTCTTCAGGAATCTGTTCTTTGACAATGGCAGCTGGAAGACCGGCCAATTGGAAAGCCGCTGCTGTACTGCTGGGGAGCCACACCAAACTTTAGGAGTTGTTGTGGGTTGGGATGTTTTACTAACCTGTTGCGGACGAGTGTCAGTGCTTGAGACTAAGTAAAGTATAACTTTTAAGTGAGAGCACTCTTGTATTATACTATTTCTACAGTCCATCTATTGCCTGGACGGCTATGTCTCCATTTGATTGATTTCCTGACACCACCTCGCACAGAGTAAGGTGACCAGAGCTTTGGCTTGATAGAACCCTGGGTAGTAAAGGGCAGCAGAACTGTACTTGGCAAGCCCTGGTTAAGAGTTCACCCTCAACTGACCTGGTGAGGTGGATTCTGCCTATGGGTTCTAGACACCATTTGACCCTTCCCCTCTCCACTGTGTAGTGACAGAGCTGATTAAGGCTCAGTTGAGAATCTTTTGTTGCATCTCAATAGATCTGAAATCACTGAAAACCAGGTCTAATCATTAGACCTGCTATGGGACAATGTCTTATGAGAGAGACTGTCCAGCCTGCACTAGCAGTGAGGCTTCCCCACTAACAGCTGAAATCACTGAAAGCTGCATTAAGTGGTGGGAGCTCAAGACATCTTGAGTGGTGAGTGGAGTGGCTGGCAGATTGATGAGTGGTTTGGCTGGTGGAGTAAACAAGGTGCCTTCTCCCCCCCCCCCCCCCACCACAGGGTGGGAAGTGAACTCATGCGAAAGCACCTCTGAACTCTGGGTCTCCATTGACCAAGGACAACAACTATGAGTGGGGTGAGGTGAAGGGAGAAAGAGGGGTACGTTAAAGGAACTTCTGTTTGTTGGACTTTCTCACCACAAGGTGAGAACCTGCCCTGCGTACTCTGGGGTGGACATTTTTTGCTCTTGATTTGATGCTTATGAATCCTGCTTTCAAGTTAATGCTGGGTTACCGTCCCTTTTTTTATTAAAAGTTTCTTTTCTACCCACAGACTCAATGCTTGTGAGAGGGGAAGTATTGCCTCTAGAGGTGCCCAGGGGGTGGTGTGTAATTTTCTCAGGTTACTGGGTGAGGGCTTGAGCTGGTTTTGGGTTGTACTGTTAAAAAGGAACCCCTAGATAATGAACCTGGCCCTTGTTGCTGCCGACTCCACGTGACAAAACGGTTACAAGTGGATTTCCAGAATAAAGGCCTGTCTATACAAAGAGTTAGTAAGCAGCAAGTTGGGATGTAAATTTACAGTGATCTGTTTACAGCCGCAGCTTAAAGCTTTTAGTGTGTGGTAGCAGGGTTCATGTGGACAGTTGCTGTGGGGCAGGTTAGAGTGCTGTAGATTTACACTCCAGTTTCTGAGCACTAACTTTCCATATACACATGGCCTAAGAGTATTTTATTCTGAATAAGTTTAGATGAATTAAACTAATTCAGAATAAGAGCATTCACACAGGGAGTTAATCAGGAACAGCTATTCCATTTTAACTTCACACCTTGCCTTAATATGAATTAATTTCTTAGTGAAGACAAGCCTTTACTCATTCATGAGGGAGAATTTGCATTTTGTTGACATATGCTAATTTTATGGAATATTTTAGATGGCCAGTGGATTGTCTGTTCATGTCAACAGTGAGAATTGCTGTCTTCATTACACTTTATCAAAGATATTTCCCACACACCTGATTAATTTCAAAATGTTTTTACTTTTAACAAATTTAGCTGCACTTTCTTGTGCATGGTCACAAATGTTGGAATTTATTTGGTTTACCCTATGCTTTAACAAAAGGCATATTTAGTTAATCAGCCCTACTGGGCCCAAAACAAGTTTTAATTAAAAGTGACACTCAACCCAGTACCAGATCTAGGATATCTTAGGCTACTCTAAGCAAACTGGAAAATGTACTCTCGTCACAGCCTGCAGTCACTCACAACATAAATAGTTGGAAACATTTTGCTGCTCTAGGCAACCCTGTATGTTATGTATGTGCCTGAGAGAACACCATGTCTTCCCTTTAAAGAGAAACAAAATCACTCAGGACAGTGGGTCCCAAAATGGGAGTCCCCAGAACTCTGGTGGTCCGCCGTAAGTTATGTGGAGGTTCGTTCTTTGAGGAGCACAGCTGTGGGGTCGGAACATGCTGGAATGGTGTTCTGGCACTCTTGCTGCATGGAGGAGGCCATTTGGTTATCAGAGCAGCATCCTCTGCACAGTGTGACCTCTCATACACTGCATGAGTGTATGAGGGTGGGGGCATTCCCACGCTGGTGGGAGCATTCCAGTAATAATGGTACTTGCCCATTCAGGACTACACCTTTTAGTTAAAGTAAAAATAAGAGTCAGATGATAGCTTACAATAATTGCAGACTGTTTACTTTTGGTTCCTTTGTGAGTCTTATTTTTAATTACAAATAGATATATATTTTAAATAATAAACTAACCTAACTAATAGAATAATAACAGCATGAGACTTATGTATAAACATTGAAAAGAACCTGAGAAATTGAGTCAGATCTCAAAGGGGTGCTTGGTATAAAAAAGTTTAGGAACCACCAAGTTAGCTGTGATTAGGGCTTTTGATTTTAGGTTTTAACCGATATACACAAATATAACACCCATGGTACTACTACAACAACAACAAAGAAATTGGTGTTTATCCCATAAACACTGGAAAAAACACTAGAAATGGTTTCTTGTAACTAAGCGCTTGTCCACATTACTGTTTCAGGTAGATGATGGGGGGGTGATTTCTAAACTACACTAAATTGCACTAAGTAGTCTGGGTAGACCCTGCTTGTACACACTAAAGGTTCCCTAATGTGCTTCAAACAGCACTACTTTAAAGCGGATTAAGGAATATTCCAAGAAGATTATACATTACAGTATAAACTCCTGTAATAAGTAATGTATGCACATTACTCATTATAATATATACAAAGAGAAAACACCAACCCCACCCCCTCTGAAATTTTTGGACATCTACATAAAACTCAAATTGCTAAAAATAAACCCAGAGAAATTAATCAGCACCCAAAACAGAAGCCCTAGGTATGCTCCAAATTCTCACTGAAGTCAGTAGTAATCTTTTCACTAATTTCTGTGTGTTTTGGATTAGTTCCTTAGGATATATCTACACTAGAGACATTACAGCTGCACAGCTGTACCCCTGCAGCTGTAATGTCTCCTATGTAGCCACTCTACGGGCATAATTAAACTATCCCCACCATGCGGCGGTAGCTATGTCGGTGATAGAGCGTCTACTGCTGACATAGCGCTGTCCACACCAGTGCTTCTGTTGTAAAATTTATATCGGTCGGGGTGTTTTTTTCACACTCCTGACAGACAAAAGTTTTACCAACAAAAATGCTAGTGTAGACATAGCCTCAGATAGCATAATGACAGTTTAGGCTTTAAAATACATTTATCTAAAAATGATTGTGTGTACTGGTGAGTGTGCATTACAGGTCTTCCTCTGTGTCCCATCCACAGAGAATATGGGCATGAGACCTAAGGGATACACTAGTTATCATACTTTGCATTTAACTGGAGGTCTGGAAGCACTTTACACACACATTAATGAGTTAGATAAGTATTAGCTCTGGGAGAATGTATTTATGACCATTCCCTGTGTTCTAAATTGAAATTGACCTTAATAAAATTCACCAGCCTCTTTGTCATGAACATTTGTATGAGCATGATTCTGTTCACAGAAAGAAAAAGTGTTTCATATATTCATATACTTTGGTATTTGCACTGATAGTGCCCGCGTTCTCATCCTGAAACACTCTTATAGAGTGAGGAGCTGAGAAGGGAATGAGGCTGGTTTAGCAAAGGAGAAGAAAAGCTGTAACCAAAATAAAAATGAGCAGCAGCAGCAGCAAGAAGGTGGTGGAGAGAGTGTGAGAACTTCCAAAGAGACAGGTGATGTGGAAGAAAGTTCCCCTCTCTAAATTCTCTGTTCATTTCTTCCCTTTCCCTTATGCAGTAGTGAGTAGTGTTTCCACACCAGGAATCCTACCCAGGGTTAATCAGCTTATGTATGTGTTGTGCACTGCTATCACCTAAGTCACATGCAGTGGTTGCTGTTTGCTGCCTAGATAACCTTTAAAAACAGGAACATGCCTGACGAAAACTGCAGGGAACTGAATGTCTCATAGAGGCAGGGTGACAGACATAGCAGGAGGTAATCAGGCCTAGGAAATTTTAGGATACTTAACCTTTCCCTCTCCTCTTTCAAATAAGTACACATGAACCCCAGATATAATAATAGTACTGAGTTGCATATTGAGGAGAGGAGAAGAAAAGAGCCTGATTTATCGACTAGGTAACAGACTTTGCATTCACTTTTCCCTGTCACATTCACTCCAAGGGAGTGACAACAAACTAAGCAGCTGTGAAGGAAATCCAAGTGGATTTGCCATGATTTTTCAATGCACAATGCCCACTACCATAAAATGGACTCGAAAAAACTTATCCAATGACCACATGAATAATTAGTATTACTGCATCATTTGAAATATTTTTCAAATAGTCAATCCTGTCAAAAGGCTAGGAACATTTGAAGAAATCAAGAGCTAAAAGACAGAATTTTAAAATACACATATAAACTGGGAGGAGGTGTCACTTCCTTAGGAATCGGAGAGAGAGGTAAACCAAGTAAAAAATATATAAAGAAGTAAAAAAAACAGCTGAGGGTACACCTAGCAGCATTCAGATGCAAAATGGTCACGTTGGGATAAGTGGTACAAACGCTGTGGGGTGAAAGGGACACTTTACTATCCCCTGCCACATTTTTATTATCCTGTTGATGTCCCTTATTAAGCCCTTGTAGGGCTTATGTGGACTCTCTCCTGTTTCCTTCTTTGTCTCTGCCCATCCAGATTTTCATGTGTGATTGCACCACTGCTTAAGGTTGCCACTGCTTAAGCATTCCAGAACTAAAAGCCCTTCTACCTAATATAGCTGGGAAGGTCTTCTATAGGGATCAGTGGTACAAAGGTAATTAATTACAAAGGCCCAGATCATGCAAGGTACTTAAGCAAATGCCCAGCTTTAAGCACCTGCATAGTCCTATTGTTACCTTGCTGAATCTAGACTAAAGAAAGTACATCCCGGGGAAAAGGCTGAATTTCTACCTTTCTGAGAGCCAGGGATCTGGGTAGCAGAGACCTTGAATTTTCAGAGGAGACCAGGTATATTTGAGACAGTAATATCCTTTTGTTTCCCTTTGCTATCACATTTGATGGTAGAAGTCTGGATTCTTTTGGATAGCAGGCACTTCCTGTGCTTAAAGGCCAGGCCTGTGACCTTCCTTGCTCCACCATATTACAAATGTTGTTTCCCTGCCATTCCCTTTTGTATCTGCCAATATTCCTACCATGCTACATGCGGCATCCCTTCCACGAGCTTCCCATATTGTTTCTCTGCCCCACTCCCTCTTCCTAGTTTCAAGTTGACGTGCAGCCAGGAGCACAGAAGAGAAGTGAGGTCACAACAGAGTGATAACCAGGAGCCAGCATTACTCTTAAGGCACCTTAGGCTGACATTTGAGCACCACTGATTTTAACAAAACCACCTAACCCGGTAGGTGCCTAACTCCCCAGGGGTGCCTAATTTTCTGCCAGTGGGCATGTGCAAAGCTGCCTAAGTTCTGACACCACTGAACTGTTTGGCACCTTAGCTCATGCCTAAGCCCCAGCGAGATTCTCAACTCCACATTCCCTTGTTTATCTCGCCTGCAGAGCCCAATCTAGTAGGCATGCTCAGAGCACACCTAACCCTCACAGAAGACAGCTGGGGACAAGCACGTCAGCAATTTGGGGGAGCTGGCTAGGTGTGCATGTTCCCCAGGATACCCAAAAGCCTAGTGTTCACGATACTCACCTGAGATACTCACCTGGGAAGACCCAGGTTTGAATTCTCTCTCTCTGCCTGGTTTGGAGCAGGAACTTGAATCTAGGGTTCTCACATCTCCAGTGAGTGCCTTAACCCCACCAGGTTAGTGGGTGTTCTGGCTTAGGACTCTCTCCATTTGAACTGGTTCCACTTTGTATAATTAGTTATTCATTGGAGCAGGGACTTGTGCCCTGACCACTGAGCTATAGAGTCTCTCACTATCTACATTTTCACAGGAAAGGGCTGACCTGCCTTAGGTGCCTAACTCCAATGAGTTCTCACCTGCGAATCCTGAGCAGAGACAGGTACTTCCCTCTGCCCACCAGTCAGGAGCCCAAGGTCCTTTGTGGATCTGGGCCTCAAGTCCCACCCCATTCTTCTGCATTTTACTCCTGGCTAGCTTAGGTGAATCCCTGCTCAGCTTGCTGACTTCTGTGAATCCCTTTCTCAGGTGCCTAACTCTAACTACACAAGGCATGTGAACTTGGGGCTGTGAATTCCACTGGGAATCGGATGCCTATGTCATCTGTGTGAATCTAGCCCTAACTCTTTCATTGCCTTCTAGCTCATGTCCCTCACTTGTCCACCACCTCTTACTGAACACTCACTGACCACAAGGGGACTGTTTCCACTGACTTCAGCAGGGGTTGGATCAGGCCTGCCTAGCTGCGTGTTGTGTCCTTTGGACTATGGTGCTTTGTTGCATCCCAGGAGCCACAGCCTTGTGGATGTGTATTCGCACAACTGACATCTCCTACCACATCCTGAATAAAGAGCCTGAGTGTAATCCAAGACAGACAGGGCAGGCTGTATATTATTAAGGTCAGTTTTTTAAACATAATAAATATACTACAAGGCTCTAAAAGCAGAGGATGTAATCAGAACTTAACGGTACTCCTGAAAACCAACATCCCCACCCAAAAATACAACAGGAGAGAAGAGGGAGCCATGGGTGAGCAGAGTGGCTGTTGCTCTTATATATTACATGTTAATTACTCTAAGAGCTGTCTCTGTGGCAACAACCCACATTTATTGCACATGCACAGGTACCACCCCATCTGCCTATATAGATATAATAGATTTGGTTGAGCTCCTCCTGCTGTACAGTTGCCAGACTGCTGAGAGAGGCTCCCAATGCTGAATCCCACATGCTTGCTGGTGCTGGGAGAGTTTAGGCACTGTCCCTGGCTTTGGGCCTCTAGGCCTACACTCTAGGTGCAGACATCAAGTCTGACACCCCTCGTGGCAGTGTGGATCCTGCAGTTCAATTGCCTAGGCCATGAAACTAAAGTCATCTTCCCAACATTCTCCAGCAGCTCTTTGCATGTTTCCCAGAATCCCACCAACAGTGGGAGCATTCTGGTTTAGTTTACCTCTTCAGGACTACACAATAGTGAAAGCAAACAGATAGACTGTGCACAGGATTCTAAAATATCATTACTCTTTACCTAGGTAGCATGAGAAATACACAGATCTATACAAAACAATAAACACACCTATATGCATTTTCCTGCCTCAGTTTCCTCCCCACTCTGGACAACTCTTGAGTTTAGGGCAGGATCCTTCTCTTGCAGCTCATGGCTTCTCTTTAGAATGACAGTACCTCTCTAGGTCAGCTAACTTTCTCTGCCCTTGGCCAGTCTCGTAGTTAATCCAGACACTCCTGCCACAAAAGCCTACCAATCTCCTCCCCAAAGTGTCCTGTCTCAGTGGGTCTTAAGTTTATATGTCTCACCAACAATATCTGGCTCCTTATTCTGCTGCTGGGAGTTTTCTTGTCTCTATTTCTCTAGTTCCCTGCAGAGAAACTTGGCTGAATTGGTTTCCCTAGCCTTCAACTGCCCAAGGTGCTTCCACCTGAAAAAAGCGACCATTAAAGGTCGAATGACCCACCACTGAATCTGGTCTGGGAGAGACAAGCTACAGCCCTGTCAGCAAACAGTGGATTCCACATCCACATCATAGCATTCCCTAATACAGCAATTTCATAATAACTACTTCATCATATCAACTAGAATTCATAAACTGTACATAGACTAATTTCCCAAACTGTCACAATAGTGCTAATTCTATCTAATTTACTTTAAATTCATGGCCAACTACGGTAAAATAATTCTAATCCATACTTCAATACTTTTATTGATTGAATTAGTGTTACTGAATTAATACAATTAATTCTAATCCATACTTCATGGTTGTGATATCAGAGTAGTGAATTATAATCTCATTATTTTTAAATTACCAAAAAATACAAACCATCAACTTTAAAATGCAAGGTGCTGGTCAGCTGTTAGTTTTATAATGTCCTTTTATATCATAGCTTTTCAGTTTTGTTTTTTGTTCTTTGGGCTAAATCATAGAAAGAGAGGGAAGTAGAAAATCGCTTAAAATTTAACTTAAAAATACAGATGTAATTTTAAAGGTGCTGTTTTCTGTGAATAAAAAACAAGTGGTGATGAAATTACCTATTCTTATACTAGAGATAAATATCTCTGCAAAATAAAACTGCTGCTCTTCCAAGGGTTTTAGCAGCATGTATCCATAGCCACTACAGCTGGTCAAGTATCTTTTGACAAAATGCTTTTTGTTGGGAGTGTCAATTCACTGAAAATTAAACTTCTTTAGGGAAAGAATAGGTTTTGCTGAATTTCTTTTTTTGAAAACATTTTGAAAATGTTGATGTTTTCAAATGAAAAACTCAATTTTTCTGGGTCAAAAAGACTTTTGTTTTGAAATGTAAGCTAATTATACTAAAATAAATAAATAAAAAGGTCAACATTGAAACCAAATGTTTCAAAATTATTGAAATAAAGCATTTGGACTGAGCCAAACCAATGTTTTTTTCCAATTTCATAAAAAAAAATTTTTTTTTAAAAATCAAGATTTCTTCTTATCATCTCAATTTGGGACAGGAAAACATTTCAAAATGTTGAAAATTTTCCCAAATTGGAAAACTATTTTCTGCTGCCATGTAATAGCCACAAAAACATTGATTACTAAGAAAGCTAAATTAGGAAGAACAAAGCCCCTGGAAGCCATGCCCACCTTGTACTTCCATGCAAGGGCCAAGCAAAATAACAGTCCTTGCTGCTGGTGGAGTGCAGAGATTGCTCAGTCATAGTCACTGTCTAGGTGCATGCCACCATAAAGATGACAGGAAAGTGTGGGGAGGTGGAGTTATAAACCAGCACCCCTACCATACTGGCCCATGGAGCTGGCTGGCAACATAGGCTCAGGGAACAAGTTGCACTATGTAAAGGAGTGGGACAGCGTTCATACTCCTCCTGCACTAGGAATCTTGGTGAAAGATTAGGCTTCAAATGATGTACACTTGCTGTTAGAGCTCCCCTTGGGACAGCACACGTCTGCACCGACTTTACACCGGTAAGTGCTTAAAGGTACAATCTAGCATATCCTCATTTGTCTTTTCAGTAATTAAAAGATGAAATAGCTGCATATAGTCCTATCCATACTACAAATAAAGGAGCTTAGCATTAACACAGTTGGAAAAGCAGGCTACTGAATGTGCTTATGCCCCGTGCAGATGGCAAATATTATCTGGACTAATGCAAGTAACTGCCTCTCCAGGCAGTAGGTCAGATGCTCTAATCTAAAGTGCAAGTATGGATATGCTCCTCCAGTTTTTCTGACATGGCTCAGAAACAGTAAAGTGGGCCAGTGACATGGGCAGGGCTTTTAAGTGGTTGTGAAACCTGTCATCATAGGAGAAGTAATGGGCTGGCAAGATTCAGAGAAGAAGGGAGAATGCCAGAAGGGAAGAAGTCTATAGCTAAAAGGGTGGCAGCATTGAAAGTGGGGCAGAGTGGCTAGAAATGTGGGATAGGTCCTTTGCCAGAACTCTATAGGAAATTTGGGGGAGTATTGTGAACTTGAAGGAATATTGTACATTTAATTAGATTCATTTAGTAAAAGGACTTAATAGGCCTTTTCTACTTCCAGTGCTGCTATTATCTCTCTCTCTCTCTCTCTCTCTCTCTCTCTCACACACACACACACACACACACACACACACACAAGGACAATTTGCTTTATAAGGAGCATCATTCATGTAGTTTATTATGCCAGACATCAGAAACTCTTGATTATGTATTAATATTGTCATTCACCCACTTGTGTCTTGACTCCATTCCTTCACGTGTGAATTGGGGTGCTATCTTGTTTTCATATAAATCTGATAATAATTAATCCTTCACTTAATAAATGTCCCTCTCCTACTGCTCTCTGTCTATCACTCTCGTTCGGTCCCAGTCCTGTGAGTTACTGAGGGCACTCAACTTCCATTGTAATCAGTGGGAGATAGGGGCACTCAGAACCTCCCAGGATAATGCCCTTTGTGTGTGTATTTCTTCTCCCTCTGTAAATATTTACATATCATATACATGCACAATCTTTGCACGTTACATATTGTGTATACGGTAGGCAGAAACACCACTTTTTTTTTTAACCATCAAGTTAACTGATTGATGATTAAGGTTTTGGAGGCAAGTGAATAGGAGCTGGACTCTTTCTCTCTTCTCATGTTAACCAGGCTTTTTTATATAGTTGACATGGGTTAACATATGGCAATGATGTTTTTTATAATCCAAGCAACCCTTAAAGAGGCATTGGGGAGGCTCAATTTACAGCTCAAGACACCAGGAGGATCACATGTCTCCACTAATAAGACTTTAAAGTGTATGACTCCTCATTGGTCTTTTAAGTCATTATTGCTCTTAAAGTTTCACCCACACACAAAAAAATGAGATTTTTTAATTGTTTTCTTATCCTGGATTTGAACCACTTTCACACAGAATGTGACACTGGGGAAAAAAATTCTTACCTTTAGGTCAGCAATTGCTCTTTTTAGGGAAGGGATTTGTTCTCAGCTCAAAGAATATTAAATTTTTTTTAATAAGGCAGATTTTTTTCCCTTTAAATTACACTTTAACACCTATTAGACTGCCCTTACTTTTGGGAGAACCACTTAGTTGATTCTATATATAGCAACACATCTGCCCATAAATGGGAGTGAAGGGGTAGTAGACTCCCTTTAGAGAGAGAAATTATTTTTGTTTTCCTCAGCCAGAGCTTGCTAAACTGAGTAAGGCTCTTCTTCCTCTCCACTTTGCAATTTTTATTTCTCTCTAGGTAAGACTATTTTCATTTTTTTTTTAAATTCAGAATCAACAGGAATGATGACAGAAAAATGTTATACACTTTTCTGTACAAAATATATGATTCATATCAGGAAAAATAAGAAAAAGGCATAATATATGTTTATGAACAAAAGAAAAATGACAACAGGAGGGGAAAATATTGCATGGTTTTATTCTGTGTTCATTTTATGTTAATGAATATTATATTTTCATTTCTATCTTTCTACATATATACAAACTAAAGGTATGTGGGTGTATGTGCCTTCCTTATTTCAAATATAAAATTCTTCTTTCTTGTGTATTTACTTAAAAAAGAGGAAAACAATAATTTAATCTAGAATATAAATACAATGTAACTGGGACCAAAAGACCTATTCTATTTTTGTCAGTCATATTTCCAGGTACCTTTCTTTAAAAGACAGATTTCTGATTGTTATTGCTTTGTGCTCCTTGAAATGTTTTGAACTTCCTGAATATTCCAGCTAAATACCTCTGATAGAGCTTTTGGAAATTGCTCTCATGTTCTTGAAACTATGCCGGCTAGAAAGAGATAGTGGAATTGGATGATTACACATAAGAGCCAATGAAAGTGTTGTAATGAAGGATAATAAATGTTGGAATGATCTGAAGTGACTCACTTTCACTATCTCAGAGTTTCACATTCTTTGTCATCCAATTAAAAGGACAGGGTGCATTTATTGTGTGACTGGGAAGCTCTATACTTTACAGAGAGTCTGTTGCAAACCACTTTGTATGCAGAGAGTTAGGGTAAAAACATTTCAGGCCAATGTGGATTTTATTTATTGGGCCAAATACAGCTCCTGTGTAAGCAGCTTTAGTGACTCTTTCTAAAAGTCAGAACAAAATGTTTATAATGTTTTCTCTGCTTTGAACATTTAAAGTCTTCTGGAGAAAAGTTAATTCATGTATGCACTCTGTCTGGGCCAGATTCTGCCTGGACTTTAAATAGTGGCACTGTGGTTAAAAAAAAGGAGCCTTCACCCCCTAGATAGCCCACATACAGGCCAGGCAGAAGAACGGTTCTTTCAGTCATGGAAATGCAAGAACTGTTCCCTCCCTATTCTCCTGAAGGTGCATGGTGCTCCAAAAAGAGTGAGGAGAAGTGGCGAGGTGGCAGAGCCATGACAGGCAGAGCTGGATGGCTGCACAGGGAAGCATATGCACCAATGAAGGGGTGCAGCAGTGTGCAAGGCTGCCCTAGATACTGGGAAGGTCCAGGAGAATCTTGCCTTTCTGAGCCAAACTGCCTCCATACTGCCCCTTTTTGAGTACTATGTGCAATTTGCATCCTCTAGCCCTAAAGATTTTTTCAGTACGAGAACTATAACTGTATTTGGCTCTAATATTTATACAGAAACTTCAGTATTCAAGAAGTTTCACCAGAAAAAAGGGAACATAATACCAGACCCCATATATTCAATTCCATCCTTGATTAATTATCTCCTGACTATGATATCTAAGATCCAGATATGACACTTGATCTTTAACAAGACTTCCATTGGCATCCATGTGAATTCTACATATTCAGCTATAGGTCTTTATGTGGGAATTTCTAAGACATCAACTTAGCCATCTGGAAATTACTTGATGTGTTCTGTCTAAGGTTTTAGGGTACTTCTGGAATATGAGCATTTGAATTAATTGATGACTGGAAGTTTCTTTTCTTCCATCATTCACTACTGTGTACAGGGAACTGTGCATTAAACCTATTCTGGTGCTCTACCAGTTACATATAATGGGATTCATCACTGACGTGTAAAGTGGAAAAATAGGGTACCCAAAACTGAGCACTTTCTACTCTCCACTAAGTGACAAATAGTGTAACCATTAGGCGGGTGTGATCACAGCAGGCATTGGACAGCAGCTAGTGTATGGGAAGATATGAGTAGAGTCATAACATCTGGAAGCCATGAGATTCCAACAAAAAAAGTAAGAATAAGGATATGTGCAGAAGCAAAGGAGCAGCCTATACTGATCTTTCAGCAAGCATCCCTAGTTAGGGCTCAGTCAGACAAGCTCAGAGATGAGCAGAGAAAGTACATACTGTGTGGTGGAGACTTGGCAATGGGGAAGAGAAGCAAATATGCAAACAGCAGGGCAGTTAAGGTGGATGAAATGTATTGTAGAGATGGTGGATACTACCTTTCCTTCTTAGCCATGGGAATGCAAGTAGTCTATGGGGAGCACAATCCTATTTTCCTTCTCACAGCAATCGATAAGCCCACTGACCAGTTCATTGGTGGAGTGCCAGTGTCAGGGACTGTGTGAATGATCTCATTAGAGTTACTGCTAGTCCTTTAAATCTTAAATTAAATCATTTGTCTGACTAGCTAGCTTTACATCTAATCCAGCCTCTTTTGCCACGAATACACCCACTTTTTGAAGGTATGTGCCTGCCTCTGAGTTCTTGATAAGCTGCTTTTCTATTCAAACATTATTACAATGTTATGAGTCTGTGTATAGCCTGGCCCTGAACTCTGCCTTCACCCTACTTGTGACGACTACCAGTTAATGTGTCTGTATATCATAAATAAATAAATATAGGTTTGCATGTGATCCTCTCTAACTGACTTGAAATAATAAAATTATTCTGCTAAAATAGAAGTATGAATTAAACTGTTTTATATTTTATTTAGAGTCTCTAATCTTTGGAGGCAGGGCCATGTTTTTGTGTTTGTACTGTGCCTAGCACAATGGAGTCTTGATCTTTATTGAGGTCCCTGGGACCTACTGTAACTGAAATATATAATAATAGTAATTAATAATATACCAATGAGAGCTCCACATGAAGATAGCTGGCAAAATGTGGCTCTGATACTACCCTAGAACTCTAGATCTGCACGTAGAATTAATTCCTTGTGAAGTTAATGGGAATTGTGTAGAAGAGGTCTCCAGTCTGGTGCTGGTATAGTAAGTAGACATCCTGGATCACTGGAGTCAATGGCAAAACTCCCATTGACTTCAGTGGAGCCAGATTCCCACCCACATATTGTGTTATCTAGCTCTGTCCCAGGCAACCTGACAAAATCCATCCATCTCAGAAAAATCAAGTATCATAAATACAATGTATCACAATAGATAAATAGGAGCAGACCCCACAAAAGACTTCCTACAGAGAACACAGCAACCCCACATCTCATCTCCATCCCAAAGTACTTTGGGTGAATCTTGACCCTATTGAAGACAATGAGAGTTTGCATCGTATATTTCCCCCAGATACCCATCTAAAAGGGCTGGCTTTGCAGCACAGTTGAGTATTAAACATATATTCCACAAGCATTGTACCCAATGATGTTATTACATTTTGAACTGGTGCCAGGCAACAGCTACTTTATGTGTTAACAGAAAGCTAAATAAGCTTGGCTGCTCACAAGTCCTGTTAATTACTTCTAATGAGGATTTACATTAGAACTGATTGGCCATTTGTGTTTATATTCTATATAAAGTTTGGACAAACACTTCTGAATTTCTGAACTCTAATTGTGAGGAAGACTGGGAACTGATTCATTCAGAATAAAGGGAAAGAGATGTGCTTCTCTGAAATGAAAAATTCATTTTATTTTTAGAAGAGAATTATGAACTATAAAGTAGTAAGGTCTTGAAAACCAAAACATCCTGGAATATGATCCACCAGCCACAAGCATCTGATTCTGCCAACCTACGTGTGGTTTCAGTAGGAGTTACATGCATAGAAAGTGTAAGAACTTGGGAACATAGGGGTTCTGGGCCACCAATGCTTCTGCATCATCATTGAAAACTTAGGTTACATTCTGCTGGAGGACCCTGTGAATCTAGACATTGCAGGAAGTACTGCCCAGCAAGGCCTGAGTGGCAGCCCCCTGTAGCCCACTGATTGGCTCATGCTGGTATATAAACCAGGAAGACATCATGGGCAGTTGTCTGAGGAATAATGCAGACTGGCTGATTGCATCTGCTCCAGACCTTCCCTTACTGTGGACCCTAGACTTCTGACCCTGATTTGTCCTCAACTCTGCTACTTGCCTGCTGTCTGTAACCTGGTGCCTGGTCCTGACTTGCTGATATTCTGACCTAGATCAACCCGAACTCTACCCCTTGCCTTTCACCTGCAACTAGCTGCCTGACCCTAACTTCCTGGTATCCTGACCCTTTGACTTGTCTCCTGACCTCATTTTGATAACGGACTGGGGCACACATGGCCCGGGCCTGGCAGAAAGGATAAAGGATTGGGTGCATGACAAAGAGTGTGTGAGGATATTCACAAAATAGTTTAACTGGACAAATGTAGCCTGAAAGCAAACACAGATAGCCCTTAACACAGCTGTGTCAGTAGTGGAAGTGAGAGGATCCAGAGCTAGTCTGTTTGTGCATGTGAAGAAATTAATTATAAAAAGAGCTAGAGGAGGAACACAATACTTTTCATTGCCCAGTGAAGTGATGAATTAACAAAGGTCACATGCTCACAGTGGTTGAACAGCAGGAAAATTTTTAGTATTTGATCTCTCTGTGTGTCATTTTTTTTAATATGTATTATACCAATGTTACCAACTGTCACAATTTTATCTGTAGTCTTAAAATATTTGATGTGAGTATGCTGGGTTTGTTTTTTTGTTTTAAAGCCCAAGATCTTGGATTTCTGGGGTTACATGAGAATCTCCGTTTCCATTAAAATAAATAGTTTTGAGCTGACATGGCTGCTGAGAAAAACGTGAAAGTGTGGCTGAAGTGTAAAAAGCAGAAGGCAAATAAAAAGAATACAACACTTAAAAAAAAACCAAAAAAAAAAAAAACCCTGATGATATTTCTTAATCCAACATCATGATTTTGGGTAGGCCTGACTCATGATTTTTGAATGCCTGGGACTGACAATGTTGCATAATCAATTGGAGAAGATTTGCTACAGGCAGAGTAATTGTTCAGTTTGGTATGTAAGTGCCGTTTAATTGTGTTTAATTCCCTGCTCAGTGACTGGTTTAGTTTTGTTCACTATTTTAGTATTTGCGGTTACTCTGGCAATTTATGAAATAACATTATTGCAGTTCCATTTGCTGGACTATTAAAAAATGGTGGGTTTGTGTGTGTATGTGTTGTGTTTTTGTTTTTGTTTTTTTAAAATAAATGTGGGCCCAATTCTGTCGTTCTTGAGCAATATTCCCAATCAAATAGATATTAATATCAGTGGGAGACCTGTCAGAGTAAGAACGGCAGGATTTGACTCCTTTTTTATCCTTTGCTTCCTGAAAAGACCATATGCTACATGATAAATCTAATCCTATTTTTCCAAAACTTTGTTGTCACAATTAAGCTTTGTAGTGCTTTCTTCCAAAAATAAATAAATAGATAAAATTTTTAAACAAGGTATAATTAGGGCTGCTTGGAAATGTTCATAAATAAGTGTCAAATTTTATAAAAAATGTTATCAAATTTTTTGTTTATAATTTATTTTCCATTTTAAAATTGAGACATTTTTGCACATTAATTTTTACAGATTTGAAATAATTAAAAACAATGTTACCATGTGTCTGAACTGGCAAAACCAAAATCATAGTTTAAAATATCTTATATCAAAAATAGAAAAGAAAAAACATTTTCAATATAAATTTATATGAATGCATTTTGTGTGAAAAATAAAAAAATGAAACCAATTATTTTGATTTTTTTTTAAATTGTGATTTTCATTTCCTTTTTGGCTTTCTCTAGTTATAATAGAGTCTTTATTTTTCTTGAAATATATTATCCAGTTATATTGAATATATGTATTATTCATGTCAGTGCTAAAATATAGCTTTGCCTGATAGTTGATACATTTCCTGGTCTGCAGTGTGAACATGGATTCAAATATGTCAGTACCCCAGTCTTTGAGTTAACTAAGTTATTTTGATGGGAGTATCTGAATGAGTTCACAAGCTGTATCTTTATTTCTATTCAACCTCCTTTGAGATTTGTGCTCTAGATAAGCAGTTATTATGGCTACTTGTTAGATCATCTGACAGCTGGGAAAATAATTGACCATGATGGGTGGAAACCTGAGAACTTTACCTGAGGACAGGGTTTGCTGGCTCCATTGAGGTCACAGTGAAGGATGAGGAGGGTGCAAGGAGTTTTCTATCCTTCCTCAAGTGGCACACAACAGACCCAGGCCCTCTATACTCCTCCAGGGGCAAGAAGGAGATGGGGGCCCTGCATCTGCTTCTGCTCCAGTTCATGAAATGGGACCAGCATGCGGTGGGGGAACAGGCTGCACCCCACAAAGGGATGTAATGGCTGACACATTCCTCCTTCACGCCAGGGACCTAGTCCTTATTAAGGCAAATACTCATTGACCTCACTGGGAATTTGCCTGACTAAGTACCTCAGGATCTGGCCAAAAGTGCTTTGCAAACTTTATATATAGGAATTGCTCCGCTCACCCCTGAAATGCAACCACCTCTGGTGTGGAATGTGGCAGCTATTCAGCTGCTCACAGCAATCCTGTATGACCATTTTAAGGCAGGAGAACAGGAAGTGAAGTATTCCGTATCCAACTGAAGCTGCAAGAGTAATTGAGGTAGGCAAGCTATGATTTACACTAACTGGAATTAATCCAGGACACTGGTGACACAGGGACACATCCCTACTTTTGTAAAAAGGTGTCATCAGATTTTTAGTGACCACAAATGGCTAGCTTCTCCTGACACTACGCTTGGGAATTACTTTCGTATTGAATCAGTGGGAAGTGTGCCCATGAGGCCTCCCATCCAAGTACTTAGCATATGCAGCCAGGCTTAGCTACTGAGATCACAGTGTGAGGTGGCTGTATTATTCAAGTCTGACTTTATTTGTCATTCATAAAATCACAGTAGATCACTTAGATCACAGTAAGTCACAAATGCTTCAGCAAATCACAGTATTGTGATGGTCTCAGGAAAGCATCAGAATCGGTTAAAAGCGTTGGCTAAATATGACTGTCACTACTTATTTTGTAGGAGTCGAGACCTGTAGGAAATTGCAGTATGTCGTCCAAGAGAGTGCCATTTTACCAGAGGAGGCATAAACACTTTGATCAGACCTATCGCAACATTCAGACAAGATACTTGCTCCAAGAATATGCAGCAAGAAAGTAAGTACCAGACATTTCCCATCAGTGTAGAAGAGCTTCAGTTGTAAAGGGATCCTTTTCAAAATGTAGAACTTTATGTTAAAAAAAAAAAAAGTGACTTTGTTCTGAATTTCAGGATGTATAGGGAGCAATGGTTCTCAACTTTTTCCATACTGGGAATCCTATGTCCCATGATCTCCCTCCTATCTATCTGGGACCCCCTTAGCAATATGGAATAGTCATGAATCCCCCGATACCTGTACATTACTTCCAAGTTAGAAACTCCTCCCTGAAAGCAATATAGTGACGCACAAAAACTCTCTCTGATTTTAGGGATGGCCGTTGCTATAGCATCTATCTAAGCATGGGAGCTGTTTTTTTTTTTTTTAATTTTCCCCACCAAATCTGTGCCTTGGAGATGTTCACTGCTGTGAAAAGGGTTTCATGCATTTTGGACTGTTCCAGGTTGTGGTCATTGGGATTCTTATTTTCCCTTTTATACCAAGCTGCATTTTCTCCTATGTTCAAAATTCGTTTCTTTCATCCAGATGTTCGAGGTTCCTTATGTCGCAAGTTCTGTTGCTAGGGCTACCTTTCCCTCACAGTGTTACTGCAGCACTCAAGATCATCTCAGATGTTTGAGCTGGTTGGCCCCACCTATAAATGGGAGGGGGCTACTGGAAGAGTGTTCACTGTGAGGGGCACATGCTTCTGGAGTATGTTTCATTCCCTGGTTAATCAGAGACACATTTGGTGCCCTTCAGAACGTGTCACAAGACCAACATGAAGGGTTAGAAAAGCGGGGTTGGGAGCTGCTGTTCAGCAGTCAGAAAATACTATAGGAGGCCTGTGCTGTCTACTGGATGTTCCCATAGGCAGGGTTGGTGGCCCTAATATTTTACTGAAATTGTTTTTATGCAATTGTGAGATATGATCAGCGATTGGGATGGGCACATTGAATAAAGACACACTGAATTAAATTAAATTAAAAGGATTGGCGGCCTCCATTGAGATGATAGCACTAGTGGGCATTAGACACATAATTTCAATAACCCAGTTTCAATGTGTGAGATCCCATGTTTAGCTTAAAATGTAAGTTACTCACACAACACTTCGCAGGTACTAGTGGTGCCATTCGGCTGCTTGAATGTAATTTCTTTGAACTTTGTAATTCCATGTTTTATCGGTATAGCCCTTTTATAGTGATTTCTTTTTGCATTTGAAGTATCGCTTCTAGAAAGGCAGTTTCTTTTAAGTCATCTGCCGATATGGGAAGAACCACATGTAGGATCTGTGCCAGGAGGGTGTATACCTCAGCTGAAGAAGAGTCACAAGAACACAGGAAAAGGTAAAGCTTGAATGGCTCCCTTAAATCATTTTGTTGGCTTGAATGCCATGGAATAGACATTTTTGTCAGTATACTCTAAGTGAGCAATCCCCATTGAAGCCAAGGTCACAATTTCTATTGACCTCAATGGAACCAGGAATTCATCATAAAAATTTATTGTAAAACACATCACTAAATTTGCAGTTCGATAACAAGGCATGCAGATGTTTTCATAATGGTTGTTGGGAAAAATCTTGACAAAAAGCCACTCAGGAACCCCTGAAAGGTAACAAGGTGGCAAAGTAGGTTTACTGACAGAGCAAGATTGGAGCCTTTTATGACACTATGCTCTTCATTAATAGAGCATGGCTAAAATAGCAAAGAAAGGGTCGAGTGTCTCCTTACATCTTATATTCCATAGACCTTCAGCCCAGCGTTTTACTCTAAGATGGCTGTGAAAACAGACTAGAAATGAGAAGAAATTGAAATCTACACTGAATCTGGAACTTTTTAAAAGAGTTAATTAGTTGTGCCCTGACTGAATACTAAGATTATGTGTTGTTTTAGAGTCATCTCCCTAACATCCTATTTATCAAAAGGGCTTACTGTCATGTCTCAGTTACAACATTCATATGAAGTCCTATAATAAATGTGCTGACAACTATATTCCTGTTTCATCAATTTGAGTGGCTGTATGTGCCCTGACATACTCTACAATAAAGACACCAAAGACACAGCCAATGTATGTTATAAAGGCTACAGATAAAGGAATGTATTCTTCTTTTTCCTTTGAAGATAATGTGAAGGATTACAAACTATCCCTTTGAAGCCAGTATTGCCTTCATCAAGAGAGATGTGCCCTGGAAAAATCTTAATTTGGTTTGAATTTTTAACCTATTATATTATTTAGAGCAATACAGAACATGTTAAACTGTACA
This sequence comes from Emydura macquarii macquarii, assembly GCF_026122565.2. Classification (NCBI taxonomy): domain Eukaryota; kingdom Metazoa; phylum Chordata; order Testudines; family Chelidae; genus Emydura; species Emydura macquarii. Next base: position 324,418 of record NW_027132200.1, read on the forward strand.
AGGCAAAATAAATCTGGGGTTCATAATATGATGAAATTATGCAAAGAAATATCTTAAAGACACACACAAATAAAGGCTTGATTCAGTATTCTTTGAAGTCAATGAAAGTCATAGAGCTGAAGGCCAGAAAGCCCCACGAGATCATCAAGTATGACTTTCTGTGTGTCACAGGTCACCAACACCACCCAGCACCCCCACACCACGCACAACTGAAGGGAGACCAAAGTATTACAATCCACAGGAAACTAGACTATTATGTGCCAGAGGCAGAGAATAGGAGGGCTGGAGGTACACCAGTGCTCCAGGTCTCTGCAATGGTAGGGAAATGGTTAAATGAGATATACTTAAAGAACCCCAGCAAATGACCTACCCCTCACACCACAGAAGAAGCTAAAAAACTCCCATGTTCACTGCTAGTCTGACCTGGGGGAAAAGGTCCTTCTTGACCCCACAGATCATGATGAGTTAGACCCTGAGCACATGAGCTAGAACCAGCTAGCCAAGCACCTGAGAGAGAGAAAGAGAGAGAGAGACTGCTTGGTGCTGCCTCAGAGCCCTGGCTGTCCCCCACAATGTTTCCATCTCTAACCATGGGCATCCGTGATGGCTCAGAGGAAGGAGATGGGGAACTCTCTCAGAATACATTGGATAGGGGGGACATCCCTTCCTGATCCCTACTGGTAGCTGGCTGAAACCCTGAAACATGAGCTTTATGAACATAAGACAAAAATTGGACGTGAGCCCCAGGGCTCTTGATGAGTCTTTCCATGGGTGTTAGATAAGGCCTTAAGTCCTTCTCATCACCTTCTGGGAAACCTACAGCAAACCAGTGCCTCCACATTGCTCACCCGCACTCCCCATTATTCTCCAGGGAGGTAAGGCTGCCTCAGGAGCCTTACTCCCTACAGGCGGTTTCTCCCAACCCTCTTCTCTGAGAGCAACATTATCTTGGTGGGGCGTGAGAGGGTCTGACAAGCCTTCTCTGAGCTGGGATGCCAACCTCCCAGTTCCACAGTAGGGACCTTCTTCCACCTATTCCTGACAGGTTCTGCTAGGTTTGCCTCTCCGCACGCACCTTCTGAGGAGTATATGGTTCAGAACATTTGTACCTGTATGAGTGAGGCGGGAATCTGAACATGGCTCTCCTCCCTGTGCCTGGAGGGCTACAGGGGGGTGGTTTGTGCTACATCTTTTACAAAGGTTCATAAACACCATTGTTGAGCACATTACTCCCCCTGACCTGGAGGCATTATGCTGACTCTTGGCTTATATAGGCAAAATGCCTGCAGCCCCTGCTGTATCTCCCTAATCTACATAAGGGACAAACCAACCTCAGCTACTGTGGTTTTGGAGGGTCCCTGGGCCCACATGCTGGCAAGTCCTTCTGCACATTCCCTGCAAGGTGTGTGGACTCATTCTGCATGAGCTCCCTGCACAGCAGCAGATGGTAGGGCTGGAGCTCCAGACAAGGGGGAAGGGCTGTTGCCCAAGGATCTGTGCAGGGAACTTGCAGAAACTACTTCAGCCAGGAGGCTGAGGCAGCCTCCAGTGTGTGTTTTGCTGCCAGAGGGGAGGAATCTACTGCTCCCTCCCCTGTCTCTCCACCTCCCCACCCTCCGGGGTTATTAAACAGGGTAATGGCCCAGGATCTGATCAGTTTTTACAGTTATATGTTGATGATTTTTATCCTTTACAAAATATGGGATGTAGATATTGATACAAATAAGAACAAACAGAAACAGAGGGATGGGAAGAAACCCATGTTACACAAACCACAAAAGGATAGAGAAAGGAAGGAAAGAGGCTGGATAGTTTTAGGAGATTTACTACTGTGCTTGATTCCTGTAGATTTTGTTCTTATAATTTAACTCTATTTGCAGAATCCCTGGCTACTTCCTCAGCTGGGGTAAATCAGTACAGCTCCACTGACTTCAGTGGGACTACCCCACTTCATTTCTGCTCAGGACCTGGCCTCCCAGGGAAGAGAAAGTAAACAGAAGGCTCATTTACTTGCAGATTTTAAGCTGCTTGTTTTGAGATCATTTTGAGAGGGGAAGATAGTTCACTGTAATGCTGCTACTAGGACTTCCAAGTCCTCACCTGCCTGCTGTGTATCAGTGACAATAGAAAAGCCTTGAAGCTGAGTTAATCCTAAATAGCTTTCTTTTCCATGCAGGATTTATGAGCAAAAGTCTGACAAGAGTGAAGAGAAGAGGATACGGTTTGCCTCTGATTTGGCTGATTTGGAAGAAGAGCTTCATTCAGCCAGGCTCCTTGCAAGAGAACAGCTGGATAGAGTTACCATACAAAGGATGGTACTGTAACAGAATAGTTTTATTTCCTTTCCAAGCAGTCTGTTACCTCAACTGCAGTTTAGAACTGTGCTTCACAGCCCAATAGTACTTTGCGTCTGTTAATCTATGCGTATAGCTTTCAGACTAAATCTTTGACTCTGGTGCTAGATAATGCTCCTTCTCTCTGCTTTTTATTTCTCTCCTGTGTAATAGGTAGAAGAAAAAATGGCCTTGGAAAGATACAGCATTGAAGAAAATATAAGTCGAGCTCCTGAAATTCTGGTACGACTGAGGTCTCATACTGTTTGGGAAAAGATGCCTGTGAGGCTTTACTTCACTGTACAAGGATTTCCTACCCCTGTTATACAATGGTAAGAATCTGGCCTTTCCAGTCCTCTAAAACTAGTGTTAATTTTTTTTTTTCATTTGGTAGCTCTGACAGAACTATTCAGTGTCACATACATAATGGCTATATTAAAACCCTTTGTAATCCCCATAGATATGCTGGCTAGTAACTGTGGATACTGCAGTTAAGGGAGAAGGACAAACTTTGTACAACAGAGATCTGTAGTGTATCAAGTAAATATATATTTTAGACTGCTACCTACAAAATGTACTCATTAATTTAACTGATAATAACAGAGCAAGTGGTAAAATACATTGAGTTTTGCTAAATGGTAAATGTGTTTGATGTTTTATACCAAGGCAACGGTATCTGGTAGTTAAACACTGGAAAGCGAGAGAGAATGCCTATGACTGAGAGATGGGAGTGCATTCTCCTGTCAGTTAAATGGTGCAGTCCCACTGGAAATAATGGGATTAAAATGGTACAACTGGTAGGAGAATTTGGTCTTTCAAGTTTACCGTAAAAAATGTTCTTCCAAGGGGAACAGTGGGGGCAAGAAACCTATCTGGCTTCTAGACTGAGCTTGATAAATTTATGGAGGGGATGGTGTTGTGGGACAGCCTATTTTGGCAATTGACTGATTTTTGACTACTAGCCATAAATATGCCCAATGGCCTGTGAATGGGATATTAGATGGGATGGGTTCTGAGTTACTACAGAGAATTATTTCTGGGTATCTGGCTGATGAGTCTTGCCCACATGCTCAGGGTTTAGTTGATCGCCACATTTGGGATTGGGAAGGAATTTTCCCCCAGGGCAGACTGGCAGAGGCCCTGGGGATTTTTCGACTTCCTCTGCAGCATGGGGCATGGGATTCTTTGTACCCTGAGATCTTTAAATCATTATTTGAGGACTTCAGTAACTCAGTCTTAGGTTAGGGGTCTATTACAGGAGTGGGTGGGTGAAGTTCTGTGGCCTGTGTTGTGCAGAAGGTCAGACTAATTGATTATAATGGTCCCTTCTGACCTTAGAGTCCATGAGTCTCTGAGTAAGTTATCAGGTGTCATGTCAAGATTCAGAAACTGCAGTGTGAGATAAATTTTCACAAAAATCTACCATTTTATTCGTAGGGTACAATTCAAAGCTGGTTTTTGGGGGTAAGTTAGACTAACCTTCCTTTATATCAACAGAAAGAAGTTGGGATCTCTTTGTTTCTAGAAATCCTGATTGAAAGGAAGAGTCAGGTTAACTGGTGGATTTAAAATGATAAAGACAATATCCTTGATGACATAACCATTTTCATCACTTGAAAGAAATTCATGCACATATTTTAAAAATTGGAAATGTAGCTGATAAAATATCTATTCCCGATGTCTAAATAACATCCCCTACCACTGACTGAGCTGGAAATATGGGGTCTGATTCTCAACTCCTCTAAGGTTTCTTTAGTATTGCTCCAACTGTGCAAAGGGGACACAAAGTGGTTTGAGTCAGCAGCTGAGGATTCCCTTAGAATGATGAATCATGAGCAGGTTTAGGTTCGGTACGCAAGAACTGTGCCAACCTCTTCTTACCCTCCTTCCCCAGCATAGGGTAGTGTGCCACTGTGGGCCGGAGACATGTCAGGGTGGGAAGGGTGAAACTAGAGCATCATGTCCTCAGGTGATCCTGGCCAGTCCAGGAGCCTTTTGGGATTGTTATCTAGCAGTGCAAGTTGTTCTAACTCATAGAGGGGCACAAAAGTGGCAGGAAGCCACCTGTCTCCTCTTTGCCAGGTACACAAATTGCTGCTCTGCGGATCTTAGAGCAGAACGTTGCCCTCAGAGTGTACTAGTAGGGCCCGATTCTGATCTCATTTACAGCAGTGTAAATCAGAAGTTACTTTCATGAAGATGTTAGACTGTTGTGGGAATCAGATTAGGACCATAGTTTCTCTGCACTCAGCCCGCCCACTAACCATCGGCCACCCCATCACCTCCCTTCCGTACTGTGCAAGGTACTTTTTATTTGCGTGTAGCAGTAGTGACAATGCACACCCTGTTTGGGGCTCTCACCACTGTGAGTTATGTGGCCAACTTGAGCTCATGTGAATGAAAAAAGCATTATGGTAACTAACCTCATATATTATCGATGTGCACAGCATAGACAGAGAGAGAGCTCTAAGATTTCTATGTGCTAGACTGAACTATAAGGTTCAGTCTTGAGAAAGAGGTGGCATGCAGGTATTCTGAGGGGGCACCCAGGGAGAGAATTGTCTCAGTCACAGTTCTGTCCCTGCTGCTCCCTTCTTTAAGGTGAAGTGACTGGTAGTGCTGATGAGGATGCAACTTACTTCTGTTTATGCCAGTTTGCTCCGGTGGCTGGTGTGCTGGGGAGTTCAACACACTCCCTCTCATCTCTACGTGTTCCCCACTCACCTGCTCAGTGTGGGTGTGTAGCTTCACATGCACACCCCTTCCTGAACTATAATTACTGCCCTTCATTCCCCTACAGGACCATGTATGGGCAAGGCCAGGCCCTCTGTATCTATTCATGTATACTGTATCTATCTGTTTATCCAGAGAGAGCTCAGTTATTAACACATGACATCCTGATCACTAACTTTTACTGCAGTTCATTTGTTTTTCTTCTTGATTGCTAGGTATAAAAATGAGGAATTGATTACACCTGCAAGTGAACCAGGAAAGTACAGAATTGAAAGCAAATATGGAGTACATATGCTGGAGATACACAGGTAGATTATTCTGATGAATAACGGAATGTTATTTAGAGTATGATTTTTAACTGAAATAATTTCCTGCAAATACATCTGAAAATGTCTATAATGTATTACAAAAGAGTCATGAAATACAGCACACTTAACTTCTGCTCAGCTGTTACTTTGGTTTAGGTGACAGGATATTTCCTAAGTAGTCTGGGTATGAGGTCAGAGTAATGCAAAGCTAGGGATTTCTGTTATAGCACCCAAACTGCCAGCAAGAAGAAACAAATCTAGAGGTAAGTGACCCAGAAAGAAAAGTGACTATTTTTTAAAAACTTCATTGTAATATTTGAATCTTAGCATTATGGCAGCTAGTGTTCTTCTTCAGTAGTCCATTCCATCATGATAGCAAGTCTAGCATGGGCAGAAATTGGGCGATATGTAGGGGTGTTGCCCCCCCAAAACTGTATACCAGAAATTTTTGAACTGTGGGACATGCCTCCCTAAGGGGATGCAGAGGAACATTCGGGAGGGTGAGCGGCGACGTCAGGCAACTCGGGCCAGCCCCATGCAGCGGGACTCAGGGAGTGAGCGACACTTCCACCCCCTGACTCATTCATTAAGTACACTGTCATTTAAGAACCACTTGCAATTGGTAAATCTGGAAGTTGGACCTGTGCCTATTATTAATAGTATTCAGCCCCCTGCCCTCCCAAATATAGAAGTCAAACTACGCCTATGAACTCTGGTTCAGATCTTGAAGCTTAGAAAAGTTTAGCTAGTCGTGGCTACATAATTCAGTGGTCATTGTTTAGCCCTGTTATAAGGTTGTGCTGTTTGGCTTACCTTAGATCTCCATTTTATTCATTTTCCTATAACTGGGGATGGGAGAGTCCAGTGGTTTCTTTAAAAGATTTTAAGTTCTGAAAAATATATTTATCTAATTTAAACCATTCTGGTTTTGAAGGCAATTTAAAAGTCATGGCATGAAAGAAGAACAAATGTCATGGCAAGTGTCTGGAGAGTAAGCAACAGTACTCCCAGCATCTCCACACGAAACCTCCTCTGGGACGAAGGGTTTCAATACTGTATTTTACATACAGTACATGACTTGGCACAAAGTTTAATAAAAAACAAAAGCAACAACAGTGTGCACGGAACAATGGTGTCAAAACAGAAAAATAAGTGCCTAAATATTTTCATCTGTCCCTACTAATTTACCAATAGTGTGACCACAGGCTACATTCAAAGAGCTTGAATATTTGTTGATGATATTTGGCTGGCCAAATATTCACTCATCCATCCTCTCTCCAGCTGTCAGCAGCAGCCCTGATCTAGGCAGGGAGAACTAGAGGAACAGTGCACCAGTCCTACTGCAAGAAGCAGGAAGGTCTACTCCCAAATCTTTGGTTTCTGTGGAAAAGGATAAGTAATCCCTAACCTACTTTCCTTGGCTCCACTGGGGAGCGGAGAACTTTATTCCCATCCAGGAGCCTTCCCCAGTAGCCACTGGGCTCTGCCCCACTTATCACTACTCACCTTCCTGGATGAGGAGAGGGGCTGATAGTCCTCTCCCCCCGTCTTCAGAATTCAGTTTGTTAGCCACTTCCCACACTATTTAAGGGCCCAGATCATGGCTGGTCCATTCCACCTGTCCTGCCCCTTTGGATGCCAGGGAAGGCTGGTGAGGGATGCAGGCAGCCTGTCCAGCACTGAGAATGGATGCTATCCATTGCTATCTGGATGAGAGAGGGTGGTTACTAGTGGATGATATTTGGGTGACTGAGTGCCAGTGGATGGCACCTGGGTGAGAGTGATTGTACCCAGGTGTCTTTGTTGGTGCCAGTGGGTGGCTGTTTGTGTGAATGTGGGCATGGTTGCCAGTGAGTAGCATGAAGGTGAGTGGAGTAGTTTTGTGAGTGTCTTTTGTTGTGCAGGTGGATGTCCAGGGCATATGGGTGGGTGTGGGTGGATGTGTGGGTGACTGGCTGGAGGCTGCTTGTTGCTGATCCCCTCCCCAAATTTTTCTCCGCCTCTCCTCTCAACCAAGCACGCTCACCTACACAGCCACCCACTCCCACCATTCCCCCATACACTGAGCCTCAGAGGCACCCATACCTATTCACACTCACCCAGACCACCAAAAGAGTCATCCAGTGGCATCCGCAGGGCTCCCACACCCACTCATACTCACCCTTTGGCATTGCCCAGCCACCACCCACTGGAATCTACGCCCATACATACTTACTCAGACGTACCCATGATTATCCAAACAGCTAACCGCTGGCACCCACAGACTCACACTCACCTCATCTTTCTTATTCTCTGGCAATACATTCTTTTCCAAGCTGAACCTTTCCAGCTGCTCCCTGAATCATTCACCTTTTCCTTCCTTAACAGTTGTTTGCCAAAAGGGTCCTGTCTAACTGGTGCATCTTCATAACTAATTCCAACTGAGATGCATACAATTTCTTGAACTAATATTTCTAAACTCCACTAAGTTACTTTATTACTACTTTCGTTGTTGCAAAACTGGTTTGTAGACTGTATGAAAATGATAGAAATATGACATGCAAGAAATAAAATTACTTTGATATTACTAGCTATACCTTTTTAATACAAAAAATCCTGGCTACTTCTTGTATTTGGAAGGAGAAAAAAAGATGTGTATTCCTTCAAATGAAAGATCCAGCTATCTGACATGTTCATACATTTTTTTCTGGAACTAGAGTAGTTAAGATTATTTATCTAGCCACTTCTGTACTCTTCTCAGCTGTCCATACCAAAGTGCTGAGCTACATGTCATCTGAACTGTGGTCACTTAAAATGGCTGTGGAATTTCTTGGCTGTCTTCTTAGCACTTCTCCATGTCTTATTTAGTGAACTTTTCCTTCTGATGCAAGTGTGACATTTATTCCTATGAATACACTGGGTGTTTCTTGTCCTCCATGGAAACATTCTTGAGATGCCAGAAACAGAACATCACCTCATTTTCAAGTTGTAATTGGAAACTTTCATCTGGCCATTTATCTCAGAGGATTCACAACCTGTACAGTAACCCAGATCACTTTTGTAGCTGTGTCTCAGATTTTTAAGACATACCTGTGTCCATTTACAATGTCTTCTACAGTCACATGACACAACCCTTTTCATACGCTGTTGATCTCTGGCTGCTTGGAGGGGTATTATGCTAGCCTTTCACCCTTGGGGACCTGGGTTCAAGTTTTGTCGTGAGTAGTAAAAGCAAATGGAGTTGATGGTTGAATTGTAATTCTAATTTGTGCGCTTCCCCAAATCCCATTTCACAATTCTCAGGAATGTAGGAATTGCCACATTGCATCAGTTCACTGGTCCCTCTAGTCCAGTATCCTGTCTCTGACAGTGGCCAGTACCAGATGTTTCAGAGGAAGGTGCAAGAAACAATTTAGGGGACATCTATGGAATAGCCTAGCCATAGGGAACATTTCTTCTTAACCTCAAGCAATTAGTGATTGGTGTATGCCTTGGAGTATGCAGATTTATACCCCTTCAGAGGGGTTGAGAGTGCATCAGCAGATTTGTGTGGGGAAGACAGCATACAGCTGTATAAGCCTGCTGCAGTAGGCCTGACTCTAACCAGAGCTCTCAGTTTCCAACTTCTACAAGCACTGCTTTAAAAAATAAAACAAAACCCTCAAAACTTCTGTAAGCCTCCTGCCTTTACAAATATCACTGCACTGCCCGTAAGGTACTGTTATAGATACATTTGGGTACAACAGGCTAAATTCTTTATGCTCTTCTAGATTTAATGCTGAGCATTATGGTTGCCATCCCTTGTGCTGTAGCCAGGTACTATCGGAAGCACAGTCACTGTGCAAGGATGTGGAGTGTGGCTGCAGGGTCCATAGGGCTCCATGTATGAAGGCCGGGTTCTGAACTGCAGAGCAGCTGGTTACAGGCTGCTGCCCAGAAGAAGGTCTAGAGACTATGTGATGGAATGCTTAAATAATAATGTCTAATTGTTAAATATCTCACTGCTTGAATGCAAAGAATGGCACAGGCCCAGAACTATAGGTAAATTCCCATCCTAGCACATATAAGCTGCAATAGCTAAGAAGTATTGAGTGAGGTAAAGACAAAGTGACTGACCTAGGGTCATATTGTGGCCACTCCTGAAGTGGCATCCATGGAAGGACAGAAGGACCATGAAACTTCATAAGGTCAATTTGGTGGAGTTTCTGACAAAAATCTTCCTTCACGTAGGAGGCAATTAGTAGGGCCAGGGGCCATGATCTGCAAACACTGTATGGGCTGTTATGCACTCCAACCACACCCCTTCTCACACCCTCCCCCAGCACAGAACTGATATGCCTCCTGAACGGGGGACATGCAGAAAGCTGTTGCACTAGCACAGAACAACTGAAACACAGTGCATTCTGGGTATACTCCCTCCCGCCCTTAGCCACTCCTGCCATGTCACCTGTACTGGGAAGCAGGTGACAAAATCTTATGCTGGGTCTGTGCTGACTGTAGAACCACTTCTCGAGTTCTATACTAGAGGGAGAGCTGATTAAAATATAAAGTGTGTGTGTGTGTGGTGGGGGAGGGAGTTAGAGAATATTATATGGGCCTTCCCATTCCATTGTCCACATTTTGAAATAAGCTATTTGACATAGGTAAACCTTGAGTATCTCTACCAGAGGGTATCCTCTGGGGACCATCTACAGCCTTTCATGCCAGAGCAATGGAAAACTGAATTTGTACCAAAAGTGGATGTCTTAAACCAAATGCATGGTTTCTTCATTCTCCATTCTGTTTTTGCAGTGGGTTGAAACGAATGCCAATTCAGGCCAAAACATTATTTTACTCTGCACTCCTGTAGTGCAAACTACAAAGCCAGATGAATGAACACACACATTTTAAAAGTATATATCTGCCAATGCAAAGATCCCAGTGCAAATAGTATAAAGAACATGATAAAGATTCAGGGCAATTTTACAAAAAGCTATCATTATCTTGGGACAGACATAATTCTGCACTCATGTCTCATGTTATTGAAGGTAAACTTACCCATTTCATCTGACCTTTGTAAAGCCTGGGAAACACATTCTTGACTAAAGTATTAGGATAACTGATGAAGAAACCACTCCCCAAGAATCCACCTTAATTTTTACACAAGATCCAATATGGGATTATGACTTAGGAAATGTTAGGTGTTCAGATGTCCAATCAAAACAGATGCATTCAGTAAAACTGATAGTGTGTTCACTGCTATTGACTCTTAAGGCCAAATCCAAAGGTGAGTCATCAGGAGCTGGTGTAACTTGCACCTTTTTCCGGCCTCCCTCAGAGTACAAGTTAAACCAAGATGATGTGTAATTTACATCCACTCACCCCTTACACATCACCTTTGTAGTGGTCAACCTAATGTAAAGCCATCCAAAGGTCTGTCTGCACTGCATTTGGAGGTATAATTGCCACTCGGTTAAGCATAGCTGCATTAGCTTTAATATAGCTAGTCTGGCTGAAAATAACAGTGAAGATGCAGCACTATAGGCTTCAGCACAGACTAGTGGCACAGGTATCTATTCAGTATCCTGGGCAGGCATGCACAGTCCATGCTGAAGTCCATGCCCCTGTGTCTTCACTGCTATGGTTTTAGCCATGCTAGCTAGATTAAAGCTAGTGTGGTTTTGCCTACCTGAGTTGCAACTGCACCTTCACTTGCAGTGTAGACATACCCTACATTGGTGTAACTCATATGAGGCAGAGCTATATTAGAGAGGCGTAGCAGGAAATGGCCAATTGTCAAATTTCAAAGTAGTCGTCTCTAGCAAATAGGTAGAGCTTCTCTTCAAGTAACAAAATGCACAGAAGCCAGATTGTGTTGCAAACCACGTATATTTATATTAATATAAATATGTCTTTTGCATGTTTACGTGAAACCTGTTAGTACGTATACGCTCAAGTTGCCTCCGTCCACTGAAGGCATGTCTAAACTTTGAACTGGAGGTGTAAATTCTGGCTCAAAGAGACACACCTACTGTACCTCTGATTGAACTATCACGCTAAAAATAGATGGTAGCTGTGGCAATGAAAGTAGCAGGAGGGACTAGCTGCCTACTGTTTTGTACAGGATTGTATTTAGGGCGACTAGCCACTTCTACTGCTTGTGGTTGTACTGTGCTCGCACCGGGATGTCTCCTTGAGCTGGGAATTGCACCCCACGAGCTATGTGAATAACAGTTTTTTGGGTCAGAGGCCAAGCTGAAGAATAGAGGGGAAAAAACCCCCACAAAACCAAATAAACCCCCCAAAACAATAAAGCAGTTTGGGTGTATCCGAAATAAACACTGTTCAATTTTTCAGGCATAATGAAAAAGTTGAATTTTTTTTATTTTTAGTTAAGCAAAACATTTTGTTTGACCCTGAATGTTAAGTTTCCAAGATTGTGTAACCTTTATAAAGCGTTTTTTAAAATAAAATTGAGTGACGTGAAAATAAAACATCTTTCCAAATCAAAAAGTTGAAATGATTTATGTCAGAAATTCCAGATGAACCAGTTTGATATTTTTTAATTTTTTTGTATTTGATTGATACAGTTTGCCAAATTTGACCTGAATATATGAGTTGTTTTAATGGAACCAATGAAAAAAATCATTTGCATGAAAAATTTTGCCCAGCTCTAATTATTAGTAGTAAAAATACTCCATTTACCTAAATCCCCTGCCAATACTGCTAATTTTAAATCACATTATTCTATTTTTTTAATGTTTTTCTCTCCTTTTGTTGTGTGAAAGACCTTCACAAACAGGAGAAACTGACTAAGGGTCAGATTCTTATCACTCATGCCAGAATAAGCCTATTGATTTCAGTGGGGTTGCACGTGTGTAACTGAGAGCAGAATCTGAGACAGCATGTTTATATATTTATTTGAAAAATTAATCAAAACATCTCACTGTGCTTCCTTATTTCATAGACAGAATCCTGCATTTCTTGCATTCTGTGTAAAAGACATTTTTGTAGTTTCCTGACTACTTGTCTGCCACCTTGTGGTAACTACATAAGTCATGGTTTTAAAATACTGAATTCTGTGTAATTTTGATAACTAACAATGTTTATTGACTGGTTACTAGTAATCAAATACATCACACTAATGGGCACAAAAGCAAGTGCTGAATAAAGATGACCAATCCACTATTTTAAAAATGGTATTTTGTTAAAAGTTAGCCTCACTTTTGATATATTATATATCATTTGATCCTCCTTATCAGGACTACAGTCAAGTAAAAATATAATAACAACAATAAAGTTTTGTTTCACAAAAGCAAAGAAAACTATGATTAAGGCTCTCAATTCATTCTTTGCTTGTTTCATTGTACCAAAACATTGTGGTAGTGGGTAGTGAAAAGAGTGTGAATCCTATATGCCATGTATGTTTCAATACTAGGCATAACTGGATGGGTTAAGAAGAGAATGGAAAACTTACTGCAGGTTTCCTTGCTTTTGACATTTTGCATCACACTATTAGTGTTATTTTAACACTGATAATTTTATATTATATTTTCTTTTCATGCTTTTAATAATGCCTGTGTAAAGAAATCTCATATTAACTAGCTAAGGAGTCATGTCCAAACATTTGTAAGACCAGATACCATAGCAAAGGATCAGTTAAACTTTAGATAGATTTGTGAACAATTATTGGTTTATTCTTTGAGTGTGTATTTAAAAAGCATTAATTGTGAGTTGAAATTTGCTTAATTTGTTTTCCAAGCATATAATATTTCATAATAACCCTATGGTTCTGAAATGTTTAGGGACTATCCTAGGCTTTTGTGGAACACAAGCCGATCTCAGGCTTTGCCATTGTGTCTTTGATAATTAATTATAAAATATACTCTGTATTTTGCCAGTTTGTTTTGTAAAATGCATAGGTGAAGATTTGCCCTTAGGAGGCGCTATGAGCCCTGTACATTTATATTGATGTAATTCCTTTGCTCTGCACATCACTTGGTCATGTTTACCGTCAGCAAATGGTAAATTTCTGAAAGTAAGCGCTATGGGTTATACCACTTCATAGCATGTCACAGGCCAGAGACTGTGACATGGCTCAAAAGCAAGTGTGTGACATGCCTGTCACTTCAGTGACACCCATGCTGCATGTCACAAAATCTGCCTTCCTCTTGGGTACTTTGTATCAAATGCATTTGAGTTTGCTCTGTTCTTTCATACTTCGTGTCCATAACCTTGTATCAGACAACTGTGGCCATATTTTTATCCATTTCATCTGAGAGTTTCCAAGATGATACCAAGTTATTCTTCTGAGATGAAACTGAATGCAGGCAGGTGGAATGTTGCATCTCATAAGTTATGGTCTCCAATAAATGGAAAGAGCTTCTCTTTAAATTGCATGACGTTCACAGCAGCAGGGTTCAAGTGTATGTGGCACAGATCATTAATACAAACACTTCATGTATGTTTACCTAACATTTATTATTATGCAGGCAAAATATTCAAGGGCTTGTTCAAAATACAAAGAGCTATTTTCCTTTCCCATACCATAACTTTACACCAGTGTAACTCTAGTGGAGTTACTCCTGTTTGACCTTGGTGTAAAAGAATCAGGCCCATTGTCTTTGGATGTAGAAGTTTGCTTTGGAATCTTGACATTAACAGATATGTAGACACCTGTTGCCAGTTCCACATCAAAGGCGGCTGCGGAGAGTAAGTTATTCCACCATTGGGCCCTGTGCTGCCACACTAAGAATCCCCCCACCTTTTTTTTTAAAGTTGATTGTTCCTTAGTCTACTTCTTTTCTTAAATAAAAAAGATCAGGTCAAACCCATTTGTCTATAGCAATATTAGGACAGATTCCCTGGCCTGCTCTCTTGCCTTTGTGCTGCCTCAGTGGTGCAAAGGGAACAGAAACTGCCTGCAACTCCTTGCTGGGGATAACCCAGAAGAAGGGGAATCCCAGCAGGCATAGATTTGATGTAGCTGTCTGCTATACCTCTTCCCTCAATACCTGACATAGGAGGCTTGGGGAGGGTGAGAGGTGGGAAGAAAGAATGGTCAGAGTATGATGTACTCCAGCTATCCCCATTTGGTGGACAGTTCCTTGGAGAGCATTGCTAGCTGGCTTATGATACAGCAGCCCCCCCAGTGATCTAACCCGTGAGAGGGCTGTGATTGAAGCAGACAACCAGGGGGTCATTACCACCTGATTGCCCTCCTGCCCCAAGTGAGCTCAGAAAAGAATCTGGCCTCTGTTTTTGAGCGGAACCCTTTGATTTGTAGTGTAAACGATTATGATCTTTACTTATGAATTTTATTTATATTGATAATATTTTTATTTTTCTCTTTCCCCCCCAGAGCTAATTTTGATGACACAGCTACTTATACCGCAGTTGCAACAAATGTCCATGGGCAGGTGTCCACAAATGCTGCTGTGGTTGTGAGGAGTAAGTCTGCTATAACAATTAAACCTCAAATAAATATAATAAAAACACCACTCCTCATCCTCAAAGGAAACCTGCACAACACCCTCAAAAGATGAGCCTGGAGACTTAACTTCTGAACTCTGCTAGACGCTAAAAAGCCTGGACTTAATAGAGACACTGGTTTTGTGACTCACTGCAACAGTTTGTAACGCACACTACTGCCTGCTAACCCTTGAACGTCCACTTCATTTTAAGTGGCCTTCTATTGAATGTGTGAAACCCTTATGCTCAACAAACTGTCCTGCTTCGTCTTTAGCTCAGGCACTTTGGTTATTTATTCTGGAACTGAAGAAAAGTGCTGTCTGAAGCTTGAAAGCCTTTTCCTTTCACCAACAGAAGTTGGTCCAATAAAAGATATTACCTAACTTACCTTGTCTCACTCACATCCTGGGACCAACATGGCTAACAACACTACAAATAGAAAATAAAAATAAATATCACTCTTATTTGGGTTGGATCTTAATTGTCTTTGTTTTACAGGATTCAGAGGGGATGAAGAGCCACACCCTGGTGGGATGTTACCCATCAATTGTAAGTACTCTTTCCTGTTTGTGAGAAGATGTAGACATGTTCTACAATCTTATCATGGTCAAGAGCCCAAGTAATATTTTTTTTCAGTTCAAAATAATAAATCCTACTGCTGGCTTTGCTTTCTGAATGTTAAGACATCACAATGTAAGACGTCCATATGCTTTTAACTTCCCAGCTGCAAGTATTGACCAGCAATATGTATCAGCTATGGATAATAATCTTTTAGTGCTAAGTATCATGTACTAGTGCTTGGTAGTCTCATGATTTCTCTGTGTGCAGTGCCCCTGCCATTAGAGGTTTGCTTCACCCATATTGATGTTCAGTTTCTGGAGAAGTTTGGTGTCACCTTTGGAATGGAAGGTGAAACAGTTACCCTCAAATGTACTCTGCTGGTCACCCCGGATCTGACTAGGCTTCGACCTCGTGTTGAATGGTACAGAGATGGTAAGTAGATTTTCACTGAGATGATGTACATGCATTCATTTAACTGAGTTTTAATTGTTCAGGTGCAGATTCTCTCCCTCCAGTCTGTGTGGGTTCAGAACTCACCTTCTTAAGAGAAAAGAGATTGATGTGTAACATAGTTCCTAATACATCTTTTTTACCTTCTGTTACTATCGCAGACAAGAGATAGTTCCCTTCATAGCTCAGCTCGGCTGGAGTGAGGGTTGTCCAAAATGGCTGTGTTTGAAGACTGAGAGGAAGTAGATGCCAGAATAGTTAGGTATGGGACCCAGAGAGTTATGGAGAAGCCAAATGGGCAGTTTGAAGGAACCTGAACTTAGGGTCAACTGTTGAGTGTCAAATAGAACTCCTGAGGATTTGCATGTATACTTCTGGGCAGTGCCAACCTCCCATCATCCTGCAGATAAAGGGGCATCTATCATGTTAACTATTTCTGAGGTGTGGAGATTTATAAAGTTCTTAATATCTTTATCGCTTGAAGATGTGGTACATTTTTCCCACCCCCTGTGCAGCTCCATGTTCAATAGCTCCATGAACATCTGCTCCAAAGTGTATTTGAGCAACAGGGCAACAATCAAGCATCACACTGTGGCTGAACTTTGAACAGAACACTGCTGCATTGATTATAATAACACTCAATGGGTTAAAAATCAAAATTTCTCCTATCAATTGTTAAAAGAAAAAGGGAGACAGAGGGACTTCCTTCTCCAGTATAAAATATTCTGCTCATTTCATTGCTGCCATCTCACTAGTCCATCAGACTAATTTACATTAATCATAGGACAACACCTCTGACCTGTGAGAAATTCAGATTTAATTGGATTCATTGCTCAGCAGGCATGCTTGGAGGGTGTAAATGTCAGTGTATCTTTATAGCAAGGCTTCAGATTAAACTGAAATCTGGTCTTTACATTTAAAGAAATAAATCTGATTAATCTGACATTTGACCTGAATAGGCAGAAAGGTGCAGTTAAAAGGATAAACATTACACACTGCTGACGTTACTGTGTACCGTAGGTTTTCATAACATTATTTCAAAATGGGGTTTAAAATATTTTCTTGTCAGCGTATTAAAAATGATGGTGAAGGGAAATCATTCCCTTTGTTGTAGCAAGTACAGCACAGAATAGCTAAATCATATGCTCCTCTCCTCATGCTCATTGGTGAAATGAGTTTACAGGGCACAGCTTAGTTCTCAGAGATAAAATTTTCATAGCATCAAAACACTACCATGCTGAGTAAAGCTGGTATAAACGGCAGTCTGTGCCACTGATTAACACAGAACTGAGCTTGGATGAAGATTGCTATTGCTAACTCAGTAACACATGCTTGATTCCAATTCTCTTCCAGATGTGCTAATAAAAGAATCCAAGTGGACGAAAATGTACTTTGGAGAAGGCCAAGCAGCACTGTCTTTCACCCACCTGAACAAGGATGATGAAGGCTTATACACCCTCCGCATAATTACAAAAGGCGGGGTGAATGAGTACAGTGCATTCATGTTTGTCAGAGGTATGCTTTTCATTCTTTGTTGGGATGGGACTTAGCAAATGCAATTAGGAAAAGTCATGTAATTTAGCACCATAGTATGATGAAGGAAGCCTAAAAGAAATCCAGAGCATGGCATTATGTAGATGTGGAATTTACCCACTGGTCTATGTCAGGGACAATGGGGTCACACTGCACCAGGAGGAGCTTTGTGTGGAATTGTGCTTCTAAAAATATGATCCTTCCTAGAGACTCAAGGAGCCCATCCTTAATGATGGTGCAGTCTACTCTTTTCTTCACAGATGGCCAGCTTCTCTGACTGGTACTCTACAGTGTAACAGGGTGCTGTCTACTCCTACCATCTAGCACCACAGAAAGTTGCTCAGACTCCACTGGTTGTGTACCCATATCATGCTGTTTGTTTACATTCCCTCCACCCATACCTTTACAGTCCCATGCTGCAGTGCTATTTACAGATTCCCCTGTGTTTTTGGGACTTTCCCCAGGGCCTGAGAGAAGCAGACGTCTCCCTTTTCTGAGGTGTCTGAGACAATGTCTACACTACAGACGATGTCAGCAAAATTTATGTTATCAGGGGTGAGAATATTCCACCCCGCTGAGCAACATAAGTTACACCAACAAAAGCACTCATGTGCACAGCGCTGTCAGCAGGAAAGCGTCTCCCACCAACATAGCTTCTGCTGCTTGCAGAGGTGGTTTATTTATGGCAACAGGAGAGCTCTCTCCTGTCGGCATAGAGAGTCTTCACCAGATGCACTGCAGCAGCATAGCTTTATCAGTACATTCTTATGAGTCTCGAGCTGATGGGATAATTGGCTCTCTGGGTCACCTATCCCTCACACATGATTAGATAATTAACTTCAGTTACCCCAGTCTGCCTTTTCTGGGGGAACTAATTGGTGTCAAAATGATCAGCATGTATACTCACCTGTTAACTCCCTGCACTCTGACACACAGGGCCTCCAAAATGCCTTGAACCCAACCCCTCCTCTTTGTGCTAGCTTTTGCTAGGGGGCTTACTAGGAGGAAGCAGGCCATTTACATTCTCAAGTTCAGGGACTGTGGTTGAGGGTGGGGGGAAGAAATATTCCATGTATCCTCCCTTCAGTCTACCTTCACCAGAGCCAATCACAGCCTAGCACTATATGTAAGACTTGAGGGAGAAAGGGAAAAGAAAGGTTGGCTTGCCAAAGGAATGTATATTTCACAAGAGACATAGATGAAAAGGAGAGGTATGCATTAAAATAGAAGACAGGTCAGAGTTTGCCCTCACATTTGCATTCACATCTCCCACTGAACTCAGCCTGAGCTCCCACATGCACCTGTGGGCAGAACAAAGCTCTACGTTTCTTTTGTTTTTAAAAACGAGAACATTTCTGTCTGTGCAGTTCTTTAACTCTGATCCTCCTCAGTTGTCAATTGGTGCAGCTCCACCAAAGTCAATGGAGCTATGCTGAGGATCTGGCCGGTTCTATTTAGAAGTGTACCGGAGTGTGCATGTGCTGTTCTTCACAAAGATTTCTTCCAGACTGTTCCGTTTGTGTGTATGGGTGGATATGGGTGATGGCAGGGTGTCCATCTTTTCCTGTGGGGCTAGTGCACAAACCGCATTGGCTCTGTGGTGACACTGCATTTTAAAACCCATAGCAGTGAGTCTCAGAGACTGAGTCTACAGACTCAGGCTCGCACTACGGTGCTAAAAACTGTTTAGACACAGCTGTGTGTAGACAATTGGGCTCAGGCTCTGAGGCCCAGGGAGTGGGTGTCTTTCACAGCCTGAGCTCCAGCCTGTGCCTGAATGTTTACACAGCTGTTTTTAGCACCGTAGCATGAGCCCCGCAAGCTTGAGCGTATAGACTCATTCTCTGAGCCTCACTGCCACGGGCTTTAAAATGCAGTGTAGATGTAGCCTCTGTCTCCGGCAGCCATGCTCCCTGCTGTCTTTGGAGCCAAGCTATTAAGGCTTCCTTGTTCCTAGTCCATTCCATTGGAGGCCCACTTGAAAGGGGAAAAAGATCATGGAAAGCACGTTAACTTTCTTGGTAGGTGGATGATGAGCCTATCTTTTGGCATACCTCCACTCTGACCCCTTCCCACTCATAGGTCCCCAGACTTGTGGAGAGCCCTCCTCAAGATCCATACCAAACTGCCAATGGGAAACAATGGGAAACAAATTGCCAATGTGGTTGTGACCCTTCCGTGCCTAGGGTAGCCATCTGAAAATGCCAAGGTCAGGGCAGGCTGTAAAAGGAGAGCAGATTCTCCCAGCGCTGGTGAGTGACACTGAAGTCAGGCTTCCCAACCAGCCACAAACAGTATTTCTGATTTCCCACATTGGTTATCAAGAAGCCCAAAATACAATTACACACAGCCCCCTTTACTGCATTTCAGTCTCCAGCCCCCAATCAGCCACTATGTCCATTAAAGAGACCAGTTTTTTAAACTCTATGCTCTTTACTAAAAAAGTTCCCTCTGACCCCAAAGGGTCAGCCACAGTACCAGATCAATATAAATTTGGATCTTACCCAAAATACCACACTGCCAGCCAATCCTTTAGTAACTAAAACTAAAGGTTCATTATAAAAAGAAAGAAACAAACCAAAAGAGAAATGTTAAAGGATTAAAGCAATTAGATACATACAAGTAATTTGAAAGTCCATATACATCAGGTTTATTGAAGAATTGTGGAGTTTGCAGGCTTGTATAGTCCCTCTGGTATACATCCAGTACCTGGATGGGCCTCAGTCCTTTGTTTTACAGCTTCAGTTGCAGATGACTTGGTCCAGAGGTAGATAGGTGAATGGAAGCTAAACAGGATTGAAGGCAAAATGGATTCCAAGGCTTCTGCCTTATATATCCTCTGGCCCCTGCCATGCTGCTTGTGGAATTTTACAGGAACCAAAATGGAGTCCAGAGTCACATGGGTAAGTCCTGGTGACTCATCAGGTATATCCCTGGCTTCTTCCCCTGGGCCCCTTGCACCTGGGAATGTCTTAATGGGCCATTAAGCAGGATATTGTTCTGCTGCAACCCTGTCTAGGGTGTGTCTCAGACAGCACAATTAGAAATACAGATATATCAAATATATCCATAACTTCCATTGCACGTATAACACATGAACATAAGTATTATCATCTTACTTAGCACATTATAGTCTTTCTAACAGTACCTGACATGGCATATCTTACATGAATTATTATGATTTTGACATACTGATGTCACACAATATAATAAATGCTCCCCCCCTAATCCAGCCAGCATGACAGTGGTACCTGACCCCCCTTTTTACATGAGGTGTGATCTGAAGGTAAAGGGTAACTGCCGTTTGTATAATGTAAGGATTCAATTAGGCCCCTAGTTCTGAAATTTCAAAGGGTGGGATCATATTGGAGCCTGATCCTGACCATCTACATTTCAGCACCATTGTCATTGCAAAAGGGTGACAGGTTGTGGACAGAGATATAGGCCTTCTCGGCGTCACCTTAAACTCAGGTGCTAGAATCCTGCATAAAGATACAGCATAGTTGCTTCTGACTCATGCCAGCAAGAGGATTTTTCCTGAGGAGCAGTGTCTCTGAGAATATGCAGGGAAAGCTTTAGGAACAGTGAAGACTTGGGAAGAAGCTTAGATTGAGGTTTCCATTGTGTTGTTGCTGTTTCTGCTAACAATAAAGACAAAGCCAGGGAAGAGAAAGTTTGGAGTTTATCCAATATGCATATAAGCCTTTCCTAGTAGGGTGAAAACTCCAGCTGTTAAAAGGGTTCCTTAGGAGTTGTGGGTGCTCAACACTTCTTAGGATCAGGCCACGTATAGGTGTCTCAGCTAAGAAACATTAGTTACTTAGGAGTGTCTGTATATCAAGATTTAATTTAGTAAGTAACCTTAGAAATGTAGCAAATGCTCATATGCCAAGTAGTCTTAGGAAATGTCTTTTTCCTGACCACATGATCTTCAGTGAGTGCCTCTCTCATGCAAAGGAGTCACTGAAATCCATCTTTCTGTGGGGTGAAATTTTCAGAAGCACAAAGGCTAGTCAGGTGCTCAACTCCTATTGAAAGTCAGTGAGAATTTGGTGCCTAATCTCCATTTCTATCTTCCAAAATCTGTGCCAGTTTCAAAACCTATTGATAGACCCCAGTAGGCTTGATTCCCCACCATGTTACTCCAGTGTAACTCACAGAAATCACTGGTATATCACGGGCATATAACAGGAGCAGTACTGTGATGAATTGGCCAGTCTGTGTAATTCATCTTTGTTGTGCTATAGCAACCGAGTCTCTCTCCAAACTTGAGAAATATTGCAGTCAAATCTGATTTGATTTTTTTCCCTGATCTAGATGCTGACGCATTAATTGCAGGGGCACCAGGGGCACCAATGGATGTTAAATGCTATGATGCTAACAGAGATTATGTCATTGTAACATGGAAACCACCAAATACAGCCAGTGAGAGTCCAGTCATAGGATATTTTGTTGACAGGTGTGTGTGTGTGTACATTTGTGGATTTGTTTTTTTTTAATATCAAAACTGTATGTACTGAAAAAAGTCACTATTTTTATGCCCTTCATCCCATTATTGGGTCTATTTGGGGCCAGTATAGTTCCTGGAACAAGTTAGAGCAGCCTTAGAGCTGTTCTAATTTTCACCCTGCTGGCACAGCACGCAAGGGGTTGTTCCAGTTACTGGGGAGTGTTGAGTGAAGCAGTGCTCCAGCCATGCATGCCCCTTCTCCATCATGCTACCTTAAACTGGTGCTTGTGTACTCCAGACATGGACTCATACAAACCAGGGGACTACTTAACTGGAAGTTTAAGCCAATATGATAGCCCTTTTGCTCCTGAAATCTGCTCTAAATTATGCTGGAGGTCCGGCTCAGGACAGAGATCAAGGGAATCCAAAGGCCATCTTTGCACTCCTCTTGAGCTGCAATGGGTGCTCCTCAGCTGTAAAGCCCAGCATCTCATCCTTAATATTTAAAATTAGCAATGTACTATATATATACAAATATTAGTGCTATAATTTCAGTATATATAGTACTCTCTATTAAAATGACAATTTACCCTCTATTGCTACATTGTTGTATCTGAGACACTGTAGTTATGTCCTATCGCTCAGATTGCTGGGAACTGTAGGTAAATGTTGATTTTAAAATGGCAATCACTAGGGAGAAATTCACCACTCTGTTGAGGGCTCTACAATGCCTATGGACCATTTAAGTTCCATTTAAACACTCAAAAGTAAGATTTATGTGGTGCATAGACCATGGGTAAATTTCACCCATTATGTGTCTAATCTAGTGTACTGTTCCTTTTGATATAACACAAGTAATTTTCCATCAGTAATAAAGTGTTATGGGCAACATACCCAGCTGGTGTCAATCGGGGTTGCTCCGTGGAAGTCAATGGAGCTACACTGGTTTGCCTCAGTTGTGGATCTGGTTCTGTTAGTAGGCACAATACTAACAGCACATGCTTCATTTTGGCACCCTGATAAATGATCTCCTTTTCTTACTCAAAGATGTGAAGTGGGTACCGAAAACTGGGTCCAGTGCAATGATTCTCCATTAAAAATCTGCAAATACCCTGTAACTGGACTGTTTGAGGGACGGTCTTACATATTCCGTGTGAGAGCAGTGAACAAGATGGGTATTAGCAGGCCATCTAGAGTCTCTGAAGCAGTTGCAGCTCTTGATCCTGTCGACCTGGACAGATTACAAAGTAGGTCACTAAGAAGCTGTTCCACATTTACACTGTAATTTTGTAAAGAAAAGTTTTATTTTCTGGTTCTATTTGTGGGGTAACCAAATGGGCAGTGCCAATGTCTTCATTTTAGACCTGCTTTTTCAGCTTCCATTCTTTCCCAGAGCTCCTCCGATTGCTAATTATAATGAAGGCACACCCACTTCGACAGCAAGGTCCACATTGGCAACTTGCCAGGAGCCTAAGGAGGCCAATTCATTTACATATATTTACCCAATTTATAAATATAAAAGAAATGCTTAAAGCATAATGGGTAACATTTTCAAAAGCACATAAAGGCTTTTTGAAAGGTATTTAGATATTGTTTTGATTTTGTGTTGCAATACATAAGGGCCAGAGTTTGGAAGGTATTTAGGTGTAGCTTTCAAAATCTGATGCTATGTCTCATTTCCAAAGGTGTTGTGGTGCTGAGTGAAGCAATGCCTAAATACCTTTAAAAATCAGGTCACTTTGGAAATATTACTCAATACATCTGTGTTAGCTGAATGGAATTTGCTTGTTGTTTGAATTCACTAGCAGTAAAATCCTAAAGTCTGTCGTCTTTTTTCACAACCAGTAGTTACAGGAAGAGGCCAGCCATTGGCTGCATATTGCTGGGCACCCCTGATATAGATGGCCTCACAGATTTCTGTTCTGTAAGGGAACACTGTTAGTGCTGTTCCAGGTATAGGCCATGGTATCCTGCTGGAGAATAGTTAGATGGACATTCACTTTGGCTGAAACGAGAGTTCTGTGGCACTTTAAAGATTAACACATTTAATTTTTGTAGGCATAAGCTTTCGTGAGACTCAGCTCACTTCGCAGTGAGCTGAGTCTCACGAAAGTTTATGCCTACAAAAATTAAATTTGTTAGTCTTTAAAGAGCCACAGAACTCTCGTTGTTTTTGCTGTATACAGACTAACATGGCTATCCCTCTGGAACTGTTCTACTTTGACTGAAATTTAGCACTGTGCAAAGAGTCAGCACAAAAGCTATGGATTTCTGACACCCTACTTAAACTCTGTTTTGTGCTGGCTTTCTATTCAGGGGTGAATTTCACCCATTTATGAAGACCAAAAGTTCACTTGTTCCTTGTAACCTGGCGTGCCTCAGTTAGGTCACTCACATTCATGGCCAGTCGTCAGAGTCCAAGTGATAACAGACATGGCCGCTGTGATCAATTCCATCAATTAAGAATATGATCCTTATTTTTCAGTGAATCTTTAAATGGTCCCTTATTACTCATGTGGGTAAGAACTAGTCAGTGTGAGTAAAGGTGGCAGAATTAGTGAGTAACAATGAATGAGAGTCCACATACACAAGGCTGTAATACTGGAGTTGAGTTAGTGGATGCAGTTACACAAAAGTGTTTATCAGCATTGATAAAAGATAGTCTTCAAAATATGTAAATGCACTTCATTGCACAGAGAACTAACTATAAATGACTGTTTTGGTCTACAGCTGTTCATCTGGATGGAGGCAGAGAAATTGTACTATATCAGGATGACCTTGAAGGTATGTAGCTCTACCATGATGTCATTTCATCTGTTTATATCCAAGGAATTTAAGATTATAATTAGAAACATGAGATCTTGAAAAAATAATCCACCTAGTAAGCCAGCTCTTTATAAAAATAAATAAAAGCAGATATCCAGGCTTGTGAGCCTAAGACAACATCAACAAAGGCAAAAGTCTGAGGGGTGGAATAATTCATGCTTTTGATTCTGCTGTTTTCATTATGGGTTTCAACTTCTTTCTTTCACTAGTCACAATTTGAGATTAAACAGCTGAATCCCATTTATTTCTCCTCCCTATACTGTGAGCCTAGTGTGGCTTTTTGGTCAAAGTTTGAAGCTTTGGTAAATGTCGTGTTTGCCATTTTTAATGGAAGTACATTAAATCCATCTTTATTCAAAGATATAATATAATTAAAGAATTAATTGTCTGTTCCTGAGAAGTGCTATGTGTTGCCACAGCCATGATGCCTGTAAGAGGTAGACATTCCCAGTAAATCTCAGGATGAAGTCCTAAATGTCTTCTACCTGCAATTTTGATCTGGTAGAGTATTTGTGCTGCTTACTTTGCCTAGTCAGATACAAATGTTAACTAGGATAGCAGGTTACTGTTGAAGATAAAGGAGTCTGATTATCCACTCTTACGCTAGTATAAAAATGGAGCAACTCCACTGATGGTGTGGTGTAGTGGAGTTATACCTGTGTAAAACTGTTGCAATAGAGTGGAGAATCTGGCTCTGAGATTTGAGATGGCTTTATCTGTAGGCATTTTGAACTGCAGAAGAAAAAAACTTTGTGATTTTGACGATGTTACCAATGAAATTACACATTGTTACGCAAGATCACAAAATTAGAGGGCTCTCATCACTTAGACTGGTTTTACACTGGTGCAACTCTGCTGACTTCAATTTACATCAATGTGAGAAGTGAATCAGGCCCAAAGAAGTTAAATATCCAGCCTTGTATTTTGAATTTTGCAGGCACCGTGTGGATACTAGCCAGGAATATAGATATCTAAATGCTATTGATCATAAACATAATTACTTAAATCTGCAGAACTGGAGGCCAGTTTTAAAACGTGGCCCCTTAGATCACATAATTTATCTGCCTATCAGTGTTGGATGATTTTGCAATGTGCAAGGGGAGGCTGTTAATTGTACCAGTACAATATTACATTACAGATGATGTCAGCCTTGGAATTCTAAGGGGTGAATATTTAGCACACACTGTGGGGATTTAACAATGTGAACGCTACTGATGTTCATGGGAGCCTCTTGGCTCAATCCTGATACATTATGCTGAAAATAGAACTTTTGGAGCTTAAAATAATTTTATTTGCTATATACTTAAGCACGTGTCTTAAACTCAAGAGATCAGTGTGTTTATCCAAAGAACACAAGTCCCATTTGCAGAGGATCAAACAAATGAAAATACATTATGAATGACAATAAATGATGTCACTTGTTGAATGCAAACTTCAAAGCTTCTGATTTTAATTGGGGGGAAGAAGTATCATAAAAGATAAAGTAACTTCAACTGTACATAGCAGGCTGACTTTTTATCTCATGGTTCTAGTGACATTGCTTATAAACCCCTAAAGATTCACTTTCATGATTGTCTTCTGGAAGAGACATTTTCTCTTGCTCTCTTTTTTTAAATTTTAAATTCTAAGCATTTATCTATGCACTGTACTTGCACTTAGAGAAAGAAAATTATAAAAACACCTTAAAAACCCACAAACAAAACCCCCTTCACACTGCCATATTTTAAGCCAGGAGAAAGAGGATGTTCATGGATGTCTGCTGAATTACCATTTCTGAACTTTTGCCAGTTGACATCTTATTCATTCACATATGATTGAAGATGACATTTATAGGCCTTAATTCTGCTTCTCATTACACCAGCATGTAACTCCATTGAGACAGATCCTAGCCCTTTTGTATCTGTGCAGTGACATAGAGTGGCCATAAAGCTGCCCAAACGGGGCAGTTTAGGATTCCCTCAGGTTGGCATAGAGCTACACTGGCTCTCCATCCTCCATGTAGACCTTGGCGTGGCAATGGAAAGGGTGTGAGGCCAGACGACTGCTGCACTCCAAGTAATCCTCAGCAGGCATAATGGCCTGTAGGGGTAGAAACAAAGGGAGCTGTGTAACGCATTTGCTCTCCTCCACTTCTGAGCCTTTAGGGCTGCTCTAAATTATATTGGCTGGTAACATCATCCATATTATAGAAGATATCATGAATGCTTTTTTTCTGCCCACTTTACCTTGAGCTCTTTTTGTGTTTAAATGTTCCAGCCTTTTGAGTGAATCCTCCTTCTGGTTCGGTTTTCTCTAGTAACTTTTGGACTCACCGGTTTGATCAAGCATCTCTCTTATTTTCATATAGTGAGTAGGTTTTACCAAAGCATTTGGCACAGCAGATTAAAGTAATTCAAATATCATCAAGGAAAAATCATGTGAGATAAATGAAAAGCTTCTATCTATGTGCTATTGAATATTTTAATTTGGTTGTGAAAATAAATACCTCCCTTGTAATTTGCATGCTTAGTCCCTCAAAATAGAAATGATGCAAAACTATTAAACTGTAAAGCTGATACTACAGCCTTTAAAAGACTCGCAGTGCACTGTAGAGAGGGAGTTTGGAAAGACGAGCTCTAACATAAATGCTGACCTGGGGTTAATCTGTGGTTTAACACTGACTAAGTTTATTACTCCTCCAGGCGACGTTCAGATTCCAGGACCTCCCACTAATGTACATGCTTCAGAAACCAGCAAAACATATGTTGTACTCAGCTGGGATCCACCTGTTCCCCGTGGCAAACTGCCATTAATGTATTTCATTGAGAAGGTACTGTACTGTATAGTCAGATTGAGCTGTAAGACCTTTCATTGCTATATACAATTTAATTCAAATCATTTTCAGAGCTGTAAAATGAACAATAAAACTAGCACTCACTGAGGTCTCGCAGGACTTGACTGCCTTTAGAGAAGGCATTGACTATAGAATATGTTATTATGTGATCGAATGGGTGTTGAAATTCAAGAGCCAGAAAAAATTGCCTCTGTGCTATTTTGTTACTGCTATGAAAAATACTACAGTACTGTAGCAGTTTAATGGAAAACAGCAAATTAGCCTTCTTCTCCCTCAAGGCAGGATTGGCACTTTGCAATCTGCCCTTATTGAAGGGAAGTACATAGTTTCCCTTCTCCAGCAGCAGAGCAGGGACTGAATTGTGACTTGTGGTTTGTTCCCTGGTTCCCCCTTTCTTCATGGAGGAAATAAGCTGTGCCAGTCCTTTTCCTGATGCAATTTACTTCTCCCTCTGCAGTGTCTGAACCGTGCTAGCCTGTACACTGAGGTGGGAGAGGAGCCAAGGCTCCACCACTCCCCATTCCTGCATGCGTGCTCCCTGACCACCAGAGAAGGCGGTGGTGTGGCTATCTGGTGGTGGTTGCTCTCCTACGCATGATATGAGTAGCCTGTACTGGTAAACAAAGGAAGGTCACCCCCAACATCTGCTTCCTCTGCTCCTGCTGTCACACTGTGAAGCATCTCTGGCCAAAATCCCATGGTCAGGTTGATTTCCTCCATTACAAATTCATTCTCTCCTCCGTCCGTTCTGCCATTTTCCTAACTAAATAGCTGCCCTTCTCCAATTTTAACTGAATCTAATGTCAAAAAGCCTAGCCATATTTTGCCACCTTTGACTCACTCCTCAAACCCTGCCCTCCTCCTGACTCCATTTCCGTCTCTGCATGGGATCGCAATGGTGAATACTGAGAAAATAAGATGCAACCTGGTCTTGCCTTCTCCTCCAACTCTCGTCTCCCTCTCCCCTGTCGTTGGCACATAAATTTCTCATCTGCTGTCCTCCCCTACCTCCCCCACTTGCTCCAGTGACCCCATCTCATCTCATTTCCTGACCTCCCTCACACCCACTCCTGTCCCCTGTCTTACTCATCTCGTTCACCCCCACTCTGCTCTGGCTGTTTCTCTTCAGGATACATGCATGCTTTGGTCTCTCTCATCTTAAAAAAAAACCCAACCTCCCCTCCACCCTACTTGCCTCTCCAAATTCAACCCTCTCTCTCTTCTCCCTTTCATCTCTAAGCAAAATGAACATGCTGTCTACAATCACTGTTTGGAGTTCCTCTCCTCCTGCATGCTAGACCCTGTCCAATCTGGATTTTGCCCCTTGGACTCCATTGAAACTATTCTCCCCAAAGTCTCTATTGACCTCTTCCTAGCTAAAGCTCTGAACCAGTCCTCCATCCTCATCCTTCTTGACCTGCCAGCTACCTTCAACATCAACCATGCTCCTCTTCTTGAAATCTTGTCCTCCCTGGGCTTCTGTGATTCTGTCCTTTCCTGATTCTCTTCCTACCTCTCTAATTTATCTCAATTTAAAATTTCCTTTGGAGGATCCTCCTAATTTCCCCTCCAACTTTCTGTGGGGTTCCACAGGAATCCATCCTTGGTCCCCTTCTCTTCTTCCTCTACACCTTATCTCTGGGTAATCCCAAGCACAAACACAACTTCATATCATCTCTATGCTGTCAACTCTCAGATTTACCTGTCTACTCCAGACGTGTCTCCTCTGTCCAAACTAAAATCTCAGCCTGTCTCTGACATCTCCTTGTGGATGTCTAGCCGGCAGCTCAGACTCAACATGGCTAAAACAGAGCTCTTAATCTTCTGTCCCTGATTCTGTCACAAGCTGTCCCTTCTGCCTCCTTTCTCAATCACTGTGGACAACACCACCATCCTGCCTGTCACTCAAGCCTGTAACCAAAGCATCACCTTCAACTTTCAGCTCTCTAGCACCCTCCAAATATCATGTCCCTATACACACACCCTTCTAGCACCCCTGAAATACCCCCTCCCAGTACACATACACCCCTCCAACACCCCCCAATACTCACATATATCACTTAGCAATGCTGTAATTTATCATCATTAGTCTAAGTAAACTGTCAATATTTTAATTTGCTGTGTTTTTGTTGATCTGTTCAAATAATAATTTCTCTAATACAGTCATATTTGTGTTAACTATTATAGGAACATGAAAAACAATTATGAGCAACAAAATAATGAGGGGGGAGTTGCGGGGCTGCAGTTTTATCTATTTAAGTTTAGCAGTCCCTGGATAAAAAAAGGTTGAGAACCACTGCTCTAGGTCATCACATCCAGACTGTCTAAATCTTGCAGATTTTTTTCTGCATAACAGTTCTAAAATATGGCCTTTGCTGTGCATCCACATAGCTAAATCTCTCATTCAGGCTCTCTTCTCGCATCTCAATTACTGCAACATCTTCCTTCTCTGGCCTTGAAAAATGAAGTCTTGCCCTGATCATATCCATTCAGAATACTGATGCAAGGATAATTTTTGAGCCCATTGCTTTTACCATGTGATGCCTCTGCATGCATCCCTCCACTGGCTCCTCCTTCTCTGTTGCATCAAACATAAGTTACTTGTCTTTATTTGCAAAGTCCTTCACAGCTTATCCCCATCCTATCTATCATCTCTCATTCGCTATTGAGATGTCGACTCTCACCTCGGATTGGCCTATGATGCCAACGTCAATCATCCACTTGTTAAATTTTCAAACAAGCATTTTCATGATTTCTCCCATGTTGTCCCTCATGCTTGGGAAAAGCTCCCCATAAATATCTGCAGAACTAACTCATTATCCTCTTTCAAAACCCTCCTTAAAACTCTCCTTTGTTGTGATACTTACAAAAAACTTAACCATGTTTTGGTCACTGCTATTCTTATACCACTGCCTGTTATGCTGACCAATATTGTCTTTTTTGGTTTCCATGAAATCCTCCATTGCTCTGTCTGTACCCATTTGTTGCCTCTTGCCTTATATACGAATAATAGTAACCCCTCTATGCTGGAGTGTGCCCAGACATCACAGTCTCACCCTAAATATCCACGTGATAATTTTCATAGGTACAAGATTTACGGAAGAAGTTTTACAAGTATAGAGACAACATACAAGTACAGACACAAGGCAATAGGATCAATGAACAATTCGTTAAATACAAAACTTACTAAATTTACTAAAGGAAAGCAAGATTGAGAACTAAAAAGCAAATAGAACAAGGTTTCTTTATACAAAGGAATGCCCAAGCCTGCAAATCCTTACTCATGTGAGTAGTTCTATGTGAGTAATCCATTCAGTGCCAACAGGAATCTTTATCCTTTGAGTAGCATAGACTATGAGGTTAGCTAAATACATTTTAGAATTAATTTCCCTTTAAAATTCAGAGCAAGTCATCATAATCAATGGTGAAAACAAATGTTTAAAGGTCTAACAAAACACAAAATCCAGGTGGGATTCTCCCAGCTGTATAACTATGGGGGAAGAACAGTACCTGCTCCCAAATACACAAAAAATGGTGAGACAGATTAAATCCAGCTGCAGAGTAAAGTTTAAAACATTAAATAAAATATATCTAGATTTTAAATTATAATTAAATATAAAATGGTACATTGGTTTTTGTCTTCTCTGTCACACTGAAGCAGGCACAATTAAATTCTTCACATCAAGACTTAATACCAACATCCCAAATATGCAGCATAATAATATTTTCCATATTTCACATCTTTTTATTAAAGAAAAAAAATGGAAGGTTATATTTTTTTCCTACTGCGAACAGTGTGCCAGTATCCACCCGAGATTTAAAAATATGGATTTCATAGAATCATAGAATTGGAAGGGACCTCAGGAGGTCATCTAGTCCAACCCCCTGCTCAAAGCAGGACTAACCTCAGATAAATAATTCCAGCAAGGGTTTTGTTAAGCCGCAGTTTAAAAACCTCTAAAGATGGAGATTCCACTACCTCCCTAGGTAACCCATTCCAGTGCTTCACCACCCTCCTAGTGAAAAACTTTTTCCTAATGTCCAACCTAGATATCCCCCACTGCAATTTGAGACCGTTGCTCCTTGTTCTGTCATCTGCCACCACTGAGAACAGCCTAGCTCCATCCTCCCTGGAACCCCCTTTCAGTTAGTTAAAGGCTGCTATCAAATCTCCCCTCATTCTTTTCTTCTGCAGAC
This sequence comes from Emydura macquarii macquarii, assembly GCF_026122565.2. Taxonomy (NCBI): domain Eukaryota; kingdom Metazoa; phylum Chordata; order Testudines; family Chelidae; genus Emydura; species Emydura macquarii. The sequence continues at coordinate 356,071 of NW_027132200.1, forward strand.
TAAACAAGCCTCATTCCCTCAGCCTCTCCTCATAAGTCTTGTGCTCCAGCCCCCTAATCATTTTTGTTGCCCTCCGCTGGACTCTCTCCAACTTGTCCACATCCTTTTTGTAGTAGGGGACACAAAACTGGACACAATACTCCAAATGCGGCCTCACCAATGCCAAATAGAGGGGAATAATCACTTCCTGCAACCTGCTGGCAATGCTCCTAATAATGGAGCCCAATATGCTATTAGCCTTCTTGGCAACCAGGGCACATTGCTGACTCATATCCAGCTTCTTATCCACTGTAACCCCCAGGTCCTTTTCTGCAGAACTGCTGCCTAGCTCATCAGTCCCCAGTCTGTAGCTGTGTATGGGATTCTTCCGTCCAAAGTGCAGGACTCTGCACTTGTCCTTGTTGAACCTCATTAGATATCTTTTGGTCCAATCCTCCGGTTTGTCTAGGTCCTTCTGTATCCTACCCCTACCTTCCAGGATACCTACTACTCCCCCTAGCTTAGTGTCATCTGAAAACTTGCTGAGGGTGCAATCTACCCCATCCTCTTGATCATTAATGAAGATGTTGAACAAAACCGGCCCTAACACCGACCCCTGGGGCCCTCCTCTTGTGACCGGATGCCAGCTAGACATGGAGCCCTATGCTCTAGCCAGTTCTCTATCCATTTTATAGTCCATTCATCCAACCCATACTTCTTTAACTTGCTGATAAGAATACTGTGAGAGACCCTATCAAAAGCTTTGCTAAAGTCAAGGTATATCTCGTCCACCACTTTCCCCACATCCACAGAGCCCGTCACCTCTTCATAGAAAGCAATCAGGTTGGTCAGGCATGACTTTCCCTTGGTGAATCCATGTTGACCGTTCCTGATCACCTCCTCTCTTCCAAGTGCCTTAAAATGGATTCCTTGAGGACCTGCTTCATGATTTTTCCAGGGATTGAGGTGAGGCTGATGGGTCTGTAGTTCCCTGGATCCTCTTTCCTCCCTTTCTTGAAGATGGGCACTATATTTGCTTTTTTCCAGTCAGGGACCTCCCCCAATTGCCACGAGCTTTCAAAGATAATAGCCAATGGCTCTGACATCACATCAGCCAACTCCCTCAGCACCATTGGGTGCATTGCATCTGGCCCCATGGACTTGTGTATGCCCAATCTTTCTAAATAGTCTTGGACCTGTTCCTTCAGCACTGCGGGATGTTCACCTCCTTCCCATTCTGTGCCGCCTAGTGCAGTAGTCTGGGAGCTGACCTTGTCTGTGAAGACAGAGGCAAAAAAGGCATTGAGTACCTCAGCTTTCTCCACATCCTCTGTCACTAGGTTGCCTCCCCCATTCTGTAAGGGGCCCACACTTTCTGTAATCTTCCTCTTGTTGGTAACATACCTGTAGAAACTCTTGTTCCCCTTCACGTCCCTTGCTAGCTGCAACTCCAATTGTGCTTTGGCCTTCCTGATTTCATTCCTGCATGTTCGAGCAGCATTTTTATACTCCTCCCTAGTTTTCCGACCAAGCTTTCACTTCTTGTAAGGTTCTTTTTTTGTGTTTAAGTTCACCAAAGACTTCTTTGTTAAGCCAAGCTGGACGCCTACCATATTTGCTATTCTTTCTGCACATCGGGGTGGTTTGTTCCTGTGCCCTCAATAAGGTTTCTTTAAAATACAGCCAGCTCTCTTGGATTCCTTTTCCCCTCATATTAGCCTCCCAGGAGATCCTGCCCATCAGCTCCCTGAGGGAGTCAAAGTCTGCTTTTCTGAAGTCCATGGTCTGTATCCTGCTGTTCTCCTTTCTTCCTTTTGTTAGGATCCTGAACTCGACCATCTCATGGTCACTGCTGCCTAGGTTGCCACCCACTTCTACTTCCCCTACCAAATCTTCCCTGTTTGTAAGCAGCAGGTCAAGAGAAGCACGGCCCCTAGTTGGTTGCTCCAGCACTTGCACCAGGAAGTTGTCTGCAACACTATCCAAAAACTTCCTGGATTGTTTGTGCTCTGCTGTATTGCTCTTCCAGCAGATGTCAGGATGATTGAAGTCCCCCATGAGAATCACGTCCTGTGAACTGGAAACTTTCCCTAGTTGACTGAAGAAAGCCTCATCTCGTCCTCCTGGTCTGATGGTCTGTAACAGACACCCACCACGATATCACCCTTATTCTTGCTTCTAAGCTTAACCCAGAGACACTCAACTGGCTTATCTCCAGTTTCATACTGTAGCTCAGAGCAATCATAGTGCTCTCTTACATACAGTGCAACTCCTCCACCCTTTCACCCCACCTGTCCTTCCTGAACAGTTTATACCCATCCATGACAGTGCTCCAGTTGTGCGAGTTACTCCACCAAGTCTCAGTTATTCCAATCATATCGTAGTTTCTTGACTGTGCCAGGACTTCCAGTTCTTCCTGCTTGTTTCCCAGGCTTCTTGCATTTGTATATAGGTACTTGAGATAACTAGCCGATTGCCCTACTTTCTCAGTATGAATCGGGAGGCCTCCCCTCATGCATCCTCCTCCTTCTGCTTCCTTGTGGTGTCCCACTTCCCCACTTACCTTCGGTCTTAGTTCTCCGTCCCCCATCGAACCTAGTTTAAAGCCCTCCTCAGTAGGTTAGCCACCCTGTCCACAAAGATACGCTTCCCTGTCTTTGTTAGGTGAATCCCGTCTCTTCCTAGTAATCCTTCTTCCTGGAACAACATCCCATGATCAAAGAATCCAAAGCCCTCTCTCCAACACCACCTGCGTAACCATGCATTTACTTCCGCAATGCGACGGTCCCTACCTGGGCCTTTTCATTCAACAGGAAGGATGGATGAGAACACCACTTGCACTTCAAACTCCTTTATCCTTCTTCCGAGAGCCACATAGTCCACAGTGATCCACTCAAGATCGTTCTTGGCAGTGTCATTGGTGCCCACGTGGAGAAGTAGGAAGGGTTAGCGGTCTGAGGACTTGATGAGTCTTGGCAGTCTCTCCGTCACATCCTGAATCCTAGCTCCAGGCAAGCAGCACACTTCTTTAGTTTACCAGTCCAGACGGCATATGGATGACTCCGTCCCCCTTAGGAGGGAGTCCCCGACCACCATCACCCTTCTCTTCTTCTTGGGAGTGGTGGTCGTGGAACCCCCATCCCTAGGACAATCCATCCCTTGCCTTCTGATCAACAGGGTCTCCTTCTGATCCATTCCCTCAGATGAGTCTTCCAAATCGTTCTCCGCTATAGTACCTGTGCGGAGAGCCTGAAAACGATTCCTTACCTCTATCTGCATGGTGGGCATGTAGGTGCTCTTTCTTCGGGAGGTCACATGCTGCCAATTTTCTTCCCCGTTCTTCAGTTTCCACTGCACTGCCTTCTCTGAATTTTCCACACACTGTGCCTGCAGTAGCAAATCATGTCTTCAGTCGAGAAAGACTTCATTTTCTTTAATGCAACGCAGAGTTGATGCTTGGGTCCCTAGTCCTTTAACCTTCTCTTCCAATATGGAAACCAGCCTGCACTTTGTACAGATGAAGTCGCCTCTATCCTGTGGGAGGAAGACAAACATAGCACCTCCAGTGCAGGTGACAGCAGCAGATTGTTTACTTTCCATATCTTTCCTCTGAGAGCCTCTTCATATGCTGTATTTACTGCTCAGCAAAGTCTGAAAGGCAAAAACCCGCTGTGGGCTCTCCCCCCATGCGGACTCCCAGGCAAACTCCTTCTGTTTGCCTCTCCTCTGTTTGCAGCTCACTTGGTTCGCAACTGGCTGCTTCTTATAAGGCTGCTGACTCGAAGCAGTTGCCCCACCTCAGTGCCTCCCTCTGCAATCAACCACTCAAGGCCCACCTGGAACAAAGCACTCCCAATTCACACTTTTCAATCAATAAATCAATCAATCAATCAATCAATCAATCAATCAATCAATCAATCAATCAATCACACACACGGTCAACTGCCAAACAGTGCCTGTAACTGCACCAGTCACAATCACACACACAGTCAGCTGTAACTTGCACCAGTCACACAAATGGTCTCTCAGATACTCACCCCTCTAGCACACAACACAGCTCCCCTCACATAGCACTCACCTGGGCTCCTCTCGGACAGATCCCAGGCAAACTCCTTCTGTTTGCCTCTCCTCTGTTCGCAGAGGAGTTAGGAAGGAGGTAGATTTGAGGTATTTTACCTTTATATTATTTATTTATTTTATTTATTCACTTATGGCCGTGCCCATTATATACAAGGTGTTTTCCAAATATTCATGGAAGACTATTTAGGCTCAAAGGAGTTTACAGTCTAAGTAGTTTTTCTTCTTAAATCTTCTATGCATATAATCTCATGAAAAATTCACATTTATGCACCTATGTTTGTATGTGCTAAGGTGGTTTTACTCAAGCAGTCTGTTGGACAATTCAGTTTTCCTAAAGCCACTGAAATAATCCATGATTTGGTTTATTTTGAGTCAACAGTTTATTTTAAGAAACTAATGGAGAGAAGAGTTCTCTGAGTGCTTGCTTTTTGGAGCATTGTCTGGGCTCTCTTCTATATGCAATAAAGGCAGTAGTTGAACTTGTCACAGTTCAGGGAAACTGTACATATGTTCCCCCTCTAGGGTCCACCAAGGGCAACCACTCTCAGGCTTCTGACTCCTCAGCCATTACTTCTCTTGGACAGAGACATGAATTGTTCTCTCTCCTGACCAGGATATTTCCAGGTTGCTAAGGTCTCTGCTGACACTGTGAATTCCACAGCAAAGTTAGATTTCCTAACTAGCCCTGCTCTCCTTTTCTCTTCAGAGGCTATAAAGAATGTAATTGCCCACACTTAAGTCACCACACAGCTCTTTCTAAGCAGGCACATATATTCTTAAGGTAAAAGCATTACAGAGAAAACACTAAAAACTATAAAAGAACCTACAGGCATGCTAATAAGCTTACCAGAGATCACCTGAACTCCAACAAGGGCTCAGGTCAGTGTCAGACCTTCCAGCCCTTCCTCTTGGACAGAAAGTCTTGTCTATTTGCTGGATCAGAAGGAAGACCCAGAGTCAGTTTAAACTCCAGGTTATTTATCCAAAAGTCCTTTGTTTGCTGGTCTCTAGAGAATCCAGTTTGAACCAGTATATGCAAGTCTCTCCAAGTGGTGGTGCCTCTTGGGAGGTGTTACAACCTGAGTGAGTTGCCAAATCACCCCCCTCCCCCCGCCCCGTTCTTAGTTTCTGGAGGGCTGTGCTTTCTCTCCCCACAAAATCCATGGGCCACAGTGATACATCAACTGAATATAGTAACATCTAACTGAACTCAGTAAGGTCTATCCAGGATATAGCAGGAAATTGCCACCTCTGTCACAAAACTCAGCAAATATTCTACTGAATTACTCAAAACTAGTTTGGTCATTTTATGAAAGTCTAGAAGAATGTACGGTCTGGTTGTGTCCTGACACTATATGGTGAGCAAAAGTGCGGTAGGGAGTAAGAAATCCCCCAGCCCTTCTACAGAGTCTGTACTGGGGCTACTTGCATTGCTACTGAGCGCTGGGTGCTCAAGTGATTGTAGGGGCTGCACCGGAGATGGTCACTGTGGGAGCAACCGGGGGGGAGGGGAGTGGACAAGGAGTAGGTGAAGCTATGGGTTTGCTCCTGCCTCCCCCTCTCCCAACAGCCAACTGAGGTACATAGCCATGTAGGGTTTATGTTGCATTCCATAAAAGATGTCACTAACTACTTTCGCCACTGCAACAGGGGGGCCCTGTTGGACATGCAAATACCACAATCTAGTCCTTAACTAAAGAGCTCAGATACCATAGTGCTTTGCATAATATAAATGCCTAGACAGATAAGCAAACACAGACAGGTAGGCATATGGAACTCAAGTAAGTGCGTGTATGAGTATGAGTCATTCAATACTATTCTCTGTTTTAATTTCTTACATCAGATTCAGGAACGTATTCAACATGCCCATTTTTTGTTTTAACAATTCTGAAGTAATCATCACCTTTATTTTTTGGTAGTCTATGGTTGGCAGTGGAAGCTGGCAAAGAGTCAATGCCCAAGTTGCAGTGAGATCTCCTCGCTATGCAGTGTTTGATCTTGCAGAAGGAAAATCATACGTTTTCCGAGTTTTGTCAGCAAACAAGCATGGTATTAGTGAGCCTTCTGAAATAACACCACCAATTCAAGCGCAGGAGACCATTGGTAAGACAGCATAGTAAATTCCAGTGATACTTTAAAAAAATGCAAATTAACTATACTTCTAAAAAATTAAAGCATGCGTTATAATCAAATTGAATTGTATTTACATCTGTGTATTTAAGAATTTCACAAGGAATCAAGAAAGACCAACATGCCATATTTGTGTAGCATTTAGGATTCTGCATAACTATTGCATCTCTTTTTGCTGAGTACTGGAAGTGTTAAACTGTTGACCAACTGAAATTAATTTATCAACAGTAGTTTATTGATGTGGATTTTTGCAAAAGTAGGACTAGGTGCCTTAGCCAGACCCAGCTTAAGTAATTATAGACTAGCTAAATTTCCCTGTAGTTTCAGTTAGATAAAATAGCCTTTCCATCCTAGTAACCCTCTTGAGGATTGTTTCTGCTGCAGAATTCCTGTTTTTCACAGGTGACTGCATTTCAGTGAGAGTTGGAGATATATCTGCACACATAGTGGCTACTTTTCAAAATTCACCTAAATTGTATAGATGGATATAGAAATTTAGGGGACAGTTACCCACTGTGTTCAAAAGCGTGGTTGTGTATGTAGTTTATCAATGGTCACAAACAGAAAGCCCCAGTTGCCACATTATGGAACTCAGATATCACAGTATTTCAATATATTTACTAAAGAATAAGAAATAGCTATATTATATGATATGCCACAGTATAGATAATGACTTATATCAACCAGGGTTTTAAAAATTCAGTCCACCATCTGTAAGGTAATTTGAGAGCATTCAGGATGAAATACAAAATATTTTGTATTTGTACTTTTATAGTAGCTTTGATTTATACCTCCTTTATAAACATAAAATATTTAAATCATTTCTCTACCATTACTGGGGCTTCAGGTCCTTCTGGTCCTTTCTATTCTCTGCCTGTGGCTCAAAATAATCTAGTGTCCTGTGAGCTGTAATACCATGGTCTAATTTTGATTTTTGGATTTAGTATGTTGGTGCTGGCTGGTTTTGTCCCAGTAGGATGATGTACAGGAGGTCATCCTAGATGATTCCAGCCTTAAACTCAATGTCTCTAAATCACACAACACTTCACTGAGATCGGTTAAAACACACACACACACACACAAAAAACCAAACGAGAGTTCTGTAGCACTTTAAAGACGAAGAAATTTAATTTCAGCAGGCATAAGCTTTCGTGGGCTTCAGCCAACTTCCTCAGATGCAGTTGGTAGAAATAATACAGCAAATATACAAAGCTTATGCCTGCTGAAATTAAATTTCTTAGTCTTTAAAGTGCTACAGAACTCTCATTGTTTTTGCTGTATACAAACTAACACGGCTACCCCTCTAAAAAAACATTGGATTTACTTCACCCAACTCTAAAAATCAGCCCTATCTAGGAATCACTGAATATGGCATGGTGACAATTTGGGACAGGAAGTGAAAGATACCATTTTAATTGAAACTGCAAGAACATTTTAAGTAGGCAGAATTTAATTACCTGAGCTGGAACCTATGGTCAGCCTTCCTATCATTTAAGCTTCAGTACTGTGTAAATGTAAGGTATCATCATTATATTTAAATACTAACAGACCACAAATATTGTCCTTCATCTTTCTTTAGTTTTGTGCTGCTTGCTACAATTACTTGATCCTCTTACTTATATAGCTTTGTGATCTATGTCTTTTGATTATTCACTGCTGCGTGCAATTTACTCCTGTAAAACTCCCCTCCGTGAACCACTTATGTCCCATGTAAATCCTATTTTGAGGACTCAAGTGGGCGTTACTTGGTGCATAGGCCTTGTGCAGACCTTCAGTGGAGGTGAATTTCATCCTACAATGAATATATTCAGGACCCTATTCAGGGTTTCAGTCTATCCATATTCAGGGAATCCATTCCCATTTAACTAAGTTCAGTTAAGCACTTGCTTAACTTGAATCATGTGCTTAATTGCTGTAATGAATGGTAATGCTTTCCTGAATCAGGGCCTTATCAGTTGCCTTGAAAGTAGTTTTTCTTACTGTCTTTGACTTTTGTAACTTTTCGTACTTTTGGAAGTTTCATTTGCTTCCAATAGGTTCAATAATACTATAGTGGGTGCATTTAAAACATTTTTACTGATTTGAGAAATGCTAGTATTCTTCATTGTAAGGACAAAGGTTCGTTCTCATACTGAGAGACTCCTTCAAAGAGAAGAAACTTTAAGTGAGACTACTTTATAAATGTAAGTAAAATCAATAAAGCAATATGTAATGAGAATAGCCAGACATCTAAATTACTTACAGTACAAGAAGCATGCCAATGTATTATATAACAAAATTAATGAGAAAAGCCACAGCTAGTCAGATCTAAATACTGGAAAGTATACAATGCTGTACTTACTTAAATTAGTTGCTACTTGTTTATATATCCATTACTATAAATCCAGTGAACATTTAACATCTCTGTTTTGCATAGGTGTCCCATCTTCCCCTGGTCGTGTACTGGCAACAAGAAATACAAAAACATCGGTTGTAGTACAGTGGGACAAGCCAAAACATGAAGAAGATCTGTTTGGCTACTATATTGACACTTCTGTGGTGGGAACAAATCACTGGGAACCTTGTAATCATAAACCTATTAAGTATAATAGGTACTGATAATACCTCTGTGTACCCATATATTTTGAAATCTATTGCATATTAATATACTGTATAGAAATGGTTGGAAACTTTCTAACAAAACATTTTCTATGAAAAATGCCTATTTTGTAGAAATGCAAGTTTTTATAGGAAATATCCAGCTTTGATGAATTTTTTTTTGGATTATCACCAAGCACCCAAAAACTTGAAAATTGAAAAAAAAAAAAAAAAAAATCAGATGGGTTGAGCAAAAATTTTTCATTTTCATTGACATTTTTTTCTGGAGGGAAAAGGCATTTCTGACCATCTCTAATAATATATCCCACCCTTCTGTCAGAAACCTATGTCCATCCCACGTTCAGTAAGTGGCTTTTGCTTTTGGAGACTGATAAAAAACATATTTACAAAGGCCTCTTTAAGGCTGCCTGTGTATAACCTGACTTCCAGTTATGGAAGCAGTCTTTTGGAAAATGATTTCTATAGTTTTTGATCCCATATGCATGTAACACTAATCCTTTCCAATTTTTACTCTCTGTTGGGTGACTTTTCAGATTGCCTCCTTTGTGACAGTCATCTCTAACAATTACCACTAGAATTCCTCCAGGCAGGCTCTTTCTATTAGAATCATTCACCAATTGCAAAGCCTGTACAGGTTAATTATAGCATGTTTGCGCCTATGTATACTGGTCTACTGTATGTGGCAAACTATTAATTGGCAGTGACTTTGTATTCTTTGACATCCTTTGATCATCTCATCAAGAAGTTGCCTCTTTTAATAAAAATGGGACTATTTCTTGAGGATGTGATCAAAGGAGCTGGAACACCACAAAGGAAAGAACCATATACTGCAAAAATCCTGCAATGTCATAATTGTATTAGATCTAGTACAGTAGCATCTACAGCCCCATCCAAGACTGGGACCCTATTGTGTTAGCTACTGTACAAACACATAGTGGGAGACAGTCCCTTCCACAGATTATAGCCTAACTAGACAAAGTTAGGAGAGAAGACAGTGGCACAGCATGGATTGCTTGAAGTCACAAAGTAGGACAGTGGCAGAGCCAAGCATAGTATTCATATTTCCTGACTCCCAGCCAAATAGCCCTTCCACTACACTCTGCTGCACCACACCTATCCACAGTGTTGTATTAAACACAGGGTTGTGTTTTTAATAGGATGTATCCTACTTTGTAAAGCACTCAAGGTGCTGAACTCACTTTTATCCATCATCACAATGCTACAAATGCCAGGGCTTTCCAGTGAAAGCACATAACATTAAATCATTAAACATTAAATCATGTAGCCTTAACAGATTCTTTCAAGTGAAAAACACATATATGATGCATTGGGTTTTTTTGTTTTTCGTTTTTAAATCAGGTTTGTCGTTCATGGTCTGACTACCGGAGAAAATTACATCTTCCGTGTGAAAGCTGCGAATGCTGTGGGAATCAGCGAAAATTCTCAAGAGTCCGAACCTATAACAGTACAGGCAGCCCTTAGTAAGTCTGGTTCAATGCAGCTCTGCTTTTCAGGTGTTAAAATTTTGATATCCACTAACTCTTATGGTCTCATTTTTCAGCCATGGAACATTAGTCTGTGTAAAAGTTTTTTATCATGCACCTAGCTTCTGGGCAGGCAGTGTGAAAAAAAAAAGAAGAGAAAATAAAGTTGTTTATGAAAGACATTTTAGAAATATAGGCCTAGATTCACCCCTATGCCCTGGCTGCTTTAGTGATGCAAAGCATATATGTATATATCTTTGGATAAACTAGCCTGTGACAGATTTCTAATGCTCATTTAGGGCAAATCAGCAGACTAGTCAATCTGGCCCACAAAGAAGAGTTTCAAGGTATGGCTGTTATTACACCCAACAGAAAACTCTTTGATTGCTGTAACAGCCAGGGCAAATTCCACTCCTGTCCCTCACAAATACCCTTGCATACCTTGTAGTTAATTATTATTTATTCATTTATTTGTTACCCTCACTAAACCACCATCAGAGTCATATACAGCAAGTCTGTTTACAGCTTTTCTTAATCCTCAGCCCTTTTTCCTGAAAGAGGAAAAACTCTCACCATCCTGAGATCCTGTTTCTTCAGGGCTTTGCTAACCTTTTCCTTTGTGCTGCCTTCCGGTGCTTTTAACTAGCCTCCCCACCCGGTGGGATAATTAGCTTTTTACCTCGGAAAATCCCAGTCCGCTTAGGCAATTAAGTACTTTCCTCCTCCATTAGGCCTTTCCTGGTGGAGTTAATTAATGCTTAAGTGTCAGAGCGCTCGGTCAGCTACTAACTGTCACAATTGGATCAGTAGGTTTGATGGAAATCCAGATTTCCTTTTCATACAAAATAGAGCTGGGGAAATCAGCATCCTCCAGCATTCTGCAAGCAAAGCCTCAATCTAAAAGCAATCCAGTTATGCCCTTAGTTACATGTACAAAGCTCCACTGGCTTCAACAGGCATTGTATATGCTTATTGGAGGGCATAATGGCTCCGCAGGCCATAATGCGTGCACACACACACACAAACACACACAGATAAACTGTAGTCTCTCATTTCTATTCTGCCATTGGTTCCTCCCTTGCATTCACAGACTTTAGACTTGAATGAAAAGTAACAAAAAAGTCCTGCACTTGGAGAATCAGTTTGATTAGTAGTGTATGGTTTCAGTAAGAAAAACTTTCATTTAAATATTTGAACGTGTTCTCTTTCAAAGGTGTAGAGGAAGGACAATAAAATAGCTTTCAGAAATAATCTTTTAAAAGATTTGAAGTTGATAATCTATGTTAGAAGCCTTTTTTTCTTAACCTTTGATGTTTTATTATTGAAAAATCTATTTTATTTGATTGTTTTAGGAGGCAGTGTATCTCACTTCGGTAGGTAGTAGCAAAGTTTATATTTGTTTACCTTTAGATTCTAATACACCCGCACTTTTTAACTTTGCAGCATCTTTTCTGAGACACCATTGCAATCACTTAGCTGGAAAATTAAAACTTAGTAAATAAATAAAAATCACAGATTTTTTTTTTGGTCTTTGTCATTACATTTCATTTGAAGTTGTGGGTTGCATGGGGGTGCATCCTCAAACACTGCACAGTTTTATGGCCCAATCGTGCAAACGCTTATGCCGGTGTGTAGTTCTTATCCACATCAGCAGTCCGAATCAGGAACTTAATGGGAGTCCTCACCTAGCTGAAGTGACTCACATGTGTGGGTGTTTGCAGGATAGGGTCCTTATGGATTGATGCATTTTGTTTGGAAGAGTTCACTGTTGCTCACTCTGTTGAACTTGAAATGGCAATAGCAGGAAAGCCCAGATTGTTTAACAAAAGCGAGACCCACTCTGAGGTGCTGAGACATTTGTTGAGGTACGTTTCACATGCTTTGTTATGACTGCCTGTGAATGATGCTTTGGGGCTTCATCCATATTTGAAAAAGACTGATGTCTGTCTTTGCTGATCGCTGTCAGTACTTCATGCTGATCACTATACAGCTTTACAAGCAGAGACTATATCAAGAGCCCCAGGTAGATTTTTCTTGTCTTTTAAATGTGATGGGCCCAATTCCATTCAGGAAGACCCAATAGTTCAGTTGAAATGCTCTGGGGAGCTCAAAGGGAGGGAACCCAGCTAGAACTACCTATAGCACTCCAGGTCCGGGAAGGGGCACCTTTAGCCAACGTTATGATCATAGATGGCAAATGCAGGACAGTGCTGGGGAGGTGCGTACTGCACCTATTGAATAGGTGGAACAAGCAGCACAGGAAAACAATCTCACAAACCCTCTTGCAAACTCTGGAGGTATGTCTGCTCCTGCTTTTAGCAGGACTTTCTTCATGAAGGACATTCTTCTTCTCTCCAAAAGGCGAGGCTTGTGGCATCTTAACAGAGCTCATAGCAGTGCACATAGCAACCTCAGTTCGAAGTACATGCTAGAAGATTTCAGAATTCTTGGTCAGGAAGTATTTTCATTAACAGCCACACTGCTAAAGACCCTTTAATGTTGAGCGAGACTTCCTTGCACCAATTTGAACAGTTCAGCATATTAGGAAGGTGTTTATCCAGACAGCCTTCTGTTCCATTCCAGCCATTTTATAACTTGCATTGTTGGCACTGTTGCCAAGGAATGCAAAATCTGATAATACTAGGGCAAACACAGCAGCAAAAACTCTCTTGGCAAAGTGGCTCTTACTTGCTCTCTGTTGTTCACCACCGACTTGTCCAAGTTATCCCAAAGTGAGTTTTTATTACAATCCTTACAAACCATTGTCTAGATGCGGTAACCTGTAGCTGTATGCTATAGAACAGAAGAGGGAAAATGACGGTATTTCCTCTATGCTGCTGTGTTTTGAATGCTGCTCTAATACTCAATATGATTATTTTCTTATAGCCTGTCCATCACATCCTTATGGCATCACACTCCTTAACTGTGATGGTCACTCGATGACTCTTGGTTGGAAACTGCCAAAGTTCAGTGGAGGATCGCCAGTCCTTGGTTATTACATAGATAAGAGGGAGGCTCATCATCATAACTGGCATGAAGTCAATTCTTCCCCTGTCAAGGAGAGAATTTATACGGTTGGTATTATTTTACTCTTGAAAAGTTTTATTTGTTTGGAGGGGCACTACTTAAAAAAGGATGTTAAAAAACTGTATGTTGTGGAAGGGAACAAAATGTGACAAACTTGAGAGCTGAAGTGGAGAGGCCTGTGGAGGAGAAAGGTAGCAATGCAGTTTGATACAGTGCCTCCATGTACCTAGAGAGGTATGGCTGGTTGGATGAGGAAGGTTTGAGGAATGGCGTTGAAGCACATTTCCTATTCAAAGCAAAATAACTTGTGATCTAAAAGGGTGTCCTACGTTATGCTGCAGTGATAAGTGCTACCCCACCCACCCACTGTGTCTTTAACATATAGTGGAAGAGCAGAGGCATGTGGCTGGGCAGACTACTATGCTGCCTGTAGCGTGGGAGACCTAGAATGAGAACAGAGGTGGACCGAGATGAAAGGGGACAGGCTGTCGTTCCTGTAGATCTTTGCCCTCAACTAAAAAGATAAGCATATCCTTCCACTTTGCCTCTGACCCCGCTTCCAGTGCAGAGCAAACTGCTTCCAGTGCAGACCCTTCCAGTTTCTGTAGAGCAACAGAGGGGATATAATTTATTTATTTATAATGTATGAGGTGCTTCCAAAACAGAGAAGAGAGCATGATTCAGGCTTTTGCAATCTGAAGACAAAGAGAGAGATTGGGTGGAAGGAATACAACAATTCAGTAGTGAAGGTGGTGCTTCACCACATGTTTGGGTAATATCAAGTAATAATTTATGTTTGTATAAATAAATACATCTTTATTTTTCAAAATTTCTTCCATTTGCGGCACCAAGGATTGGGTACAACTGGAGATAAGGCATCAGAAGGGATGAGCCTGTGCTCCGAGATGTTACAGAGAATCATCTTTCTCAGATCCCTGGCTGGTGCTTGCTCACATGCTCAGGAGTCAGGCTGCTTGCCCCATTTCAGGACTGGAGGAAACTTTCCACCATGCCTGATGGGCAGGAACCTGGAGATGGGGGGTTGCCTTCTTTCATTGTGGGACATGGATCATCTGCTAGGATCATGTGGGCATGTCTCACCTAATCAATTCCCTGCCATGGCAGGGGAGTCAGGCATTGGTGGTAGCTCAGTCTCTCCTCTTCTCTGCCTGTGGCATGCAAGGTTTAATCCCCTGAGGACTGAAATGCTTTATCGAACCCGAGATACTGGTCTCCATATAAGGGTAACTGGGTGGAATGTAGTGGCCTGTGTTATACAGGGGATCAGACTAGATGGTCTAATAGTCCCTTGAACTCTATGAAACTGTAATTTATAAATTATTCCCAAATACTCCTCAAAATTATCAGTGTGAGTCATCTAGTTTCCCCATAAGCCTCACAGCAGGAGTGAGTCTTTAGGAAAGATTTGAATGCAAAGGTGGTAATAGCCTTGCTGATGAGTTCATGAAGGGTGTTTCATGCACAGGAGCCAGCATGGAAGACACAGAGATGTGTGCGTGAGAGCTAACAATTAAAAGAAAGTTGGCATCACTGGCCAAAGCGGACGGAGCAGGGGGCATTGAACATATCCAGCCAACACAGCGCCTGCGCGGACAGCGCTTATGTTGCTGTAACTTGCGTTGCTCAGGGGGGTGTCTTTTTTTTCACACTCCTGAGCGACATAATTTACAGCGACTTAAGCGATAGTGTAGATCTGTCCTAACACCCCCTTCTCAGTCACATAAGACCTGTGTAGATCTTGGCTCTGACAGAACACAGCACTGGCTCTTCAGATATTTTCCCTTGTGAGCAACTGGGTGGGGAGAGGGGCAGAAGGGTAGAGAGTGGGCATAGGTGGTGGAGATGATCCCCTTATTTGCTGACTTGAGTAGCTGGCCAGTCATGAGGTCACAATAAGCTCCACCTTTTCCAGGGCTGCAGAAATGTAGTTCCCACTTCAGCAAGAGGGGGGAATGGGAGGAACTGCACTCAAAGTGGTGTCTGTGAGGGGCAATACTAGGTCTGATAGTGGAGTGGCGAGGGCTGTGCCTATGTGAGCTGTCTTGTTTAGACTGTAAGATCCTTGGAGCATGATTTTATTTTACTTCCTTGTACAATCCATGGTGCTTAATAATGATTAAATCAATGCATGAATGAATGTATATTATCATTGTTAAATTTCTAAAGCTTTGAAAAAAAAGTAATGCATTTTCATCTACATTAAATTGTCCTTGGCTGCTCTGAAAAGGTAGAGGATTTGACAGAAAACTCCTTCTACGAATTCAAAGTCGCTGCTACAAACATGGCTGGCATAGGCCTCCCCTCAGATCCCAGCGAGCACTTTATATGTAAAGCCTGGACCATGCCAGAACCTGGTAAGTCTATTAGTTCCTCATGATATTCAGTGTAATGTAAATTCCTTGCCACACAGTCAATTTAAAATCCCAACGTGACTATATGTGGAAGGTGTCATTTTCTAACAAGGGTGCTTGTCAAATTGCTTCAGTAAGATGTGTCTGATTTTTCAGAATGCTAAACTAGAAGTGGACTAAGTTTGCTGATACACTGTGAGTGGATTGGATGGCTCAGGTGGTATGAAGCATGTCCCTACAAGGTCTGAATCGAACTCTGATTGGTGGTGAACAAAAGTCATTGCAACTGGATGGTTTCTCAGTGTCATGTGTGAAATGAATTGATGCCTCCAGTCATTTGCAAGTGAACCGATATCCATATCGCAATATACATATTTACATTTGCACCCATTACTGGCAGTCCCAACAAGTAGGTGATCTCTAATAAGGCAGTTTATAAATAGGCTGACAGGAAACAAGCCACTACTAGAAAGGCTAGTGGCAGTGCCTAGCAAAGACTAAGGGAATGATCTAGCTCCCACTGAAGTCAGTCAGGGTAAGCCTATACTACAAAGAAACCATGGTACTGAGTCTCAGAGACCTAGTCAACTGAATCAGGCTCACCGGGCTCATGCTGTGGGGCTGAAAATAGCAGGCTGTTCGGGCTGCAGTCTGAGCTCTGAGACCCTCCCCACTCGCTGGGTTTCATAGCCCGAGCGGGAACATCTACACAGCAATTTTGAGCCCCACAGCTGGATCCCCACAAGCCTCTGTCAATTGGCCTGCGTTCTGACACTTGGTGCTGTGGGTTTTTTATGGTAGTGTAGAAGTAACCCTAGACTCTTCCCAATCACCTCACTGGGAGTTGGGTTGGTCCCTAAACTAGCACAGAGATAAAATCCCTAAGTGTTATGGCCCACTGGCAAAGAATTGCGAGGAAATCTGCAGTTTTGCTCTCCATCCTTCTCAAGTTTCAGACTTCAGGATTGTTAATCACAAGCACTAAATTCACTTTAAAAAAATTTTAATCAGGTAATGTTACCAGTCTAGGATTCCCAGGTCTCAAATGCATAAACCATGTAGGACTGTAAAAAGAAGTACTTCTTTGGCTCTTATTCGGGAGCATTCAGAGGAATAATTTTAACTCCAATTTTATTTAATATCAGGTTCTTTAGTAAAGGCCACATTTTGATGCCCTCGGTCACACTGAGTAGCTCTTTCCTTCATGAGCGGTCCCATTGACTTCAGTGGATCTATTCATGTCTGCTTCCTGCACAAAATGCCTTATTGGGTTAATTTTCTCTGAGAAAATTTAAACTGGTTTGCCTAATACTAGATGAAAGTTCTCGCTGACTTCTGTGTGGCTTAATGGGGGTGGAAGTCCGAGGAGAATTTTATGTTTCTTTTTATTTTATAGGCAAATAACTTTGACCTGGAATAAGAAACATTTAGCTAAATTCTCCTTTGAATTATACAAGTCCTAACTGTTGGCTTCTATGATGTTGCAATGGTGTAAGTAAGAGAATTTGACCTGCTGTCCATTATCACTTGTGAGATTTTCACATTTTCGTATCCTTGTGTAAATACTTAGGATCAACATGACATCAAGAGGGCAGTTACTCTTCTGAATGGGCCAAGTACTGCACTGATTTACACCCTCTGAAACTTTCCACAAAGTCAATAGAATTACATGGGGTGTGAACAAGCAAGCAATTTGCACTTTTGAGTTTATATCTAAAAATAAAATAAAAGGTATCTGCAGGAAATGAGGAGAGAATAGCTTTCATTTCCATGATGAACCGCTTGACGTTTTGCACTCCACAATCTCATTACATTGTTCTCATTATGCAGTTAACTGACTAAGTGGCATTACATTTCTTCCTGACAGAAAGAAGCTGTTAAAATGTTCTCCAAACCTCTTCGAAAGTAGTGTTAGAAAATGGCTTAGCAACAACCAAATGGAGGAAGTGTGATTTTAATTAAAATGGAGTGAGAGTCTGAGCCTTTTACCCTTATTACATAAAGAAATTTAAGAACAATGTACATGCCTACCCACATACTTGTGATTGATTTGAATATTGGAAGTGCTCTTTCACATGTTGAAGTGAGAGGTGCTTCTACAGATAAGCCAGAACTCAATGCAAGGTTTTTGGTGTGACTGACCGAGTTCCACTTCCATGTCTAGGGAATGGCTGGTGTCCATTTTTTTTCCCCTGAAGCACACCAGTCTTAGGTATATCTGTGAGCCTCTGCGAGTTAACAATGTTAGCTAATTAATTATTCTATATGAATTAAAGCAGTGAAAGATCCCACTGTCTACTAATAGTATAGAGTCCACTTCATCAAATCCCACGCTACATTTTTTTCCCCACCTTTTAGGACTTTAGCAAATACATCTACTTACAGGAAATGTAATTATCTTTGGCCATATAGACATTTAGGTTAAGATTTTCAAAACCTCATAAGACAGTTAGGTATCAAATGTCAGATCCTTTAGGTTCCTTTTACAATCCCAGCCTTACATTTACATGAGAAATCTATTATCTGCACTCACTGGTCTGAAACAGGTGCAAAGGTTTATAAAGAAAACATACTAGTAAATTTATGAATGGGATTGTATGTCAGGGTTGCCTGTGATAGCAGGGGACTGGACCTGATGTCCAAGGAGGATCCTTCCAATCCTGTGTTCCATATTTTATGTCTAATGGACAATCTCTCCTTTATTGCTCTCTAATGATACCCTTATGCATGTCTGCAGAACCATATACACTATAGAATTTCATGTTGGTTATCATCATTATTGAAAGTCAGCTGGAATGGAGCGTAATTGTATTACTGTTGTAGGTTTGGTCTGTGTAATAAACTGATGTGATTATGGTTTTGTATTCTGTTAATAAAACTGAGTTTGAACATTTTTGTGTTTAAAGAAATGTGATAAGTTGTGTGGCACCAGAACAATTTCAGTGAAAGAAAAAGAAAATGTGGTGGTGAGAATATAAGCGGTCAATACATAAAGACACAAAACCACACATACACGGCCTGAGGTGTTGAGTATTTGAGTGCCTACAATTTTAATAGTTCTTTGTCTAAATGTCCTCTTGAATTCCCTTTCTTTAGGGCTATCTCCATGCCTCCTCAAACTGAAAACTGGTCTTCTGTCAATGCATATAGAGTCTGATCCGTAGCCCATTAAAGTACATGCAAAGACTCCCATTGACTTCAGTGGGCACTGGATTTGGCCATGTTTCTCCTCCTGTTTCATGCTTACTAATAAAATAGAAACAACAAAACTGAAAATGGAAGTATTGATGCTTAGTCACCAATTTGATTCCAAACTCCATGGAGCAGCTTCAAATTGGAATAGTGAATTAAAACAGCAATAAAAAGGAGCATCTATCCCTCCTCAGAATATTTTAGAGTGCATGGATTTTTCTAGATGAATAATCTAACCTCAAAGTGAAACTACTGGGATCCAGCTAACAATGTGTGCTTTGGAATACTAATGTTACTTTTGCCTAAGGGAGGTTGTACAGTGTACAACTATGGGAGGAAGGAGACATAAACACTTTAACCTGGGAAAGGATAGCAATATGTACAACTTCTTTTTCTAAAGAATTCTAAATTGAAACCAAGCCAAACCAAACAAAAAATTAAATTATACTAATCTTGACTAATTTTTCTATATTCAAAATGTTTTAGGACCTGCCTATGATCTGACGTTTTGTGAAGTTAGGAATACATCACTCGTACTTCTGTGGAAAGCTCCTCTGTACAGTGGCAACAGTCCTATTACTGGGTATTTTGTGAACTATAAAGAAGAGGATTCAGAAGAGTGGGTCACAGTTAATGAAAAAACAATTTCACACTGTTACTTAAAGGTAACACTTCATTTGCCACAAGGTTATTGTAGTTGTTGTTTCAGTGAAAAAGTGACCAAGGAAGAAAACTTGGCCCCACTGAATTGAATATAAGTTTTACAATTAACTTCAATGGGGCCAGCATATCACCCTTGGACTTCTGCTAACAAATCCTTATTACTCAATTATACAAATTTATATAGATAACACATACTTCACTTTATGTCCTTTTCAAGGTCAATGATTTACATGAAGGCAAAACCTATGTTTTCAAAGTCTGCGCAGTGAATAAAGCCGGTATAGGCAAGTCATCTGATATTTCTGAACCAGTGTTTGTCCAGGCAAGACCAGGTATGAACTAAATTATGTTATCTCCCATACTTCTAAAATGTTGATATAATTTAGAAAATGGTGTAAACAATATTGTAGCTGAAAAAAAGTACTTCAAGAACTCAGTATAGTTCTCAGGATAGCATTCTTCAAGAACTAAGGATAGTATAGTTGTAGTATTGAAAAACTTTACTGAAGATAACCATATCTACTGATAGTTATCAAAGTATTGGGAGAGTGTCCTTGTACTTTCTTTTATTTACTGAGGGAAATACCTTGATCACTACAAATGCTAAGGTTAGCTAACTGCAAATCTTATTTAGTTATCTAAAGCAACCAGAAAGTTTTTAAGTACTGCCTTATCTGTTAAATCTAATTATGAACAATCATTGTTAATGCTATCTACTGTGGTAGATGTTGAAAGGATCTGTACTATGTACAAGTGTATTTAAAAATAACCTAAACATTTTGTTACCAGGTTGCTAAATAATAAGGCCAAATTTTGCCATCCTTTCTCACACTGAGTAGTACTTTACTGAACAGCTACTCTCATTGATTTCAGTGAGTTTCCTCTTATCGTAAGGTATTGCCTAATTTGAGGATGAGAGGCACAACTTAGCATGCTGATTGTTAACACTGAAAGAATTTTTAAATAATGTAGTTTATTTGTTATAGTTTGTTACTAGTTTACTTTTCAAATTTATAGTCAGTTTAATTTCATAGCTTAGTATCTCACTAAGCACTCTGTTTCTTTGTATGTTTATAAGAAACCCATTCTAGTAAGTTAAGCATATCACTTCAACACATGCTTAAAGATGAGAATATGCTAAAGTCCATCCCTATTCAGCAAACCATTTAAGCAAATGCTTAAGACCTATTGCTGAAGAAGGATGGATGTAAGCATGTGCTTAAGTGCTTTGCTGAATTGGGGCCTTGAGGAATAAATGCAATTTCTTGACTGCTGTGTTTATAAATTGATTCTTATTTTGCAGGAACCAAGGAAATTACTTCAGGAGTGGATGAAGAAGGCAATATTTACCTAGCTTTCGATTGCCCAGAAATTACAGAAGTATCAGATTTTACTTGGTGTAAATCCTATGAAGAAATTAATGATTCTGATAAGTTTATTGCTGAAACAACTGGAGAGCAGTAAGTTCTGCAACCTTGTGTAAAGGCACGAGAAGTTTGTTCTTGTAAAACTTTGCCCACTTGTGACAAAACCACTAACTATATTATATGTTTTAATGATTTCTTTAGTTCTAAGCTGTACTTCAAAAATCCTGATAAAATGGATTTGGGAACCTATTCTGTAGCTGTTAGTGACACAGATGGCATCTCATCCAGCTTTAATATGGACGAGAAAGGTAAGAGCACTATTGTTTAAGCACTCCCTCTCTTTAGCTGTAGGGCTACATTAAAAAAACAAGGTGTTACAAGCAAAATAGGTAATTTCATAAGGAGTTACTTACTGTTCATGACACTAAAGCACCCATTCTGTTTTGTGGAGAAGAGCAGAATGAACAAGTGGTCTGGGACGGGCTATCTATTTTCTTAGTTAGCGTACAAGTGAAATTTCAGCATTGTGTACTTAAGTAAATAATTAATGTAAACAAAGATAAAGGATGTACATAGTAATGATTTTCAAACTTACTGTAATGCTAGTGTGCAATAGAATCTGCAAAAAACAACACCCTCCCAACCTCACTATCAACAAAAACACTATTAGTTTCACTTGTACTAGCAATTCAGTTAAAATTTTGAAAATCCAATTAGTGCACACAGCTAGTTTGTGAACCTATGTCCCTAATTCTACAGTTAACATGTGCTCTGAAAATCAAAATCTCTCTTTAATAATCAACCATTTAAGAGTTAATTAACCAAAGCTCAAAATCATATATACTATCCAAAGTGACTTAAATAGTTTGAAAAATACAGATACCATCTTTGGAATTAAATATATAGGACTAGGTTATAAGTCTAAGAAGCAGAGTTGTAATGGGAAGGAAGGAGGAAGAAGTATATTGACTGAACAGCAGTGTCTTGAGATATTGGGCCAAATTCTCCTCTCAACTACCTTGATGTAAATCTGGAGTAGCTATGCTTTACTTCACTGGGGTCGCTTCATTTCACTGGAGTTACTGTGAATTGACATCAGTTTAACTAAGAGAGGAATTTGCCCTACAGTGCCATTATTTAGTGTGTCCATCACCATCCAAGGGAAACAGGAGGGGGGGTTAGAGAGGCTAACTTGCTACATTTTAGCAAAGGTGACACCCATGCCTACCTATTGCCATAGCAAGAATAGACTGTTGTGCCCCTCTTTGTATCCATGATCCCTTTGGGTGCCGATGCACCTCTTCTCATATTGCAGTGTGAATTGTGGCAAGCTGCTGCAAGGAAGCTTATACCAACCAATTCAGCTGTCCCTAAAACAGTGAAAGGCAACTGGAGTCCACACAGATAAGTGAAATGCATGATGCTGTAGGTCACAGCCCACTGCCTGAAATGACACATTTACTGAGTCATTCCTTGCATCTGCTTATTACAGGGCAGTTTTTATGAAACCTAGTTGTAGTGTATCCCCAGTGCTGTTTGGCAGGATTAAGATTTTGGGGCAGGATTGGTGTGTACAATAACTCTGTATTTCCTGGTATTCAGAGGTATAGATCAAGATACACGTGATGCTGTAGGCACTGATGTTCAACCTTCACTCTGAGTTAATGAAGTCCTGGGGCACACAGCGACTGTACATAATACTCCAGATATGGTCTTTACAGGCTTTGTGTAGAAAATATAATTTATCATTGTTATTATTTATTTTAAATTAACACATATCACTTAGCTATCCCTCCATCCAATTTTATTTTTAGTGGGCCCATCACTATAGTGTTGGTGTGCAAGCCTAACACACTCCCAGTTTTCTTTGCTGAAAGCCATGCACTGTGACCCAACCCAGGTGGTATTTCCCCCACCA
This sequence comes from Emydura macquarii macquarii, assembly GCF_026122565.2. Lineage (NCBI taxonomy): Eukaryota > Metazoa > Chordata > Testudines > Chelidae > Emydura > Emydura macquarii. The sequence goes on from NW_027132200.1 coordinate 378,881, forward strand.
AATTTAAATCCTTTCTTCCTCTGCCATGGTTAACACATGGATTGATCATTTTACATTTTGTCAACTCTTCCAATATGCATCACCTTACTTATCACACCACTGAAAATCATCTCTTAGCTGTCCAAACATTTCCCCAAACTTTATCAAATCCGTTTGCAACTTTGTTAAATCCTCCACTGTGTCCTAAATCCTTGATGATTTCCTCTTGTCTTTGTGTTATCTGTAAATTTTGAAGGAATGCAATTAGTTTCATCTTCCAAGTTCCTATAATAATAAATATGTTAAGTAGGATTAAGTCCCAGTTCCCAGCTATGTGGTACACAATCTTCATAAAGATTTACTGCCATTAAGTATAGCTTGCTGGACCTTTCCTTTCAACCAGCTCTCAATCCGTCTTGCTGTCTTAGCAAAGAAACCTTTTGAAAATGATACTTCAGTGAGCCGGATCAGCAGATAAAGAGGGTGTTAGATGCAGGTTAGATGCTTATTGCCTGCATATATTTAGTCTAAATCCCACAGAAAGTCTAAAGTAAGTTTTAGCTCCATGCTTAGATTCTCATGCATTTTAAATAGGAAAATTTACTAAATCTATGGACTAGAATTTTAATTTTTTCCTGTCTTCTTAAATTTAGCTTTTGAGACCTGAATTTTCTGAGGCTTTTGGGGTACTTTTTCCACAAGACATAAGCAGATTATTTATGCTCTGATACTGATTTATACACTGTTTTAGCTGTTGCATTTTGACCCTGTCAGAATAAATTAAAATATGAAAATTATTTTTCATTTCAGAGCTTGAACGTCTGATGACACTAAGCCATGAAATAAAGAACCCAAGTAAGTAGAAATTCTAAATTTACTAGATGGTTCTTGAAAGAATATAATTACACATTGATGGTTGGAGCTCCCCAAGGAGTCCTCTTAAAACAATGACAGCCTCATTTTTTCATAGCACAATTTGCTTGTTTACCTTTAGATTCATTTAAAGCAAATATTAGTTTTTAGCTGATAGAAATCTTCATCACTCAGAGTCTTTTGAAGTTTGTCCACGTTTAACACTGGTGGGGTGTCTATTAAGCAAAGTCCTCAAACACCGTGTGACCCGTCCGTGCCTAGGGTAGCCACCTGAAAATGCCAAAGTCTGGGCAGGCTGCAAAAGGAGAGCAGATTCTCCCAACACTGGTGGGTGACACTGAAGTCAGATTTCCCAACCAGCCACAAACAATGTTTCACTGGTCCACACTCCACGCTGGTTATCAAGAAGCTAAAATAAAAATACCCACAGCCCCCTTTACTGCATTTCAGTCTCTGGCTCTCAATCAGCCACTAGGTCCAGTGAAGAGATAAGTTATTTAAAACTCTATGCTCTTTACCAAAAAGGTTCTCCTGATCCCAAAGGGTCAGCCACATTACCAGATCAATATAAATTTGGATCTTACCCAAAATACCACACTGCCAGCCAATCCTTTAGTAACTAAAACTAAAGGTTTATTATAAAAGGAAAGAAACAAACCATAAGAGAAGTGTTTAAATGATCAAAGCAATCACATGCATACAAATGATTGGAAAATCCATCTACATCAGGGTTCCAGTAGAAATGTGAAGTTTGCAGGCTTGTGTAGTCCTTCTGGTGTACATCCAGTACCTGGATGGATCTCAGTCTTTTGCTTCACAGCTTCAGTTGTAGATGAGTTGATACAGAGGTAGCTGAAGACTAAATAGTCTATGTGCAGAGTTTGCTCAAATTCTCCCATGAGAATTAGCAGGGTGATTCCAGGCTGGTGCTGGGATCTCATTCTTGCGATCCAAACTTTCCCTGACAAGCTTGGAGAGATTTGAGATAAAAGGATCAGTCCCCTAGAGTCTTTTATAGATTCATGAAGGCTGACTGATACTTTCTTGACAGCAGGTATCTCCTTGAACAATTGATAGATGATTATTTGGGACTCTGAAGTACCATCTCCTATGCCCTGAGCACACCGGTAACCAGTAACATTAGCACAGGGTAATTGGCCATTTACAACCATTCACAGGTATTCACACTTAAACTTCAAAGAGAAATATAAACAATAGTATTGTTACATTCAAAATTCCATCTAAATGTTCATATGTTCTTTTTGAACTCCTGATCAATAGAACAGTGACAGACAGGAAAGCAGTTTATCTACACTGCTAACATCTAACAAGAGATATGTAAATAACATTCAATAACTACCAACAATACACTTGCATATCAAAGCTCTAGTCTACTTATAAGGAATGACCCTCACTACCTTTGTATTTTCCTATAATATATCTTGAAAGGTCAGAGTTGGGCCATGCACCACATTAAGTATGTAGTGGAAATTGTGCTCTGAAAGAAGCTTTAAAGTGCATCAGAAGGGTACAGGAGAATTTTGGTTTTTATTATGTTTTAATATTCTGCAGTTTAACATTCCCTAAATAACAAAGATTTACTAATATTTTACTACATTATTCCTCTTTTCTTTCTCACAAGGGTTCATGCCTTATTGACTTTTGCTTGCTTTTCTTTTTCTAGCAATTCCTCTGAAATCAGAGTTAGCTTATGAGATGTTTGATAAAGGAGAGGTTCGTTTTTGGGTTCAGGCTGAGAACTTGTCACCGGATGTTAGCTTCAGATTCGTTATTAATGATAAAGAAGTTGTAAACAGCGATGTAAGTACATGTGGAGGGCTCTATTTACCTGTTTTTGTTTGTTGCTTTTTCAAGTGAATTACTTAAATCTGCATAGTCCATAATATTATTAATGTTGATGTGTTGCTAGTGCCTGGAGAGGACACCATTGTACTAGGCACTAAACACACGTCACATAAAGTGAGAGGCACTGCCCCAAAGAGCATATAATGTAAGCTAATTATGAGATCTGACAGATAGAGATAAATGGACAAACAGTTGATGGGGAGAACAAGGTAACATTGAGATGACCATACTTGATATAATAAGCAGCAGTCATAGTATGCCTGCTACTCAGCTATTGTCAAGAATTTTGCAGGCATCACAGCAGAGATGAGATTTAAGAAGGAATTTGAAGGAGGACAGTGTGGTGGCTTTGAAGTTTTTATGGGGAGCTCTTCCCATGTGTTGGAATTATTATTATTTATGCAGGGTATTACCATGACACAAATTTAACCATAAATTCCTCTGTTAAATCCTAAGTCTGAATGGTATTTATATATTTTCTCTAAACATACCTAAAAAGCCTAAATAGTAAGCAATTTACTTCATCAAAACAATAACAAAACATTTATCATCATATAATCAAGATGTTGAAAATGAGCTAAACCAAGCAGTGCTTAGACTTACATTGGTTGACTCCAACTTGGTTAGACCCGTGTTAGCAATGAACCTTTGAGGGGTTTACTTTTGTATACCCTTTAACAAACAAGTGATGTCACTGCCAATGGTCAGACCTTAACTAAGCCCAGATGAAGGAGTTTTGTATAGTGCATGAAACAAACGTATGTAACCAATTATTTGCTGCATCTGGTACCTAGTTAACCCTGTTTTATTTCCATTACTTTAGCCCAAAACTTAAATATGATAAAACTGGTATTTTGAAGGGTCACTACACGTTTAACATAACAACTCTTCTTTCTCATGATTTCATTCTTTTTGGTCACATGCTTCTTGCCTACTGTTGTTGTTAATATCCCAACTCAATTTAAAACCATAGTTCACCCAAATCTAATGTGGGCCTATATTTCTACAACATACATAAGAGGCAGCTTGGAAGAATGCAAAAAAGTGCATGAAGGAAAACTGGACTAGTGGGTAATGAAAGGTGGCATTGTTAGCTGAGCTGAGGATTTCTTCATCTTTTTATTTTTTGTAAGCAAGATGTAAATTGGAAGAAATATGTCTTTAAAAATAAACATGAGGGAAAATGAATGACTATAAAACAGTGAGCGGCAAATGTCAAAGGTCTGGAGTTTGGGTTTGTATAAACATCCAGACTGTGCAGTAGAAACTTATTCTAACCTTTGGAGATGGAAATATCTGCCTAGGTATTTTTAAGCCTGATACCTGAAGTCAGTGGTAAAATTCCCATTGATTTTTTTGAGGGAGTTTAATTGGACCCTTAGGCACTTTAAAGCTCCCATCATTTTAGTATACTTAGAACATGCTTTCCCATGAGCTGTCCTATATTTTTGCTGTTGGTTCTGTCCAAAAATATCGTAAGAACAATTTTTCTTGTGTTATTTTGGCATTGCCAGTTTCAGTCAGAACCTGGAAGTGGAAAGTACAACTTATGTGAACTTTTCCAGCCTTGAAGGTTCAGCTTGAATTAGATTCTATAAAAGGATATAGATTTGGAGTGATTGGGGGAAGTGGGAAGGAGAAGAGGTCTCTTTGTTTCACATTGTTTGCTGTAGTATGAAATATGTCTGCTACTTGTTTCTAACTGTGGATTGCTTAAATGTGAGCATGTCAGTATGCCACAGTATTTTGACTGTCTCATAAGCACAGCTTTCCAGCTGAGGTGCTTCGGTTAGCAACAAGATTATATGTTGCCATTTGTGTAGATAGGTACAGACATTGGGCCCAGTCCTGGGACTCTTATTGACATGGGCTCTCCTAATGACTTCAGCAAGATGTTGCATGACAGCAAAAAGAACATGATTTGGCCCACATGAATTCTTTTAAATCCACATCACCTGTGGGTAGGCAGATGACCTTCAGCAGAGGCTTTAAACTAAGAAATAAGATTTGGACATTTGATATTAATAAGTACAATCAATTAAAAGGAAATAATAAAATCTAAAAAAGCAAAGTTAAGTAACCATCAAAACCCTACCTCATGCAGAATTTTGACTTCAGAAAGGGAGAAGTGCCAGAGACTCTATGAAGTCCATTCTGGACATCACTGTGACTGTTGATTTTACATGGAGGGTGACCAGTATATGATGGGAGACGGTATAAAGCCCTAAAATAGGAAAGTAGGGAGACAAAATATATTTTAAATTTGGAGGTTAGATTGGGAGTGGCTCCTGCATGGCTATTTGGGCGCAGAAGGGTAAGGCAGGAGCTTCCTCTACCCTTGCACAGCTGCACTAAGGCCACTCACTACAAAGGGGTCAGGGAAGGATGAGAAGGCAGAGCTCCCTGCCCCGTGCCAGCAGGTCATGGTATAGGGCCAGCACATTGAGGGGAGCACACTGCCCATCCTCTGTACATAAAATGCAGCATTAGGAGAGCCTGTGCCTGTCTGCAGCACAATCCCTTCAGTGATCCTTTTGGGGTGGGGTGGCTTCACACTGCTTCCCATGCATGACTATGGCTTAAAATGCGATTAACCTGTCCCTAAGGTTGCAGAGAACATTTCTGATCAGAGAAGCTTCCCTGCATTTTTGAAAACCCTGGAGAGCAAAGAGCATTCCCCTGGATTACATATTGACAGGATTAAGAGGGAATATGTCTCTGTTAGAATAATACATTTCTTTCCCTCTTATTGTTTTTCTTGAGAAGTAATAAACTATAACATTGAAAACATGAATAAAAGATGACTAGCAGCTACTGAAGTTGCAATATTCTGGATTTGGAACTGTTAACAGAACTGATTAATCTATTTTTAGTGTGCATCTGTTTTTAAAGAGTTGACATCATAGATAGCCCCTTGAAGTCGAGCTGTATTATTTCACCATTTTAATTAGTAATCCACAGGTGACATTTACTTGTGGAGATTGATGATATTTTTGTGGAAAGTCACATAAAAGCCTTGTATTTATGGTACCCATAAAATCATTGAACTTCATCTTACTGCATAATGGCAATAGCTAGAAGCCTAATTATTTTCCAAAACCTGCCTAGAGCCTGGACTGCAGTCACTGAACATGTTCAATAGACCATTGTGCTGGTGAGAATGTAGTTTTGATTCTTGTCATTGGCTAGAATGAAATAACTTTCTTCTAGGCCCCAATTGGGAAAAACTTCCTTTGGTCTCACTTCTGAAAGATTAATGAAATAGAGTCATATGAAAATGGAATTAACTGGCACAGTTCAGCCTGTTTGGTCATTTTAATCTTGCTCTCTGTGCCCAAAAGTAAGAAATATAACAAATTCAAGAAGCAAGAAAAAGAACGAGATTAAGCCTTTGTACTTTTCCCCCTTCTAATTTCCATTCTGTTGCTGGTAACACCAATTTAGTTTTCTCTCTTGGGTCTGTTTCTGTACCATTGAAGTCAATGGGCAATTTGCCATTTGACTTCAATGAGTACAGGGTCTGGAATCTCAGAGACCAAGAGAAATGTTTTCTTGGTTTAGTTGCACTGCTTGATACTTAATTTAATGCATAACATGTAGCTTCTTTTTATTTCCCAGACAAAAACCCTTCTTTTTAATCATCATGGCCACCAACTCTTTTGTACTTTCTTTTCCTATAAACTTTGACTTCATATATACCAATGTTCTCTTTAATGCAGTGATTTAGCCAAGTCTCCTTTATCCTGTGACATTGCATCTTTCTCTGAACACCCATAGTAAAATAAAGATCCAGTTTTTTCACATATCTCCCTTGTAATTATGTGCAAACAATGTACAATCCACTTCTCCGTATTTCATTTAATTGATAAACACTGTATTGATCCTACTGGTTCTTTCTTTACTTTTTCCCTTCATTATTTTTTCTTTTCCTCACATTCATTTGATAGTTGCATCCTTAAGATTTTAAATTAAAGTAATCTCCTTTAGATTTCAACACCAATAATCTATTTTTCAAAATGGCCTCTTGTCCTTAAAAAGTAAAGGCCCAATCTTCTTGACACAAGCTGTTGTTATTCATACTTGTAGGCACATTGGCTTCAGTGGAACTCTTCACATAAGTAAGGGTCTTATATTGGAAACTACATCTGAACCCGTCTTTCTTTTCTATTTCTGTTAACATCTCTTCCATCCTTTGTGTCCCTCAGGCTTCTGTAATTTGTAAATCCTCTCTCTCCTTCTCACTCCATATCAAACCTATCCATTTTTTCTCAACAGTATCTCCAAAATCCTTACCTTGACTACTGTAACCTTTGCCCCTCACACCCACGATCCGCACCTTACTTCCCTTCAATCCATCCAAAATGCTGACACAAAATCATCTCCATCACTTGTTGCTCCAATTTTGTCTAGCCCTCTTTAGTTTCCCTCACATCATTTGGCACTGGTTGATCCTTTTTTCATTAATGTGCTTTCCATACCTGTTGATTTATTTTTTTGCATCTCATTTTATCTGCTATAACTTTTTTATGCTTCATATCAAATAATGTAGCTTCCTAGTTTGCTTCATTTATTGCATTTATAATTTTGTTAATATTTTCAATTTTCCTCTCAATAATTTTAGATCTTTACTTTTTTTATCGTATGCCTATGTTCTCATTATTATTTATAATGTTTAAGACACTTCTGTGAGACACTTGATTTCATTGGGAGTTGAGAGAGCTCAGTACTTTACAACAGCATGCCATAAGTATCTCCCTTGTATAATTTGTTCTTTTGAAAATGTCCGTAATGATTATTAAAAATACAGGGTCTAATCCTGCTCCCATTAAATCAGTATTAAAAGACCCTTCCATTTAATGTGGCCAGGATCACTCCCATAATGAGTGTAATATAATATCTAGTCTGTAGTAGGATATCTGTACTGCAATCACGGGGTGTGATAGTACCTTGAATAGACATACCTGAGCTTGCTTTAATCTAGCTAGCTCAGAGACTGTAACAGTGAAGTCATGGCCACATGTGCCTCAAACCCACCTAGAATCCAGCTGTACATGCTTCCATTGCTTCACTGCTCTGGTACCTGAGCTAGATAAATTAAAGCTACCTTGAGTATGTCCACTTGAACTGCAGTCACACCCTATGATTGGGGTATAGACATACTCTTTATCTCCCATGCACAGTTTTCTTTCAAAAATGATGCTGCCTTGTTTCCTTTCCCGCATCTTCTTTGCAGGCTATGGAGGGGTTCACTCACTGCCTCCTTGTGGCCAGTCGTAGCATAGCAGTTCTTTCCCCATCCAGTGGCCCACTACAGTGGTCTCTTTTCCTGTAGCTCAACCCTCTGGCCGTGTCATGATTTAGTTCAGCACTTCTTGGATGTCAGAAAAATCCTACCAAAAAAAGTGCAAGACTTTGTATCAGATCTTGGGCTCTGACTCTGGGCCTTGTGGTCCTTAGTGGCTTTTTTTCAGGACTCTCTATCATCTGTGTCCCCTTCTTAGGTGCTTCATGCTATCTTTCCTGGTGGCTGGTAGGGGAACCTGGGACTTCCCAATATACAGGGTTCCAGCCCCAGGATCCTATAACCAGCAGCCAAATTATATTCCTTCACACCATTTGCTACTGCTTCCCTGGGCTTCTTCCTACTGCAGCCTATCTCAGTGCTTCTACCTCATGACCTCTCTAGGGCCAGGATTCTCAGGGCTCTCCCATGGAATCCTGTGAGATATCAGGGTGCAATCCAGACCAATGACTAGCTTTGACACTCCTGCCCTGTAACCTGGGGTGCCCTTTACAATGCCTTGCTGCTGTAGCCTCCAGCTTGGACTGCTCACAAACAGCCTTAGCATGTAAGTCACTTCCAGCTATGTCTGCATGTGCTGCAGCCAGCCAGCCACACCTTGGTTCTTACCAACCTTGATTATGCTGCAGGGTGACCCCTAACACACCCTCAGTTCCAGATCTTCCCCCAGAAATGTATGCCCTGTGCTACTGAGCCTTCTCCCGGGTGGTACAAATATAGTAAGTCTGTTACTCCTTTTTAGGGAATAATATGCACACAACTTGTTACCCCAAATGGAGTTACCCAGGCACTGCATTTTAAACACACTGGATTAGATAAAACAGTGCAGCAAGTTTATTAATTGAAAAGAGAGATTTGAAGTAATTACTAGTAATGAGGCATAAAAGTCAGAAATAGTTACAAGAAAAATAAAGATAGGCATCAGTAAGTGTTTTAATTTAACCTTGCTTTGAATCTAATGTAGTTTGTTTTCTTACCACATGCTTTCAACTGTCTTACTGGCCAAACTCTTTAGGTTAGAAACCCTCCCTTAGAATGCAGTAGCTGCTTCCTTTGTCTCTTCAGGTGCAGTGACACAATGGACGGGGGAGAGAGAAAGAGGGGTGCCTTGGGGTGTTTGTCCCTCCTTTTTATAGTTTCAATCCCCCCCTTGAGAAATCTTTCCAGCTGAGAATCAGGAGTCAAAGAATCTATGTAAAAAGATATTCTCTGCTGGTTTTTTCACCTGTTTGAGCTTTCTTTTTTTCTCTTCCTTCTTGATGACTTTGTTTATTGCTTAAATGCAAATTAAGCAGAACATACATTCTTTTTGTTTAGGACAGACCTCTTTGCCAACTTCTGTTTGGGCAGGGCTTTATGGGATTTGGATCATGTGTTAATAACACCATACAGGGGAATCTTATAACTTCACACACAGTGTTGCCACACATTTTACCAGGACAGTACTGACTGGCAAATTATGAGTTTTTAAATAATAACTCACAAGCCATACCTTGTACAAACACTATTACAATGGGATGTAGGGTTTGAACATCGGGGGTATGTTCTGTCACAAATCCCCAAACTAAAAGTATCTCAAACTAAAAGTATCAAACTAAAAACAAACTCAAACTAATCTCAAACTAAAAATATGAACTTAAACAGCCTTCTGTCCTCAGACTTTTTCCACTCTCTGAACCTAGAGGTTTTTTTAGCACTTTTCTCTGAAGCCCTTCTTCTACTATCAACTTCCTCTGTTTATACTAACCCTCAGCTCTTCCCTACCTGGGATTCATCAACAAGTGGGGCTGGCCGATCCACCGGGGCACCCAGGTATCTTAACTGAGCTTTCTAGCTTTAGTTACGTTTTTCATGCTAGTGTGTGGTATACACCCCATCACACAGCCCCTTTAAGAAAACAAATAATCATATACTATTATAACTATACTATAACCATAGTACTATGCATAACGATACTTTACATAAATAAAATCCAGTGCCAAAACTTATGCCTTCAGTCTTCTGTGGCCCTATATGCAGGTGTATGATTTAATTAGTACTGGTGTCTGCTGTTTGGATTGGTTACAGTAGGCTTATCTATAATATGAAGATATTTCTCTAAACCTCGACCTTCCTGCTGGCCTCAGTGTGACTCGACTCAGGTATAAAGCTCCATGCTGGCAGAAATGTTTGCAGGATTGAAGCCAGTATTAGACTTATAGTATCCTCTCTGTTGGCCAGCTACTCATTCACACAAAGCCAGCATGGTCCATTAAACAAGATTTATAAGCTGAGAAAAAGGACTGTTGTTGTTCAGGTTAAATCAGGATTGGGGCCCCATTGTGGTGGGTACTGTACAAAAACAGATAAAAAGACATCCCCTATCCCAGAGACCTTGATAGTAAGAGGTGAAGGGTAGGAGACTGAGACATAAAATCAGCAAATGAACATGATGATGACTGATATTTTAGGGAGTTATAAATAATTTGCACTACACATTGCATTGTGTAACTATACTTACCTACTTATTTAATTTCAGAGACATAGAATTAAGTGTGACTATTCAAATGGCATTATTGAGATGGTGATGGATCGATTTACAATTGAAAATGAAGGAACTTACACTGTACAAATTGAAGATAAAAATGCCAAGAACCAGTCTTCATTAGTTCTCATTGGAGATGGTAAGTTCACTGAAAAATTTGGTTCAGTCCATGAAAAACAATACATTTCAATTATTTTTTTGAGTGCTTCAGCAACTAACTCATTGTTTAACACTTTTCTGCCATTATTTTAGCATTCAAGGCTATATTGGCTGAGGCTGAACTCCAGAGAAAGGAGTACCTCAGGAAACAAGGTAAGACAGAAAGGGCTGGTGACTTAGGGCTAAGTTTTTGCAGCTAATGGAGCACCTCTTGCAAATAAGCATCCTCAACTCCCATTGACATCAGTAGGATCACTGTGCATCAGTGCATCAGTAGGAACACTGTGCACCATGCAGGAGACAATGAACATTTTGCAGAATGGGGTATCTTATTTCCCAAGAAGTCTACATTGGACACAGTTGCACACACACTATCAGAAACCAAAATTGTGTTTTCTTATGGTCATTTACTGCTCTCAGTTTGTGGTAGAACTTCCACTGTGTGATGTGCTCCCAAGTACAGGGCAGGTAAAGTTGGGGGCCTTACAAGAAGTTCTCTTCTGATTTAACCGGTGAGGGATCCAATTCTAGGCTCTGTCTAATCCAGCAAAGCACTTGAGCATGTGCTTAATTTTAAGCATGCAAGACATTCCATTGATATAATTGATCAGTATCCGTGTGTGTATGTATTCATACACACAAAGAATAGTGTCAAACTGATCCTGTAGTCCTTGTATTGGCAACAAAGAGTAGAGAATTGGGCCCCAAATATGCATTTCTTATTCTCTTTGTATAAAGTCCAGCTTCAATTTTTATTATAACTCAATTTAAAAATACTTTATTGCAGTTCAAAGAAAGTAGTATATTAGTTAGATGTCTAATATGTAGTTGTGAAATCCCACTTTTAAAATATTTATAATTTATAGTTATAATTTAATTTATCAAGTGTATCATTTTTAGAATGTTTTAAAAATATTACTTACACCTTTGCAGAAGTACTAATCTCAGGACACCAGTTAACAGAATCACAAAAATTAGAGATTGAAAAAAACTATTAGTTCATCCTAGCATCTCCGTGCTAATGCGCCCATTTTTAATGTTATCCTTGGTGTATCTGCATAAATAATGTAACTTTGTATTTTCTCTGTTGGTTTATTTACAGTCTTATGAAAGAAAATACAAAACATTCCCTTCAAGGCACAAGCTCAGAGGATTTTTTTCCTGTGAGGTGCTGAGCACTGTCACCCCTCCTTGACTTCAGTGGGAGTTGTGAGGACTCAGCACCACACAGAATCAGACATTAAATTTATGTTGTTAGGCCCTGATCCTGCAAACACTTAAGCATAGGCATAACTTTACTCACATGAGTTGTCCCTTTGATTTCAAAGGGACTATGCCTGTCAGGAAAGCTACTCATGTAGCTTTGCAGGATTGGAGTCTTAATGGAGGAACACCGTTAGTTCACATTTCTCTTTGGCAATATTCGAACATTATTTAAATATGCTTCATTTAATTTAATTTTGAAAAATAATGTCTGGTCAGGGATTTTTGCTTTGAATATATAATTGGGTCAGCATTCTGTTTATTCTCCAGTTCCCTCTCTGTAAAATACGTCATTAGGACATTTGTGGGTAACCCTGTTCTGTCTCTTTCCTATGCTTAGTTGGCAACAGGGTAAGATTAGATTTAATTACTTTATTTGTTTCACTTAGTAAGCTGTTGTGCGTTTGGGAATGGTACATCTCCTAAACTGCAAACTAAGATGGGTCCCACGTTCCCCCCCTCCTCCCCCCTTCTGTATCCCACATCAATAAAACAAATGCTCATTGAAAGGTTTCCTCTTTAGGAAATACATAGTTCATGAATGATTGGGACCAAGGATCCTGGAATATCATTATCTACTTTTCCCCTGCTCACACTGAAGTGAGAATTGTTCCCTCATAGATTCCATAACACATGTTTTAAATTCATTTTATTTCCCAGGTCCTCATTTTCTGGAGTATTTATACTGGGAAGTTACAGAAGATTGTGAGGTTTTACTTGTTTGTAAGGTGAGAAAATATATTTGGAAACATTTTCCAGGTAGTTTTATAAAATCTCACAATAATATGTAGAGGATGCATTTTTAAACATTATTTGTTTTCAATAGTGAGCTAGGCATACAAATATTTCTGGTATTAATTTAGATGACAAAACAGGGCTTTTCATATTTTTAGTCAATGGTTTTGAAAAAGTAACATCTTAATTTCAAAGTAGTGTATACAGAGTTCTGAGAGAGATCTTACTGTCATTAATTGTCCTTACATGCTATTCTAGGAGGCTTTACTATTCTAGTTGCTTTACTTTTTCTAAGAACTCATAATGAGGGGTATGAATAATTAAATTGATTTAATTTGGGAAGCATCAAACTCAGGATATTCACGGCTTTTTGAGCAGTGCAGACACTTCTGTATTAGTTTTAACTACTCATTTTTAATAGCATTTGGGCTTCTAATTAGAGATTGAATAATTCATTATGAGTAATTTATCTTACACTTTTAGTGGCTTTTCTTTTCTGTTCACAAATCTGTGAACGCACATAGGATTTTAGCTTCAGCTCATGCCCAGCATAACTGAGTGGGGAGCTGAACTGCCCTCTGGTGCAAATTAGAGCAGCCACATGGCTATCTTTAGCATACTTTGGCTAGCACAGTACCCTATGAACCATTCCTCTTGCCAGAGATAACTGAAGTGCGCCATGATAGAGACACACCTCCTGCCACCCAAGTCACGCCCTGAGCTATATATGTGCTGGGGGAAGCAGGTAGCATGGAGTACATTACATTCACTTTAAAACCTTATAATAGGGTAATTGCCAGTTGCCCCTTTGTGTTGGCTTTAAGCCCATTTTGTGCCACTGTGGGCTTTACTTGGGCTAAGCATCTGGCTCGTTGATTTTCATTCATTTATTCAATATTCATAGTCGTCGGAACATTTTCTGCAAATCTGTTTTGGTCTACAGGTTGTTCGCAAACTGTTCGCTTCAACTATACCACTGACTTTTGGCATCATTGCTTTGACATTGGTCATCCATTTGACATGGTGGTGTTTATCTTGTCTGATTGTTTAAGACATTTTATAATGAAGGTCAGACTGAACAGTGATTGCCCATATTTACACTGACTCCCTTTTTGTTCAGTTTAAGAACACAAGTAGGCATAAATATTTATATGAAGAGGAAACACAAAGACCATGAATATGGTCAAACCAAACAGTTACTATGAATTAGAATGAATGTTCTTGAAAACTGGTCTGCAGCAGTCTCCTACTCTACTCCAAATAAATAGAATGAGTATATATTTTACATTGAATATAAAATTCAGTAGCTATGATTCAAACCAATAACAACAATGATCTGTAAGGTAATAAATGTATTTATATATGTATGGTGTGTGTGTGTGGTAAATTCATTATCATCTCATGGATCACTTTATTGTTGGTTTGTTTAATAGCTATCAAATCTTGAGGAGTGGGAATTCATGTCTAATTTTGAATTTGTTTGGATTATAGACTTGCCTGTTGTAAATCAGTGTAGCTCATTGAATTCAATGGAGCTGTGCCACTTTACACCAACTGCTAATTTGGAGTTTTATTGGTTTTAGTATATATGTTTGTTTTTAAAATGAAAACCTCTATTATTTTACTTCAAATTCATATAATGATCAGTGTTCAGACTTCATTTTACCGGTGCACACCTTTGTTGCATCCTTATTTGTACTGTCCAAGAACTTGTGTTCCTAAACAGTGGAGACAGTAACTCCTTTATAGCTAACCCAGGCTTGTTGCATTATATTTGGCTGAAACTCAGTATAAACATTGTCAGACTGTATGCTAGCAGTCTCTAATGCTACGTTATTGAAAGCATTCATGGCTTGTGCCTTCAGGCCTTGTTCAGATAAAATTGCCATTGATGTCATACAACTGCAGGAACAGGCCCTGAGCCATTTTGTAGTTCTCAGTATATGAAAAATCCTGCTTGCTTTTCTCATGCAAGGCATCTCTTTAGGCCGGATTCTGAAATTCAGATGTGAGTAACACTGGGTAAGTCCAGAGTAACTCTGTTGGCTTTTAAGGGCTTACTTATGTGAGTAAGGGAAGCAGGATTTGGCTATATGAAGCTCTTTGGATCTTCATGAAGAAGAGCCTCTCCTGTCTTTATCGTTACTGCCAGAGCATTATTTCCATGAAGAGTCTCTGTGGAGTTAGGAAGGCATACATATGAAAAGATTAGGGCTTGGAGCATAAACAGCTGGGGAATCCGCTGCAAAGATGTACTAATTTGTAAACTATCCTTACCATATAGTTCAACCCCTCTTTAAGGAGGCTTCTAAGAGCAGCTGCTGGCTGGGATAGTCCTCCTGACAACATAGCTCCACCAGAGCAATGCGGACAGTGAGTTTGGGCACAGCCATATAGGCCAGGGGGCAGTGTGAAGGGACGGTGTATGGAGGTGCATGGCCCTGACCTCAAGTTCACCTTCAAAGTATGTATAATCTCACAAGATCTACCAGGCCCTGGGGTGTGTGCCAAACCTGATGCTGGTCTTGTGGGAAGTGGGGTGGAGAGAGCCAGGGGTGAGAAATGATCTGGTGAATTTTGTGCTCCCTCTGTTCCCATACATTGGGTTTTCTGAAGGGGAAAATTTGACCAGATGTTTCATTTGAAGTCAAGGATAGTTGAGTGCTTGAGACAGAATTTGGCTTGTAATGAAACAAAGATAGGATGATGATTTTTTTAATTCCCCAGGGTCCAAATTGCTAACTGATGTGCTTGTGCCTCCACTGGGGCTTAGCTAACTTAGCATTCCAGTTCTTCTTTGTGTCCTGGTCTCTATGGGTATTCCACTGGGGTACACATGTGCTCCATGTGCCCAGAGCTGGAGAATTTTGAAAGCAGTGTCCGTTGGTCCACACATGTGCCTTTGCTTACCTTATACTTCCAAGTGAGGAGATAAAGTGTGGGGTGGACTAACCACCTCTCCAATTCCAACCCAGACCATGCGGCAGTGAGAAGGAATGTCCAGTGTCCAAAGCTTCTGCATTATTCCTTTATCTGTGAACACAGACACACATATAGTAAATAGTTTTAGAAGATTTTAGAGTTTAAAGTTTTATCTGATAGTTCTAGTGTTTTATAGTTAGCTCCCTTTTGAGTATTGGAATATCCTCAGGACTTCTGGGCTTCAAAATTTATGCTTCCTGCCCATGCTGCTTCTCAATCAGTAGTGAGCACCAATGCTGCTTGTACAGCCTTGGGGAAACTGACATTGTGCCAAGATGCAGTTTCTACTGTTGGTTTTCCAGGCATACCTGGGAAGGATGGGAACTTTGTCTTAGGAAGCACCTAATGGAAAAGGCTATGGCTTGCAATTGGACTCAGGCTGAAGAACCCTCCCTGTACATCAGTGAGACTCAGCAACAAGTGCGCCTCCTGCTACAAGGTCTAAATCAGAAGTGAAGGAGTCTGCCTGAACAAATCCCTTGTCGGGAGAGCAAAGAGCATTCTTACAAGCTTGAAACTAAATTCTCCTCCAAATTCACTTTGAAGGCATTGGGTTCAGCCCTGTCTACACTGAGCAATTCTCTAAGCTCAGCAGAAGAGAACTTAGGATGTCCTAAGTCTGAAGGGCATGACAAGAAAGTCCAAAAGTCTAGGGCTCCATTGGCAACAGATTTCAATTTAGTGGCAACAATACCTCCAGTACCACCCAAGCACGTACCCCAGGATTCATCAACACTGACAAAGACTAACCACCGAGAGCATTGGTCACTTGTGGTACCAACGTTGTCTTCCACAGTGGACAGGACCCCTCATACTCTGAGAAGAGCTGTGACCTTCACTCCTTGTGAGGACATTGTTTGGGGTGGGGATCAATTCATATCAATTCATGTGCCCACAGTTGGGCACCCACTAACCATATCAGTGAAGGCCAAAGAATCAATATTTTCAATGCAGAGCTATTGTTTAGTGAAAAGCAGGTATCATAGACAAATAGAAAGGACTATACAATGCCTATCCTTAGTAAGCCTCAATTTCCCAAGCATAAACCCTCTGCAACTATGCTGCCCCCACACAGTATCCCGATTGGTAAAAAAAGCGGGATAGCTACCACTCCTAGGTGAAGACTGTCTCTTCCTTCTTCAGGGTCCCTCAGGTCCTTGGTCTATTTTCTCATAGTGAACCCCAAGGCCCTCTGATTTATGATCCCTCGGAGCAGGGTCTAGGTTACCCCAAGGCCCTCTGGTCTTAATCCTTCTTCTGTCTGACAGTATCACCGGCCCTCTTAGATATATGAGATATAGACAGAAAAGCTAGCTACCATGTGATCTTCCCAATACTTATACCCTCTTCCCAAATAAGTCACATGTCCCCAAAATATGCTTTGCCAGCCATACTGGGGGGCCATGAAACCCTTACCATCCTGCAGAGTCAGTCTGGTCTGCTAAGGAAGTTGTCCTATGCCTCCCCTCTAAGAGGGCAACTGTAGTTGCCTTCTGATCCAATTGAGAAGGAGGAAGAAGAATATTCACTAGATCTGGCGGTTCCACCAGAATTGTAAAGATTGTCATCTTCATCTCCAGATAAGCTGGCTCCAAAGTCTCCATCATCCCCTGATGACTTTAAGCAGTTCCAAAAACTCTTTGTAGGGGAGATGCAGGTTCCACTTGAGAAGTTCAGGATCCTCATCACAAGCTTCTGGACATCCTACAGTTCTCTGGTTCCAGTTGAATAGTGCTCCCTGTTAGCAAAGCCATCTTGGAGTCAGCTAAAGTGCCCCAGCTATCTGTGCCCCTACTCCTAAGAGAGCAGAAAAATTTTACTATATCCCATCGAAGGGGTGGGGATGGCGGAGTTTCTTTTCTCTCATTCTGCCCCTAACTTTTTAGTTGTCAGGTCATCATGGATCTAGGCAACAACACCCTCAATCTAACCTCACTGATAAGGAGGGTAATTGTCTCTACTTATTGTGAAGGTCTTTTCTTCTTCTAGCCTTCAGTTCAGGATAGCCAACTACCATGCAGTAATGGCTACCTACAATTTCCTGAACTATTCAAAATTTGCAGACTTTGCTGATAGGTTTCCACAGCAGGACAGAGTTTGTTTCTAGGCTCTCAAGAAGCAAGATGGCTGCCAGGACTGCTCTTCAATCAGTGGTAGATGGTGCTGATACATATTCAAGGGTGATCGCTATTGCAATTATAACATGCAGGGAATTGAGGCTTCATGCTTCAGTGTTTCCAAAGAGGTTCAGAACACCATTGAAATCTCGCCCCTCGATGAGATTCATCTGTTTAACCAAGAGAGATGTGTCTTTGCACACTCTGAAGAATACCAGGCCATTCTTCACTCCCTCGATACTCCTGCCCCCAAAAGAAAAAATCATAGGCAGTCAAACAAGCCTAGACCGATCATTCAACAATTTTATCACAAAAGACCTTACGAGCCACCCCAAAAGAGGCAGAGGGTTCAAAAGCCCCACACCTTCCATAGCAGGTTTTGACCCAATCCCAGCCCACAGCTAAGTTTTATTTTTGATGAGAGCTCAAGACCTGCAAACCACTAGGTCCAACACCTGCCAATACCCATGCACTCTTTGAGGGTCATTTAGCACTCTTTTTCAACACCTGGAGCACAATAAGAATGGATGAATGGGTGCTGAATATCATTCATTCTGCCTATACAATAGAGTTTACATGTGTACCAGCTCCAATATTCCCTTCCCCACACTCTTATGAGAAGATTCTTAAACAAGAAGTCGAATCCCTCTTAGAGCAAGGAGCAATAGAGCATGTTCCTTTTCAGTACCAAGTGAGGGGTTTTCACTTGACATATGTCCTAGTACCCAAAAAGAAGAGCAGTTGGAGACCAATTCTTGATCTCAATAGTTCTCAAACTCAAGTTTTGCATAGTCACATTGGCATCTATAATTCCATCCTTGGAGAAGGACATGTGATTTTCAGCTCTTGAAATGAAGATTGTCTGCTTTCACATAAACATCCACCCTGCTCACAGACATCTTCTCAGATTCATGGTGGTCACCAACCACTTTCATTGTAGAGTACTCCCTTTTGGAATTCCTGCTGCCCACATGGTCTTTACCAAGGTGTTTTCTGTAGTAGCTGCCTATATCAGATGCCGTGGTTTCACTGTCTTCCCCTGTCACAATGACTGGCTTCTTGTAGCCAGTACATTCCAAGAGGCCTATGAGGCGACTTTGACAATGTTGCAACTTCTCTTCTCTTTAGGGGTTTGTGTAAACTCCGAAATGTCCATTCTCACCCCAACACAGACTTTAGACTTCATCGGAATGGCCTTAAATACATCACAACAAGGGCATACCTGCCGATGGACAGGTTTCAGGCAATGAATGTTCTCATAGACTAGGTCATTAGCAGCCTTGTAGTACCTGTCAAAATTTGTGTCTCTCTCTCTTCTGGGTCATATGGCTTTATGCACTTAGGTCATGTTTGCCATGCTTCATCTCCACTGTCTGCAGGCATGGCTTCAAACAGTATATTTACCAAATCTGCAGTCCAGGAGCACGAAGGTGACTGTTCCTGCTAAAGTAATATCATCCCTGCTATGGTGGAAAAATCCCCACCATGCCAGGCATGCGTGGGTGTACCCTTCCTTGCTTCCTCATCACATTATAGATTCTTCCCTGTTGGGTTGGGAAGCCCACATGGACACTGTACAGCTCAGGGCACCTTGACATCTCAAGTGTCCAAGACACATATTAGTATTCTGGAACAGTGAGTGGTTCAAAGGACAGGAGAAGCCTTTCTCTCATTCACTTAAGATCACCATACCCTCATAATGTCAGACAACATAACAAAATCAGATCATGCTACTGGCAGTCTACCTCTCAGGGAACCAGAACATGCTAGTGTACTCTCTCAACAAACATTTTGCTGTTGAGCACGAGTGGGAGCTACACAAGTCTGTGGTGAACAATAGTTTTACTCTGTGGGGGATCCCCACCAAAGACCTATTTGCCTCCCAAATGAACAGGAAATACAGCATATGATGCTCCAGAGGAGCCCTAGATCACCACGCAAAGGATGATTTTCTGCTTCTTCCATGGTCAGATCACTTGAACTATGCCTTCCATCTACTACCACTCCTACCTTGAATCTTATGAAAGATTCAGCAGGAGAGGGCATGAGGCATGTTTATTGCCCCCAAATGGCAATTTTGGTTTTGGTTTCTGAGTGTCCTATGCATGTTGTCTTTGGCACCAATCATTATTCTGACCTTTTCCTATCTCCTGACTCAGTTAAACAGCAAACTCAGGCATCCCAACCACCATCTGCTTCATTTCAGGGCGTGGTTTTTGGACGGACATTGTCCTTAGAATGACTGTGTTCTGAAAATGGACAGAGCATCTTTTGTAATAGTAGAAAGGATTCCAGTAGAAGATCATCTTGAAGCAACTTCTCTGTGTTCACACCTCTTGCGTGGCATGGCTTCCTATGATGAGAGGCTACAGCTTATGGCATCCCCCAAGGCTTTGTAGTTTTTTTGGTCCCAATGCTTATAGCATAGTGCATCAAATTTTGACCCTTTGAGTCCAGCTCTCAGTTATAACACCTCAAACACTTTGAGTGGTCACTCCAGTAAACTCCTCTGCAACTTATCCCTGAGAGTCCCTGGCCTACATATCAGGGTGGGTCTATGCATTTGTGGAGGGCCTTCCGACATAGGACCCACATTCTGTACTTCATCTCTCTGGAAGCACAACAAAGATGGAATAGTCCAGGAAAGTGGGAAAAACTATGCACCTCTCAAATTCTGGGCTGCTCTGGGGTCTGCTTCAACCTCCTGAACCTTTCTCACAGCTGATGATGGATGACTTCTTAGCCAGAATAACCAGAGCGCAAAATGATCCAGCCACTCCCCCTTCCACCCATAACTGCCCCCTCTCATCCCTAGCTACTTCCCAAGCACTCACCCTTGCAGAATGATGTATGGCTGCACATGTAGCCCCTGTGCCACCCCACTGCGGGGGGAATTGTTTTGGGGCTACTCCTGCTCCCTTTAAGGTCCCCTTCCAGAGCAATGTAAATGGGCCTTTGTGGGGATTAGACTCTGCCACATAATGTACAAAGGCCCGAAGGAATGTGTACTGGACTCCGCCTCCCAGGCAGGGAGTAGAAATTAGTGCTCATGTAGAACAGATGCAGCTTTGGATTGCCCTACAGGATTCTGTAGTGTTCTGGCACTAGAGTGAGGATAGGCCATGGAACTCAGGCCATGGAATCTGTATGCTAAAGATGTTATAGGACCAAGATTTGGCCCAATGAAATTTGATTGTAATTGTTCCATACTTTCACTCTATCTGATCTACATAATAGATAATAGAAAAATGTATCATCTTGTATTGCAAATACAGTTAAACAGAGATGTCTTCTGTCAACATATAATAATACATGCATTTTCTGTTGTACAGGTGGCAAACACTAAGAAAGAAACAGTTTTCAAGTGGTACAAGGATGGTTCTGGGCTTGAGGTTGAAGCATTGCCTGATTTACAGAAAGGAGTGTGCCAGCTAGCTATTCCAAGGGTATGGTATAATCCACTGATAAGCACTGACAGTTTCTGCATAACATTTTAACAGGTAGAGTCCTTAGTGTCCAAGTGTCATAATTTCTGTGGACCATTTTAAACAAAGGTACATTTGCTACACTGTAGTTTACTGGTGTAATAGCTAATGCTGATAAGAAATTGCTCATTTTTATTATCCACTCAGTCATTTCATGATTAAGTTTCTTCATGACCCGTGTATGAATACTATCTGGTTCTGATGACGTGTTGCTGCTTAATTTATCAATTTGTTCAAGCACCTTATCTCTGATAGTGCCTCATCTTTACTGTGTGAAATGAGTATGTCTGAGGTAGGAATATCCCCGTCATCCATTATAGCAAAGACTTGTGTGAAAAGGTTATGTTCAATTCTCTGTAATGGCCTCATCCTCCTTAATTGACACCACTGCTCCCTAGTAGTCTAGCAGATCCAGTGATTGCCTTGCAAGTTTCCAGCTTTGATTGTAAAGAGTTCCCTGTCACTTTATTTTCTCTTTGGTTATTTGCTACTCAAAGTTCTCATTAGCCTTTCTAACTTCCATCTTACCATTTACCTGCAATAGTTTGTGCTTTCTTTTGGCTTCAGTCATCTGGGTTAATATTTCCTGAAGGATACCTGTTTGACTTGAATAACCTCTTGTGCCTTGACATTTTAGGTACACTGTGTCTTTTCTTCCTATTTTCCTGCTTCTGTTTTCGTCAAGGGGTTTGCATACATGTGTGATTCTATTCTATAACTTTCATGCTCAGTCCAAATATTTAGATTTCCTCACTTTTGACTTTGACTGACTTCCTTATTTAATAATATACAAAAAATTCCCCTTTCTAAACCATACAAGATTTTAATATGTAACTTCTCTGAGGATAGTGATACTTATAAGTGATACTTATATTTTGGTCACTGTTGATTAGATTGTAGTTGATTCAGCTACAGTTATTTCTTGAACCAAATCAAGTCAGGACAAAGTCAAGAATATTGAGGCCTCTTGTATGCACTAGAACTAGATGTTCCAAAAAGCAATCATTTCAGCTGAAGAGAAATTGCTTCTCTAAACTTTGTCCCAGTGACTTGTCCCATTTGACTAGTTTATACATCAGTAGTTGAAGTCACCCATTATTATTAGACTTAATTGACTTTTGGAACTCAGTAAGCTACTCTTGGTTTACACTGATCAGAATCAGCCATATATGTTTGTTTATATGGAACATCAGAAAAAAGCAACCTTTTGATAGACAATTGAGCTAACTTTATATTATTATATGATTAATGGTTTAGCACATGTGAATACAAGAGCTTACTTATCATGGCTAATCCTGAGTTTCTTATTGGTAGTCATTGTTGAAACAGTTCAAAGTAAGATCCTTGGTAAAGAAAATGTCTAATACTTGCTTACATCTCCAGCTCTAATTTTAATTATACTATAAATGTTTCACGTTTCATTTCTAGCTATCTAAAAAGAATCAAGGTGAATATAAGGCAACAATAACAGATGACAGAGGTCATGATGTGACTCTTCTTGATATATCAGGAAAAGGTAACGCTCAATTTGTTATAGTGAAGTAATGCATGACTAACAATTTTTCAAAAGATGGCAAAGTGTTTTCACTTGCAAATGCAAATGAAAACATAGGACACTTTTGTGCTCCATTTTATTTAAAAGATCTTACTGATTTTAGAGGACTGAGAAACTATATGGGCTTTGAACCAAATTCTTTCAACTTTGGACTGAGCCATGCATTCTTCCCCAAGTAGATTTTAACTATTCTTGGAGGAAAATATGCATTAGTAAGGGAGGCAGCATGTGGGCCAAAATACTCGCTTAGATCATGCAGCAAAAAGGGTTTTACATGTCATTAAAATGATTGAGATGGTGGTAGACTGTTCCAATTTATTTTGCATTTCCATACATTACTTGGTAAAACAGTGTCCATGTCAGTTAAAATATATGGGTAATATAGAATGATTTATTGCTAAGATAAACCTTTCTATATAACTAATGCAATTTCTTTTTTTCCCCTAATGTGGTGATTTTTCATATCAGTTTAAACATAGCAAGGCTATATTCTGAACAAATTTTACTATTTGTTGGCATGTTTCCTTTCTTCTTCTCAGTGTTTGATGACATAATCCTGGCAATGAGCAGAGTCATCGGTAAGTAAATGCTGTCTCTGACTTCCATGTAACTTTTTGGTATTAAAATCGCGAGAGCCTGAGACAGCCAATTGCTGCTGCAAGCAGGAAATCTCTGGGAGTCATGAGCATATCCTATTATGGACATGTTATTAAGTTTCTAAATAGGGATTTGACTTTACTTATTGACATTATTAAAGGGGAACAAAGTATTATTCTACCAGGCTGGTTTGGTTTAGTTACTATAAGTGTCTGAGGGCTATACTTTATAGTTTAATTCACATTAACCTCAGATAAATAAATGACAATTTATACAATATAGAGAGGGTCTGATTCTGATCCTACTGACCCTGGTTCAACTCAGGAGTCACTCCGTGGTGCCAATACAGCTACATGCATGTAAAATAGGTGTGACATCAGTATCAGGTCAGTATTATTTGATTATACAAATAGTTTATTACTTTTAAAATAATCATACTGGCCACAAACTTAATAAACAACAACAAATTATTAATATTGGACCAGACCATCAGCAGGTGTAAATTAGCATAGCTCCCTTCAAATCAAGGAAACTATGCCACTTCACACCAGCTGAGGATGTTGGCCCAAAGATATTAACTATTTCCTAATTATAATTGTAGTTTTTGTATGTGAACCATGTGTTGAGAGGGCAAATATTATGAAAGCCTGATTTGTCTTTTTGCATTACAATACACTGTGTTCTTTGAGCGGAATATGTTGTGTTTTGTACAGGTAAATCTGCTTCTCCACTCAAGGTCCACTGCACTCCAGAAGGAATAAGACTTCAGTGTTTCCTGAAGTACTTTGCAGATGAAATGAAAACTAATTGGTATCAGAGGTAAGTGAGAGTGCACATATCAAGCCAGATCCTGAATTCAGTGGGAGATTTGTTTTAGTCGATGCTAAGATTCATTTATATTTATTATCTTTTTTATGGTATTCAGATAGCACTTCCCATATGACTGTTGACACTCCTATAAGAGAAGGAAGTGTTATCATTCCCATTTTATTGATGGGGAACAAAAGTACAGAGTTATCAAGTGGGTTGCCCAAGGTCACAATGGAAGTCTGTAGCAGAGCCACAAACAGAATGTCTCCAAAGTTCCACTCAACTGTCTGTGCCACAAGAGTATTCATCTTCTCCCGAACAGCTCATAGGCAGTACAATATCTAATAGTGGTTGTCTGTTGGGCAGTTTCTGGCTCCTTTTCTTCCTTTGACACATCAAATTAACCTGTTGCAGAGCTAAATGTCGTCCTTTTACTTTTTAATAAAAAATCTTGGATTAAGAAAGCACGATATAGTTGGCTAATAATTTTATGTGACCTAATATACCATTCCCCAACTTTTGAACAATCACCTGGTCTGTAGTTGGCTGAGACAGACTCTTACAATACTTTTTGAATAGCCCACCAAGTCGAGACTACGCACAGAATTACTTTGTAATGTTACAGTTCCTTCTCCCATTCTCAAATTACATTTGCCATTAACTTCCATGGGAGTACTGAGGTACTTAACGTTCAGCAAGTTTAAATGTTTTGCTGAATCAGGGCCCATATCTATATGGAACCACAGGAAAGGAGGGTTTGCAGGCTAGTGTTTTTAAACTTGGTAATTCCTTGATAACTACCAAAGAGAGTATAGGAAACGAAGTAGTTTGAACTGGACATAGAGCCTGAGTCACCAACACGTTACCCCAGATTTACGCTCATGTAATGGCATTGATTTTCATGAAGAAACACAGGTATACAATGGGAATAACACTATTGAATTGGGTTCAAAGAGCACAAGGAGAGCATATGTGAAGACTACTCATAAGGTGAGCTTAGTATCAAATAAGTTTCACTCTTTGAACAAATACGTTGTTAGTTTTTCTGCCTTTTCAGTCATATTATTTGCCTATTTACCTTGGCTCATACTACAGCTGCTTGAGATTTCAAGGCAGCTTATACCCAATCCTTATCCAGTGCATACGGATAGAATTAAAAAAAACAGAACACTGGCAAAATGGAGGCATCAACAGACTTATATATACACACTTATTAGAAATGTGCCAGATTGTATAATAGGCTTTACACACAGTTTGTCTTTTAAAATAAAAATGTAGCTATAGCTAAGCCAGAAAGGAAAATGCAATCCCACTATGAACAGAATTATTGTAAACCAGAATTATTTAGAGTTAAATCAAAGACTAAACAAATACCAACTTGCTATTTTAAATTAAATTCCAGCTACCCATTCCTAGAAGACAAGGGAAGATAGACAATCTTTGTTTTTCATACTGTCATCAGCCCAGCATGTAGCATAACTTGCAAATTCCCAGTCAGCATTGAATCATCAACCACACTGCATAACACGGAGCACAATATAAATCCTAAAGCCAGCATTCAAGCATCCACTCATTGTACAGTGGGGAACATAACATAGTTTCTAGGCTAGTTCTTTTCTGAAAAGGTAAAAACTCTGAAAAAAGTTCCTGTTCTCATTAAGGTAGCTCTTTGTAGGTATCAGACCAAATCCACCCTGTTTGGACAAATTATTTATTCAGTCAAGGAGAGACTAATGCTGACTTCATCAATTTAATAATTAATTCAGGCCAAAGATGATTGAGGAGAAGGAAGGACCATGTTTGGCTAACTGGAGTCAAGAGAAAGTTTAGATGTAATCTGAGGCAATCCAATTACATCAGTATTTTTTAAGAACTCCTTATTGATTTATTGTAATTTGGAAATTTGCTTAAAAGGAATGGCACAATATGGCCTCTGATATGTAGCTTAGTTTCCTAGTATATATTTATCTGCCTTTTGTTTGTTGGTTGGCAATATAACTGTCTAGTTGCAATGGGAAGAGTATAACTGAATATTTTTGCATGCCATATATGAAGTTCAGCTATTTTTTAAATATTTTGTTCACACATCAAAAAAAAGGTTTTTACTTTTCTTTTTTTTTTTAGTGGAAAATACCTATTTTTTTAAAAAAATGCACTGATAACTCACTGCTGGAAAAAAAAACTTTGTATTTTCCCCCAAGCTCTTCACCTCTGGGATGATAGCATGCATGGAGAGTTTTAGCCCAAATAGAGGATTTTTTTAAAGTTATGTGCGAGGTGATGAAGATGAAAGTAATCATGCAACCTTAACTACAGCACATAAAAAATAAAGAAGTTCATGGCTACCAGTGATTGCTCCTGATGATACACAAGACTCTGCACATCCAGGAACCTGTCTGAACACACCCTCATCTGAGCTACAGACACCTATAGAAACAAATAAATAGAAATAAACAAATATAAATCTGATTCAATGGCATTATTATGTTCACTCACCCATAGTCCCATCCCATCTCTGATGCCAGTGTCCTGAAGCATAGCTTGGATTCCCTAAGTACCCTGTTCAGTCTTTGCTTTAGAAATTTTTATGCCAGCTTTGCTTCTTGATCAACAACAAGGATCACCAAAAGCCATGAAGCTTTATAAACAAATGAGAGAAATGGATGTCTCAATCTGAGGGGTCAAAGGCATAAAGACCACACATGGTGTATGAGTTATGGATATCTGTAGGTGGGGGGCATCCGGTCATAAAAGAAGAAGAATCATAGAATCATGGAAGATTGAGGTTGGAAGGAACCTCAGGAGGTCAACTAGTCCCACCCGTTGCTCAAAGCAGGATCAACCCCAACTAAATCATCCCAGCCAGAGCTTTATCAAACCAGGCCTTAAAAACCACTAAGGATGGAGATTCCATCACCTCCTTAGGTAACCCATTCCAGTGCTTCACCACCCTCCTAGTGAAAAAGTTTTTCCTAATATCCAACCTAGACCAACCCCACTGCAACTTGAGATCATTGCTCCTAGTTCTGTCATCTACTACCACTGAAAACAGCCTGGTTCCATCCTCCCTGGAACCCCCTTTCAGGTAGTTAAAGGCGGCTATCAAATCCCCCCTCATTCTTCTCTTCTGCCAAAAAATATATGGAACCCAACATATTGATTCTCATAGCTCCATGGGAAAATCAAAATGGGCCTGGATTCAGCCCTCCAGTCATTCCCATTGAAGTCAATGGTAGTTTTGCTGACATTAGGAATACAAAGTTAGGCCCTAAGTGTCAAAGATTCATTTTATTGGAAAAAGAAAATCTTAAATTTCATGCAGAAGTTCTTACTATTTTATTATTAAATTATTTCAAATAAGTTAATATAGAAGAAAGAAAAAGTTTCTCTAATTTGGGAAAGGGATATCGTTTACTAATAGGTTTCCCCATCAAACTGGTTTAGCATTGTTATATACTGCATAGGAGTCTACATGTTTTTATGATGTGCAGAAAGGCTTTACATACATTATATGGTGTGTGTGTATTTATATTAACGTGTATATAATAGTCTGTGTGTCTATATATAACTATGTCTCTCTCTATATAAACAGTATATATATAATTATACTCACTCACTCACACACACACACAGTTAGGTTACAATCCAAAGGTTGATATAACTAATGCTTCAGAAATGTTTCATATCCACATTGGGAAGAAAAAAAGAACCCACTGTGAAATTGCTCTCAGTAGTTGTATTTCATTTGTAATTTTAAGTGCATTATATTATCCTTTATAAATGTAATAGCCAAATATTTTATGGAGAATGTACATCAAAAGCATTTTCAAACCTATTTCTGTTCATTTTTCAAGGGAGTCTAAGATTTCTTCCAGTGAAAGGATGAGGATTGGAGGTAGTGAAGAGGTTGCCTGGCTGCAGATATGTGAGCCCACTGATAAGGACAAGGGGAAATACACCTTTGACATTTTTGATGGCAAAGAATCCCATAAGCGCACAATTGATCTTTCTGGACAAGGTAGAATACTGAGTATATTGTAGTTATATGGCTTGATGCATTGTCATAAACTGGATTAAGTGGAAGAATCACTATAAAAATAGAAAGCTATCAGCCAAATTCAGCCATGCTGTAAGTGAACCCAACTTTTCTGGCTTCCTTAATGTTGAGACCATTTCCACCAGGGCTGATTTTGGTCCCATATGTTCAGTTTCCATTTGCTATTATGTAACTTTATCAAGGGTTTTAAAGGAACATTAACATAGATATGTGTGACAACATTTATGTTTACTTATAGATTGAAAACTACATTACATTTAATATAATGCAGAAAAATTTCATTACAGCTTTTGATGATGCATATGCAGAATTCCAGCGACTCAAGTAAGCCATACATTTTTTAATTTATATCCTGTAGTTAGTGCCTTAATTATAGAAAAAAACATAAATGTATTTCTTTTCTTTCCCTCCTTCCCCAACTTCAGGGCGGCGGCTTTTGCTGAGAAAAGTAAGTATATTTTACACATTGTAAGAGACAATCTTCTAATCATGTGATTTCTTTTTATTTAAAGGCAAACCTAATTCTAAGGTTCCATATTTTTCATAGTTCCATGACAGCAGAATCAACCCAATGCAGTAGAATTCAGCCACAGAATTTGCTGTCATTTTTCAAAAGTTGTGTGTCTAGTTTTCTTTAGTTGCAAAAGAAA
Source organism: Emydura macquarii macquarii (assembly GCF_026122565.2). Taxonomy (NCBI): domain Eukaryota; kingdom Metazoa; phylum Chordata; order Testudines; family Chelidae; genus Emydura; species Emydura macquarii. Next base: position 407,835 of record NW_027132200.1, read on the forward strand.
ACTGCCAAATGAGAACTGGGTGGGTAAACCTCTGCTATGCTGTTTTAGAGAGCCTGAAACAATAAGTCTAAGACTACGGCTACACTGACGGCGGCAAAGTCGCTGCCGTCAGATCGATTTCTTTGGATTGACTGAGTGGTCAGTGAAGACCCACTCAGTTGATCCAGAAATCAATGTACTAAGACCACCTTCGCAAGTGGTGTAGCGCTGCATCAACGGGAACGTGGTTCCCGTCGGCGCAGTGCAGTGAAGACAGCGTGCAGAAGAGGAGCAGAGAAGTCGACTGAAGTTACGCAAGTTTTTTGCGTAGCTTGCATAACTCCTGTTGACTGCTGCCGAATCCTGGAGGTAAGTGCAGACAGGGTCTAAGAGTTGTGAACTTCCTTCATTACACTGGGATGTTGACTCTGAAACATAATGATAGACACCACCTGGATGCTAAAAACCTAAACCACTCTTGTTTTGTTGTGTTCCAAAAGCGTATACTGTTCCATACTCAGCTGTCAGAATCTCTTTAACAACTTATTCAAGGCAATTGTATGCTTGGTACAAAATTCCATGGCACATTGTAAATTGAAAATTCGAGGGAAGCATAAAATACTTTTAATATCAAAATAAATAACATGAAGAATACGGTATGAATTGTATTATTTATTTTCATATTTAATTTAATAAAAATCCCTATTTTTAAGATACTGCCTCCTAAATGCTTGAAACTGCCCAAGAATTTCCTTTTGGCCTCAGGTTATTGCTAATACTACATCAGGATTTATAAAGATGAACATATTTAGGAAGTAACACAGTCTTTCAAACTGTGTGATGGTGCTGAAGTATTATTATTATTTAATTCCTAGATCGTGGTAAAGTGATAGGCGGTTTGCCTGATGTGGTGACTATAATGGAAGGCAAGGTAAGGATAACTTTTGTCATTGAGTCATGTTTGTATGTTGGGATTTCTGCATTAGGGGGAGGTGGTGGTGGTACAGAGAAGTTGAGACCCATGACGTGTAGCCTTTTGGATGGAGAATGTATTAATTATTAGGGTTAAGATTTTCAAAGGCAACCAAGGGATTTAATGACAAAGTTCCCACTAATTTCAGTGGGAGTTTTGTGGTAAATGCCCTTGTCAGCTTTGAAAATCTCTACCCATTATTTAATATCAATATTTTATCATTTATTTGGATGTTTACTGTTTTATGTATAGCCCCGTCCTGCGGCACACCAGGTCTGCAAGGGTGGCAAAACCATGCCATCATGGAGGCATTATTCCTCCATCTCAGGGGGCTGGTGATCTCCCCTCCTGTCCCACCTAAGGTCCAGTGGGCCCCGGCTCCTTTGCACTTGTGGCTGGGTTCATAAACTAGCAGAAAACAGATGACCGTTACAACCACAGGACATTATAATTTATTATTAAAGTGGATGCCATTATTAATAGCCTTTCAGTTACCAACAAAAAGTTGCTATTGACTGAAGATTGCCAATAAATGATAGGCAGATTTGCGGGATGGCAGCCAGGGAAGGAAGCACGACTAGACAGTCCCCTCCCCTGCTGGAGTCCTGACACAGTGGGCTGGGTGGGGAGGCAGCAGACCCGGTAGCAGAAGAGAGGGGGGAATGCTGGGGATTTCCATGGAGAGTGAAGGCACTGGTGCTGCATGGTACCTCACTCTGGGCTGCACCCTAACCTGGCATAGTTGTTAATAAGCAGCATCTGCCAATATCTGTATCCCATTAACATTCAAGTCAATAGAGCAGGATCAGTTCTTGGCAAAATGTTGCTATTAACTGCAAATTGTTAATATTGGGGCTGCTGTTAAGTGGCATCCTCTGCAGAGAAAATCAAGGACCAATAGGTCGTCGTCGTCGTCTTCTTCTTCGAGTAGTGTCCCAATGGGTGCTCCACTTCAGGTGCGCATGCACCTCTCAAGCTCTGGATCAGAGATTTTTCTGTCTTTTTTTTTTTTTAAAGGCAAACCTAATTCCAAGGTCACAGAATTTGCTGTCATTTTTCAAAAGTTATATGTCTAGTCCTCTTTAGTTGCAAAGGAAATCTTCCAAATGAAAACTGGGTGGGTAAACCTCTGCTGTGCCGTCATAGAGAGCCTGAAACAATAAGTCTAAGAGTTGTGAACTTCTTTCATCACACTGGGATGTTGACTCTGAAACCATAATGATAGCTGCCAGTACCTGTTTGGCCAATGCATGTGCCCTATGCCTTCTTGTGGAAGATAAAGGCTATATAGGGATGGATGGGCAAACCACCCTTAGTTCCTTCTCTATTGCCTAAGCCTGAGATGGAGCTTTAGCATGCCCACACTGAGCATGCCTGAGCTGTTTCATATTTTTCTTACAGTAAGATTAGTTCGTATAGTTAGTTGTTAGAAGTAGTTGTAGTTAGTTAGTAAGTGTTAGTAGTAAGAGGAGAGTTTTGGAGTTTTTTTTCTCTCCTCTGTCTCCTTGAGGAGCCTTGTCTTCCTGGCAGAGCATGCGTGGTTCACCAGGCTTCAAATGCTGCCTCTCCTACCCAAAGTCTATAACTGTGAGCAATGGCTTATATAAGGGCAGGTCTACACTCCAAATTTACATCAGTGCAGCTGCAGCATGTCTGGTGAAGATACTCTAAGCCAACAGGAGAGAGCTCTCCTTTCAGCTTAATAACTCCACCTCTGTGAGAGGCGGTAGCTATATTGGCAAGAGAAGCTCTCACACTGACATAGTGTTGTCTACACAGGGAGTTAAGGTTGGTCTAACTACATCACTCACGTGTGTGGATTTTTCACATGCCTGAGCAATGTAGTTGTACTAAAGCAAGTATTTAGTGTAGACCAAGCCTAAGTGTGTCTGTTGTTTGGGGGAGTTCCACATCTCCCAGTAGTGCAATTTCTGCCTAGCCCTCAGGTCTAGGGCTAAGAAGAACAGGGAGATTAAGCTCAAATTGTTAATGATGGAGCATTTGCTTCAACTAGCATCTGAGTCAGGTCAGGGACTCCCCACAACTGTCTCTGGAAAGAACCAAAACCCCTCCAGCTTTGGGCAAGCTTCCCCTAAGAAGGGAAGGTTGTTGGAGGTTTTTGAGGGGGCTCCTAAAAAGAGGAGTACAGACTCTCATCTGAAGAAGCCAGCTCCTAAAATCCCAAGTCCCCCAGGAGATCTATTGTCTCTGAAACCTCGACCTCTTAGCTCGGTACTGTGGGGACAAAGGACTCTTCCCCCAGTATTGGCAGAACTGGAAAGTCCCAGAGCTCAAGGGAAAGACATGGCTCTCACAGGCCTTTGGTACCCTTTATCAGAGACAAGAAGGGCAAGCAAACACCATGGTTCACCAGGGCAAGTCCTGCCATTGGCATCTACCCAGTCAGCACCTTCTGTTCCGAACAAGCAATGGCCGTAGAATCCAGTGGTACCTACATTGGTACACATGCCATCAACAGTACCGTCAGCTTCAGCTACTGTGTCTTCTGCTATTGCATCAATACCAACTCCTTACTCAGTACCTCAAGAGTTTGGATATGTGAGAGATCTGTCTATATGGAAGAGCTGGGATCCCAGTTCCTCATTAGTACCAAGCATATTTCAGAACCAAGACCTCAGTCTCCAGACTACTACCAGCCCCTATAACGCAGGACTCTCCACCCATATCTATGGGGGCTTCTCCACTGGACAAGTTGAGGAGGAGGAAGGAGACTCTCAGCCGGTCTCTTCTATTTCAGTCCAGGGTTCCCCACCATATCATGTCAGGAATCCATTCTTTGACAGTCACAGAAGATCACGACTATCATCAAGGGTGGAGGAACCAATTCTGCATGCCACCCCCACTCCCATATGGGTCCCCCCAATGGCCGTATGGGGATCCCTGGGCTGCTTACCAACTGCAATTCTCCAGATCACCAGTACCATTTTAAAGAGAGACTAGGGTTGTTCAGTCCTCTCCTCCGCAGCCAGCCCATTCCACAGGAGGAGACGTTTGAGGAACCGAAGGTCAGGGAGAATAAAGAGTCCACGCCTCAAACATCCATCTCATCCATCTCAGATGAAGTTGTTATGCCTCCTTCACCTTCCCTGGCTAACAATTTTTCGCAATTTCAAGACCTCATAAAGAGGGTAGCTAACATTCTTCAAATTCCACTCAAACAGGTCAGGGATTCACAGCACAAGTTGTTGGGCATCCTACAGTTAGCAACACCTTCCAGAGTTGTGTTACCCATCAACCAGGCACTCCTGTATCCAGCGAAGCCTGGGTGGGGTAAGCACCTGCTACTGTTCCATCAGCGGATAAAAAGTATTACGTTCCTCATAAAGAATCAGATTTTTTGTTCTCCCAACCTTCACCTAACTCCCTAGTAGTGGATGTGATAAATGGGAGGGGCAGACAACACTTCTCCAGGTCTACTCCACATGATAAGTACCAAAAGATACTGTACCTTTTGTGAACTATCAAGTGTCATGGCCAAATACAATTTCACAAACAATAATAGATTGTCAGCCTTTATTGAACAGCTGCCACAGGAACATAGGTAGCAATTCCAATCCATCATTTCAAAGGGCCAATTACTGGCCAGGACTGCTCTTCAGGCATCCTTGGATGCTGCAGACACTAGTTTGACATCCATTTCTAGAGCAGTAGTTATGCACAGGGCATGGCTCCAGCTCTTGGGGTTTCTGAGAAAAGAATAGGATACTCTTGAGGACCTCTTTGATGGTCATAAGCTTTTATTGGAGACCGCAGATGAGTTTTTCCATATGCTGAAGGACTGTAGGGCCACTTTACATTCCCTGGGCATGTGTGCACCTACAAATAAAAGATGGTTTACACATCTTTTCACATACTGCTTAGAGTTTGTGTCCTGTTCAGTCCTCTGGATTCCATACATCCACCAAGCCACCAGGAAAAGACATAGGTTTCAGAGAAAGAGGGCTAACCACCCATCCATCTTCAAATCAGCAATTTTGTTGGGCTGGTGTACGGTTTGAATCCTCCCACATCTCTGGTTTTACAGCTGCATCAATTTGCCCCCACCCTCCTTTTGGAGACCACCTTTCCCATTTCCAACATGAGAGGTTGATGACTACAGACAAGTGGGTCATAGAGGTCATAACATCAGGCTATACCATCCATTTTATATCTCTCCTACCCTTCCACTCCTCTTCCCTGTCCTTCTTCAGGGACCTTTCTCACCAACTTGTATGAAGACAGGAGGTGAACTCTGTTCTCTGTATAGGAGCAATAGAGCTGGTTCTTCCCCCCTCACAAAGATAAGTGGTTTTACTGGAAATATATCCTTGTACCAAAGAAGAATGGAGGGTGGAGACCAATCTTAGATTTAAGACTTTTAAACAAGTTTGCAAAGCCTCAAAAGTTCAGGATGGTGACTCTGGCAGCTATAATTCCTTCACTGGAAAAGGGGTATTGGTTTTTGTCCCTTGACCTACAAGATGCCTACTTCCATATAACATACATCCTATGCACAGGAAATATCTACGATTCACTTTAGGTCAGGATCATTGCCAGTACTGCCCTTCATTCTGTCATCAGCCCAAGAGTGTTCTCCAATGTCCTGGAAGTAGTGGCTGCTTATTTCCAACAGAAGGTGATCCTGGTCTCCCTGTATCTTGACAACTGGCTACTTATGTGCTGTTGTCATGAAGCAATGCTATCTTCCACCCAGACAGCCCTTGTTCTGTTCTAAGAGTTGGGTCTTCAGCTAAATGTAAGGAAATCCACATTTACAGTAAGGAAGATACATTTTATAGGACCTTCTTTGGATTTGTCGACAGCAGGGCCTACGTATCCTTAGTCAGTTTCATAACCTTGTCAGGGTTGGCACAGATAATTCAGGGGTGTCCTCAGACTACTATAAGGAACTGTCTTTAGATCCTGGGACACCTGACAGCTTGAATTTCTGTGACCGATCACACAAGCTATGCCTCTGCTGCTTTCAAAGTTGGCTCCACATGACCTATTCTCCAATCAGACACATGTTGGACAGACAGGTGACATTTCCTGTACAAGTGAGGAACTCCCTTGATTGGTGGAAAGATCAAATCAACATCTGCACAGGCATTCCCTTCTGTTGCCCATCACTAATTTTAACAGACACATCATTGTTGGGATGGGGAGCTCATCTCAATGCTCTCGTGATTCAGGGTAGACTGACAGCTCAGGAAACCAATCTTCACATCAATCCGTTGGAGCTCAGGGCTGTCAGGAATGCTTGCCTCCATTTCCTATCTCTCATCAGGGGCAAATAAATCAGGGTCATGATGGACAATGTGTCCTGCATGTTTTATATCAACAAGCATGGAGGAGCAAGAGTTCCCTTTCTGTGCCGCAAAGCCATGAATCTATGGAACCTGGTGCATAGCACATCAGATCCAAATTTTGGCAGTCTACCTGCCAAGGATTCAGAACAACCAGTGTTCAGGAGATACTTCTCATAGGACTATGAATGGGAGCTAGACCCTCAAGTCCTCCACAGCATATTCCAAAGATGGGGTCTAGGATGGAGTGAATCATTTCATCACCTCCAGAAATAAGTGCTCTCTTTTTTGCTCAGAAGGGGACTTTGCCACCTTTCTTTGGGGGATGCTTTTCTTCTGTTCTTGAAGAAGCGTTTGCTCTTTTGTTACCCTAAAACTCCCAGACCTACAAGACCTTAAGCTGGCTTGGGTATACTAACCATACCATTCCCAGACTTACTTCTATAAGTGGGTAATTACTGTGGTCTGTCCTAGGGGATTTACAAGAGTTTACCAGGGGTTCCTGTTTATAATCACTGCAAAACTCCCCAGAGCTGCCTGCCTTAGTTTACCCTTGAGAGGACAGGGATACAGCCCTCTACTCAAAAGATTGACACTTAAACAATAAATTCTTCGAAAACAAATGTATCTTTATTAACTACTAATTCTAATACAATTGGTTTTCAGATAGAAAGCCATGCAGTAAAACATATTGAAATAAGCCGCTTAAGACAATACAAAACACTTTAAACTATATATGGTATCATTACACAAAATTCTAAGGTTGCAATACAGCATTTATAACACAATACAGTATCCCCTTAGCATTAGCTACAATGTTATCAATACTTAACTGGCGGCATAACAAACATACAAAGTAACAGCACATAACAAAGAAATCCCACATACATATGTATAAATCTTTAGCACTCTGTAATATCAAATTATTACATTATGGCAAGCAATACACACATGCATACAGTAACATTATAGTAATATACTTAACACTACTACTAATGTGATTATAAACTAACATGCTTTGAGTGCTGGCCAGGCAATCATAGAATGGGTGGGGAGATCATTCAAACTGCAGGCATCCAGCTTTATTTACAGTCATTCCCATACATTCCTGAGGAAATATCATATTTACTCCTCCTTGATTTAATCCCTCTGATTCAGCTGGGATCTTTCTGTTCTGTCAAGGGCCTTCCCTGTCACTTCTGCTGGTGCTGCTGTTGTCCAGGTCTGCTGCTGCTCAGATCTTCTTCAACCATCACAATCACCCACACCCAAACCTGTCAGTTCTCTGCCTTATATACAGATTTTCTGACCTTTACAGATCCTTATTGATTGGTTGCTTTCTTAATGTCAGTCAACACCTCCTTCCCACAAAGGGGTGAGATCATGTTGAGCCAATCAATTGCCCACTATGCTAATCAAGCTCAGACCTCCCCCTGCTGCTCCTCCTCCATAGTGATATTACCTTTAACCAATCAGCTGTCTGATGTGTTAATGAGCTTCACTGGTTTACTCCAAACCTGAATCTACCCTGCTCCACCTTCTCACTTACCAACCCCTCCCTTCAGGTATCAGGAGTGAACTTTATCTCACCCCATCCTGCCTTCCTGTTATTGGTCAGTTTCTCAATACCTCCATTTTGCTTTCTACTCCCTCTCTACCTGATGACCTCATCAGCCACCATTTTGATTTCTATCTAAAACTTACTCTAAACTATCGTTAATTACTACTTATCAGAAACCTTAAACTTGAAACTAACTATGTTACTATTCATGGCTAGTCATTATGATACGAGCATCACTTTTGTTCTCCTGATTAAAACAGATAAAATCTTCACCAGTTTTGCCCCTCTCCACCTGCATTTTTAAGCTGTATGGCTCTATAATTAAATGCTGTTTCTGGTGCTGAGCATCTTACAAGAGATTTTTAAGATGATCCAATTCATATATCACTGTCTGTTTCCTCCAACTCTGCTAATACTCAATGTGATGAATAAATTTGGATAGGATAGGACTGGGGTTATCCTCTTTGTAGCAACCTGGCTGAGAGAAACTTGGTACCCTTACCTGCCTCATCTATGCATCCACCTACCACTCAAGCTCCCAACCACTCCTTGTCTACTCTCACAAGATGTGGGTCATGTGCTTCACTCTACTGTAGGGGTTTTCTGCCTGCAGGCATGGTTCTTTGAGGATTCATGGGGCTAAAATCCTCCTGCTCTGAGGAAGTGCAACAGGTGTAACTGAATAGTAGGAAGAAGTCAACCCATACTACTTACCTGCAGAAATTTAAAAGAATCTCCATTGGTGCTGTCATTGCCACTTCTTGCCTGTATCTGTGCCTCTTTCAGTCATCCTGGTTTATCTGCTGGATCTGAAGATATCAGCATTATCAGTTAGCTCAGTTAAGGTCCATTTGGTCACAATATCAGCCTTTCATCTGACTATACAAGGGTTTTCCATATTTGCTCATCCTGTATCATCTAGGTTTATTAAGGGTTTGGGTAACCTCTACCACTAGACTAGAGACCCCTCTCTGACTTGGCATCTCAATCAGGTATTGAATTACCTTTATTACACATCCAGTGGGACCTCTGGCAACCTTTCTCTACTCCTTTTATCTATGAAGAGGGCCTTTTTAGTAGTCATCATGTCATTTGATAGAGTGGGGAAGATTGGTGCCTTGATGGCAGATTCCCCCCTTTTTGGTAGTCTTCAAGGATAAGGTTTCTTTACACCCACATCCTACATTATTACCTAAGGTTCTCTTGGAGTTCCACTTTAAGTCTTCTATTCACGTAACGCTGTTTCTCCTGCAGCCACATAACTCTCTGCAGGAATCCTGTTTTCATACCCTGGATGTTAGAAGGGCACTTGCCTTCTTCTTGGTTAGGACCAAGTAATTTTGAAGGTCGTCCTATCTGTTCATCTCCTTCACAGATAAACCCCAGAGATCCACGATTTCTGCTCAGAGATTATTGAGATGGATATCTGGATGTATTGCCACTTGTTATGAGACTGCAGGGGTTCATCCTCCTGAAAAGATGATAGCACATTCTACCAGGTCAAATGTAACATCCACAGTATTGCTGAAGAATGTACCTATGTCTGAGATATCTGCTCTGAAGTTGCCTGAAATGGAGCAGCCATAGGCACACTGCTCAAAGAAGAAGAGGTTACTCATCTTGTTCAGTAACTGCAGTTCTTCAAGTTGTGTGTCTCTATGGGTGCCCCACCATTCCTTCTCTTATGCTTTGGACTGCTCTCTGTGGAGATGTTCAAGTGGAGAAGGAACTGAAGGTGGTTCACCTGCACATTCCTATATAGCCTCAGTGTTGGGCATGAGGAGGCATAGGGTGCATGCATGGCCCAAAGAGGCATTGCTAGCAGAAAAATGCACGCCCATAGGGGGACACATCTTGAAGAACTGCAGTTACTGCACAAGGTGAGTAACCTCTTACACGAATTTGTGGGTGTGCATATATTAAAAACAGAAATGGCCCCCAAGTTTCCCAACAGGCCTTAGCTGGTTGGTGCAGTAGAAGCTTGATGAGAAGGGCTGGTGTCTACTGGGGGAAGTGAATGGCTGTCTCATTTGAACGGAGTGGATCTCTGATGGCCCTTGAGCCCCATCTATTCTCCAACTCTGGATGCAGGAGAAAGAGGCCTACCAGGCTCAGTTGGCAGTCAATCCTTGTAGATGCAGAGCAGTGTCGGGGGCTCAGTCTTTCCATCGTAAAGCTGGGGGCTCTAGGTTGGTTTCAAGCCCAGTGCTTAATTTGTAAAGAAAGAGGTGCCGGGGCTCAAAATGGCATCCTCCACACAATGTGACCTTGCATGCATCATACATGGAAGGGCATACCTTCTGCCACTTTGAGAAGAAGGTCCAGGTCTGAGTCCCAGCAAGCCCCTGTAAAATATAAGCTCTGACAAACCTTCTAGCTGCGAGAAACAAAATGGCATCTTCTTTTCTGCAGAAAGAGCAACTCCTGGGCTACTTCCCCTTCAGCTGCTGTAATCCAACTCCCTACAACCAGCATTTTCTCTGCAGAAACACCGTTCCTGTCTGAGCTTAGCTCTCAAGTCAGGGCAGTCCCAGCCATCTGTAGGCTATCTGGGGCCTCTCAGTTGGGCTCTTGGCTCAGCCCCAATAGACAGGTGTTTTGTGCATCTGAAACACAATTGAGACAAGCAGTCTCTGGGTAAATCTACACTTTGAGCTGGGATTGTAATTCCCAGCTCAAGGAGACATACATGCATTAGTTGTGATCAAGCTAGTGTGCTAAAAATAGAGTGTAGCCACGGCAGAAGGAGGGGTAACTACCCTCAGTACAATCCCATGCAAGACCCTAGATTGGTAGGTCCCAGGCCATTTAGGGCATTATAGGTCAAAACAAACATCTTAAGATCAACAAATCAGTAATGAAAAAACTGAGTGCAGCCATTCTTTAATAGGTGAGTGTTCAATTTCCAATGCACACACATGCATGTTGCAGTTTCCTTGCACAAAGCCATGCCTTGAAAAGTCAGGCCCTAAATTAAGGCTGTGTTATATGATTAGTTTAAAGAAACAAAAGTCTTCCATAGGAGGCCTGATGCTCTGAGGAACATCTAGAAGATCAACCCTGGATCAGGGAAGAAGTCATCTCTGCTGTCTGAGATCAGAGAGAAACATCATAGATCGTGGAGAAGTGAAACTTTACATTCATAGGTTTTATTAAGAATTTTTAAAAGAACCAAAAGGGGACAAAGTGAAAGTGCAATCAAGTTACAAAAAGCAGTTACAGCAAAAGGGTGGAACATGATACTAGCATGAGGATACATACACATAAATAAGTTCACACAGGATAACAGGATAACTGACACTTCTAAAGGGAGAACAGAAAATCATAGAATCATGGAAATGTAGGGAGCAAAGGGACCTCAAGAGTGTAATCCTCTGTGCTGAGGCAGGACCAAGTAAATCTAGGCCTTCCCTGACAGGTGTTTGTCCAACCTGTTTTTAAAAACCTCCAGTGACAGGCGTCAGGTTAGTCACATAGAAACAGAGGTATTATAGATGTTAGCAACAACAGCTTTATTGTAAAAAAAGAATGTAGATTGTCTCTAGTTCTCAGTAAAGCTGAGTACTGCAGTATTCTTCATATACCATCACCTAGTGACTAAATGTAATGCAGTTAAATCTTTCTATCAACTCTCCCCTTTTAAATGTTTCTTTTCTGCATTTTAACAATTTTTAAAACTACAATTGTTTTTTTTCAAACTAACTTTACATCTCAACACACGTCTACCTGTTACTCATCCCTAAAATCATACTGTTTTTTTCAACTATACAGCCAGAACAGATAACTTAGTGACTAGGCTGCCTTTTTTGTTTATTTACAAGGGCTCTCTGAGTCAGGTTTGGAGTAGGAGAATCTTCTCCTCCTGGTTCTTCATCTGCAGTTTGTAGAGTTTGTTCAGTTGATTGCTCATTCTCTGGAAAAAGCTGAAGATGTTGATGGTTCCTGCTGAACTCTCCACCCCCTGTCTCAATAGTCATGCAGTCTTTTTCTTTACAAGAGCAGGAGTTCACCATCTTTTACCTCCATCCACTTTTGACACAAACAAAGATCACCAGGTTCCAAATCAAGCCATTCTCTGAATGACATAGGTTATAGAAGTGTTCATAAGCTCTTTTTGCCTTTTGATCCAATTTTGCTACTCTTCTGAGGTCTGGCCACTTTGGGGGCTGGATTTTTTTCCAGGATTAGAACACTAGTCCTGACTTGCTTGCCCATTAGAAGTTGGGCTGGGTTATAGATGGTAGCAACTAATAGTGTTGATTTGTAGCTCAGAAGAGCAAGGAATATTTTCTTGGCTGTCTGTACAGTCCTCTCAGTCTCTCCATTTGCTTGTGGGCAATGTGAGCTGCTAGTGCCATATTAAAAATCATATTTTGTGTGGAATGACTTAAATTTAGCTGTGGTAAATTGTGGTGCGTTGACCATCAATAGTTGTTCTGGAATAGCAAATGGGTGAACGTGCTCTTTAATTTCTTGATAACACTGTTACATGTTGTATCTTTCAAATATATTGTTCCAATATATCTGGAAAAATATCCACTACAACTACAAGTAGGTAATGATGTCCTCCGAATTCGTATAAATTTTCTGCTAGCCTCTTCCGGGGTCTGTCTGGTAGAGGTGTTATTTAGAGGTGCTTTGCATTGTGTTTGTCTCTGAGTTTGGTAATGTTTGCATGAAAATACTTTATTCTTCATATTCTTGCTGACTTCATATTCTTGCTGACTACACTGACTGGTTGGCCCTTTCACAGCATTTAGTTAATCTTTAATTTCCTTCATGGATGAGATCTAGAATTTCTCCTCTCAAATTGCTTGGGATGACAATGTGATCACCTTTAATTATTAGTCCTTTGGACTCACTCAGTTGTCCTTATACAACAAAATAGTCTATTGTCATGGTCATAGTGGTCTTTAGATAATTGATCCATCCTGTCTGAATGTAACTAAAAACGTATTTGAAGTTGCTTATATGCCCAGGTTGCTTTTTTTATAGCGGGCATAGTCTCCCATTTGACACTGGTCTGTAAACATCCAATTAACAGTTTTTTCACAAATATCCAGTTGCATCCTCGACACTGGCTATGTGTTACTTCTGTTATTGCCTTTGTGAAGCAGACAGCTGCAGAATGTCCAATTTTTTGCATTTACAGCATTTGGCTCCTTTAGCTGGGCAATCACCTCTTGGACTGTGATATTTCCTACATCTTGTGCATCTAATCTGAAAAGCTTTATGTTTTGCCTGGGGTTTACCCCACACTGCCTGAGAATTACTACAATTGCTTTTTGTCGCTGTGCTATATGTCCTGTTGTGATTCTGTTTGTAAGTCACTTCCTCTAGGTTTCTTTCTGGCAGCCACGTGTCTCTGTTTTGATTATTAATTATCTCCGATTGTTCACTTATCTTGCCAGTTCTATTGCTGTGTGAAGGGTTAAATTTACCTTCATTTGCAGTTTTTCTGACAGTCCCTTGTCTAAAATCCCAATCAGTAGTCTGTCTCTAATACAGTCTTCCTTTTTGTCTTTCAAATCAGTTTTCTTCCATGTGAGACAAACCTCTTATAAATGATTTCACAGACTCCCCAGGATTTTGGACACACTGGTAGAAAAATGCTTACTTATAAACCACATTATGCTGAGGTATAAATTACTCATCAAATGTAGCCAGCACCATAACGTAATTTTTCTTATGGCTCTCCTCTCCAAAGCCAAAGGACTTCGATATAATCAGCTTCCCTGCCCATTGCCCAGACTAAGGAAGTACCTTGTACCTCCCCGCTCTCCTCATGGAGATTAGTTGTGATGCGAAAACATGCAAACCACTCTCCTAAACAGGCCGATCTGGTGGTCTGTCGAAGCAGAAGCTCTCTAGGGCATGAAACTTTGGCATTTTAATTAGGGATGTAGAAATTAGTTCAATAAAAAATCCGTTTAATTCTTTTAAAGCCAGAACATTTAAACGGTTAAACGTTGGGGGGAGGTAGCTGCAGCTGGGCAGCTCTTGCTGGTGGGGAAGCACAGAGCTCAGCACGGGGGGTAGTCGCAGTTGGGCTTGCCCCTGCTGGGGTCCCCTCCCCAGTGCTGGGCTCCCCCAGTGCTGGGCTCCACGAGCCAGCCCAACTGCAGCTACCCCAGAGCTGGGCTCCACACCTGCCCCTCGCTTGTGGGAAGCCAGCCCAGCTGCAGCTATTATAATGCAATCTCTTGTGCTAACATATTCCAGTACTTAACTATCCTTATAGTCAGAACATTTCTCTTAATATCTAACCTTAATCTCCCTTGTTGCAGATTAATATGATTACTTCTTCTCCCATCTTCAGTGGATATGGAAAACAATTGATCATCATCCTTTTTATAACAGTCCTTAATGTATTTGAACACTGATATCATATGAATGGTTTTTAAGGTGACCACTATAGTTCAGTAAACAAGAACAGCTCCAAATACACTAGAGTGACAATTTGGGTAATATACATGCACTCTCACTGATTTTTGAATATTGATATATTAAAAAAATCTTCAGTATTGATGGGTTTTGAGGAGACAGTGGTAACTTTTGACATTGTTATCTCTCAAATGCTGCAGTTTACTAAATTATTGCTTAAGAAAATAGTCACTTTTTAAAACTTCTCTTTTATTGTAATAAAGTATAAGGCCTGATCCTGCAAACGCTTACTCATATGGGCTTGTTTTTTAAATATGCAGCAGTTCTGAGCACATGAAATAAGCACCTACTAAATTTTGAATTGTTTTTGTAAGTCCTATAGTATTGAATCATTTAATTAGGGTTCAAGAAAAAAAAATTGTACACACATATACATAATATTACCTTTTCTGGGTCATGAATATGTGTAACTGGGAATCTGAAGTCAGGATGGAGGAGGAGGAATTATATCTGTGGAAGCCACTGGGTTTTTTTTTAGTAAAATGGTGGATGTCTAAAATTGTTCAATGTCTGAAATGTTAGAAATAACTCTGTTGGAGTTAGATTTGTGGGAAGAATGCTAGGGAGACAGTCAAAGGTGCATTATATTTTAAATTAATCACATGAATATACAATTTCTCATATAGGTCTTCCATTTATTCTACTGATGTCATCACTACATATATAGTGTATAGACAGACAGGAGGATAGGATTATAATTCAGAATGATCTGGACAAACTGGAGAATTGGTCTGAGGTAAATAGGATGAAATTCAATAAGGACAAATGCAAAGTACTCCATTTAAGAAGGAACAATCAGTTGCACACATACAAAATGGGAAATGACTGCCTAGGAAGGAGTACTGCGGAAAGGAATCTGGGGGTCATAGTGGACCACAAGCTAAATATGAATCAATAGTGTAATGCTGTTGCAAAAAAAGCGAACATGATTCCGGGATGTATTAGCAGGAGTGTTGTAAGTAAGACACGAGTAGTAATTCTTCTGCTCTACTCCGCACTGATTAGGCCTCAGCTGGAGTATTGTGTCCAGTTCTGGGCACCACATTGGAGAAAGTCCAGAGAAGAGCAACAAAAATGATGATTAAATGTCTAGAAAACATGACCTATGAGGCAAGACTGAAAGAACTGGGTTTGTTTAGCCTGGAGAAAAGAAGACTCAGAGGGGACATGATGACAGCTTTCAAGTATATAAAAGGTTGTTACAAGGAAGAGGGAGAAAAATTGTTCTTCTTAACCTCTGAAGACAGGACAAGAAGCAATGGGCTTAAACTCCAGCAAGGGAGGTTTAGGTTGGACATTAGGAAAAACTTCCTCACTGTCAGGGTGGTTAATCACTGGAATTAATCACTTGCCTAAGGAGGTTGTGGAATCTCCATCATTGGAGATTTTTAAGAGCAGGTTATACAAACACCTGTAAGGGATGGTCTAGATATTACTTAGTCCTACCATGAGTGCAAGGGACTAGACTAGATGACCTCTCGAGGTCCCTTCCAGCCCTATGGTTCTATATATATTATATAAATATATCTAACATAAATGTCTATGACTCTTTCTTGTAAACTATATTTCATATAAAGACATAGACTCCTTAAAGAGTTATTATTTAACCATTAGACAGAGCCTAGATGACTAGAGAGTCTATAATATTAGTTGATTTCACAGTGAATTTATACATCTCCAGTAATATTCTTGGGAGGCCTGCAGTTGAAGTAGTTTGCTCTGCTCTCCCTATGGTGTGTATGGGAAAACTTCAGGGATGTTTTTAAATGTATCATTGTCTGAACATCATGTTAGACTAATGGCTTGTCAGGAGTCTGCTGCAGGCAAGACTGCAATGACAGTCCAACTTACCATCTTCAGACAATGTTACCCTTGGGCTATTGCTGAATCACATTTACTGGTAAGATGGTGGAAAGGTTGCATCTAAAAACAAGGAAAGTTAGGAATATACTTTATGTATATGTATTTTCAGTCTTCACAAGTCTAAATATATGTATATTAGCCACAGCTTAATTAGAGAAACTAAAGTTAAATCTGAAAATGAACCTTTAAACTAGTTTGATTCTTCTATGTGGTGTGGATTCCTCCTCCCCACCCCTCAAAGACCATAGACATGTAGGGCTGTAAGGGACTTTGAGATGACCTCTAGCCCAGCCCCTTGCCCTGAGGAAGGACCAAGAATACCTAGGCCATCCCTGAGAGGTGTTTGTCTAACACTGGAAAAAATTCCAATGTTGGAGATTTCACAACCTCCCTTGGAAGCCTATTCCAGTCCTTAACACTATACTTATAGTTAAAAAGCTTTTCCTAATATCTAACCTAAATCTCCCTTTGTGCAGATTAAGCTGATTACTTTTTGTCCTACTTTCAGTGGACGTGCAGAAAAATTGATTACTATCCTCTTTATAACAATCTTTAACATATTTGAAAGTGTTATTCAACCCTCCCCACAATCTTCTTTTCTCAAGACTAAACATACCAAGTTTTTTTAACCTTTCATCAGAATTCAAGTTTTCTAACCTTTTATTATTTTTACTGCTGTCCTCCAGACTCTCTCCAATTTCTCTCTCTCTTTCTTAAAGTGTGGTGCCCAGAACTGTATGCAGCACTGTAACTGAGGACTTATCAGTGATGAGTAGTGAGACAATCACCTCCCACATCTCATGTATGACAGCCCGGTCAATACAATCCAGAATTGCATTAGTCTTCTTAGCAACTTCATCACATTGTTGAACTAATGAAACAGACTGCCTAGAGAGGTTGTGGAAGCTTTCAAAAGGAGGCTGCATAGCCATCTGTCTTGGATGGTTTAGATACAACATATCCTGTATCTTGGGAGGGGGGGTTAGACTGGATGATCCTTGAAGTCCCTTCTAACCCTATGATTCAATATTCAATTTGTGATCCACTATAAACCTCTGATCCTTTTCTGCAGTATTACTGCCCAGCCTGACATTCCCCATTTTGTAGTTATGCATTTGAGTTTTCCTTCCTACATGTAGTACTGTACTCTTGTTGAATTCAGACCAATTCTATTATTTGTCAAAATTATTTTGAATTCTAATTCTATTCTCCGAAGTGCTTGAAACCCCTCCCAAGTTGGTGTGATCTGCAAATTTTCTAAACATACTTTCATATCACTATTGGAATCATTTAAATATTGAATGACACCCATACAGGACCCCACTAGATACATCCTTCTAATCTGACATTGGATCACTGATAATTACTTTTTGAGTATGATCTTTCAACAAGTTATGTAACCACTTTATAATAATTTCATTTAGACCACCTTTTTCTGATTTGCTTATGGGAATGTCATAGGGTACTGTGTCAAAAGCCTTACTAAAATCAATATATATCACATTTATAGCTTCCCCACATCCAGTAGGCCAATATCCTATCACAGAAGGAAATTAGGTTGGTTTGACATGATTTGTTCATGTCAAATCAATGCTGGTTATTCCTTATAACCCTATTATCTTCTAGGCATTTACAAACTGATTGCTTAATACCTTGTTCCAGTATCTTTCAGATATTAAAGTTAGGCTGTCTGGTCTATAATTCCACGAAACATCTCCTCTCCCCTTTTAAATATAAGTGCTATATTTTCCCTTCTCCAGTGCTCTGGGACCTCACCCATCCTCCGTGAATTCTCAGAGATAATCACTAAGGTTAAGAGTTTGTCACAGTTATTTTTAATAAAAGTCAGAGAGAGGACATGGGCAATAAACAAAAATTCACAGAAGCCGTGACTGCTCCCTGACTTTTACTAAAAATAACTATCTATGACAAATTGGGGCTGACTGGGAGGGGGATGAGGGGTGTGGGAGTCTGGGGGCTAGGGCTGGGAGCACTGGGTCTGCAGCTCTGAGCTGAAAGGGCCAACCTCGGAGGCTACAAGCTCCAGGGGCCCCCACCACCTGCGGCGGCTGGGAGCTGCAGGGGCTGCCAGGTGCAGCTGAGAGCCTCAGCCGTCCGTGGCAGCTGGGAGCTCTGGGAGCCCCTCCCCATTGCCCAAGGGGACTGGGAACTCCAGGAACACCGCCCAGGGGTCCCCCACTGTTGGCTGTGGCTTGGAACTCCGGGTCCCCCCTTCCACCCACCCATGGGGCAAGGAGCTGCCTGGTGACAGCTCATACCCCACATCCCCCAGCTGAAGCAGAAAATGTTGCAGAGGTAGCAGGAAGTCACAGATTCCATGACTTCTGTGACCTCTGTGACATAATCCTCTCCTTAATAATCGCTAACAGTTCCCAGATGGCTTCAGCTAGTTCCTTAAGCACACTAGGATGCATTTAATCAGGCCCTGAGGACTTGAATATGTCTAACTTGTCTAAATAGTTTTAACCTGTTTTTCCCCTATTTTGGCTGCATTCCTTTCTCCTTGTTGTTGATATTAATTGTGTTAAGTATTTGGTCACAATTTACCTTTTTAGCAAAGACTGATACAAAATAAGCATTAAACTCCCCAGCCCTCTTGATGTTGTCCATTATTGGCTCTGCTTCCCTGCTGAATAGAAGAACTTCACTTTCCTTTGTTTTTCCCTTGCTTCTAATGTATGATAAGGGTGGTAACTAGCATAATCAAATAAGCCTTATATTTGACTGATGCCTAACATGATTTTTCTTTTCCTTAGACTTTGAATCTGACCTGTTCTGTATTTGGAAATCCTGATCCTGAAGTGGTCTGGCTTTGGAATGACAAGAAATTTGAACTTAATGAACATTATTCAGTTTCAATGGAGCATGGAAACGTGTCTAGCTTTTCAATCAAGGGAGTGTCCTCAGAGGACTCAGGCAAATATAGTATCAATGTCAAGAACAAGTACGGTGGGGAAACAGTGGATGTCACTGTAAGTGTGTACAAACATGGTGAACAGATGCCTGACATTAAACCTGCCCAGCCTGCTAAACCAAGGGTAATACCAGCACCAGCACAAACCACAGCATCTCCAGAAAAAGAAAAAGCAACCTCCAGGAAGTAAAGTTCAAAAGCCATGTTTGACAGACAAAAACCATATAGATGAGCTGTAGTTGAAGTATTGCTGCAAATAGATAATTGGCAATGTCCAAGGAGGGACTGAGCTTTTGAAGGCATGATTTAGAGACCCCGTTGTGCTACAGTATGGTTCATTTGTGCAATCATTGAAAAATGCAATATGGCACGACTTAGAAATAGCAGCAGGCCCAATACCTGCCATTGGGTTAATTATTAGCAGCAGTTTCTATAATCTTAAAGTAATATAAATTTTGTTGGCTGAGAATCAGTTCCTCAACAACAGAAGTAGCACACTCATTACTCACATGTGGAGCCTCTTTGACTTTGAAGGTAATACTCATATGAATAAGGCAAAAAAAGATGGCCCCTGTAGTCTGTATTTAGTAAGATTGCTATTCTGTAGTGCAAGCTGATCTTTGGTGGCATTCTGCAAATGATCACAGTGGACTTGTTAAAGCATAAATTACATGGTTGTATTTTGTTTTTCTTGCTTTGTGCTGATAAAATTTAAAAAGTCACCTTGTGCTTCTCACTGCACCAAATCACACCTAACTAATTTGGTTTACTCTCTTTCACGGTTTAATTATGGCTTGTTGCATAATTTCACAGCTGGTAGCATGCAGACAATGGATTTTCAATAAAGAAAACATATTATGGTTAATCACAATCACTGTGTGGCACTTACATTGCATTTGCTATTTATGGTATGGGTCAAGATGCAAATTTAAACTGGAATAACAAGACACCTATACAACTGTGCAGTTTATGGGTCTGATCCTGCTCCTGCTAAAGTCAATGACAAAACTCTCTAACATCTCTGGGAGCAGGAGTATGCTATTAGACCCCGATTCTGCAGCCTTAAGCATGTGCTTACTTTGAAGCATGTGAGTAGTCAAATTCAATCAACTTTAGTGGGACTACTCGTGTGCCTAAAATTAAGCATGCACTTGAATGTTGGCAGGATTGGAGTTTTAGGGCCAGATTATCTACACAATTATGGCCCATTGTCCACTCAGGTGGTACAAAGAGGTTCTAATTTTTCCATAAACGCCCAACAGAGAATTTCTTTCTTGGAGGGTAACAAGTATGCTGGATCCAAGCCCTGCACCTGTGGTCTCCTCTCCATGGGGTAGGGTAAGTATCAGGGATGGAGGACGGGAGAGGACATGGTGGAATGGAAATCTGCTATGCAAATACTTCATTGGGTAGGCTCCTATGTCAGTGGCACAACTCAGAGTAGCCAGCTGTAGCTCTAAGTCACGTTGGGGCCACAGCTGGTCCTGAGAATCAGGGAGCCATAACCAGTTCCCTGACGGCCACCTCGTACATCAAGTAGTGCTCAGGTGTGGGAGTGAATGTAACTTTTAGCGTGTTTTACATAACTGGAAAGCCGAAGGTGGACATAAAAAAAATGGCCCACATCCTCAAAGGTCGTTAGCCTCCTAACGCCCACTGAAAACAACAGAAGTTAGATGCCAGATGAGGATCTGGAATTATAAACCAAATCTTGCTTCCATGCCTCATGTTAGTGGTAGAGCTTTACAGCAGTGGAAATGCTAATGTGATCAAGGCAAGCAGGATTTGGCTTGACATGGACAGCTTCGGTATTAAAAGGAAAACTGATTGACAACTAAATTCTTTTTAAAACATGGCTACTTTTCCATGTACCGATTAATGAAGTATGGAGTTCTTGAAGAAAAAAAACTGCTCTTGAAACCATTATCAACTGTGAGAAGCCAGTGTAAAAACAATCATAGAAACTCTGGGAATTAAATATATTTTAATACACATTTTATTTAAAAAAAAAAAGTAACTCTTCTTGAACCATTTCATTTCTTTTAGGAGCTGTGCAGCCTTATGGTTATGAAATGGAGAGGTGAAACATACGATATAGACAACATAGCGAAATGTTAGACAGTGGTCAGAAATGGCTACTTTGTGTGAATCGGTTCTGTATTTATGGAATCAGCATACCTAGTCATTAACTCAGATGACCTAAGAGGAAAAACCGACATTTAACATGATTTAATTAGATCTGGTGGTTCTATAGAAGACAAAAGCAAAGCAAGGATTTATCACTCAAATACCTGCCACAGATAGAAAATGAAATATTTTATTTGAATTTGACATCTCAAGGATGAGATTAAACCTCTTAGCAAACTAAAATAACCCAGTTTTCCCATTATTATTCCAATTTAGTATTTAAGACCTTTTTACAAAACATCAGAGCTAGTCTCCACAGCATACAAAGTGAGCATCAGCAAGAATTTAATATTATTCTTATCTCCTTCTACAGAACACAGGTTAAATGTAGCTGAGACTATCAAATTATTGCATGTTATGGCAGCTTTTCAGAGGTATCCTTGGGCACGGCAGACAAGGTTAGACTCATCTCAGTTGTAACTTTTAGCTGGTCCTTTTAGTTAAGCAAGCTTCAATTATTTCCTTTCAGGCAGAGGGAAATAATTTATTATGACAGTTCATCTTCTGCTGAAGTACAGAAATTATCATTTACTGAAATACTGTATTCAAAAGACGAAGCATTTCTTATAAGCTGTTTCATCTTTTGCAATGTGTATTGTCCCTGTTTTCTCTGTACACAGGGATCTCGTTTTAAAACATTGTTACCAGTAGTTAGAAAATCAGATGAATACTCGGTTAAAAGAATTTCTCAAAGCAGACTGCATTGAATTGTCCGCAGGGATTTTAAGGTCTAATGAGTACTACAGGGGCAGATAGGGTAGCTTGCCAATCAAGGCAAATTGAATCCATAATTAGGTATGTTAGCATTTGCACGTACCCTTTATAAGCTTAGTTCCCCTTTTAGTTTAATTGAATTACATTTGAGGATGAGGTGAGAGAAAACCGCATATTTACTGGGCCAGGTTCTCAGCTGTCACAAATCAGATGCAGTCAATGAAGTGATACCAGTTTACACCAGTTGACGATCTGGCCTGTAATTTTTAAAAATTTAGGGCCCCATTAAAGTTAGCCATACCTCTTAGAAAATACTTTTATTAGAAAGATTTTATGTCAGTTCATGTTGTGTGAGTTTCATGTTGTGCTTTTCTAGGCAATCATAGCATAACACAGCAGAGCTGGCTTTTCACAGGTAAGATGTCAGCCAGTTGTGCTGATGGGTCTGAAGTTGCTGCTGGATCTGTCATGTTGGCAGATTGTTGCAAGGCTGATTGGGCTGCCTTTCCTTTGGGCACCTACTTCCTTTGAATCATCTTTGATTTGTATGCTGTTTATTTGCTTGAAAATTCCTCTCAAGATCAATTTACAGGTGTTTTTTATGGGGAAAGGATTTTTTTTAATGGCTGTATTTGTCTTTAGCGTAACTCTTCCTCCAGCCCATATGGTTCTCTCAGATCCTCCAGCCCAAAAGCATGCACACACTACATTCATCTGCTCACATCTGGAGAAAGCGTTTCTGAGATAATAGCACTGTAAGTGGTGTTAACCCAAAGATTGCTTTTAAAGGAAACTTTTGAAAAAGAACAAAACCCCTTCTTTCCCACTTTGCAGAAGGAGAATTAATCCTCTAGGTGGCACCAAAAGAACAAGATAAAAATGAACAGGTCTTAAAATATTCTGCCAACTCTAGCATATCCATCTTTTTGATGCAAACACATCACTTATGGAATGGGAGATTATTAAAAGCATTATGCTTATGCCTGTGACAAGGACAGGTTCAGCAAATTCTGTTTCCAGGAAATAGCAGGTGATTTTGCAGGCAATAATGCTGCCTCTTAATCTTTGCATGATACTCTTTAGGAGGAATAAAACATTCCTTTGGACGAATTACAAGACTCTTCTGACATTAAGTTTTTCTTATGATGTGAAACATACAGAACATGTGATATATCTGTACAGTGTAGTTAGACGATGAAGTTTAAATGAATACTTATCAGACCTAGCAGGCTCAGCAGGTTTTCAAAGCACTATTTTAAAGCTCTGAACATTTTGCACAGAGGACCAAGTCCTGCTGTTCTTATTCAGTCCTTACCCAAACAAGACTTCTTTAGAAATGAATGTGAGTTCTGCAGGAGTGAAGACTGCAGGATCTGGCTCTAAGCACTGACATTGCAAGCTTCAGTGATGTCAAGCTCTGTAACAAAGTACTAGTAGTATATATTAATATTGCATTCCTCCTTGGAATGTGCAGTGGTTCAGTGCCTGCATTGTCCTTGGATATTAGCTCAGGGTTTATCAGCCTGCTACATTTTAAAAATAGCATATTTAATCTCAGAGCCCTTTGTTTATGGACATGTGAACTCTGTGGCCACGCGTTGGTGCATTGTTAGTCAGCAATACACTTGTCTCAGTGTTTAAATTAACAGGGCCTGATTTTCTATTGTTGTTGCTACCTTGTTTTACAGTAATTTGCTCAGTTTTATACTCTGCCATTGATGTGGATGGAAGAAATGGGACACAGACACTCTTAGATGGTTAATGTGGAGGCTGCAACTTTATTGAAAACTATTACCTAACTGGGGTAGCTACCCAGCAAGGTTTTTCTTCTCGAATGGCACCAATGACCCAGGCAGGTGTAAAGTCCATGCTTCCTCTACACCCTCAGGCCTGCCATGAGTCCCTGACTAGAAGCTTGAGACTCAACATGCTCCCTTCCTCCCTGCTGGAAGTGGGAGACATGAGATAAAGGAAATCACAAGCTGTCTACACTTCATGCTTTTTTCAGTGGACTGGAGTGTACATACTCATGTACCCTTAGCATAGGTATAAATAGCAGTGTAGATGGTGAGGCATGGCTTAGTTGAGTAGCATAAAGACATTCCTGAAGGGTGTGAGTATGTAGGCGAGCACATATTCTACGCAGCTCTCCACTTGCGCCAGTGGTGCTTCCCCATCTACACTGCTATTTTTAGTAATGAGTGTCCCTTTGCCTCCCCATTGCCGGAGTCTTTCCTTACTACAGTGAGAGGCTCTGGCAGCGGCGTGCTGCTGCAGCTTTTCCCCACTACCTCACCTTTGTCAGAGTCTTTCACTGACACATGCAGCTACACACCACATTGTGGAAGCTACCTGCTTTTCACTGCGGCATGTAGCTACTCGTACCCTACATGTCACCACTGAGGCAACCCCCTCGCCATCAATGCTATGCTTAGGACCAATGCCCAAAAGCCCAATGGGTTACAAGGACCACAGGTGGGGCCAAATTTTCCAAAGAGCTCAGTGCCCATGTAGGCATCTAAATAAGGATCACATCCAGCACTTACCACCATGACATCAGCTGGCAGAAGTTCAGTACTCAGCTTTCACCCAATATGCTGGGCACTTCTGAAAACCTGGCCAGTTATTTAGGTGCCTAAATGCACCTGAGCAATCTTGACAATCCGGCCCCAAGCAATGGGCTGAATCCTTCTGAAAATTGTGGCCATAAAGACTTATATGACATCTCTCCACCCTCTATAGCATCTGTGCCTATCACAAACTTCCTCACTATGCCCACAGGAGCTAGGTAAGAAGAATTGTCCCCATTTCACAGAGGAGGAAGTGAGGCACAGAGAGATTAAGGTAGAGATTTTAAAGGCACAAATGGAAGTTAGGCACCCAACTCCCATTGCTTTCCAGGGGTGCTGATTTCCCCTTTGTACCTCTGAAAACGTCCCCCAAGTGACTTGCCTAAGGTCAAGCAGGAAGTCAGTAGTAAATCTTACAATAGAACAGATTTCTAGAAACCCAGCTCCGTGTCTTAGTCAGAGACTGTCCTTCCTTCCTATTCAAAACATTTCACAATTCAAAACAAAACAAAATTTGAGTTGTGAAAAAAATATCTAGGGTTTTTCTTTTTTTAAAAAAGGGGCTTGAGAAATACTATATCAGCACTGCTAATGAAATAGTAGTTGAAACTTAAAGATAACAAATAGAGGGCACAATTGCCATGGAGCGTAGAAGGTACTGTGTATAATCATGATATTATCCCTTTAGACAGTGTTCCCATGACCTCTGAGCCATTGGATTTGTGATACAATTTATGTATTGACAGACAAACTTGGAAATAATTCTGTGTAGCAAGCAGGATCCTCTTCTCTTTAAAAGCTGTCCAAGCTCACAAGCCTGAAGCAAGATTAACTTGCTGCTATACTACCAATTTTGCTGTTGGACTGCTGCATGCTCTGTTTTATAATGAGCCAGTGGCTTTGCTCCCCTCCCTTTCTCTCGTCTTATATAGTATTGAAATAGGGCAGCAGAAACTGAGAGGGGAAGCAGTGGCTCTTCCCAGTTGTCTATATAAATCTCTCCACTTGAACTCCATGTGGCAGGGTCTTTGCAATCCTGGGGGGGATTTGGAGGAGCACAGATGAAAGGGCAGAACAAGGAAGCAGTCTCACTGCCTCCCGTGTTCAGCATATTTCTATGGTAGTTAATGCTGCTCAAACTAAACCAGCAGTGTTTCTCCAATTGCGGCTCCTACTTCCATCAGAGAAGCAGACTGACTATGTCTGGAGGGAGGACTTTATAGAATCACCATTCCTGGTGGAAGGCTCTGAGTGCAATCAAAAGCATGGAGTAAAAGCTGAAGGAGTTGCTAGTTAACACATGTTTGCTGGATATTATTGACTTCAACTTGGCCTAAAAGCTCTGCACATGTGAAGGAACTGCACCCTGACAGCACTGCGGGCTAGAAGAACACTGGAATACTACCCAAGTAAAAGAAAAGCTGCTGCTTCATTCCAAAGCTTCCAGCTGCCTCCTTGTTCCCTCAGTTCCAGAGAAGTAGCCGTGTTAGTCTGTATACAGCAAAAACAACGAGAGTTCTGTGGCACTTTAAAGACTAACAAAAAATTAAATTTGTTAGTCTTTAAAGTGCCACAGAACTCTCGTTGTTCTTGTTCCCTCAGTCTCTCTTTTCACACATGCTCAGTGCTCCCTTGACTTTTTCCTTCTTAGTTACCTCTTGCACTGTAGCCATTAGTTACCATAACTAAGCATAAAATCTTTACATATCCTCTTTTTCCAGTGTCAAAAAATTTAAAAATAAATGGGACGGATTCTGTTCTTGGGTACACCAATAAAAATCCAGAGTAAGTGCATTTATTAAGCCAACGGAGTCCCTCTGGATCTCCACTGTTGTAAATGAGAACAAAATCTGGTGCACCTCTTTACAGGGGTGTGCTAATAGAGGGACTGATCCAAAGTCTATTGCAATCAATGGAAAGACACCCATTGACTTCAGTGGGCTTTGGATCAGGTCCTTAGCACTAGAATGAGCCTTTAGACTCAGCTCTGAATGTGGGCTGGCATGTAGCTGCACTGCCCCAAGAGGAATACCAGGAATGTATTCCAGCTCAAAGAGAGACAATTCCTCCCTAGGCTCCCCTTTTGCATCAAGATGGGGTAAGGAGAGAGGAGTAGTTTATGCTAGACTTTGTGGAATATAGCCTACTTTTCCCCTGCACATCCAGTCAGCTACTCTACTCAGTGCACGCTCCCTGCTCATCTCCACCCACACACAACCCATTTGCTCCTGGTGAGGGGGGAGCAATACACCCTGCTCTCCCCGCCCATGTTTAGAGCCTTCTTCTCCTGTATACTGCTGCTTAGGACCTGGGCACAATCTAAATGTTATTTCCTATAAACAACAATTGTCAGACAGCAAATTCATAGGGAGAGGAATTTAATTTTCAAAGTACAAGAGTACTGGAAATAAAAATTACATCTGAAAAAAGGTCTAGGTTACTTCCCTAAAATTTTGGTTTTGCACTGATAATACACTTAATCTACACCATTTAAGAATACTAGTAACGTTCCCTCTTTTTAACAATTCCGATGTATAGAGAGATTTTAGAAAAGCAAATACACATCATCTGCAGGGTTTGCCATCCAACTATTGTAGAATTGGGCTAGGGCTTGAGAAGCTGAAATTGACTACACACAGACCATAAACAGAATTGAAATTGACTAGTCTGTATTCATTGTGCAAACTGAAAAGCAAAAAAAAAAAAAAGCAAATTTAATGAAAGACTATAAACAATGAAAAGTACATTTAATTTCTAAATTCTTCCATGTGGAATAGCGTGTGGTATTGTTTATAATACGCATAAGGAAGTTATATTTTGTATACAAACAAAAACCCTGTTATTTCTAAATCTGTTTTACACTCTTCAATTGTCATTTAAACTGTGTTTTTGTTTTTAAAGTATTTTTAACTGCATTGTTTTTTTTCTCCAATGAGCCAGCTATACTAGTTGTCTAGCAAGCAGACTGACTGATGCAGCAAAGGAAAAAGCATGCACATGCAACAAATACTATGAAATGTATATCTTTAAATGCACATGATTAATATTATTACTGCTAGCATTATTTAAACCCAGTCACTGTGTAGAGAGAAATGGGTAACAGAAAAGTACTTTTAATACCTGAATGAGTTGACATTCTAAGACCTTTTTCCTTGAAAACATTTAAAATGGCATACAAGTGAGTAATCCCATTTCAGTGGGACTACTCATATGAGTAAAGTTAAGCATGTGCCCATATTTGAGGATGGTACTGAAGCCCAGATCCTGTTACCAGATTTGCCTGTCACCTTGGGGTACGCTCATTTATTAGGGTTACTTTCCTGGAAGGGGTGTGTGATTCTATTAATGTACTGCTTGTGTTATTGGCAAGTTCATATGGCTACAAGTCCCCTCCCAATGGAGCTATCCTGCAGGACCTAAGGTTTTCAGGCCCAGATGCAAATAAACCCCCCACATATATACACACACACATTCCAGATTAACAGAGTGCATCTGATCGGATCAGCTATCAGAAGTCTAAGCTGACCCCTTATCTGTCCGTGAACTCAGCAGGCTGGGTTACACAACACTTTCAGTGGTCACCCTTATATGCCCCTTTGCACCACACCAGAATAGAGCACACATCTGAGCAGGCTGGGTCCAAACAGCACTTTCAGCTACCACCCTTATTTGCCCCTGGACTCTGCAGGCTAGGCTGAGCAGCACTTCTCAGCTGCCTCTCCTCCCCCTTTATGCGCCACAGGTTCAGCATGTCGCTATTCCCACTCTCACTCTACAATTGTTCTAGTAGTAACCCCCTTGATGAGCAAACCCCATAGGATTTTTGGGCACTTGGGGGATCTATGGCTTAGATAAAAAAGTTTTGCTGCAGAGCAAGATAGGGAAGCCAAGGACACAAAAGGAGTAAATGAAGTTTGGAGAGAGAGACTGGCAACCAGCATGATTATAAGTTATTTTATTGCCAGATATATAAAACTTATGATGCTAATAGTAATAACCATACAAGGAGAAAAAAACCAATCAAACAGTTACAATATTACACAATTTCAGTTGGGGTATTGGAGAAAGCTAGCCCAGGTTCGGTTACAAAAGTCATGTGTAGAAAGTTATACTGGACTAAAAGAGAGAGAGATTAAATTAGGTCTAAGGGAAAGAAGTAGGCTTAACCAGAGAGAGAGAGAGAGAGAATGTGGGTGTGTGTGCGTGGGGCGGGGTCTCACCACTCCGTGCAGCTCAAAGGTTCCCAGGAGACAAGCTGTTCAGCTTAGGGTCCAAAGTACTTGAGACAGGCAGAGCCCCCAACATGATCAGTCAGGAAAAGGTGAAGTCCCAGTGGAGCTGATGCAGCATTTAGAGGCAGGCATCAGAACAGAGGTTTGAACTTGGGTAGGGGTTTTTGTAGGGAAGAAACAATGGTTCAGTGGTTCAAGGGAGAACACTAGGTTTGTTTATGGATAAATAATGACTCGAGGGAGTATACCAGAGTGGTTTTGTTTATGCTGGACAACAGGAGCTGAGCATTCCTGGCTATGGGCAGTGTTCCTTCCAGGGAGCTCACAATGCAATCAGGCAGATTCAGTGTTTTGGAGATCAATAACCAGAATGATCGATAACTTTGGAGCTGGGTGTGTGCAGGTGTGGGTTCATTAACCTCAGGTGCAGACATCTCCCATCATGCAGTGTGTCCCTGCTTTTCCAATCCCAGAATTCAGTACGGTTCCTGCTTTGGAGCTTGGCTCTCCATTCGGTATGCTAATTCTTGTTCCATCTTCGAAGTAGATAAGGTTTCTGTTTTCCATTCAGTGTGCTAATCGAATGGATATCATGTGCAGGCTTTTTCCTGTTTTGGCGTAGAATTCCCCCAGGAGTAAATTATCATACCTGCTTAAATTCCATGATCATATGCTATTTTTTTTTTAACAGGGCCCCTGCCTCATTCAATGCACCGGGGCTGAATCAGATTTGTGTAATTAGTGAAGGAGGCTGTTGGCTGTAAGACACTTGCCTCATATGTTGCAAAAGTTGGATGTTGTATAGTGTGCGAGGCAAGGGGCTGGCAGGAAGAGAAAGATAGCTTCATGATTAAGGCAGCTGAGTGCTGCCCTGGAGAACTGGATTCTATCCCTGCCTTGTCATACAGTTCCTAAGTGATGCTTGTCAAATCACTTAAACTAAACTTTTCATAGCTAGTCACTAACTGTGTGTTCCTCATTTTCTGGGTTCCAGACTTGAGATGCTGGGGTCTGATTCGCTGAAGTGCTGAGCACTTACAGCTGCAGCTGAAGTCAATGGTGGCTGTATTTTGAGAATTTAAAATGCTATGTAAGGCTAAGTGCTCTGAAAAATCAGGTCCTAGCATCTCACATTAGTTAGCCAAAATTAGTGGCTACTTTTGACTTTAATCTCTCTGTGTCTTAGGCCTTGTCTTCACTTACCTCGGAGATTTGGCGGCACTCGACTGGAGTTATGCAAGATACGCAAAAAACTTGCATAAATCCCGTTGACTTCTCTGCTTCTGTTCTGCACGCCGTGTTCACCACACTGCACCACTTGAAAAGGTGGTCTTAATATGTCAATTTCTGGATCGACTGAGTGGGTCTTTGCTGACTGCTCAGTCGATCCAGAGAAGTCGATCTGATGGCAAAATTTGCCTCCATCAGTGAAGACATAGCCTTAGTTTCCCATATGTAAAATGGAGATATTATGATCTCCTAACCTCAGAGGGTGTGAAAATAAAGTAATTAGTCTTTTGTATATTAGATAACACAATGCAGGCAAAATATGCTGGGACACTAGATAAAATGCAGGTGCAAACTAATATAGTCAGATTTTAGTTTTTTAAAGGCAAATTAGCTGGCTCCTTAGTAGTCAGTTCAGATCATATCTTTGAGGTTGCCTTTGAGGATCTAAGCCTTATTGTTTAAAATCTTCACTGAGACAGTGGGAATGAAAGGGGTGAGTAATGCACAAGAAGAGGGAGACTTTTCCCTGCAGAATGAACAGCCTGGAGGAAGGATCCAACAGGAGTTATTAGGCAGCTTGGATGGAGTGAAGGTGGGGGATGGGAAGAGCGAAGAGCAGAACTGCGTGTAAAGAAGCAGCTTTATGTAAAGCCTTGAAGGTCAGGACAAGAACATGCAGAAAGTGTTGGGAAGCTGGTGAAGGGGAACGACAAGGCTAGAATGGTAGGAGACAAAGCTATTCCAGGCAGGAGTCTTTTGGATGGACTGGGAAACAGTGGGGAAGATGTTGCAGTAACCAAGGCAGGCAGAGACCAAGGCATGAACAAACGTTGAAGTGATACAGAAGGGGAGAAACTGAAAGTTTCTGAACTGTTGTAAAGGAAAAACCTGCAGGATTTGGCATGGCCAATAGCCAGAGTTAGTAGGGAGGAGAGGGGAAAATCAAATATGGCCCCAAGCATATAAGCCTCAGAATGGGAATGATAGTGGACATTTTGATAGGGATAGAAAGAGGAGTTTTCAGGGAAAAGATCAGGACTTCAGTTTTCAGCACGTTGAGTTTTATAGCAGATGTTGGAGATGCAGTCATAGAAAGGAGACTGGGCAGAGGGAGAAGGGTCAGGATAGATCACGAGCTGTTGGTTTATAGGTGGTAGCTAAGTCCACGAGACTGGGTGAAGTCACCCAGGGATGATGTGTAAAGGAAAAGAGGAGCTAGTTAAGGGTGGAAAGTTTCTGGATAAACTGCTAATTAATTTGCATCCATGGGGCCCATGGAGATATGGACTGTGTAAGTGCGTATTTGCATGTTCATGTGCAGCATATAACATAAAGCTCTGTACAGAGGAAAATACCCCCAGGAGTGGGAAAGCCTTCTTTATATATCATATTCATGGAAATAAAGGGCACAGATTTAGCTGTGGGGTTTTTTCCTTTTCAGATTGCCAGTAACTCTCTGGTTTGGACCAACAAAGGCAAGATATTTCAGAATTAAGGGTGCCACAGTGAGCTTCTATCCAGGGGAAGGCCTCGCCAGCAGCACAGCAACACAAATAGGATCATTTTTCAAAGCTCCTCTACCAGGCACTGTGGAGCTGTGCCCTGAGTGGACAGCTTTCCCACACACTGAGCGTGACGAGGGATTTAGCCACATGTCTCTCACTGAAATTAATGGGAGCTTTGTGGTAAATCCTTGAGTCAGCTTTGAAAATCTTAGCCTGAAACCCTCTCTGCTCAGTCTACCTGTCAGCCATCTCTGGAGCTCAATAGGGCCTGGGAGGTGATACAATCTTAGCAGTGGCGTTACCTCAGCATAGTCTTTATCACAAGTCGTGGAATGCTCCTACACTCCACTGCTGTGTGGAACTAGCTTTCCCAAGGATAGTAGGGCATATTCTCTTTTATCCTATGGGCCACAGATGGGAAGCAGAGCTTCAGTCTGGTGGGCTCCATCTCCTTTCCCCAAATAAGCACCACAACAGAGCTGTTGTTAAGCGAGAGTTCACCTTCAGGCCCCACAGCCCCTTTAAATTTCCTTCCCTGGTTGGCTGATAGCAGGATAGAGCTCAAATAGAGCACAGCAGTAATTGCACTGCTATCAGTATTCTCTGTGCAGTGATTTCATACATCAGGGTGTGTACAGCTTGCTGCTTTGGTTTTACAAACCCAATAATATCTTTAATAGAAAGAAAGGAAGAACTACTGTGGTGTGTCAGATTTACCGATGCACTCAGGTGCTCTGCACCACTTGAGTGATGCAACACAGCCATAAACCTGGTTTAAGCCGGCTTTATGGCTGCTCTGCATTGCTGGAGTGGTGCGAAGCAGCCAGAGCACACCAGTAAATCTGGCCCTATATTTTTGTGGAAGTTCTTTCTGTAGGCACTCTGAGGAAGAATTTCCGATGGTTTCATTTCATTGCCCTAGTATAAGATATTGATTGATCAGTTGCAACATTGCAGTACTTGGCAAAAAAGAAAGCAAAGTGATATATTTTATCTACTGTTTCCTGTTTTTTCAGAAAATCCTGCCCTGCTAGGCATATTTTAGTTTGCTGCATCGTAACAAACTGCCTCAACTGCCATGCAAAAACTGTCTTGCAAGAGTAATGGGAAGCTACTTCAATAGCTCTCACTTTAATTTTTCTACTGTTTTATTTTTGGTGGGTATCGCTACTTCGGTGAAGCTTCCTGGCTTTTGAACATGTGTTATGATATCACAAAGCATAAAACATAAAATGAAACAGGAAAAATTACAATAAAGTACTTTGTCCTGGGGCAGAGAATCAGCAAAAGACTTATGCACCACTTAAATCTTGTTGTGAAGATTTGGTTGAGGCATATGCATTGTTCTGGTGCTCTGATCATGGGTGAATTGCATACACGCTATATGCAGACACTTCTAGACTAACAACCAAGCTTCAGAGGCATGCCACTCTTCTATTGCTGCAGATGTCATTGCTTTTCAAGCCACAGTAACAATATATTTGGCCACATATGTATCCATTGGGAATACATCTCGTGACACATGACCACAACAGAACATTGTTGAAAGTCTTCATAGAAGACTTGAATGAAGGAAGGGTAGATGACTGGGCCAGGAAAAGAGGGAGAATGTTCCTAGCATAATGAGTGGCATGGGAGGAGGTGATGAAAGAATGATGTAGAAGATGCGTGTCCTGGTTGTGCGAGAGGCTAAAGGAAGAAATGACAAGAGATGTAAGCAGGTATAGTGCTGATTGTCAACCTCAGAAAAAGAGACCCACTCTAGCTTGTCCCATTGTTACACCTTCACCATTGAACAAATTCTAAAAGGAGAAAGAGAGGTTAAGAGACAAGACTGTAGACCATGATATGCAAGACAACATGCATAAAGAAAGAGTGAAAAGCTAGCATTCTACAAAATAAGTCCAGCTCATAATATAAGGATTGAAATCTGAGTGATAGGTCTCAAAACATACCTGTTAATGGGGAATCAACCAGGTTGAGGCTAGAAAAATTCAGACTGGAAATCAGGTGCGTGTTTTGAAGTGTGAGGGTAATTAACAATTGAAACAGCTTACCACAAGATGTGGAGAATTCACCATCACTTGGAATAGCGAACGAAGATTGGGTGTCTTTCTAAAAGATATGCACTCAGTCAACCATAAATTATGGGGCTTGATGCAAGAATTTCTGGGTAAATTTTATGGCCTGTGTTACGCAGGATCTCAAGCTAGGAGATCATTCACTTCTAACCTTAAAATCTATTAATCAATGACAGCAGCCCCCTGGCAATCCAGTGCCATTCATTGAAACTTTAGAGTATGCATGCATTTGGAGGTGAGATATAGGACAAAAGAATAAGAAACTATATCCACTAAAGAAGGAAATATTAATGACAATTTAATAACAATTACAAGTAAAAGACGGGAAGGTTTTAGTGATCTTTCTGCAAATCAACTTGTATGTAGTGAGGATGTATGAAACTTTTCCCAGAGTCACAGATATGTGTCATGCCATTAGCAGTCTTTGCAGCAAAAGACTGAGACTATTAATAATAATGAGTTGTGTGTAACCTCTCATGTATTAGGCTGAAATTTTGATTCACACTGTCTTGCCAAGTGATTGAAAATAATGGGTTCGTGTTAAATGACAGTTCCTTGGGCATTCTGGGAGTTGTGGCTCCCAAGGGAATAATTATCTCTTGCGCTACTATTGAGCACTACTGAGCACTATTACTTGATTGCTATGGTGATTCTGCTGCTCAATCAACATATAGTTTGATATTTGATATAGTTTGATATTGCCCTGTTAGTAGTGCTCCTGCAAGGGGAAAGACTCATGAAAAAGAGTTCCCAGCAGTGTACCTCACTGAGTCATTTACTATTTCAGCTATACTTTACTTTCATGATTAAATTGTGTTTATGGTACAAGAAGAAGCATATAGAAATAATTCATTATTATTATTACGATTTAAGGATTATTATTGCTACTGACAGGTTTATGAATGAAGATAATCTAAGAGAACAATGGCGTGTAATAAAACCAAAACTGGGTCTGGTGGCACCAGTCCTAGAAGAAGATGTTGAAGAAACATTGAGCAACATGAAAAGTAAGGAAGCTCTTGGCCTCCATAGCATACCAGCAGAAGTACAGAAAGGAGAGATCACAAAGAAAGCTTTCCAGGTTCTGTGAAGAGTTAGATTATTTAACAGCTGTGTCACTAAGTGCTAGTATCACTAGACAGTGATTACAGTGAGTTGCTTATAAATAATCCAAGATTCTCCCCTCTTTTACACCAGTGTAAATCAAGAGTAAAGCTATTAAAGTAAATGCCATTACACTGGTATATGTCAGAGGATCACCTGGAACTCTCTCTCCTATCTTCCAAGCCCAAGCCCTGAAAAGCCATGGATGCTGGCTCAGCTACAGACTAGCTCATTCAGCAGAAAGTTTGGTGTGTCCAAGAAGCTAAAACGCCAACCCGTCCTACCCCTCAGGAACAAGCAGTGGAACAGCCAATAGGGAGAGGAATGCTATATACAAACTCTGTGCTTCTCACACTTCTCATGGTTCTTAGGAGCCCATGGGAGTTATTCCAGCCCTAGCACTCATGTCCTTTACTGTCAGCAGCCACGGGAAACAGTGAATTCAGGCCATGGACACTTTAGAATTCTTTTCTATCTTATTGCTATTGTATTCAACTGGGAAAGAACCTTTCCCTCACATGGCAAGCCCAATAAACAGGAAGAGCTGTTATGAGGTATTCTGTGTCCACTGAACAGTCTTCCCCCTTGAAACTGAAAACATCCTCCTCAGAATAAGACCTTCCACTGGGAAGACGCACTGGGGCTTCCATTTCTGTTGACCAGGAGGCTGGTTTGGACCCCAAGGGGGTTCTGTTTGACCACAGAGTGAATGATAGATTAGAGCAGCATCATAAATCGAAAGCCATTTTGCTGACAGTTAATGATGCAGAAGAAAAGTGAGCTGAATTTCTGACCAGCCTGTAATTAAACTTGTGTCAGGATTGAGGTTTATCAGGAAAAAACCAACAATACCATCATTCATACAAGGATCTGCTTTTTGGGCACAACAAGGTGCTTATCTGTGCATGAAGCCTTCTTGATCATATTCTCATAATAGTTTACTTACTAGAACATAGAGAGAAAACAATGATATGATGTACAGCTTTAATGACATACTTTTATCTTTCGGACGTAAACTCATAAACAATCCTCTTTATCTAGCCAAATGTGCTGCCCTTTTTAATCTTTCAGCATTTATTGCTGCCATGCTGAAGCAAATTACTTTGTACTAATTAGCATAATTATCAAGTTTCTATGGCAAAAATCTTGACTTGAGAAATGTGTAATAGTAGCCGCCTCTTTTCATTCTTTGGAAATGAATACAGTTCCACCACTGCTTTGTAGAGCTGAAGATACTGTGGGCAAAATTCACCCCTTCTGCACCTTTTAAGCCTATTGTTCTGAGGGTCTATGTAGGACTTAAATGATGTGTAGACCTTGTGCTGGCCTGCGCAGTGGAGATTAAGACATCCTGTGCCATTTTCGTTGGTAGGTAAAAGTCTATCAGCATCTAAACTGGTCCCCTACAACTTCGTAAAATGGATGTCCTTTTATGAAGGCCAAAACAAAACAAGAAATAACATAAGTAAATTCTCTCTGAAAACATGATAAGGCCAACTCTCCAGTTGTGTTCTAGCAAACTGCAGGCAACCAGCAACTCAGAAAATCAGGCCACTTATATAGGGGCC
Source organism: Emydura macquarii macquarii (assembly GCF_026122565.2). NCBI lineage: Eukaryota > Metazoa > Chordata > Testudines > Chelidae > Emydura > Emydura macquarii. The sequence goes on from NW_027132200.1 coordinate 444,087, forward strand.
TAAAGTGTGAATATTCACCCAAGTATGACTATTTCGGCCTGAGTCTGCTCCATAACATGCTGCATCTTTCTCTTCTGCCTCATAAAATGGCAGCAGCCTCTGTAAAGTGCCAAGTGCTAGATGTTGAAATGATGCAGCACACGGAAATCATAGCATTTACTAACCCCACCACGTATCAAAATTACTAGCTAGTAAGGCATCATTGGCGGAACTGCTGCTACCTGATTTCTTGTGATGTTCATCTCATTTATCAGTAGTTTATTGCATCACATTTTTTTTTATTTCATTTTGGTAACTTGGGAGCAAAAGTATGTTAACAGCAAGCATTCATCCCATAAATGTAAGTTACATGATATCAAAGTTAATGGCCCAGATTCTCAACTGCAGCCAAGAAACACACACTGACATATGCTTTAAAATATTTTGCAACCTCCATGCCAACCCTGAGCCAGCTGTGCACCAGGTCAGTCCCCTGGCATGAATTATAACATCCTAAAAACTGCTGTAAAGATTCCCAAGGGGGCTATGGCAGCTATGTGATACCAAGACTAAGCTCAGTCCCTGCCAAGCCTCTTCTCCCCTGGCCCTGCCCTTTAAACTGGCCACTGGCCACACAGATGGGGTGGATTAGTAGCTACTATGTCCTCTTTACAACACTAGAAGATTTCCCCACACTGGGGTGTTTTTTGTTTTACTCTGCATGGATGACAGGCTGCAAATCATCTGGAATGCAGGGCTCATCTGAGCCAACACATCCTTCCTTGATTTGCATTTGTTTCTGTTTTACTTTCTATTTTATCCTAAAAGCATGGATACCAATTTTATTTTAATTGTAAAGCCCAGATCCAAGAAAACTCTTTTAACGGAATCAAAGAAGTATTCATGTGGGAAAATATGGCAACTGAAAAGAAATGTAATTGGCGAAATTATCCGTCAGCGCAACAGCATCCTCTCTTCAGTTTTTACAGTGTGATCATATTAGTGCATGTGAAAGCTGACTGGCTGCTGTGCTGCCTGCATTTTGGTGATAAGTATTATCTATTATATTGCAGAGCCTGTGGTCAGAGCTTTGTATACTTTGCAGCTTTCTGAATATACTTCAAGATCTTAACTTTGGGTTTTATCATCTGCAGATAATTGTCACAGACAAACTAGCAGAAATGAATCAAGTGAAAGAACTGGAAACAACATCTGCAGCCAGCAGCACCCAGAAACGAAAGCTCTGAGGTAACAATTGAATCTTGCGAAAGTAGGACAGTCCTAGCAGGGAACAGCTACTGTTCATCTGTGCAATAAAACCCATGCACTGTAAGTCACAATTGCAAAGTTAATGGAGTTTTGGTGAGCTGCAGCTCCCCAGGGAGAATATCCAGCATATAAGAAGCCAGGCCTGGCTTTCTTACTCTCTGCTTTCCTTAACCACGTAAGCCTGGCTGTGACAGTCCTTTACATAGGCCTCCCCACTCCTCCTCTGTGGCCAATGCAGCCACAGAGGTTAGGGGAGAGTAGAGACCACTCCCTCAGTGACCCATAAAGAGGGTAGGGGAAGGGCTGGGGAAGGACAGGGAGCAGTCAAGGCCGTCATTGCTCGTCCTCTGCAAATAGCCATAAACGAATGATGTGCATGGTGCAGTTCCAAGGTACTCTGAGCCACTCGCTGAGCTGCCAGGGTTGGATATGAAATTCACAAAATAATGTATCATTGCATTGACCTGGCTGCAAGGCCTCTGTGGTTCCTATCTGTGGGTGAATGAGAAGGCTCTGGTGGGAGATCGTAAAGCTATTGCCAGTGACTTTGCTGCTGGATTATTGCTGATTGCTGTGGATATGATTATTAACAGTTGAAAGTGGGGATGACAGAAGTGGTCTATTTTATGGCTGTGGATTGAAGTATTGGGGTTACTCTGTACCCCAAACACCTGCCAGAGGTACCACATCTCGCAGACAAGCTCTTCAGCAGATAGGCCTCGTTGGCGCTAGCCCTTGGGGTCCCAGTAACCACTCGGACACATGGCTAAGGGAAAGGTTTTTCCTAGGGCTGGCAGGAAAGGAGAAAGCTTGCAAATACCCGAGGTATAGTGGTTTAAACACTTACGGTTCAAAATGAGTAATAGCAGTTCCAATTTGGGGCAGTCCAATAGAGAGTCAGTGTTCTTCAGGCCTTGTACCTGGGTGGCCCTTTCCAGTCAAGTCTCTATTCAGGCAAATTAGCATTTGTGGGTTTCCAAGCCAGGCTCAGTTAGTGGTGCCCCTCTGCACTGGTTTCTTCCCCAGCCACTGCTGCTCCCCCATGAGTCCCACACAGATCTGTACTCAGCTGTGATGTGCAGCATCACAGCCTCTTCCACATGCAGCTCTGTCCACAGTTCCTGGGGCTTCTCTCCAGATCCCTGCTGCCATCATGCACTTTCCACTCCCAGACAGAGCCTGACTACTTCCTGGTTCAGGACCTTTCTGCTTCTCAGTGGAAGGGGAAGTGCAATGGGGAGTGGGCTGATGGAAGTTATAGTCTCCTCTGTAGCAGATCCACCTCAATATTTAAAATAGCCAAAGGGTGTCTAGAGAAAGGGATAGGTGCTGCTTTAGGTATATACTGTATAGCTACATAAAATACTTTTTTTTTCAGATGACAGCGCTGAGAAGATGACACAGGTGACGCTCAAGACCTTTATTGAATTAAAACAAAATTTATTGCAATTGATCAGAGATCATATATCAATTCCACTGTGTCTTTCAAACTATTGGGAAAATATTTCATAATCAGCAAACCTGTATTGTTTAGAAGTCACACAAGACTAGTAATTAGCCAGTAACTATGCAATAATGTTTTCCTTTTTTCGGGTGATGCTAGCATTAAGGTGTTCCACACAAGCTATATTTTTGAGATATATATTTTGCATAACTGAGCCAAGGCTCCCTAGAAGACCTCTTCATACTATAGTATATGCTGTTTGCCACGATAGACGGCTGATCATTTCTTTAACTTTTCTAAATGTTATCAGAACATCTAATTTCTCTTCTGCTGTAGGGTCATGCTAAGTTACCAATTTAGTACAGCTGCTGTGGTGTTGACAGTTGTAATTTGTTCCACTTGATTGGTTAGTAGGCCTATTGTTTCGTCAAAGCTGATTTTCAGGTTGTGAAATAGATTCTGTATTTGCTGAACATAATGTGATTTGTACTCATATTCCAGCTTCAGACACTTCCTTGGGAACAAGACTAATTGAAGTTGCTTGATTTTTGTTACCAATTCACAGACTTTTCAAGTTCTATTTCTTTTCATCTCGAACACTTAAGATCCTGCTGTATTAGCAGACCTACTGAGATGTACATTTTCCCCAGGTCTGGTGACCTGACCTCATCCCTTCTCTTCTGCCATTACTCTGTCTCCCAGCTAGCATCTAAATGCCACCTCATCTGCTCTGATAATTTTGAGAGAGTTTGTTTTTCCTTTTCAGAAATTATTGCTTTAAAGCTAATCCACAAATTTAGGGTCAGATTATCATGTCCTAACTCAAATAGTAGCATTTACAGCACAGGTAGTTCCATTGATTTCTGTTGGACTTCTTGTAGAGTTAGGTATTAATCAATACAAGTAAATGGACTGCAATCTGTCTCTTAATCATATAATATTAATTTCAAGATCTAAAATTTCAGAAGTGGTTGAGTGTTACCCAGGGTTCCTCGACCCAGGAACTTTTAGTTTCTGCAAGTCGGTATCAGGAAATAAACCAAAGGAAACACAGTACCTCTGCTTGCTATATGGCTGTCATAGACAAGTCAAAACCAAGTGCTCTTAACTTTAAAGCTTTACTTTATTGGTCTCCAGCAATTCCCATTGGAATGCTTTACTGAAAGTGTCCTCTTATTGGTCTTAAGCACATACAAATACAATAGGTGGTTAGAGTATATTTTGATAGTTACCCTCACAAGTCTGAGGCAGTCTTTGGGTGAATCAGTCACAGATTTCCAGATGGCCAGTCCTTCTGTCTGTGCTGGAGATCTTTTCAATGTGTCCACGAAGTGATCCGCCTGACTCACACTTGCTAGCTCCCTTTTATACCCCAAAAGTTACAGAGACATGTCAATCAAAAGAATGTTACATAGCAGAGCAAACAAAGCAATCGCTGGGCAGAAGTAGGAGTTACAGAGACATGTCACTAAAAAATATATATATTGTTAAGCAGGCAGTCTTAAATTGTTACTCTGATAGGTAAATTTCCCCATACCAACAATTCTAAAATATATCCAGACTTCCTGTTTTTCACACACATTTGCCCCAGCATGTTCAGAGATAAAGAACGCATAGAGCGAGGCTCACTTCACGTGTTCACTGTAGTCTATCCCCTCCCTCTTGGTTTACCTCGTTATGCTAAGTTCCTGCAAAGGCCTAAAAATGGCTAAAAGCAGCAAGCAGAATGATTGGTAGTCCATCCCAATAATTGGTAGTGGCTTGGACACCTGGCTGGTTGCTAAAATGCCCCTGTTTATGGGCAAGTCACTTTACTTGAGCATTGGTATAAACTGCAAATGCAATTCTCCCTAGGAAAAAAGGGCTTAAATCAAGGTGTAGATGATGAATAGAATAATATATGTTCATATGCATTTCGCATCATTTTTAATTGCACCTGTTAAAAGGAGGCAAAGGTACAGTTGGAAATTTCCACAGAAGCATATTTGGCATAGTATAAAAGGCCCAGATATAACAAGAGTGCTGAGTCTAATTCTAGGAAAACAAAAACAAACAAAATATGCATCTGAGGGATTACCGTGGGTGTTTACTAACCTGTTTGGTTTCAGTAAGGATTTTACATTCACATGTCTTAGATATCTCAAAAAACAAACAAAAAATTGTTACACTCACCCCCACATAGAGCTGGTGTTTTTTGTTTTAACAATTTTTGTTGTATTGTTGAAAAATACCAATTCATGAAAACTGAAACTGTTTTTGATACAGGGTCAGGTTCAACAGATTTCCTAACTCAATAATATGTTTAGAAAAGAAGTTTTACATTGTCCAAAGACTTCATTTTAACATTTTCTGTGAAAAATGATGTTTTTCTGTTTTGAAATGACTTTTCAGTTAGAAATTTAAGTTATGGATTGAAAAAAAGGTTAGAAAAGGTCAAAGTTAAAACAAAATGATTCAGGTTAAGTCTACAATCACCTGGAAATTCGGCGGCAGTCGACGGAAGTTATGCAAGCTTTGTAACTCCTCTTCCCTGCAGATCTTCACTGCACTGTGCCAATGGGGAATGCGTTCCTGTCGACACAGCGCTACTCCACTTGAGGGGTGGTTTTATTGCATCGATTTCTAGATCGATTGAGTAGGTCTTCACTGACTGCTCTATCAATCCAGATAGATCGATCTGATGGTGGCGAATTTGCTGCTGTCAGTGAAGATATACCCTCAGAATTATCAAATGAAAATGTTTCAGTTGACCCAAAATGAAAAAAAAAAGTTGCTTTTTTTGGTTCACAAATATTTTCACAATTTCTGTTCTTCCTCCTGATTCAACACAGGGAAAAATTTTGAACTCTCAAAATTCTAACTTCTAAAGCCTTTCTATTGATGTACATTTTATCCTTTAGGTCACATGAAAGCTATGCCAATTAAACAAACACAGGTGAAGTTAATTCTCATCTTTAAAGAACTCTTAGAAACAAACTGTAACCAGACAGAATTTGAGAAACATTTTGGATCTCTGTTGTGTACAAGTAGGCATAGGAAGAGAAACATTTTCTTCTTGGGAAAATGACCTGTGTTTGAATTACAGAGGTGAAAAAATACTTCACTGCAAAATAAGATGTACAATCTAACGCCCTTATTCTGTAATTGAATCCATGTTAGTGTCCACCTACATGGCTCGACTGCTAGATAGAGGCCCTGCAAACCGATGCTAAATATCATATCAATTCTGATATTTAAACAAAGCAAGACTCACTGGGAATGGATGGCATTACTGAAATTAAATCATGCTGTGAAAAATTAGCATGGTGCTGTGCAAGTTTTGACAGATTTTTTGTTGGTTGGTGATTTTTTTTTAACCTTTTTCTACTGCACTGATCATTCTGTAATGGGTAAAACAGACAGACAGTTGTGAAGTTCAACAAGGTTAAAACACAAGTCTGAGGGAGAACTGTTCACACATTTTCTTGATAACAAAACTTTGCAGTAGTGTTTGGCTTGCTCATTTTCCCCTTCAATTTAAACAATTTCCCCTCAAGTAAGAATAATAATTTCCATAAAGAATGTTTTATATTTATAGCAAATGGTGGCTATACTAATCCTGTCAAGATCATGAGTAGTGAGTACTATTCATCAAATCCCAGCCACAAGGAAAGAGTAGATTATTTTTTACATCCCCTTGGATGAATCAGCAGAATTTAAGAGCACATAACATATATACTATTTCTCTTTTAAGACACCGAAACTAGATAGTATATTCATCTTATTGCTGCATGGCAATCAAATGTAGCTTCCTTGGTTCATCACCCCAGTTGTGAGGTGCATTACTGTGGGATTTTTACAGCAGCAATTACAATGGAGAGTTTATGGTTAAAAATGTTAGGTATAATTGAATTTTTAAAAACTATTTCCATTTTAGACAGTTTAAATCTGTAGCCCAGATTATTTAATTGAGCAAAAACACAGAACATCATATTCAAGTTACTGACTTGCAATTTATTGAAAAATGGTAGTGCTTGGCTTTCTGTATCAGAATCAGCTTGCAGAGACCTTTGGTACTGCAGAGGCTTCTACACTAAACTAATACTGATTAAAAGAGAAGGAAATGTTTAAAACACCATTAAGACTGAGCATTAAAACTTTTGCTTCAAAAAAGAGAGAGGAAGGATTCTGATTTCTCACAAAAGGTAGGGGAGTAATTAGTCTCCAATTAATAGCTGAGTTATGTGGAAGATGTTGGTGGTGTCTGGAATTTTATCCTTTGAACATATGGCAATGAGGAACACTGAAAGAGTTTTCATCTTTCATGTTTGTGCTGGTATCTTCAAGTGCGAATACCTGGGTTCTGTTTGGGAACTGTTATAGCAGTATGGCTGCAAAATAACTATTGTTGCCACTTTGGCTGTAAAAGAAGCTATGATTCTATTATTTACAGAGGATAAAGAACTGATGCTGCCCAGTTAAAGATAGTAATGTTAACTACCCACATATATTGTTAGTTTGGGTTCAGACATGGTTCCTGAAATCCACATTGGGGGGGAGGAGACGCATGGCAGAAGATGCACAAACTGAGCAGTGGTGACTGGTAGCATTAAGTCAGCATGAGGGATCATGTACACTCCTAACCCTGACTGTGCTTGTAGTAGGTGTGTAGATTGGTCTATTCCCCAACATAGGGCACTTACCTCTTTGTAGTGTGTGAAGAAGGCATGGCTATGGTTGCATCCTGACCAGCCTTTTCCCCTCTGGAGGATTTTTAGTACCCCCCTCCCTGCCTGGCCCTTGAGAGAGGATCTCCTGTACCAGATACTAATTTGGCTCATGAGATTTGAAACACTATTATTAGCATAAACATGTGTAGACTGGATGCACTATCAGTCATTGGTGGGTGTATTTTTCCTAGCTGAGGGGAAGCCCGTGCACAGAGATCGAAGAAGAACAGAATCTCAAATAGTGAGACTGCCATGGGCAGGTGTCCTATATGTACATATTTTAATATTTCTTTCTTGCACTTCGGATTCCTTTCCTACAAGTTATCTCTCTGTCTCTCCCTGCCCTCCACTCCACTTTCTCTTTTTTTCCTTATTTTTAGTTCACTCTGTTCCTTTTTTAAAGGAGGGGCTCCTGGAAAATTCCAGTTCAAGTTTGGGCCCTAATTCTCATGCACTAAAACCCTTTACACCACATTTTAATGCCCCTTTTTCCTGCCATAGTGCTTCTCTTTCCACCTGGGCAAAGTATTTTTACACCCACTTTACAGAAAGTGCATGGCATGAGGCTTGTGGCCTCCAATTCATTCCAGCTAGTGCAGGCACTGGGCCAGCAACTCCTGGGAGGCAATTTAGGGATGCAGGGGATGGTGTGGGCCCTTGCACAGATAAAAGAGCCCTGAAGGCTGCTCTGAAGTTGCACTCCTGCTGTATTGTCCATGTTAGGCCAGTGCAGGGGTGCAGAACTGGGCACAGCTGCCTTGGCCTTTCCGCCTCCTATCTCATATGTGCTTCTCCTCATCTTGGAATGACTCATGAAGAAGTGCCACAGAGCTGTCACTACACCAAACATAGACACTCCTTGAGCAAGAGATCCTTCTCTTGGGTTGGGAGGGAGGAGCCTATGACCCCTTTGTGCCAGTCTGTTGTTTTCAGCTTAGAAAAGAGACAACTAAGGGAGGATATGATAGAAGTCTATAAGGTCATGAATGGTGTGAAGAAAGTGAATAGAGAAGTGTTGATTACCCTTTCCCTCAATACAAAAAGCAGGGGGGTCACCTGATGAAATTAATAGGCAGCAGACAATGCAAAAAAGAGGAAGTACTTTTTCCACACTACACACAATTAACCTATGGAACTCATTGCCAAAAGTATCACTGGGTTAAAAAAAGAACTAGATAAGTTCACGGAGGATAGGTCCATCAGTGGCTGTGAGCCAAGATGGTCAGGGATGCAACCCCATGTTTGGGTGACCCTAAACCTCTAACTGCCAGAAATCAGGAGGAGATCACTCCAATTACCCTCTTTTGTACATTCCCCTGAAGCTCTGGTATGGCCACTGTTGGAGATATGATAATGGGCAAGATGGACCACTGATCTGATGTAATATGGAATTTCTTATGTCCTTATATGAGGGTCAGAAGATGAGGTCAATTAAGGTCACCCATCCTTAATAATAATAAAAAACTAATTTAAGCAGAAACTTATTAAATGTTAATTTAATAAGTGTTTTCATGCTTTTAACACTGTGTAAACCAATCAAATTCCCAATAAAGAAATTATTTTTTATATATCTTGTGCTATGAATATTTTCTATAACTAAGCATATTTTCTGCACCATTGCCCTAAGCTTATCTATGTGTCTCTACCCCTTTTGGATTTATGCATTTACTTGAGCATGAAACAAGAAAAAGGCTTGCCTGCTAGAAGTGAATTTCATGAATCACGGCTATAGCAAATTACATGTACCCATAGCATACTCTATGATTTTTATGGCATAATTTGCATGTTAACAGAACAATTATTAAATTTAGAGATGTAACCTTGAGTAACTACTTAGTTTTTGCTTCCTCAATGGTTTTTGGGTTTGCAGTAAATATCATAGTGTTATTTTGATGCACTTGAACCACTAGTCCTGTGAACATTGCTTTAGTAATATAAAAAATGAGTCTGATAAAGAACCACTGTCATTTTTACTTTTTACCATGTGCAAAATACTCTTCCCTTGTAAATTACATCTTGAATGGAGTCAGCTTTGCTAGATTTATTTCTTTGTCAAAATGTAGTCTGCTTTCATGGAGTGAAATGGAACATTAGGGGAAAATCTTCAGTTGGTAAAGATGACAATATACTGAGTTTTACACTGCTAAAACAGTATTCTCAGACTACTAATTCAGGTGCATCAACATAACTCTATATTTTGCTTCAAAATACATTTGCATACAGTGGAATTATGAAAATATTTAGAAAATATCCTAATGCCACTCTGTAAATTCATGATACACCCACACCTTGACTACTGCATGCAGTTCTTGTCACCCTATCTCAAAATGATATATTAGACTTGTAAAAAATAAAAGGAAGAGCAAAAAAAATGATTAGGAGTAAGGATCAGCTTTCATATGAGGAGAGATTTTAAAGACTGGGACTTTTCAGCTTGGAAAAGAGATGACTAAGGGGAGAGGGGGGATATGATAGAAGTCTATAAAATCATGAATTGTGTGGAGAAAGTGAATAAGGAAATGTATTTACCCCTTCACCTAACACAAGAACCAGGGATCACCCAATTAAATTAATAGGCAGCAGGTTTAAAACAAATGTAAAGAAGTACTTCTTCACACAATGCACAGACAGTCTGTGGAACTTGTTGCCAGGGTATGTTGTGAAGGCCAAAAGTACAACTGCGTTCAAGAAATAATTAGATAAATTCATGGAGGATAGGACCATTAATGGCTATTAGTCAAGATGGTGAGAGATACAAACTCATGCTCTGGGTGTCCCTATGTCTCTGACAGCCAGAAGCTGGGACTGGATGAAGGAAATAGATCATTTGATAAATTGCCCGGGTCTGTTCATTCCCTCTGAAGCATATGGCACCAACCATTGTTGGAAGACAGGGTACTGGGCTAAAGGGACTAGTGGTCTTACATTCATAAATAAACTATTGAGGATACAACTACCTGAGTAGTTACTCAAGGTTACATCTGTAACTTGATGTTAATAAAGTTATGCAATGTACAACAGCTGAAGATCTGCCCCCACATTTCAGGAATATATTTTTACATATCTACTATGCCCCTCATTTGTACACACTTTACATAACTTGTTTCTCCCAGCCCTTCCACGTAAAGATGGTCATTGCATGTCCCAGTTACATTTTAAAATTGTGCAGTAGTTCCCTCATGTTAAATCCAGACTGTGAAGAAGAGAGGCAAAGTTGGTCATAGGATGGGAAGTGAGGAAGAGAAAGGGAGAAAGGTGTTATATAATACATAACTGAAAGATAAAAGGCAAAGAAAAAGACCCAAATAGAAAGCTTCAATAAAGACAAACTAGAACAAGGGAATTAAAAGAATGTAAATTGAATGGCAGATGGTAAGGAGACAGTGTAATGAAGAGGAATCAGAAGTGTAATAAAAGTATGTTTTATTTAGGAGTAACAACAGGAAGGAGAATATTGTATTTTTATATTTTCCTTGTATATTGTCAAATGTTCCTCTACCCAGGGCAAGAAACATCAGCAATAGGTACTGTGTAGATTCTGAAAATGGGGTCTAGGACATTTTAGATTTCTTCTAGCACTAGATCCATGTAGCCATCAATAGTATGTAAACAACTGATTAATAAGTAATCGTTTTAAAAAGTAGTATTTTATGACCCTGTGTTATCTACAATAATGAATATTATACTATTAAAAATGTTTAAATGCTGATTTCAACTTTAATTGTATTTTATATATATTAAACTAGTAACTGACAAATAATTAAATATGATAACCATGGAAATCAAGAGACAAAGTGACAATATAAACTTCTGTGTAGCCATATCATCCCAGGCTATGATCTTGTCAGATCTCCTGAGGTAGGTGAGGTCAGGCTGGATCAATACTGGAAAGGAAAATCCCACAGGAAAATTCTACCTGTTGGAGGAAATGCCTATTTGGGATTCAGTACAGTAGGTACCACTCTATCTTCTGAGTCAGTACTGAGAAAGTACACTTGTGGGTTGCTGTTGTGATAACTTATAAAAGAGAAGACCTGACCACCTGAGGACATTCAAGATCCCATGGTACCTTTTGCAAGCTTTAGCTTCAGTGTTTGATATATCGAGAAATAATCCTTATAAATGTTATCACATGGAGAGGGCAAGGATGATATTGCAGCTAAAGCACTAGCCTGGGTCTGAGCAGGTCTGGGTTCTGTTCATGACTCTGCTGCAGACTTTGGGGGAGATTTTCTAAGGCACAAATTAGAGTTAGGGATCCAGCTCTCATTGATTTTTCAATGGGAGTTAGATGCCTAACCATCTCCTTTGTGTGTGGTCTCAGATAAGTAACATGCTAGTCCTGCCATGCTTAAGTTTCCCGTTTGTTAAATACTACTTCTCTCTTTCTCACATTGAGAGGTCTTGTATTTGAGACGCCAACACACTATAGTGATCAGCACCACACAAGAAGCTTATAAATACAGTGATCACAAATTCTCATACGCGAGCTTTACTGTATACACATTTCATTGAATAAAACACGACCTCGGTATGCAGTAACTGCTAGGAATTAAAGAGATTTCAAGTTGTTAAAGGAATAGCAGCCATGTTTTATGCTTCCACCTTAGCCATAAATCATGTCATAAAACCAGAGTATCTACACTTCACTGCATCTTCTTGACTGTAGAACAAATGAAGAGACTCTCCCATATTGTGAAAATGCTCTGGGGTATAACTGATAATCTTACAAGAATGCAGTAAAATCAAACAGTGGGATTTTCACTTTATTGCTTTTCAATCTTTGAATTATGCGTCTAATAACCCATTTAAAAGTCATTAAAAGTTTAACAATATTTTCTATAGTTGCATGCAGATCTATTATTATTTTTTTCCAAAAGGGTGATTATAATTATTTGAATTCTTCAGTTCATAAAGATGTTGAAAATGAAAACAGACATAACATGAAAATTCTTCCAAGAATATAAATGTGAATATCGCATCTTGTTGCTTTGAAAAAATGTGTTTAGTGAACAGAACAGCTGTTTTTAAATAGAAAGCTAATTCCTTTGCCCTTTATTGGATTATGGATTTTACTTGGCTGTATAGCTTGATAGGGCATGGGGAATTCATTAACAGGGTTTACGTCTTCAGACTGATTTGGTAGAGTTTCTGCATCTCTATAAACTGCACAAAGGAGACATTACCCTCTGAAGCTAATTAGAAGAAGTGGAAATAAACCTAGAAGCATTCTGGTACTTTCTCAGTTGCTAATCAGAAGGGACTCTGCTACAAAACTTGATGAAACTGGTTCCACAGAAGACTTGATGTCTCTAAACCCAAAATTAATTATAACATCAAATTTATATTTCCAAATATATCAGGGACCCTGGTGCGAACACTGCACAGCCTCCATCTTAGTGAATGACTCTGTGGGGGAAAATATCTGCAACATACCAAATGTATAGGGCAAAATTGTTTTTGTTTTCTTCATCGTTTTCCATGGAAGGACTAACCAATTACAATGAGCTAACTCCTGGTGCTCTGGTGCCTCTGCCATTCCTCCAGCCTAAGGCTAGATTATCTGGCCAGGACCAGACACCCTCAGTCCCTCTGTATTTCCCTTCACATCTCCTGAACATACTTGTATAGTTGCCTGGCATATTCACAGGGTGCTCATTTTTGAAAGATGTTAATGTTGAATTAAAGGAGTCATTTTATGCTTGAGTGATTTTATATGCAAGTGTATACCGTATGGTTATGTGTCTATAGTATGTATTTTAGTGTTTTGTGCAATTAAGTTTAAATGCCACAAGCGTTAGGTCTGCCATTGCTTCCCTGGGAAGATTATTCTACAGATTTACTGTTCAGTATCTAATTATCTTTTCTTAATTTAATCCAGCTACTATTAACTCTAACCCTCATACCACCCTAAATACTATAAACATACAGTAAATATTTCCTTTCCATCACTGGTGTTTACAGTCTTCAAATAGTTATAGATAGCTTATGTTCCCCCTTCTCTTTTCTTAGCCAGACTACAGATCACTAACAATTTAACAGGCAGATGTTATTTCCACATATGTGGCATATGCAAGTTTGTGTTTTAGGAAACCTGTAAAACAATTTTAAAAGGTTGAAAAAACAGATAAAACATCATAAATCCAAGAGCTACTCATTATTTACAATTCCAGAGCTTTAGTATGGAAATTTTGGAATTTCTCCATATCTCATTTCATATTCTAGGACAGAAAAGTTTCTTCACCAACACAATCATATCACAATGACTTAGACGTACTTTGATGTTCAGTCTGCTTTATGATGAATCATTTTACATGGAATATTACATATGTTTTTTTCAGGACCCTATTGTGTCAGGAAAGGAACATAGCTCTGATAAAAAGGCTAAATTACCTTTCCTTAACTAAGGATCATGGAGAGGTCTGAGTACCAGATATTTGCTCTCAGCTGAGCTCAGCACATCTCTAGTTTATAATCACCATTTGATTTACACTTCACCCTCTTACAGTCCTTTCCTTTTTTGCCCTTGCGATAAAGCTCTGTGAAACAACATTCTTGCCATTAATTACAGAAAGAGCTAGATACGTTTGGATGTTTATGATAAAATATTCAGAAGAAAATGGGGACTTGGCCGTAAGTACTGCAATTTTTACTCCACATCCTAAGATGACCAGATGTTCTGACTCTTAATGGAGTATTCATTATTTGTTATTGCCACATTCTTGAGTTGCCTAGCTGTTTTATTGAAAGTATTTCCTCATCAGCAGCCATCAATCAGTTTTTAAAGGGACCTTTCTGTGTACAGAATCTTAACATCTTTGAGCACAACCAATCTTGGAAACTGCGACTGTTTAAATCTTGCAGTAGTATTCTTTCCTCTTTTGGAACCCCATGTAAAATTAAGGGCTTGAAATATTTTATATCCCACTTCTGGCTACGAAATAAACTCTGTCAAGAAACAACAATTATATTTCCATACAAGTATAATATAAAATACAATTGGCCAATTTCATCTTTCATTTAGACTCTATTTTAGGAAAGCACTTAAGCGTGTCCTTAAATCCCATTGAAGTCGTTGGGACATACACATATGTTTAAATGCTCTTCTGAATTTGGGCCTTCTAGCCATTGTGTTTAAGGGCTGCAAATGAAGACAGAACTTGGCCAGATGGTTTAGCCCATTAGCTCATTTCTGACCAACAGTTCTTAAGAGGCCATAGAAATTTGAGGTTTTCCACTGGGCACAGTAATCAGTGTTTTTAATAGCAACCACTATCATCACAGCAAAATGGGTACAAACATTTAGAAAGTTCTCCTGTTTAATCTATTTGGGTATTTGTCTCTGAGCAGGAAGATCACTTTAAGGCAATAACTTCAATAGGTTTAGAAACTGAGATTTCTAATTAAATGTTAACTCTGCCGTGGGCTATGAAGGAAGATAAGAAGCTGCTTTGTGCTGATAAACAAATATGCATTCAACTCAACAGTGACAATGAGATCACTAGCTTTGCTTTTGCAACATGTAGAATTATTAGTTTTGCATGTCATTTAAATAAAAGTTACAATGATACAAAATGCTGGGAAGTTTAGAACCAGGAAAACAAACAAACAAACAAAAAATGAAATGGGATAAAATGCCCTTTTCTTCATTCTGCAAAAGGGTTGCAAACAATAACTATTTCCTTTTCAACTTGGTTCAAATCTGCAAAGTTTGTAAGAATGAAAAAATGATGTTTTTTGCCTGATTTGTGTAACAAAAATTAGAGTGATGTCAGAATAGAGTTTGGAGAACTAACGTTCCCATTCCCTGGGCAATGGTTACACAGATGACCTGAAACATTTACTGTCAGTTTTGTTGAAGAAGCTTGTGCAACAATGGAAAAGAAAATAAATAAAAATCAAACACTGAGTAATAAGCATTGCTTTGTTCTCTTATTTATGTTGCTTTTGGCAGTCATTCATGTTTTTCAGCTCAATTTGATCCAAGAAACTATTCCACTTTTTGTAGTTTACACATTATATAACTACTCAGAAAAATTATGTAAGTGGGGAAAAGCTGTTTAGTATTGTATCATTTTAAAGCCTCATAGCTGACTTGTTTTAGTATTTAGGGCTAAATCTTCAGCATATGCACCCAAAATGAACCTAAAAATAAGTGAGTATAGGTAAAATGGGCAATTTGTATGAAAATGAATATCCCTGTCTTTCCTACTTTCCTCTGCACCCAAGGAAAGATTAAATGCATTCTACGTTGGTATTGTTCAGAGGAAATGAGGGATGAACTTGTGGTTATGACACTGGACTAGGATTCAGTTTCTGGCTCTGCCCCAAACATCAGATATTACCTTGGTAAATCACTTCATCTTTCAGGGTGAAATTCACCTCAAGCAGAGCTCCAGCATAAGTCTCATGCATCCTATTTTGAGGGCTCAAGTGGGAATTAAATTGCACATAGGCCAGGTTCGGGTCTTCCACATTGTAATAATATTAAGGTAGAGGGATCCAAAGATTATAAAACTAGTGAAACATTTCCAAATGGTCCAGCCTTAAATACTTTCAGTTGTTGCCTTGAATGGTTCTGTCAGAAGATGGACATCATTTCAAACTCCTTAAGTGGTGAGAATCTGAGATCACATCTTTTCTCAAAAAAAAAAAAAAAATCTATAAAATAATCCCCACTTTAGTTGTGTATTTCAGCACATCACCATTATATAATTCCTGACAGAGACTTATAATGTGCAGATGCAGAGGGTAAACTAAATCATAGACTAATCACAGTCACTGAGGTCTGGCTCCCAAATTACCCTTTCCTAATAACACAAATAATCTTGGTTTTCTACATGCTGTGCACAAGATATAGAGAGATCAGAAATTTGAGCATCAGTAGTAGAAAAGAAAGGATGAAATAAATAGTCTGAAACAAAATATTTCGCCAAGGCTATGCTGAGGCAAGAGGCCAAGAGAAGGTCCATCGGTCTCCAGAGTAGCCACCAAATCCCACCCTAAGAAATTATTGAGGGTAGTAGATCAATCCAATCAATCCATACTGCTTGTTGTCAGCTGCAGAATGCAGAACCATATGCTGTGAATATCTGTTCTTTTACTTTACTGAAATGAACACTTACATTCAGCAAAGTTTCTCATACTACGCGGGTCTAAGCCCCTTCTACTGGCCAACAACAAACCCATCTTTTTTCCATTAATTCAAAGAATTTATACCACTAGAGGTGCTGAAGGAGCCTGTCCAAGACCTGTGATTCTGACCTCTGGTAAAAGAGATGATTGGAAGAACCATGAGCAACGAGTGACACTCTTGATTGAAATAGCCAATGCCATTCAGTGGAAGAATCTTCCTTTCTCTTTCACACATGCAATAGTCCACCCAACACCCATGATGTTTCACAGCTAGCTGGTTACCACTCTCACATTCTCTGTTCCTGAGCAAGCTCAGAAGATTTAGCTAAAGGCTGATTACAAATTTACTTTGGTGAAGCCGGTATCTTAGATCTGGCACAATCTGGATTCACGTCAGGGTACGGTAAGGAAATAGCATTACTAGTTTTATTGGATGATCTTCTGTTGTTGATGGATGGAGGGCAGATATCCAGTCTAATTCTCCTGGATCTCTCTGCAGGATTTGTCAGAGTTGATCATGAGAAACTACTGACCTGCCTGAGGTAGATTGCATGTGGCCAGGAGAATGTATTGAAATGGTATGTGTCTTTAATGGAGGGACACACCTGAAAAGTATTAATGGGAAACTGCATCTCTACCTCCAGACCTCTCACCTGCGGAGTACCATAAAGATCTATCTTCTCTGATCTTGTTCAACATCAACATGCAGACACAAGGTGAACAGTTAAGACATGGACTAAAAGTGGCGACAGTATGCCACTTTAATAACAGTGTGCCTTCGATGATTAACATAGCAAAGCAGACAAAGTAAACTTTAAAAATAATAATTAAAATAAACTCACACTTCCCCCAGAAGGAAAAAGGGAAAAAAGGAAAAAGAATCATGCATACCAAATGTTACTGCAATTCTGGAAAGCATCCACATAGTACAGTGATGATTGAACTGAA
Source organism: Emydura macquarii macquarii (assembly GCF_026122565.2). Lineage (NCBI taxonomy): Eukaryota > Metazoa > Chordata > Testudines > Chelidae > Emydura > Emydura macquarii. The sequence continues at coordinate 461,571 of NW_027132200.1, forward strand.
GGACTTAGAATAGACTCTCAGTCCAAAAGCTCAAGCAGCATCCTCTTCCTCCTCATCCTTTCAGACATAAAGGCTGTGTATCACACATTGCAGCATCACACCAACATGTTAGTATTGAAAGGAAAAGGCATATACATTACAGAAGGGTATGACTGAAGCAGAACTGTCCTCTTCACCCTTATCACATGTACAGCCCACCGTTTCTAGTAAAACTGATTCTTTTTTAGTTGCAGTGGTCTGACCTATTGAGTACTGCTGCTTACTGAATGAGTTGGGCCTCCTACAGATTTAACACACCTTCAGATATTCTGTTGAATGAATCAGGACTCCTCCTACTTTATTCCATGTGTGTAGTCACAGAATATTTTCCGCATGGACTTCTATACATGGAAACGGAAATTCCACCCTACTTTCTTACGTACAGATGTGCAAAGCTAATAGAACAGTGGGAGATCACAGCCTGAAGATAATTCCACTTGGCCATCTCATAAATGTGGGTTTCCAGTAGAATGTTGTTGATCTCTTATAGTTTCTGACTAACTGCCAAATTTCAAGGTTCTATCACTAACCGCTGAGGCACTAGAGTGGTCCATAAATTGTTAAAATAATGGCAACTGTGTGTAACTCCTTTAACCCTTTGTACCAATAAAATGGTTAAACTGTTTTTGACCAAACTTAAAACAAACAAACAAAAACACCCCCTCAGGCAGTCTGAGTATATTCAGAAGTATATTCAGAGTATATTCAGAAGTGGAATAATTCAGTGTGAACAATGAAAATTTGGCAAAATTTGTATGCTCCTATAAAAGATCATTTTAGAAGAGACACAGTTGTGCAACTTTTACTATACCTATCGCTGCACATTCCCACTTTAACAAGAGGCATTTGATAAGGTTATCAATCAGATTTTTTCTACAGTCTGCAAGGTTCACCTTACCCCATAGAAGTCACACACAACAATAGGTCTGATTTTAGTTTCATATTTGTTTTACATTGGTGAAACTTCATACGATTCAGTGGAATTGAAACTGATTGAAACTGGTGTGAATGAGGGCAAAACCAGGACCACAGTATCTGTAAACAATGAATCTAAAACTATAGCAAGAATGGTCTCTCAATTTCTTACTGTACTTCCTACAAAAGGGCTTTTTTTTTTTATCATGGCTGACATATTGTCTCCCAAATTCAATACAACAGGAACATCAATTACTTCGAAGTGTTCTTAAATGCACTGGATTTTTTTTTTCCAGGCCAAAAATGACTTCAATGATCTAGCTTAACCAGCCTCATCATGATTCACCACTTGTTCAGAAAGAGCACATAGCTGCACAAACTTTCTATACAACTCTTTTCAGCATTTACAAATTCCAAGTTTCCCACACTGCAGACTATTGGGATGTTGCATCGAATGTTGAAACACAAATCAAAATTCCATAATCCCAAATAGTATATCATAGAGACAAATAGGTGTGGGAAATACTCTCAGTGAAATACAAAATAGGCCCATATCCTTATTTTATTGCTCTCCCTCTCCCCCATGAGTGGATACATTCAGGAATGTGTGTAAAGTGTACAGGAAGTTAAAAATATTCCTCCCAATACATGTTACATTCATTACGGAACATTACATTTCATGTGCTATCATTTTTGTCTATTCACCTAGATTTCTGAACTGTCTCCCAGTTGTTAGCCAGGACTAACCTAAACAACCTTCTCTAATCTTGAGTAACCTAATAATCTTGTGTCATAAACAAATTTTGCCATCCCCACTTTCCCAGATTATCATAGGCATATATTTTCTTCAAATTAAGCAATATCTATCCTAGTATAGAGCTATGGGCACCTCCATTGCTAATCTTTTGCCATGCTGAAAAACTATGGGATATCTGACCTATAATTCAACACATACTTAGAATCAGGAATATCTGAAATAGCACAAGATGACTGTAGGTAAAAGCTAACCTTAATGGTCAATACAGCAATTACAACAAATTACCATTTCCACTCACAGGATACAGAAATTGAAGTTAGACTCCTACAAGATGCAGATGGTTTGAAGTTTGTCACTCTGAAAACTTCTTAATTTCTCTCTCTTTTTTTTATACAAAAAACGTGCATTATTGGCTAAAATAGCATGCTCCAGATGATACAGTTTGTGTGCATTTCATCAATAATTTCTATAGCAGTTGTCCAATAAGCAAGCACCCTGTTTAGTGGAAAGAAAATAACCTCAGATCATTTTCATCAAGCTTTACTAACCCAGCAACAGTTCAGCTCAAAGCTTATAAGGGAAGCCACCTGACTGCAAGGGAATGAAAGCATCCTAGAAGACAATTTACAGATTTGCGCTATAATCCCACTGTAGGTCTCTGTTGGAAACTACTCTAAAATGCATATAGTGGAAAAACAGTCAATAATAGCTCAGAACTCATAGCCATAATTAATTTAAATTTGAAGTCTTAAAAGGAATTGTTAGCTAGCCTCATTTCACTTAACTCACTAAAATTAAAACAAAACACCACAACAAAAGACCCCCAAAAGAAAGGGACAAAACAAATCTCTTTCTGCATTATTCAATTAATGTTGTGGTACTTTATTTTGTGCATGGGAGCGATTTTTATTGCCTCGTATATTCTGAGACAATGGTGATTACTGATTATCACTTAATTAGAACACAGGGAAGTTAAATGTTGATTAGCTAACACTTCATTAAAAACCCTTAATGAACTGTATTAAGACTTTTTTTTAGATTCTAATATTATTTTGCAATTAGATGATTCACACAGATTTCTGCCTACCAAAATTTGTGTGAAAGCAAAATAATAGGATATATATATATATATTAAAATCGATGGGGGGAGAAACTCAAAATACAGTAATAAGTGTGCCTGTGTCCCCCTTCCCCTTCTATTGATAGATGTGAATACCAACTGATTTCAAGTATTACATACCAGTAAACCTTAAAACAATCAGAGGTTGTTTTAAGTGTCAGACTATTGCATAATACACAATTTATTTATTTGTTTCAGAGCTAAGGAAGCTTTGAGGGACACATGCAGAATACTTATATCATATGTAAGAATCGATTGCTCTATTAATATATCTTCAAATACTGTTTTTCTCTCCCTTGTTGTTTTTTTTAAAGTAAACAGTAGAATTTTTACTTCTCCAATGAAAAATGAATATGCTTGATTGAAATTGTAATTTTTAAAACTTAAACAACTACTAATAAAAAAGATTACGTGCCATGGGTCTGAATCTGCAACTTGGGAAGTGATCTGTGAGCAAATCAGGATGGATAATTTGTGAAGAGTTTAATGAATAAAACAGGTGTGGCTGGTTCACTAATATCTGTGGGGCCCCATTATTCATTTTTATGAGCATTCAGATGAAGACAGGTTTATGTTATAAATGTCTGCAAAACTTTCAACGTTCAAACCCTAGTGTGTGCAGACATTTGCTCGTAAAATCAATATAGGAAATACTTCCATAGCCATTTCAAAATGTCTATTTCCCTTAGAAGATGAAGTAGGGAGAACAGACATGTGTGGGCATATATCTATAAAGCAAATAATAATGACTGAGCAGCAGCAGGAGAAGGAGACAACTGAGGGTCTCATTCTGCCACCATTACCACAAATGATAGCAGTTAGGCCTGGTGGGATTTTAGGCCCTGGGATACCCTTGGTAATTTAACACCATGCTGGCATGGCTACTATTCATCCCAAATCTGAAGGCACTGGAGAATATATTATTTTTTTTATTTTTAATTGTTCCTTCATTCTGTATCTTCCAATTATGAAACAACCATTGCATTTTCTTTCAGTTCCCAGGAACTTGACCAAAGTTATATGTTCCTAACAACTTCTGAATTCTAACACCAGTTTCCAGCTGAACTTTTTTTTCTAGATCAGGTACTTCTTTTTCATCCCAGCCAGCTTTGGGTCAGCATTCTCATAAACTTAACCAATTGTGCACTTTTAACATCTTTGCTTATTTTGTAGTATCAAACAGTTGATAGTACCATAAACCCCCAATTTTTTGACATGAAACAAAACTGAAACATAATAAAAATATGAGTACTCCTTTATTCCACATGACATTGTAGTCAGGTACCTTTTAAAGAGTATTAATTTTTATCTTTCTCTCCTTCTAAGTCCCACACAATAATATTAAGTGAGTCTTTGGTTTTACAGGTGGAGGGGTAACAGGATTGCCAATAAAAGAGTACAAATATCTCTAAAACATTCTAACATAATTATAGAATCATAGAATTGGAAGGGACCTCCGGAGGTCTTCTAGTCCAAACCCCTGCTCAAAGCAGGACTAACCTCAGCTAAATCATCCCAGCCAGGGCTTTGTCAAGCCGCAGCTTAAAAACCTCTAAAGATGGAGATTCCACCACCTCCCTAGGTAACCCATTCCAGTGCTTCACCACCCTCCTAGTGAAAAACTTTTTCCTAATGTCCAACCTAGACCTCCCCCATTGCAATTTGAGACTGTTGCTCCTTGTTCTGTCATCTGCCACCACTGAGAACAGCCTAGCTCCTACCTTCCTGGAACCCCCTTTCAGGTAGTTAAAGGCTGCTATCAAATCCCCCCTCATTCTTCTCTTTTGCAGACTAAACAAGCCTAGTTACCTTAGCCTCTCCTCATACGTCTTGTGCTCCTAATCATTTTTGTTGCCCTCCGTTGGACTCTCTCCAGCTTCTCCACATCCTTTTTGTAGTGGGGGGCCCAAAACTGGATACAATACTCCAAATGCGGCCTCACCAATGCTGAATAGAGGTGAATAATCACTTCCCGTGATCTGCTGACAATGATCCTACTAATGCAACCCAGTATGCTATTAGCCTTCTTGACAACCAGGGCACACTGCTGACTCATATCCAGCTTCTTATCTACTGTAACCCCCAGGTCCTTTTCTGCATAGCTGCTGCCTAGCTCATTGGTCCCCAGTCTATAGCTGTACATGGGATTCTTCCGTCCAAAGTGCGGGACTCTGCACTTGTCCTTGTTGAACCTCATCAGATTTCTTTTGGCCCAATCCTCCAGTTTGTTTAGGTCCTTCTGTATCCTATCCCTACCTTCCAGGGTATCTACCACTCCCCCCAGCTTAGTGTCATCTGCAAACTTGCTGAGGGTGCAATCTACCCCATCCTCCAGATCATTAATGAAGATGTTGAACAAAACTGGCCCCAGCACTGACCCCTGGGGCACTCCGCTTGTGACCAGCTGCAGCTGGACATGGAGCCATTGATCACTACTCATTGAGCCCTATGCTCTAGCCAGTTCTCTATCCATTTTATAGTCCATTCATCCAACCCATACTTCTTTAACTTGCTGATAAGAATACTGTGAGAGACTGAATCAAAAGCTTTGCTAAAGTCAAGGTATATCACATCCATCGCTTTCCCCACATCCACAGAGCCAGTAGTATCTCAAAAAGTATTCTACTGATGCAATGTATGACAGTGCTGTGTGGTATAAAAAGTTATATAGTTGATTACTTAGGATCATTGCAAGGTTTTCTTGGTCATTTTTGTCTCAGAGGCAGAAACAAACTCTTGGCCACTTAAGCTTCAAGGACAATTGACCAAAATGTCACAAGTGAGTGGCTTCACTAGAAAGACACTCATGATGCAAATATTATTGATCAATCTTTGTATAATGACTGGCTGTCAATGGCCATTGATTTATGAGTTTGCAGAGGTGCTGAACTTGACACTGACCATCAGCTTCTGTCGACTAATGTGTGTCTCTGATTTACAGAATAGACAGTTACTGGATTAAAATTAGTTTGTTTAAACCAAAAGCTCTTGTTAAAACCAAGCTGTGAGGTTTCCATTCTGAACAGTTTAAGGCCATTAAATCATTGGAGACTGAAGTCTCACTTTCTCTGTCATCTGTTAAGGAATGGCATTGTTTCAGGTCATTGGTGCAAGGCTACAATTTGAGCCAAAGATATGTTTTTGTGTTTTCCTTTGAGGATGAGGACTGATAAGTGATCGCTCTTTATCTGACCTATCAGTCCTTCTTCTCACAGGAAACCTGCAGTACACTTTCAAAAGATGAGTCTGGATCTTAATTTCAAAATTTCACTAGACACTAAAAATCATGGTCTTTATAAAGACACTGGATTTTTGGCTTATTATAACAATCTGTGGCCCACTAATTCCTCTTATGACTACAGGGGTGTTAACAGGTCACTTCACCTTGAGCGGTCCCTTAGCATCTGTGCCAATTACTTATACTCATGCTAAACTATCTGTTCGATCCTGTATTTAGCTATGACACTCTCAGTGCCTTTTCCAGACCTGAAGAAGAGCTCTGTGTAGCTTGAAAGCTTGTCTCTCCCGCTGCAACAGAAGTTGATCCAATATAAGATATTACCTCACCCACCTTGTCTCTCCAATATTTTTGGACCAACATAGCTACAATAACACTGCATAGAGACACAAGAAGTAATTCTTCCACTCTACTCTATGCTGATAAGGACTCAACTGGACTACTGTGTCCAGTTCTGGGTGCCACACTTCAGGCATGATGTGGACAAATGGGAAAAAGTCCAGAGGCGAGCAACAAAAATGATTAAAGGTCTAGAAAACATGACCTATGAGGAAAGATCGAAAAAATTGGGTTTGTTTAGTCTGGAGAAGAGGAGACTGGGTGTGGAGGGGGAGACATAACAGTTTTCAAGTACATAAAAGGTTGTTACATGGAGGAGGATGAAAAATTGTTCTCGTTAACCTTTGGGGATAGGAGAAGAAGCAATGGGCTTAAACTGCAGCACGGTAGGTTTAGGAAAAACTTCCTAACTTTCAGCATACTTAAGCACTGGAACAAATTGCATAGGGAGGTTGTGGAATCTACAACATTGGAGATTTTTAAAAACAGGTTGGACAAAAGCCTGTCAGAAATGGTCTAGTTATTACTTAGTCCTGCTTTTAGTGCAAGGGACTGGACTAGATGACTTACTGAGGTCACTTCCAGTCCAACACTTCTATGATTCTATATTTGTAGAGAGAAAACACTGAATGGCTTCAGCTTTGGAACATCAAGTCATTGTTTAAGAACAATACAAAATTCTGGTGATTGAATCAGGCAGTCAGTTTAGAACAGGCTGCCAGTAGGTGCAATCTCTGAAGCCTCTATTCAACTTTGCAGTGTCTGCAGCAAAAGGTGGTACTAGTTTCTCCAGTAATGAGTCAGGATGACAGTATTAGCCAGAGTCTGCAAAATCGGTTGCATTGATGGGAAGATTATTTAAAGATGCTCTTCAATTGTCCCCTGTAGAAATAGGAAACTATGCTAGATACCTACCATTAACTCTAACAAAACTTTTCATTCCATTACAGAGCTCTTCTATCAGTAACACTTCGTAGGGATGCAAAGTCTCATCAGATTTCACAAGCTTGCTCAATGCATTAAATCAAATTGACATAATCTATAAATAGTGATATGCATGGCTTATTAAATTTAGACATCTTCTTGAAAAGCTATCTCAAGTTAAAGATCTGGTTGATAGTGTGACAACCAGGTCTAAAGCTGCACTGACTATCCTCGCCCTAGCCATGAAGTGCATTGTTGATTCGAGAAATTAACATGGAAGCACAGATGTTTTTTGGGCCTGACAATGTGATACCTCTGTAGTTGTTACATTCATCCTTATGCTTTTTGAATAGAGGCAGAATAACACCTTTCTTACTGTGGATGATATCCAGTCATTGGGGATGACAATAGTGCACCAGATGATCCAGAAGAGTCTGTGCAGCTGTGGTACACAAATACTGTCAGCTGTCTTCCAGTCAGGGGTGATGTTATATATTCTTTGTGTCTTCCAAACTTACAGACTGTGAGCCAGATCTCTTCTTGGTTGAAAGAAGGTGGGTTTACTGCAACTTCCCACCACACTTCAAGACTGGGTCCTGTCATCATTGTTGTTGAAAATCATCACTGATTTGCTGATGTGTAGCCTTGAGGTAAACACCATTTTGCTTTAAGATCACATATTTGTTGATGACATTGCTTTGTTAGTCCAGTTTACTGCAGCTTTTACTGCACAATGATTGCACCTGATAGTCTGGTTGGGTGAGAAGCAGAGCCTATTGACTTGGCTATCAATCTAGATGAAATTAAGTCCCAGGCCATTATCATCAAGCAGCCTCCAACTCTAAATTGCAACCAGCTCAGTATTAACTTGTCTGAAAAGGATATGGTGCAGGTGGGAACTGCCAAATAGTTGTGTCATAGACCATGCCGGAGGATGTTCAAAAGATGTGGATGCTTGTGTAGCATATGTGGCCACCGTGTTCCAGGTCCTTCAGTGGCCTCAGTGGAGATGTTGGGAAATGGAGCTGTCTATGAAGCTGCAGATCTATAGAACTTAACTGTATGGCCATGAAATGTGGATGCTGAGGAAGGCAGCAGACTGACATTCTTGATTCTTGTCATCTTCATCAGCTGCTCCATAGTAAGTGACAGGATAAGATCAGAAGGATGATATTCGTAGGCTCACCCAGCAACTGCCTCCATCAACGCTGGTCTGGTTTGGGTGACTTTCATAGTATGAATGTATTTTTAGGATGGAAGACCAAAAAAATATAAAAAATGTTTACCAAGGTATGCCACTAAATGGATGGAAATCATGTGGCCACCAAAAGCTTTGGTGGCATGATCAGATCACCAATGACAGACAGATTGAATGTCCAGCCAGACTGTCTTAAGGACATTGATCTAGGTAGAGATCAATCCAGACAGTCTTTTTACAGATCAAGCACTATGTCTCTTTGGAATTTGCCTTGACAATGATGATGATTTAGGATCATGTGTATAATTTGCTTGTTGCTTTATCACTCATGGTAATTGTTGCCATGCAAATCAAATGCAGATAAAATTTTTATATCCCAACCCTATCTCTTCATGCGTTCTCAAAGTTGTGGGCCAGATCCTCACCTGGTATAAATCATTATAAATCCATTGACTTGAACAGATTTATGCTGATTTGCACAAGCTGAGATCTGGCACTATTGGCACAAAACAGAAAAAGAGGTAATCCTGTATGAGCTACACATTGCACTGGTACTTCACTTTAACTGAATTTGCCACTGAGATACAAAGTAGGTTATTAAACTAACATACCAGTGTTTGCTTACTCTTTTTAAAAAATGCAACATCTGTCTTATAACTTGCTGCTATAGAGCTATCCTCAGGGCTAAATTCAAACACTTCATAGGGTTCTGTGGTGTACATGCATTTAATCTAACTGAGGTTGGGTAGGTAAACTGATCAAATAATGACCTGGTTTAAATTTAGCCCAAAAGCTTGTAAAAGTAAATGAGGCAAATAACACATCCAAGTTTTGAGGTAATAGCATAGTCTGATTAAGGTGAGATGAATAGACCAGTCTGCTGTTTAAGGGAATTATGTCCTTTATCTGGTAATAACAACAAAAGCAAATTTTGAAGAAAGCAGAGTTAATGTGACCAGTAGCATTTCCATAGGGATCATACATAGGGTTTCTTGTTTATTTGTTAATAAATACTTTGCAATAACAAACATTAAAAGAGTATTGAAGTCTCCCAAGCAGATTCATTTTTGGCTTTTAATTTTTTGTATCAGATGGTGCTTTGATCCTAACCTTCCTCTACCCTGCTTTGACAAAACGTGCTTTTTATTACCTTACAGAGTTCATTTGTTTGCACTCCAAACACTTCTATGCAATCAGTAACTTGACTTGCCTTTAACTTGCATTTGTCCATGGCAGGAGTAATCAGGAAAATGACTGACTTGATTTGCACCAAAGCTCATCAGTCTTTCACATTAGTCTATAGCAGTGGCCTAAATCACAGCACTTAGTGCCACTTAGTGCTATCTCTTGCATGGTAGACACTAAAGGTTCATTTTGGTCAATTTCACTGTCATAGAATTTTTAAAATGGTAAATTTCACGGTTTCAGATACTGAAATATTAAATTTCATGGTGCTCTAAGCATGGGGGTCACAACCCAAAAGGGAGTTCTCTGTGTGTGTGTAAAGCCTATTGTAGGTGGGTCACCATATTGCAGCCAAACCCAACGAGAGTTCTGTAGTACTTTAAAGACTAACAAATTTCTGCAGGCATAAGCTTTCATGGGCTGCAACCCACTTCGTCAGATGCATAAATTTGTTAGTCTTTAAAGTGCTACAGGACTCTCATTGATTTTGCTGTATACAGATTAACACGGCTGCCCCTCTGGAACTTTTCGGTATTGCGACCCTTCCTTCTGTGCTGCTGCTGGCAGCAGTTTTGCCTTTAGAGCTGGGTGGCTGGAGAGCAGTGGCTGCTGACCAGGTGCCCATCTCTAATGGCAGTGCTGCTGCCAGCAGAAGTGAGGGTAACATGGTATGGGGTTGGGAGGTGTTCTCACCTTTTTTGGGGGGGATGGCAGGGTCGGCCTTACAGGTGAGCAAGTGGGTGAATGCCCAGGGACCTGTGGTTGGGGGAGGGAGGGTGCACTGGTCACCCCCTCTTGCTCAGCTCACCCTCCCCCCCCCCGCAGCCAACCCAAAGCTCCTTTAACCTCCAAACACTGGGCTGGAGCCAGAGAAGGACAGAGCAGTGGGGACGCCTCTGCCAGGGGCTCCTTCCATGTGCCAATCTCCAGCTGCTAGTCCTGACTGGGCTGAGGATGGATGAGACATCATCTTAGTACCCTGCACCAGGGCTAGATCAGACCCACTTCCAGGAACCTCCCCTGGCTGCAGGAAGCTCCACCTCTTCTGCTTCCTTCCCCTATGAAAGCTAGATCCCTTTTTTTGTGTGTGTGGAAAAGGTCACCTTTGTATGCTTATTATTTCTCTTTGAGTACAGTTTAGCTAGTTGAGAATTTTTTGACAAAATGTTTCCTTGTTAGAAAATGCTGATTTATCAAAACCAAAACTTTTTGCAGGAATGAATCAGTTTTTATGAAGCTTTCATCAGGAAATATTTTTCAGGTCCAAGGTGAAATTTCTGGTCAAAATATATGAGAGAGGGAGCAGGTGGGAGAGAGACAGAGAGAGAGAGAGAAACCCCCACGAGTGCCAATTCTAATGTGTTCTGGTAAATGCAATCCCCAATATCTCTCTTGGAAAAATGTGTCTTAGGAATTAGATCTGAATGGTAGTGTGTCACTTATACCTGTCCTATGAGTGAACATACTGACAACAAAATCAAATGATGTCTTTGCTAGTATGTGAAAACCTGCATTAAAGGCTTGCTAGTAAATAACTTATTATTCAAGTTGTAGGTATCTGGGATTTTTAAAAGTGTCTTTTCTTTTACTTTGTTGTTTTGATTGAATCTGAGACTAAGACTTATGATATATATATTTTAAAATAAGCAATGGATCCGCTGACCTCCCACAGCAATGTACTGACATTATAATCTAGCTGAAGGATACAAATCTGTAGTATCAGATAAATGTGCTGAATATATTTTATCAAGTCTGTGTCAAAGTTTTATAACTTTCTGTCAATGAAGTTTTCATATGAAATATACTACAGCTATTTCCCTTTGTTTCACAAAACAAATCAAGTCCTTATAGGCATTTTTCTGTCAGAGATTAATCTAGAAATGACGGTGTGGTTGGAGGATAATTTTGAGCCATATCTTGCCTTCCAATTTCATGTGTACCTGTGGAGAACATTAGGGTATATATTGCATTTATATTATTGTAGGTACGAGCAGGTAAAATGTGGGTGGAACCCAGAGAGTGGTCTGAAAAATAAGGAGTCTGTGTGGGCCCATTGCGTTGCTAGGAGCCACTCTGGAATGTTTGTTCGAAAATCAGCAGGTGGGGAGGTATGTGTGTGTGGGGACACTTGTCAGCCAGAGATGTCTTGCTTCAATATGAAGTTGCCAAGAAAAATCTCTCTGGATTCCAGAGACTGGTTCATCAGGGAGAACAGAGGCCCAGACTCCGAGATGGTAGAGGAGAAACCAGATTGGGAGAACATTGGACTCATGGTTTACGAAAAGGACGCCTGAAGTGGAGTATGAAAAAAGCCTGTCTGTGGCCTGAAAAGGAAAGTGGGCACTTCCGGATAATCATACTAGCATTCAGTCCCAGACTTTAATTGTAACTAGTAAATTAAAAGTTTGTTACTTAAGTCTGGAGAAGAGCTGTGGGTGAATGAGGATTTCTAGCTGCCTTCAAAGAATGCCTATCATATGATGTGAATAATTGTGAAAAGGTCTGTGTACAAGGTCCATCTTCTCACTATGTTATAAAAAGCATTCTTAGCTGGTGCTGCTATCTCTTCATGCAGCTAAGGCGGCAGCAGGTCTATCAGTTTGTGAGCCTGATTAACAAAGGGGAGCACACAACCTCATTTGATGGAGCAGTTATTTCCATTCAAGTTATTTTTCCCACAGCCCACTGGCATTATTTCTCTCCTATTAGTCAGCCAGCTAAGTCTCACCAAAGCCCTAAAGTTCTTAGCTATGTACCTTAAAAAGATGGTCAACCACACCACTCTGAAAAAGAGCTATTGAGTGGAGTGCCATGACATTGCAAATCATGTTGGTATCTCCCTTCACATAAGACAATCCTGAAATGCCCCACAACAGGGAGACACTGAGTTTGACTAGCACTAGCTTAGTACTACCCCATGAGAAATAATGTAGCCAACTCAGGTACACCTCCATCTATCCCTGCCAGCATTCATATATATGTCAACAATTCCACATGTTCTCTTGTCACCCAGTTAAATTATGTGCACCATACCATCCTTGTATTCCATTTCATTACTGCACTCACTCAGAATTGAAGTATATTTGACAAGCATGATTTCCCTTTATTAATCTGGTCTGATGGCACCTTACTAAATTAGATCTCAAACATAAGTTTCAAATTAATTCTGCCTCTTATTAATATTTTTAGTATCTTCTCCAGAGCTGCAGTGACCAGAAATTCCATCCTGGACCTGAGGAAATTTTCACTGAAGCTGACAGATTTCCACACATTTCAGTTTCAATTAACTGAGATATTCTGACAGAAAAATATTTCGTCTATTTTTTTACCAGCTCTACCCCCAATCCATTGATTCTTTTCCCTCTGAATCATAATGAATATCACCTTTGTGCTACTGCATCAGTCTCTGTAACATAGGGTCATATTGATTAAAAAAAAAAAGTTATTCATTGTACATCTAAACATCTCTAAATCTTTATTTTTTGACTGTGCAATTCATATTGTCATTATCTTGCTTTATGATATTAAAAAAAATCTAAGCTAACTTGTTCCCTTCCCTAATCATGCTGTGAATCTTCTCTCTCATCCACATACAATAGGTCTTGTTATAATTCAAGCTATATTTATTACTAATACACATTCTCAATCAAATCCACCATGGTGTAAACAAATGCAACTCAGCTGACTTCAATGACATGGTACTTGCTTATCCATGTAGTGCATTTGGCCTCTAGACTTCCCTAATGTGTCATTTTCTTTAAGTGATTCTATTTTAATTCCATTTTATTTTGTTTAATATATCAATATTTTTCACTACTTAAAGTTTATTTTTCCATTTCCCCTTTTCGTTTGAATCCTAAATCTTTCCTTGAGTATTGTTTCTGGTTTCTTTATGTTCAGTCATCACCTTTATTATAGATTCAAAGATTCATAGGTGTTAAGATTAGAAGGGGGGACGATTAGATCATCTAGTCTGAGCTTTTCTATACCACAGGTGATAGCATTTCACCCCAACTTGTGTCTGACTAGAGCATATCTTACAGAAAGACATCCAGTCTTGGTTTGAAGACCAAGAGATGAAGAATCCATCATTTCCCTTTGTAGTTTGTTTGTTGTTTATCACCCTCCCTGTTAAAAATGTGTTCCTTATTTCTAATTTGAATATGTCTGGCTTTATATTCCAGCCATTGTTTCTTGTTATGACTTTCTCTTCCAGGTTAAAGAACCTTTCCCCTTCTTCTTATACCTTTGAAATTATTATTTTGCAGTATACCTCCTGTAACAGGGTAGACACCTGCTTCTCACAAGCATTTCCCTCCCTTTCTGCCGATACGTGTCTGCAATCACTCAGTTTTTTGCACGGGGCAGCACACATCTCTTGTACAACAAGATGGCAAACATCTCTCATGAGCCACTCCCCCGGCTGCTGGTTCTTTCAGCAGGTCTTCAGTATCCCCTTTTCTAGGATATACAGCCTCTAGCTCTTTCTCAAGGCCCTAGTATGGGGCCATAGCAACAAGGCTTCCTTTCCAGAGGTACTGCTTTCTTTAACAACCCAACCGGAGCCTATCTCGGTATCCTCAGTTGGTGTCCTTTAGGCAGCTCTTCCTGGGCTCAGTCTTCAACCAGTTCAGCAGGGCTCATCAATGTACCCTTGCTTGGTCTGGATGGGTTTAGCCCCCTGCATTCAGCCTGCCTGCAATGATCTGTCCATGGTCCTGCCACTCTTCCAGCCAGCCAGGCACCCGGTCTTCCTTCTTCAAGCTCCAGGCATCAACTGACTGCTCTACCTCTGCTGCTCTCTTTTATATGGGTCTTTTGGCCCCTTATTGGCTGCTTCCCTTGCAGCCACTTTAGGCTACTTGGAGGACTTCTCCTCTGCTCTGTTCCGATGCAGGGTGAGGCAGGGCCATGAAGCCTCCAGCAGGGGGCCTCTAGAACTAGTCCACCCATCACATCCGCAAACAAAGTTCCTCTCTTTTGCTGGTGAGCAGATGCCATGTTGTCCATGATGATTTTCTGAGCCGTTTGTTAATTTGCTTTTCCTGTTGTCCTAATATGCAAACAAAGCTTATTTTGTGTTGGCTTTTACCATGCTCAATTTACATCGAAGACCTAGGCAGTCAGGTAAATCAACATTCCTTTGTCTAGGAACACCTTGGCTATCAACCCTGCCTGGATTTCTGGGTTCAAATGTATTTTCAGTATACACATACAACTTCTTAATTGTTACCCATGCATGCATCGCACAATGATTATGATGACCAGTATGATATAAGTTTTCATTTGATACCTTACATGACATTCTTTATAGATACATACGTGTTAGGTGTAGTGAGTTAGTCATTTTTGATAGGAGTTTCTGTTACATGACAGTGAACCCTTTGACACTGGAATTTGAGGGGCTCTTAGGGTTACAAGCCCCAACCCCAACGCTCAGCCTACCTGAATATGGGTCTGATGTAGAGGACAGCTCCGGTTCTCTGTTCTCTGTGAGCCAGTGGATAGGGAGGTATTGGGGAAGAGAAGGGAAGGAAAGGAAAGGAATGGGCAGAACGATGGGTTTGCCCCCATTTACTGACCAGATTAGCTCCAACTGAAACCAACAGAGGCCAACTGAAGGATTCTAAGATAGCAGCTTTAGTGATTAAAAATAAATTATTTTCCACCTGCCCTCCACCTCAACATGAATGGGTGAGTTGGACGTGCTCCTGCCATCTCTGAGCATGGTGGATTTAGCTGTGGAATATTTAGATTTTGGAATTAGTTAAAATATGGTATAAAAGAAGAATTTTCCACTACTTGCAAGAACAATGGCTTCAACAAGATGGAACCTGATACAAGGAACCTTGCAGAGTTGTCACGGTACAGTTTCCCTGGAAGTCACATGGGATACATGCTCAGAAGGAGCTCATTCACCTTCATATCTACTAATGTAATATATGCCATCATGTGCCAGCAATGCCCCTCTGCCATGTACATTGGCCAAATCAGACTGTCACTACGCAAAATAATAAATGGAGACAAATCAGACATAAAAAATGGTAACATCCATAAACCAATAGGAGAGCACTTCAATCTCCCAGGACACTCTGTAGCTGACTTGAAAGTTGCCATACGTCTACAAAAAAACTTCAAAAACAAACTTCAGTGAGAAACTGCAGAGCTGGAACTTATATGCAAACTTGGGTCTGAATAGGGACTTGGAACGGTTATCTCATTACAAGAAGTAATTGTCACTGTTCAAACATTCTCACCTTCTAATCAATGGTTGTGAATAGACCTCATCTACTCTAACTGAATGGACTTTGTTTACACCTACCCTCCCCAGTGTTGTTTCTTACCCTTGGATGTATATATATACCTCCTATCCGATTTCTATTTCATGCATCTGACAAAGTGGGTTGCAGCCCACAAAAGCTTATGCCCGCAGAAATTTGTTAGTCTTTAAGGTGTTACAGGACTCTCGTTGTTTTTGCTCAATACACACTTACGTGGCTACCCCTCTGGAACTTGACTTCAGATAGGATCTATTAGGTATAATATGAATTGAGCATCTTTAAGCAAGGTGTCTAACTAAATATACGAGATGAAGTCAATGGGTCTATTTATGTGCTTAAAGTTAGGCATATACTTAAGCACCCAATCCTACAAATTCTTACTGAAATCAATGGGAGTATTCACATAAGTAATCATTTGTAGGATCTAGGCCTTAATATTTTAATAATAATTTTGCTACAATAATCCTTATTTCATCGTTGAATGGCAAAACATTAAAGCAATTTTAATCCTGTGATTATCTCAAGAATATTTCTATAAATGCATCCTAAACTGTTTGCAATTGAAATGTATCTGTGGTGTGATTAATAGTTTTGCATGGTAATTTGGTCACATTTTTATGCTTAATGAAAATGATGATTTAATTATGATAACTTGATGAGGCAGGCACTTTAAAACTCTTGCATTTTTTTAAAAACTCTTGATTAAGGACCAAGGTCATAGTTAAAATACAAGGTTATGACACCTGTAAAAGTGTAATCTAGCTGCTTGGTTGGAAAATTCAAATGTCTCCAAATTCTAACCAGTTACAAATGATCAAACCTTCATATTTTTTCCTCAGTGATTTTTCTGAGCTGGCTTTTAAATCATAGAGTATTTGAATTCCCTCCTCAGAACCCTCCAAGTTCATTTAAAATGGACTACATTTGAGCAAACAGAATCACTTGTGTATCCCCTACCATTTTCTGAACACATACCATCTATCTGCAACCAACCAATACTCTTAGGACTCAGTTTTGCTCCCTTACTCAGACAAAACTCCTATTAAAGTTAGGACTGGGGGTTCAAGATAAGGTCCCATGGCATTATTTATCTTCCTTGCAGTTTTCTGCTTCACCAGGGGAAAGAGGGTGTGGAGATGGTGATAATTTTTGCCAGCAGATATTCTGAAGATCTGGGTTGAACTGAAAGAATAAAGAAAGACTTGTCATTGCCTATTAAGAAAGTGAGAACACAACTAATATTGTTGCTTTTTAGAGCGATAGAACAAGGTAAAATTAAGATCAGTGACATAACCCTTCTGGTGAGCATTTCAAAAACTGACAAAGGAGGAGTTGACTGACAGATAGGGAACCTGAACATTTAAAGGCAACTAGGTGGTGTTCAGGTTATATGTGTCTCCATAGGGAGAACAGGATGTAGAAGAGTATGCAGTAGTGAGTAGCTGGGAGCCAGCATGTAGGTAATATCATTCTTGCATGTTTGAGCTACAAAGAACAACCAAAAAAACATTTGAAGCATAATCCTTCTGCCTGGTGTTGTCGGCAACAAAGTGACATGGGTTCAATTTTCTAGGGATTCCTTCTAAAGATTTAACAAACACTGTCTCAAGACCTGACCCAGAAACCTGGGAAACTGTATTTGCCAACTTACCCAGCTATTTTGACCATTTCAACTGGATGAGCCATAAGTGAGCAACTCATCAGCCACTGTGGGAGTACCAGGGTACCAAGAGGTGTGTGAAGTTCCTGAAACTAATGTGATACTAATGTGATCTAATGCAACAGCCACTCCATCTCTAAAGAGATCAGTGCATTCCACAATTTCGTCATATCTTGCTCTCTCCAGCTCCTGGCTATCAGAATCAGATCCCTTAGTCTGACACTGCCTTTTCTTATGGAGACCTCTCATTCTCTCTGCCCACTTTGGATCAGATTGTGGTGGGGGTGTGGTGCTTCTCATCTCCTACTTCCACCTTTTCCCCTTTCCCACTCTTTCTTCTCTTTTGAGTAGCACTGCTTCCAACTCTTCTCTCCTTCCCCTTCCATGTTGATGTCATCAACCAAACTCTTCTCCATCAGCCTTTCTCTCTGATTTTAATTCATGATTTTCTTCCTCTTCTCACAATCTTCCACACTCATTCACAGTGACTTCAACTTCCATGTTGAGGTTCCATCCAGCCTCTTAACTGTAAGTTTCCTTTCCCTGACTTCTTCATTCAACCTGCAGCTTTGGTTCAACTTCCCCATTCACCAAACAGGCTGCTTTGACTTGGTCTTCAAAGATTCTATGCCCTGTGTTATACAGGAGGTCAGACTCTATGATCACAATGATACCTTCTAATCATAGAGTCTGACCTCCTGTATAACACAGGGCATAGAACTTCCCCAAAATAATTCATACAGTATAGCTTTTAGAAAAACATCCATTCTTCATTTAAAAATTTTGAGGGAGAATCCACCACAACCCTTGGAAAATTGTTCCAATGCCTAATTACCCTCACTGTTAAAATGTACAACTTATTCCCAGTCTGAATTTGTTTAGATTCAACTTCCAGCCATTGGATCATGTTATACCTTTCTCAGTTAATGGAACAGCCCATTATTAAACTTCAGTTCCCCATGTAGATACTTATAGACTGTAATCAAGTCACTCCTTAATCTTCTCTTTGTTGAGATAAATAGATTGAGTTTTTTGAGTCTATCACTATAAGGCATGTTTTATAATCCTTTAATCATTCTCATGGCTCTTCTATGAACCTTCTCCAGTTTATCAACATCCTTCTTGAATTGTGGGCACCAGAAGTGGACACTATATTCCAGAAGCAGTCACACCAGTGCCAAACATAGAGGTAAAATAACCTCTCTACTCCTACCCAAGATTCCCCTGTTTATACATCCCAAGATCTCATTAGATCTTTTGGTCACAGTGTCATTGGGAGTTCATGTTCATCTGATCATCCAGCATGACCCACAAACCAGAACAGAGTCCCCCCAGAACCTAAGCACCCCATTTTCACATCCTACTGTAATAATCTGTATACATAATATGCCTTGTGAGTTATCATTTTAAAACTAATAACTGATTGATCATTAATATTCTTGCATGATGTATGTGCATGGTGTATATTAAGAGTTAAGGAAATATGCTAGAATTATCTAGAATTATGCTAGAAACTAAAGTGTGTTTAAACCAGATATGTCGAGGGGAGGTGTTAAACAGAGCTAGCCTAAAAGAAATGCAGGTACCTCTATTTACATATAAGCAGTAAACAGGGCTGCGAAATAACAAGGGTGAGAGGAAATTGCAGGAAACAGAATAATTTTCATTTTAGCAAATGTAATTGGGGAGAAAAAGAGCATAGGGCTTCCTTCACCACCAGACTCCATGTCACCTTCCTCACAGCTTGAATGAACTTTATTTTAAGGGGCACCCCTCAGAAGAATCCACTTCAAAGGTTCATTATACTATAAAAGAAAGAGGCAGAGAAACCCAAGTTATCTCTTTCATCTAAGAAGACAAAAGAAATAGCACTTTGAATTTATAGAAAAGATCCTGACTGAGAGGGGTGGAGGTCAGTAACCTCTGGCTAGAAGACTGTGGTGAGGAAAGCCATCTTGAACAGAGCCTGTACCTTGCTGGATGAATTTTTAGACTTTTAGATGCATGTTTTCACTTTTATTTTCTTGTAACCATTTCTAACTATCTCTTATACTTGAACTCTAACAGTGCTGAGTTTGAATTAAAGTTCATGTTAACTCCAGTTAATGTGGCAAGCTGGTGGGTTTTGTCTCTCCAAAGGAGCAAACAGATCTTATTATTCCTCTGAACATTTCAGGAGATGGTTGGACATATATGTGTTTGGGAAAGTTTGGAACTGGGGTGATGGGGTCACCCACTAACATTAACCAAGTCTGGTAAGACCAGAGAATGATAATGTGTCTGTGATAGCTGCTGGCAGGCTGTTGGATACAAAGTGGTTGAATCAGATCTGTACAGCATATGGAACATGAAGTGCATGCTGTGTGCTGGCTGTGTTGTGTGTCCCAGGAAGACAGCCACAAGTAGCAGAAGCATTTGGGGACATTCAGGGTTATAATACAAGTAGTGACACAACCTCTCACTAGTCTGAATTACACCTGAAAATATGAAGTATACATTTACATTTAGCCATATTAAAATATCTATTGTTTGCTTGTGCCCAGTTTACCAAGCAATCCAGATCGCTCTGAATCGTCATTACTTACCACTCCCCCAGTTACTGTGTCACATGCAAACTTTATCAGTGATGAATTTATGTTTTCTTCCACGTCATTGATAAACATGTTAAATAATGTGGGACCAAGAATCAATTTCTTCAGGACCCTATTGGAAACATACCTGTTTGAAGATGATTCCTCATTTACAGTTACATTTTGAGACCTATCAGTTATCCAGTTTTAATTAAATTAAAGTGTGTCATGTTAATTTTATCTGTTTTTTTTAATTAAAATGTTGTGCAGTACCAAGTTAAATGCCTTACAGAAGTCTGTCTATTACGTCAACACTATTACCTTTATCAACCAAACATATAATCTCATGAAAAAAGGAGATTAAGTTATCTTGACAGGATTTATTTTCTATAAATCCATGCTGATTTGCTTTAATACAGTACCATTCCTTAATTCTTTGTTAATTGAGTCCTGTATCAGCTGCTCCATTATCTTGCCTGGGATTGATGTCAGGTGGACAAACCTATAATTATCTGGATCATCTTGTTTACCCCTCTTAAAAATTAGTACAACATTAGCTTTATTCCAGTCTCCTGGAACTTTCCCAGTGCTCCAATACTAATGGTCCAGCAAATTCCTCCGCCAGCTCTTTTAAAATACTTTGATGCAAGTTATCTGGACCTGTTGATTTAAAAATGTCTAACTTTAGTAGCATCTGTTTAACATTCTCCAGAGATACTAGTGGAATGGAAAGAATATATCATCCATTCTTTCCCCAAATACAGAACAGAAATATTTATTGAAAATGTCTGCCTTTTCTTCATTATTATTGATAATTCTACCATTTCTATCTAGTAATGGACCAATACTATAGTTAGGATTCTTCACCAAGCACTGTTGTCTCACTAATCTCCCTGTTGCTGAGTTCCTCCTCTCCAGCCATCACCTGGCCTGTTACAACATTACCCATCAGCCACCACTCTTTTGCCCTATCACTTGGCCTTTCGGTCACTTCCAGCTCACCAGCACCGATGGCTTCTCATCTGCCCTCTGCTCTTTCCTCAGTCCCCTCTCTTCCCTTTCTTCCATTGATATCACTGCTTTGCTCTCCTTTGTTCTTGACTCTTTTGTCCCTATCCCCCATTGCAATGTCCATCCCACCAGATCCCAGCCCTGGCTCATCCGCAACACACATTTCCCTTGCTCCTGCTTTCTCATGCTGTGGAGCATCTCTGGCAGAAATCCCATTACAAGGCTGACTTCATCCACATTTTTTTCTCTCTTTCAGTTACATTGTCTTAGCTAAAGAACTCTACTTCTTCAATGTAATTGAATACCACATTGCCAATGCCAGCCATTTTTTCACCACCTTTGATGCACTGCTTGACCTCCCCCAGCTCCTGCCTCCATTTCTCTATCCAGACAGGCTGTCGCCAATTTCTTCCAAGAGAAAATTTGCCAGTTATGAAATTACCTTCTTCCTTCCCTGGACTTGCCTTCCCTTCTGCTGCTACAACACTTTCTTCTTTTGCTCCTGTCACAACATAGAAGACTCTCATCTGTTCTCCTTGTCTATCTCCTGGTTCACAGCTGGGGCTTCTAGGAGCTACGGTAATACACATAATAAACATAGAGAGTAACAATGCTGAAATAGATTTGTAGGAGTATAGTAGGTGTAACTAATGAAGAGAGACCGGGCTTTGATTCAGCAAAATATTTACACATATACTTAAATTTAAGTAAGTGCTAAATAGGAATTGAGAGCATGTGGTTAAGTGATTTGCTGAATCTGAGTCCTAAATAAGAGGCAGAATCCCTGGGAGGTTTATCCCAGGCATGACAAAGAGAGATCAGTTGTGAGGACAAGGCATGAGACTTGGAAAGAGGGGGAAATGTTCAAAGGTCATCCCAGAGATGCTTTGAGAAGGAGTGAAAGCAATCAATGCAACTGGAAATAGGTGAGAGATAGAAGAGTCAGCCAACAGTATAATAATGATCGTTCATTCTGTGCACTAGGGACCTGACAATATGCCCAGTGAACTCAGTGGAAAGCTTTTCACTGACTTCGGTGAGCATTGGCTTAGCTTTGATTTCAGTGGGAGTTAGGCATCTAAATGCCTTTGAAGTTCTGGGCCTCAAATTCCATATTGTGGCTACTTCTGAAAAAGAAAAGGAATCAGTTAAACATCAGTGCAGATTACAGCAATTAGGAATTACACTGACTGAGGGTTTTTGGGGGGATAACAAGGAAGTTTCCATGCTAATATCTTTTATTGGACCAACTTCTGTTGGTGAGAGAGACAAGCTTTTGATCTTACATAGAGCTCTCCTTCAGGTCTAGGAAACTTACTCAGAGTGTCACAGCTAAATACAAGATGGAACAGATTGTTTAATACATATTTCTGGGAACCATTCATGGTAAAGTGGCCCACTAACACTCCTTCAGTCTTAGGGAAGAAAGAAAGGAAGGAAGGGGGCAAGGAAAGCAGTCGTAAGAGGGTTGTTAGTGGGTTACAGATTGTTATAATAAGCCATACATTTAATGTCTCTATTCAGTCAGTGATTTTTAGTGCCTAGCAAAGTTATGAATTTAAGCTCCAAGGATCATCTTTTGAGTGTTCTGCAGATTTCTTTTGAGGATGAGGACTGATAGATTGAGATATAGAGTAATGGCTTTGTGAAAAGTATTCATCCACAAATGATGTGGTGTTTTTGTCTTTTATCATTTTCCTGTGTGAGTTCATTCAAGATCAGAGTGATTTTCTGGTTTCACCCACATAGTTGTTGTTGGGGCATTTAGTGCACTGGATGAAGCACACCACATGTAATGATAGGCATGAGTAGGACCCATGGATCTAGAAGTAGCATTGTAGGGGGTATTGATCATTGTAGCAGTCTTCAGGGTTTTTTCTGGCAGGTTCTGGTGCCACTTTAAGCTGGTGTGGCTTGGTCTGTGGGGAGCTTACTTTTGATGATGAAAAGCTTGTAGTGGTTGGGAGATTATTTGAAGGCCAGAAGAGAGGGTTCAGGAAATAATTATTTCAGGAAGAGTTCTCAATTGATTGGGTTGTAGTTATTTGATTATAACCCATATGGGTTCCAGTGTGTGTGTGGGGGGGACTAGGTGACAACTAGGGATGTGTGGTCAGAGAGTGTTTTATTTCTATATTGAAGCAGGGCCTCTCAGTGTATTTGGGTGGCCTGTTCCCTGATATGGTCTACTTCTCTGGTGGAGTGTCCTTGTTTGTTGAAGGTGGTTTTGAGCGTGTTAACATGTATATCCTGGACTCCCTCCTCAGGGCATATTCTGTGATATGAGAGTGCCTGGCTGTAGATAACAGATTTCTTGGTTAGTTACTGGATCAATGAAGGTAGCTGTGGGTATCTGTGGGTTTCTTGTATATAGTGGTCTGCAGGGTTCCATGATTGAAGCTGATTGTGGTGTCCAGAAGGTTAATGCTGGTGTGGGAGTGTTCCAGATAGAGTTGAATAGTCAAGTGGTGGTGATTGACATGTTGGGGGAAGTCTATGAGGGAGTTTAAGTCATTTATCCAGAGGCTGAAAATAGCATTGATATATATATATATATATAATTGGTTTCATGGTGCATTTGTCCAGAAATTCTTCTTCAAGATGGCCCATGAAAAGGTTGGTATATTGAGAAGCCATCCTAGTTATGGGTGAGGATGAAATGGATGAGTTTGGAAATGTGTTTGGGGTGGATATCTGAGGGTTGGCCATTGTCTTGTAAATATTTGAGGCAGGCAGCTATGTAGCCATTGTGATGGACTGTGCTTAAACCAGAAAGTGTTTCTGTCAGGAGAGCCCCATGTAGGATTGCTCTGGAGTATCAGGTTGTGTAAGGTCACAGTAATAGTGATCATTTAGTGATCATTTTTGTATATTGGAAAGTTTTGTTTTCTTTTTAAAGTTAATTAACTATTAATTTCCTAGCACACAAAAGTATGCTGGGCACTTCAGAGAAGACATTGCAAGACATGGCTCCTTTCCAAAACAGCTTACAAACAATAGAGGGAGAACAGGATGTGAAAGTGTGAGTTATAGCAATGCAGTGACATGGTTGATCAGCTTAGACAGATGCGTATTTTGGGCTATGGCTACACTATGAGCTGGGATGTGATTCCCCTACTTGTGTATATATACTCAGGTTACCTCTCATAGAGCTAGTGTGATTATAAATAGCAGTATAGCTGTGGTACCATGGTTAGTGGCAGGGGAGAAATGGCCAAGCTGTACCGAGCACATACCCACTGATTTCAGGCAGGGTTGTACTCAGCACGGCTCAGCTGTGCCTCCACTGCCATTACCAGTGATACTGGGGCTACACTGCTATTTACACTCATGCCAGTTTGATGAGAGCTAGCGTAAGTATGTGTACAGGAGAGGGAAAATCATACCCTTAGCCTGTAGAGTAGATATAACCTTAGTGGTTCATCAAGTCTTTTCCCCTATTCCTTCTTCTAGTGTTAAAAATGAAGATGATAAAGGTAAGATATTAACAAAAAACCACAATTTTCTTCATAGCAAGTCCTTGCCATGCAGAGTTTAGAGCTGTAGTAAATTTGCATTTGAGATCTGGAACCAAGATTTATTTTTAAAAGCCAGTACATTAAATGAATCTTTTATTGTGCAGTCTCTTTTGCCTTATATCACAATATTCACTAATGGCATTTTCAGTGAGATAATGCCAGGAAAAGAAAAACTGAGAGATTAGCAAGTATTTAATAGGTCCTGCTGGGCATACTCAGTTAAATGTAACTTGCTAAGAGAGACTGCGACTAAAATGCCGAAGGCATGCCTTATAAAGTTTAGTCTTACTTTCCCTTTTTTTCTCCCTCTTTTTAAAACAGCTATTGCTTAGAGAATAGAGCTGTCTGATTCATTTGTGGTGAGTAATATTAAATGGAGCACTTTTTTTTGTGTTCAAGAATTTTTCCTCACTTCTGAAAATGTTTTCGTTATTTGAAACTATTCTTCAGCTGTCCATCGCAAACGATGATGACTGTAGAGAGCAGCTAGCACTTTCCTGCAGGCTGATGCGATGCAAATCCAGCTCTTGAACGGAAATATTGGCCACATCGAGGGCAGGCAATGTCTCTCTGTTGGTTTCGAGCCATGTTGTGTCTTAGCTGATGTTGATATTGATACGTTGCTAATCGCTTTTCTTCTACCTTTTCAGCAGCCCCAGATACAGCATTTCTCCACTGTACATGGTTTTCTGCCAATGTTTCCCATGTGTCCACATCGATGCCCATTGTCTTGAGATGTCTCTTAAGGATGTCTTTGTAGCATAGCTTCTGACCTCCCCTAGCTCGTTTATCTTCCTTCAGTTCACCATAAAAGAGGATTTTCGGAAGCTGGTGTTCTGGCATACGGGTGACATGTCCTGACCACCTCCACTGTAAGGAAGTAACTATTGTTTCTACACTGGGCATTTCAGCTCTTGCTAATACTTCAGTTTTAGGAATTCAGTCTTGCCACTTGATGTTCATGATTTGCCGCAATTGTTTCAGTTGGAGGCTGGTCAGCTTTTTCAGATGTCTTCTATACAGTGTCAGTGTCTCCACAGAGTAGAGCATAGACGGTATCACGATTGCTCTTGACCTTACTAGCCAGTTTGATCCCATGGTGAGACCAAAGTTGCTTGTTGATGCTGCCAAAAACCCTGGATGTGACTTGAAGATGTGAAGTTATCTCAGCGTCTGCAGAGTTGTCATTTGTCACTGTGCTACCCAGGTAAATGAAGGAGTTAACACTCTTGAGAGCTTCACCATTGATGACAATATCTGGTTTAACGTTGTTACCACTTTGTCTGTTGGCTGATTAGAGCAGTAAATTGGTCTTACTTTATGTTGATCTTCAACCCAAACTTGCGTGCTGCATCAGCAAAACATGTTGTGATTTCCTGCATATCTTTTTGGGTGTGAGCAACCAAGGCTGAATCATCTGCAAGGAGAATCTCCCTAACACACTCTTCTCTCACTCTGGTGTTAGCACATAACCTGGACAGAATAAATAGCTTGCTGTCACTTCTCATACATATATAGATCCAAGTGCTGAGATTTGCATTCATGCTTGAGAGCACTGCTGAAAGGAATAAAGTGAAGAGGGTTGGCTTATGGGGAAGACTTCGGTCACAATTCCTATCACTGTTACTCTGATGGTCATATTGTTGTGAAACTGCCTGATGATATTAACAAAGTGCTCAGGACAGTCATAGTCTATTAGAATTTTCCAGAGAGTGTTCCTATCAACTGTGTTGAAAGCTTTTGAGAAATTGACAATAACCACATAGAGGTCTTTGTGCTGCTCTATACATTTCTCTTGTAGTTGTCTAAAGGAGACTATCATGTCATTTGTTGACCTTCCTGCTCTGAAACCACACTGACTCTCAGGTAGCACTTGTTCTGATATTATCGTGAGTCTATTTAGTAGTATCTTGGCAAGGATTTTTCCTGCTACTGATAGAAGAATGGTTGCCAAAATCTGATCTGTCATCTTTGTGCTTGTATATAGTGACAATTAGTGTATTTTTGAAGTTCTGGGGAAGTTCTTCTTTTTCCCAACTCATGTTGTATAGACTGAGTAGTTGGGACTTCATTTTTTGTCCTCCATGCCTATACATATTGGAAGGAATCCTGTCTTGTTCCAGTGCCTTACCACCCCGTTTGCTCTTGATAGCCTTGTAACTATTCACAGCGTAGATTGCATAAGCAATTTTTGACTTGCCAATTATGCAATATGTCTGTTATCAGTTATTTATTGCATGGGACAGGTTACCTAAGCTACATGGTGCAGTTCTACTTTCCTGAATGGATAACTGACATTTATAAAAGAACCCTGAGCTATGAATAGTCTTGTTCACACACAAATAAAGGTTCACATGGAACAACGAATAGGTGACAGTATTTTCCTTTAAAGTTTCAGTGGAAAACTTTTGAAAACCAGAAAAGTTTGAAAAAGTAACCAAAAAAATTTCACCCCAAAAATCCCATTTTTTAAACAAGGTCATTAATGGCTGAACAGATTTTTTTTTTCCAAATCATTTTATCTGCAGTTGGAAACTCTGATCTTACGCTCTCACTGGTCAGAGCAGAGGAGGATACTCAGCGCCTCCAGGCATTAAAACAATTATGCCTAGTCTGCAACACACTTTCTGCTTCCCTGGGTTCCTTCCTACCTCAGCTCCCTTGTAGGCCTTTTCCAGACTCACATTCTCTAATTCCCTCTCTATGGAAATCCAACTTCCTGGGTAACTTCCTGCCAGTTGTCTGCTGAAGGCGTCCCCTCTCTGAAAGCCACCTTCTCCTCTCTTCTGCAGTCTTTTTATACCCCAGCAATTAGCTACAGCTGAGAAGATAGCAAACCTACCCGTTAACCCCTAAGTGGCCGTGGTATGATGGGTTGTATATACACCCTGACGACATGCACACAGTGTTAATAGCAGTTCAAATAACATGGTTTTTTTGTTAGTGTAGACTCTTGCCCTTTCCATCTCGCTCCTTTTCACTCTTCCTGTCTTCATTTTGAAGACACACATTGAGAACCTGGTTGTACAAAGTATTGAGTGTCTTCAGCTCTTACTTAAGCCATTGGAAGTTAAGGACCATACTGAATTAAGCCTTAACAAATTGACAATCATTTCCTAATGTTGGGATTCTTGAGTTAGGGAGACATAGGAAAAGAAACATCTCAGGATTGTTGTCATGCTATTACTAAATGCATTCATCTGTTCATCTGTTCATTTGTCTATGTTCTTCTTCTACTGCACTATTATCATGCAGTCTGAGAGCACTGTTCGTTGTAGTCACATATCTGTAGTAAACTACAGGCTCTGACTTCTTTTTAAAGTATTTATTCAAAGTTAGAAAGGCAACTTATCTACTATTACCTTTACCTGTAGGTATGAAGTAATTATTCGTTTTCAAGGATAATTTAAAGCCCTATCAGAAGTCTGAAAATGCCTTAAAGTCTAGTATATATTTTCAGTGAACCTCTGTTTTCTGCAGATGCACCAGTTTGGTAGTTAAAAACATATTAGGAGCCAAATTCTGCTCTTAGCTATATTGGGATAAATTCTGAAAAACTCCTCTGAAGCCAGACCTAAGTGTCTTAGTGTTGTAACACTAGTGTGTACACAGTTGACCATTTGTCCATACAAATATATTATTTGTCTGTGCTTGCACACATTTTGCATATACACTGAAAACAGGCCAGATTGTGTATTGCTGTCGTTAATAAGGCCCTACTTGAATTACAGGATGATTGTCAAAAAAATGCAGCTGAGTTGCAGAGAAGCCATGGAAAATTGCAGAAAAGTAATAAAGGATCTTATTATCTGCAGGAATAAAGTCTATTATTACTTTTCTGTGATTTTCCATTGGCTGCCAGGGCTGAGAGCAGGGACCTGGGGCTGAGAGAGGTGGCTCCTGCTGTTGGCCACCAGTAGCAGAGAGTGGGGTGGCCTGGGGCTGACTGTGTTCAATTGGGGCTGAGAGCAGGGGCTCCTAATTTCACCTCCGGAGCAGCTGGGGTTCCCTCTGTCAAAACTACAGTGGAAGCCTAATATTGCAGAATTTGCGATTTCTGTAGTATCGCAAGTTAAGTAGGGCCTTAGTCATTAATGAATTAGGATTAGTGTCACATAAAGGATGAAAGTAGGTTCTGTAATAAAGATTTCCTTTTTCCTTTATGAAAGCCACCTGGGGAAGCTGGCTGAAAAATTGTTCAACTGCATGATCACATTTCTGCTGAGGAAGACAAAAGAGTAGGAGGTTGTTTGTCAGCTTTCTGTGTGCAGAATTGGGGCTTTCAGGAATGTTTCTGCTGATTACAGTGCTTTAAAATCAACAAACACAGGTGCATCTGATTCTTAGCTTTATCTTCTTGTTTTGTCCAAACTAATGCTCAAATTTCAATACAATTAATCAAATAAGTGGCAATCCTTATTTTAAAAAATCTCATGAATATCGTTTTCTTACTCAATTGTCGAAGAATTTTTTGATGATAAAAATAGTATTTTAATGTCTCTATTGTCCCCACTCACTTTATGATGCAGTGCTCATGTTTATGTGCTTTACAACCTAATAATCCCAAAGCCTGTGAAAATATTGCTATTATTATTATTTATATTACAACTGAGACTGGGGCCCCATTGTGCTAGGCACATTGTAAGAGACAGTTATTGTTCTAAAGGGCTTACGATCTAAATAGACAAGACAAACAAAGGATGGAAGGGGAAATACAGCCACAGAGAGGTGATGTGACACATTCATGGACAATTCAGTTTAGTGGAGCCAGGAATAGAACCTAGCTCTGCTGAGTCCCAGTCTAGTATCCGGTCCACAGATCATGTTGCTTCTGAAGTTTCCTTTGTTATTGGCAAGCAAGTGATAGACCGTGGTTTAAGTGGATCTGTACAAATAGAGTGAAAAGATATTCATGAGCATTCAGTGAGATTCAGGGTAAGCATGTCTTGAAGTGAGAACATGGGTATTCATCCTGAAAATGTTCACATGACCAAATTAGTTTTGTCTTTGTGGGTCTGGGAATGAATGTAATAGTTAACAGAGATTTACAATCAGAACTAAGAGGAGGGAAATAGTTTGGGGAAGGGTTTCACGTGCAGTGACATTTTTGCTCATCTTGCAGCAAAAGAGTATTGTGTAAGATGTCTGGATGTAACAACTGACAGAGGAGAAGGAATCAACAGCTGTTGAGCAAGAATGCTTCCTGTATATCTGTGATATTTATACTGTCTCCCATCACTGTTGTATCTGAATCTTCCACAAAAAATGTAACAGCAACAGCAAAGTCCCTAGTGTATTTCAAGGAGTCTCTGGCACTTCTCCCTTTTCAGGGTGAACACTCTCCTTGGGTAGGATTTTTGGTTTTATAGATTTTATTAATGTACTTTTGCTAAGGTTGATTTGCTTCTGTTGGTGGTTTTAGTTGCGGGTTTCTTGGGCAGAAGAAGGTGTCATTCTTGTGGTGGAATCTTATGGCCAACTTACTGCTATTGTTGGAGGCTCAGTACAATTTGAGTTGCTTGACCACCGTCCTACAGGCCTAGCACAGCTTCAGTTGCTTGCTTGGCTATTCTGACCCCTGTAGCATGACATCTTCCAGTTGGCATAGATGAATAGGACTACTCTGTAACCTTATAAGATGTCTCAGTTTCTACTTACCATGGCACATAATAAGACAAAATACACAACATGTATGCTTATAGCTGCACATAGATAATGGTGATGGGAATAACAAGTTATCCTTGAACGTCTGGGGGTACACTTTTTCTTTGCCAAGGGACATATTTTTACACCGCCCCTCCTATCACCAGATGTTGTTTTGATGACCCCAATTATCATGGTGAGAATGGAATGTAGTTAAGGGTAGAAACCCAATGTAGGTAATTAGCATATATGATAATGAGAGAGATAATTAGGTGAAGGTTGTTTATGGAAGGGTATAAGAAGTCATCGCTTAGACAAAGGGGGGCACTCCATCAACACCTGACACTGCAGGAGGTGCTGCCGGTTGGACCAGAGGATTCACTGACTCCCTGACGTGGCCCCTGAAGAAAGCCATTCCTATATACAGCCTTCTGAGTAACTGCTTAGCTCTCCAGGCTTAGTGAGTATGATATATTGTAGTTAATTGTAGGCTTTGTATCTAGCTAGTATATTTATAGAACACCTTGCACATTAAACCTTATTGATCTGTAAATCTGGTGCGCCATGTCTCATTGGTATCCACACTGATCACAAAGTGTCCAGTATCAACACCTATAGCAGATTTTGCTTCTGCTGTTGAGTAGGATTATCCTACAGGTGAGACAGCAGGCAGACTAAATATGAACCCAGCAGCAAAGCACTGGATATCTAAAGTTTGGTAACTGTGAAATCTAGATCGAGAGTAAACCTGGTTGGAACATTTTCACTGATTTCATTTTAGCAAAATGTGCTGTTTCATCCAAGACAAACTGTTTCACAGAGGCTTTTTTGCATCAAGAGGGACGGAGACTCTGACTATATGCTGATGGTTAGGGTGCTGGGCTGGGCTGGGAAGACCCGGCTGCAGGTCTCATCTCTGCCTCATTTGAAGTGATGCTGGATGAAAACTGTGCTATGAATGATGCAGAGGAAGGGCATGACGTCAACCCTGGGCCTCCCAGGACAGTGCTGTAACTCCACCCCTCTATTGACATAATTCTATTCTTGCAAAACAACTAGAAAAAGTGTCATTTTGTTCCAATGTGGAATGAAAATAAATTCTGAAACCTATGTATCCTACCCTGTATTTTGTATTAGATACCATGACAACAATAGTGATTTTTTTTCAGATTCTATTGGTGATTTAGTTTTTATAAAAAGTATCACCATAAACACATCCTTAGTTCTTTTAACTAATGGATTTTGCAGCTTAAATATCTGATAAAGCATATTTACTTTTCTTGTAACATTTATTGTACATCACGATCCAAACTCCGTGCTTGCTTCGCCATCTAAATGGGACTGAATAGTGCAATGGCAGAATTTGACCCATGATTTACTTAGTTCATTGAAATTTCATATTTTAAAATAGACAGGAACTCTAGAATGAAATGGTTAGGAAACACTCAGAGCCCACTGAACATGGAGATTAAGCTGAAAATTTTTTAGTTTTAAAAAAATGCATAAGAACTTGAACTTTAAAATCACATTACATTCACTTGAACTTTTAAGACAAAACTGAAATAAGATTCACCAAAGTTTATAGTTCTAAGGCTCTCAGAACTATTGCAACTATTGCAGGCTTACAACCTGACTCCGGTTTTGAGAAAATCTTCTTTTAGAACTAAAATCACGCAAAATTCACATCTTTGCATGGTCTACATGACAGTAGGTGAAACTGAATAGTCATATATGAGGGAGAGATGTGGTTGGAGACAGAAGTAGTTCAGTAGATTAAGCAGGGCAACGGGAGGCAGAGGACTAGTTTCAAATTCCAACTTTGTTAATGACTTTGCTGTGTGATCTCAGACAAGTAATTTACTCTATAACCCCATCTGTAAAATAGGGATGATAATCCTTACTTTAGAAAGGCATGTTAGAGTTATGGACGCATAGGCTAACTATTATAATGAACTGAGTTCACTAGAACCCTAAAATCAAAGTTCAGGAGATGTGAAATCCCAGAGAAGAAATTCAAAGAAAATATGTTTGCATCTGCTTCAAAACCAACAAGTCTTACAGAATTTTACTCCCAAATCATTATCCAGTCTAGCTTTTATCTCATAGTAGGCTGGCTCAGAACGAGTTGTGCATGATTTTCCCTTTCTCACCAGTTTTTATTCCATGCACTGAATAATGCTTTAAGTTTTGCTACTAGAAGAAGCTACTTATATAGGAGCTCTTGTCAAAAGTCATTTAAGTTGAAAACCCCATTCAGTAGCCTAATGGTAAGGGAAATATTATGTAAATACATACCACAGCCATCCAGAAGAGATACTTGTAGGTGCTTCATTGCCATCCACTATCCTGCCTCTCTTTCTTTTTAATATTCACTGAAAGCTAAATTGAGCTTTAAAGCACAGTCCATAGTAAGGGATGCTGTGGAGCTACACCATACCTGGAGGAGTAATGGGAAGCATTCTGCCTCAGGGAGAACTTTGAGCTTTCCAGAAGGGAGTACACATACTACTGTACCTCTTCAGGGGGTGAAGCTTCCTCCCTGGTGTTCCTTTAAGTTCCACTCTGCAGGCTGGTGTTCCTCTGCCTTGTCCTCCCTAGCTCCTTCCCTTGTATAGCCTCTTGTGCCCCTAAGGTAGCAGTGAAAGATCAATCCATACTCGAGTGTGCCGGGAAAGGGGCAAGGAGTGAAAGCTTAGCCTAACCTCCCCATTCACTATGCCTCCAGACAAGGCCAGTTAGAATTTAGCCCTTTGTTTTGTTGTTTTTTGATTGGGTCATCCAGTACTACAAGTGCTATAAACAACTTTTTAAGCAAAGTTCTCTTTTCTATTTTCTGTACATGAGCAATCATGCTCAATTGTGTCTTGGAGGTCTTTCATGTTTTAATTAGAGAAATGGGTAGAAGTGCTTTGGCAAATGTAAGGTGGCTACAAACTTAGGAAGTTTGTGGTGCTTTCTTACTTGGCCTTCAAATCAGTATGCAAAGCAGAGATCCTGAATGGTATAATTTCCCATACTAGAAACATGTATCTATCTACCTACTGACCAGTATAGCTCCCAACAATGTACCATCCTTTTAAGTCAGCTAGGTAAAATCATGATTCAGTCTAGTGTTGAGTATTTGGAGAAAATCTGTATTTCAGTCCTGATCCACTTCTAAATTCATTTTTTAATTAATCAGACCATTAAGTTAATGTATTAGTTATCAAATATCTGCTGATGGATAAATTAAACACATACTGTTTCATATGTAAAATATTATTTTAGAATGTTCCAGGAAAACTATATAAACTGTATTTTCAGTTAGAGTCTGTCCCTACTGTTTTCCTTTACCTTAACTTACCAACATTTTAGAGGTGTTGTAATGTTTCATTAATTAATGTTTCTAAAGACTTTCAAAATTCTCTGATGAAAGGTTGTATAGAAGGCCAACATTATTATAATATAGTTTCATTGTTCTTATTAGGGAACACAAGATTAGAATGGAAAATCTGGCAGTTTTTCTGATCTTTAATGTAGTGAATATGACAATTATGCATTTTTTTCTTCTTGTTGCACATTGCTACTTTATGGCTACGTCTTTACTGACAGATCGATTTCTCTGGATAGACTGAGCGGTCAGTGAAGACCCGCTCAGTCGCTCCAGAAATCGACGTATTAAGACCACCTTCTCAAGTGGCGTAGCGCTGTGTCGACGGGAATGCGGTTCCTGTCGGTGCAGTGCAGTGAAGATGGCACGCAGAAGAGAAGCAGAGAAGTCAATGGGAGTTGTGCAAGTTTTTTGCGTAGCTTGTGTAACTCCGGTCGACTGCTGCTGAATCTCGGAGGTAAGTGTAGACAAGCCCTATTACAGTATATTAGCAACTACCATCTTGGATATATGAATATAAC
Source organism: Emydura macquarii macquarii (assembly GCF_026122565.2). Taxonomy (NCBI): domain Eukaryota; kingdom Metazoa; phylum Chordata; order Testudines; family Chelidae; genus Emydura; species Emydura macquarii. The sequence goes on from NW_027132200.1 coordinate 495,860, forward strand.
CATTCTACTTTTTTACTTATTTTTCACAAGTAGGAAAACAAAGAATACTTCAGCGTATGGAAACAAAGGTGCAAGGTCATACATCTAAGAACAAAGAATGCAGGCCACACCTACAGAATGGAGGAACTATAGCCTATAAAGGAGTGACTCTGAAAAAGATTTAGGAGTCATAAGAGGAAGACAACTCAACATGAATTTCTGTGTCAAAAAGGACTAATGTGATCCTTGGACGTGTAAACAGTGGATTTGTAGATAAGAGTAGGGAGGTAATTTTATCTCTGTATACAACACTTACTCTGTATACAACACTTGGTGAGACTTGAACTGGAATATTGCATCTTATCTGTGGGTCAACATTTAAAAAGGTTGAAATATTTTGTCTTGATTTCAACTTTTTTTAAGACATTTTTTGTACTATACATTAACTTAATTTTAAAAAGAAAAACCTTTTTGAACAAAAAATGGAACTTTTCATTTAGAAAGCAGGACATTTTGACAATTTGTAAAATTTTCTCTAAAAATTTGAAATGAGAAATTCATGAAATGGAAACTTTCCCATGAAAGGTTGGGATTTTGATGAATTGGCATTTTTAAAAAAATGGATAAATTCTGGACTCACTGTAATATACAGTGCCTAGTAGAATGGCTCCCCAATCCCTAAAAGAGGTCCCAAGGAAGAAATGTCCAGTGGTTAGGATGCTAGATCCAGGTTCAACACCCTTCTCAGACACAGACTTTGTCTATAACCTTGGACGAGTCACTTAGTGCCAGATTTTTAAAGATATTTAGGCAACTAAAGATGCAACTAATGGGATTTACAAAAGTGTTTAGGTTTCTAAATCTCATTGATCTCAATTTTGAAAATCCCACTAGGTGCCTGTTTATATCTTTAGGTGTCTAAATACCTTTGAAAATCTGGTTCCTCTGTTCTTCAGTCCCCCATCTGTAGAATAACATTACTACTTCACAGGAGCCTTGTGAGGATAAATATATTAATGATTGTAAAGGGCTCAGATACTACAATAATGGAGGCCATACAAGTAGCTATAACAGATACTACATAAATACAAATTACAATAATAAAAGCAGCAGCTAAAATTCAACCCGTACAACTGTTCATGGACATTTTAAAAAAAGATTCCTGATATAAAGATGTCAGAAGATTTACAGATTAAATAATATTTCTGTATTTGCTTAAACAGATCTTCCTTCAATATTTGTTGGGCAGTAAAGAAACTGGTAAAAGAGAAGAAAATGATAGTTGCAGAGTTTATAAGAGGCAGGTTGCAAGAACTGAATACAGTCTCAGGCTTAATGGCCTTTCACTTTTGTCAGGTTTAGCCACAGCTATGAAGATGATACGACTTTCACTGTGAAGCAATTGATAACAGAGTCTACTTTACGAAAACACAGTATGGGAATTACATGTGATGCTTCAAGAAAAGAAGGTAACGTCGCAGAGGAGATGAGCTGACATTGCTTTTCTTGCAGAGATGCTTGTTTACAGATCTGCAGTAGGCTGATTTGTGACTGAGAAGAACTAGCATTCTACCACGTCTTTATGTGGACACATAAAGAAGGAGACAGTGACATGGTAATATACTTAAGTGAGGAGTATGAAGTTTTATTTAAAACTATTACCTAACTGGGACAACTATCCAGAGTCGCCAGCAGGATTGTTCCAACACAGATTTCTACAAGCACTGATGACTCTACTGGACTTATACCTCAGGATAAGTATGCAGGTGAGGCTCTACACCCGTAGGCCTGCCCAAGGACCCTTCCTGGAAATCAGAGTATCAAACTGCTCCCATCCTCCATGTCAGAGATAGGAGAGAAAAGATGAGAAGAACCACAAGCTATATGAGACACGAAGGCAGATCCCTCTTCAAGTCATGTGAGTGCCCAAAACTGATGCCCAAGCAGCCCACTGTGTTACTGGGATCTCAGATGGACTCTTTCTAATGCATTAACTACACTGGAGCCCACCAAAATTGTGACAATTGTAACTGAAACTATCAGAGCTGACCTGTTTTCTGATTGGAAGGTGAAAAAACCTACAAAAACTTACAGTTTGCCAATTTTGCCTCATGGAAAAAAATCCCTTTCAGACCCCAAAACTAGTCATCAGGCAAGTCCCCAGCATCACCAGAGATCCAACAACTGGAGTTATAGCGTGGAGGTTAGTCCTGCTTTGAGCAGGGGGTTGGACTAGATGACCTCCTGAGGTCCCTTCCAACTCTAATATTCTATGATGATTCTATGATAGAAATAGGAAACCCGCACAGGCTATCATGCCTAGGCAACAAACCACACCGACCCTCCTCATGCTCCACTACCAAAAAATCAGAGCCAATCATCCAGCCCCAACACTAACCCAGTGCCCAATGACAGCAGTGTTGGATAGTATATGCTGCAGAGCTGAGGCCCAGATGCGGCATGTGACCCCCACCTTCTCCCCCCCTCGCACACACCATGCAGCACCAGGAGGAAAGAGAGAAGAAGGAGGTCTCACTTAAGGCAAAGGGAGAAGGGAATGAAAGGAAAGGGGTCATTTAGAACACAGTCTCACCAACTCCCAGTAGATATCTGTCCCCTCCACACGCTTGGTTTCAGGAGGTGTCTCCACTGCTCCCTGACTCATCAAAGCTGCATCCTGGCTAGGAGCAAAAGCATTTGTAAATGTAAATTTGTAAATTCTAGATACATTAGATCACTACCTTTTTAACTCTCAGAACTCCTTAATAATGTCTTCCATCCTAAAAATAATAATGGAAATGCAAAATTAAGAACAGAGAACAAATTAAAATATAATAAACGCAAATCCATTAAAATAAGTGACTTGTACAGAAACATTCTGTTCAAATGTAAAAGGGTTAGGTTAGGATATAATTGGAGGAGTAATTGCTATTTTAATAAGCATTAGAAATACTTTGTATGTACTGCATCACGTGACGGATTGCTATGGTAATTACCAAGCAATTTGCCAGAAGTGAGTATACAGTGGATGTCATTCTTAAATAGCCATGTAATTAGTACAAAAACTTCTCATTTAAGTATGCTCTACAAAGCTACACCTAAAATTCTTTTTCATTTCAAATAATAAAATGCAATTTTATTTTTCGGAATGTATCTTTTCACTTCTATATTGCATTGTTCTTGATAGGGTCTCTTTGACGTATTGAAGTCATGATGGAGAAATAGCCACTTGCAAGACATGTAATTGCAATGACTTTCAGTCACATATAGCTTAACTGAAAATTGGGCATGTCACACTTCCTCTGTTAAACCCCATTTAACAAATGTATAATTTTTTAATGAAGTGGACTCAATGCTATTTCAGGTTAGTTCCCCCAATGAATGTTGTTCTGGAAATCAGTTGAGGCAGAAAATGAATATTTAAATGAATGTGGTTACAAATTTGCAGTGTGGTTTAAGTAGGTGACTTTCTAATTAGTTTTCTGCCTAGTTTTAGCATAGCTATTTGAAAAGAAATTTAACAGTACTGTACACTTACATTTTCACATATGGTGGTTTCAAGCAGTGGGTACTGCATATATTGCTTGTGGGTGCCTTAATAAAGCAATGGATACCTTGCTAATGGATAGAATGATTCTCTGGGTCTGAAATTAATCATTCTGTCTTCTACAGCAATGTGTACAGCACTTGACTTTTTCAGACATTTAGTTTTCATTGTCTCAAACTAGTAAACTATGAAAATATTAAATATTTACATAAACATATTTAGGCAAATGTATTATACATACCTTCCTTACCATGTGTGTCAGTTCATTAATCAGACTGACATGTGTAATGCTTTTGGGACCTATTCAGGAAAGCACTTAAGCATGTGCTTTACTTTAAGCACATGCTTCAGTCCCACTGGCTTCCTGAATTGAGGTGTGTGTGCGTTCATGTTTTATGCCTATCCTGAGAGTCTTTCTGAAGTCAAGTCACTGTAGCCCTCAAGTAGGTCTTGCTCCAATTAAGTTTTGTAAAAGTTCATTTTGCAGAAGATTCGGTGTCTGGTAGAGACAAGAAGAGGCAACACAGGTGTGTGCAGAATCTGCTGCAGTCTTTTCTTCACCAGAATTTCTAGTGGTGATGAAGGTGCAATATATGTATAATTTTTAACATTTGTAGCCCCCTTTTCAGTTTCAAGTCATAAGAATGATTTATTTTATCCCTCAATATATTTTGAAAGCTCTACCTTTCATTTCCATTCACCCACAGAAGGATAACTACCTGATTTGATGATATAGGGAAATGCAAGTTTCTGATGCAATTCGGAGAATCATTCCAAACACTTATAAGGTGTATTTTTTTCCAGTAATGCCTCAGGCTGTAAATCAGGCATCAAGAACCCACTGTGCTAAGCACTGCATAAACACTTAACAAAAAGATGATCCCTGCTCCAAAGAATTTATAATCTAAAACCGATCACTGTCCTTGTTGCAACCTCTCTTGCGGGGCCCTAACTTTCTCCTAACTGGTCCCCTTCAATTCAACTACAGTTAGACCAGTCCATAAATACTTAACCTAAATTCAATCTATCAGTCCTTAAACTTCAGAGCTTACAGTCTTCTTTTATCTCCTTGTCAGTGTCTTAGGCCTGGTCTACACTAGAAAGGTGACTTTTGTTGACAAAACAATCCTGGTGTACACACTGCAATGACCCTTTTGTTGACAAAACTGCCCTGTTTTGTCGACAAAATTAAACCACCTACACGAGAAGCGTAGAACCTTTTTCGGCAAAGTTGTTGCAAAAAAGCATGTGTGTAGACACTGCCCATAGATTGTATCACTGAAAATAGACTCCTGAGTGTCCCAGCATGCCATTGTGAGTGCCGCTTTCCTAAGCAGTTTGAGCTCAGCTGCCCTGCAGCTGTCCACCTCTGCCACTCCCCTTTTCAAAGCCCCAAGTTTTCAAGTTAACTCGCCATGGAGAGCTCATTCCACAGTGCAGCAAATGGCAGTCCTGCCTGCTTGCCCTAAAATACAGGGGAGGGGTGTAACTCCTGATGTGCCGTACAGAGCCAGGGAGGGAGGTAGGGGCTGTATCCCTCTCCCTGCCCCCACAGTTATACTGGACCTGTCTCTGCTGGGGGGGGGGGGGGAAGGAATGGAGGACAACAGCTATGAACTGCCTGTGTAACAGCTTCTGCCTTGGGATTGGTTGCTTCCAGCTACTGCTGTCTGAACTTAAAGAGACAGGACGAGTGCAGACACACTCATTGTCCCCCAGCACATGCTGTCTGTCTGTCTCCGTGTGTGTGTGTGTATGTCTTTGTCTCTCTCTCTCTCTCTCACACACACACACACACACACTTACTCATTCACTCACTCTTCCTCCTCTCCCCACTTCTGTGGCTTCTTGTGTTTGCGTTCAGCAGTGTCAGCTTGGCTGACAGGGCAGTTTAAAAGCAGATGTCAAACTAATAGGATGCCCATGGAACAATGGGATTCAGAAACCTTCATCATGTGATGCTGTCCCTGTCCTGTGAGGCATTGCAAACCCTTCCCAAAACACCCTGTGTTCAGTTGCACAGTGGGATATCTACCCACACTGCACTGTTCACTTTGCTGACAAAAAAGCTGATAATGTGAATGCTCTCCACGGACAGAAGGAGACAGTGAAGACATGCAACAGCGATTTAATTAGAGAGATGGATGTTTGCCAGCTAAACTTTTGTTGACAAAACTTTCTAGTGTAGACAGGGCCTTAGAGGCAGCCTAGTATGGGTATCTTGCCCCTCTACTATCTCAAGCCTCTCTGTTCTTTTTCCTCATAGCTAGGTTTGATTTATTTATTGGTCACACCTGTGATTGGCTCTTCTGACAACTATATGGGGGTATGGTCAGCCTGATTGCCTGTGAGCAAGGAAGGCTCTCTACTCCCTTCTGTCTAAGCACAATGAGGGGTTTGTAAACCCCATTACAGAGACAAAGCCAGTGGCTACAACAAATGGAGGTAGGAGCACAGGGTAACAAAGACTAGTATAATATCCAGCAAAGTACTTAACTTCAAAGAGCTTTCTGGAGGTTGGTGAGAATTCAAGATAAATTCTGTGAAGACATTTTTTCATCAGTTCCAAAAATGTTCAGGATGAGTTTTATAAGCATATTTTGAATCTGAGTTTTGGATCCTGTATGTTCTTGTCTGCCCCTTGCTAGTCAAGGGAAGAAAGTACTGGGCACAGTTAATTTACACAGTGCTGTGTATTTAAAGGAACCCTGCATATCAGCAGTCTATACATGAATGTCATTGAACCTGACCCTGCAAGTAGTGGCAGAGACTTAAATGGGACCACTCATGTGAGTAAGTGTTAGAGGACTGGGCTTTAATTACACTGATAGGTATTTGTTTCATTCATCGCCACCATACTGCATGATCTCCAAAGCTGTGTAAAAAAAACAAATACAAAATAGTCCTGAACTCAGAATCTTCATCTCAACAGTAGGCTGATAATGCCTTGCAATGCCCTGCCTCAGCAACATTTATTTCAGGGTTTTCCCTACGTACCATATCTTATACCACACAGAGATTTTCCAGAAGCCACCATCACTTTGGAAAACCAGCCAAAGTGAGTAAGACTTCCATTTAAAGTGTGCGATGCCACAGAAGCGAGCTGCCTAGTCATCACCATTGCATGCTGTTGTCACTAGCAGCTGTGATAGAAATGCCATCATCCAAGAGCTGCAGCACCACAATCCTTTCCATCCCTGACCACATAGAGAGATTAGTCTTTTTCTCATTCTGATGTGAATCCAGCATTTGTCCTTTCAGCTTCACTGCTGGTTAATAAAAAAAATCACTCAATTTCCCATCCTACACTTTAGTTTTAATTAAATCCTGCTCCACCCAGTCTATCTTGCTCTTTTGCTTCATTTCAAGAGATATGTTAATTCTGTGTCACCAGAAAACAGAGACCATCTTTCTTATTTTAATATCTCTCCTTTCTAGTTTTTCTTCACTTGTGTTGTTTGAATAAACATCTCCACATGGAGAGGATAATAAACATTGATAAAGAAGACAAAAAAGCCAATTGTATCCCACCCACAACATAATAGTGCTAATGATCTTTACTGCTATCTACCTGATTTATAGGTGCAAAAAAAAAAAATCTGCAGAAGGGGCTGTTTGCTCCTAGAAGCTACTAAATCATGGGTTGCTTTTTTATGTGTTTGTTTTTCTTCCCCTGAGCATTTTTTATTTAAGAAGCCACAGAGGTGAAAGATATTACAATGTTCAACATGAAAATTCAGTACCCTGATGAGCCTAAAGTGAGTGAATGTGTTGCATGGAAATTCCATAGATTGTATTGTAAAATATATTCAGCTTTATTAAGTGCCTTGCTCAACTGGAAAGCACAGCATGAGCAGGAATAAAAAGGAGACAGTGGAATGAATAGGCAACAGTGTACAATGCATATGATCTTTATCGCATAAATGATCTCCCTTCTCTTTTTCATAAAGAAGGACACCCAGATTGTACCATCATGGTACCTGCCTTCATTTTGGATGGTAGAGAATTACCCTGTGCCAGGGAGGCACTGTGCCTCTTGGAGTTCCCTTGTATTCCCATATATGGCTGATAGCAGCAGGGGTGAGTAAAATGTGGGGCCAGGGTCAAGTCGTTTTGCCACCCCTTTTGAGGGGTGTCTAGTAGGAATAGTCCATGTACTCAGAATAGGTCCAGTTTTGAGACTCTGGCCTGTGTCTGGGCTCCTTGACTCATATCCCATTATAGACCTGCACAAGGGGCAGGGAAATTTCTGCCTTTAGAAAGGTGCACAGTCTTCGAAGTCTGTCTAAAAAGGTAAAAATGTCCCATCCAAAACCCTTTCCTTCTCGCATAGCCAGTGTCCAGAGAAGAGCTCTGTCAAACCTTGGCTAAAGCACAAGTGTCTATATATTAAAGCTTTTCTAACTGAGGATGTTGGATTTAAATCCAAAGACTCAGTCTAACTCAATAGTGAGTTATGTCTAAAATCTGTTATTAGGTCTGTCTCTCTTCATGACTAGTGAGATACCCTTATGAGTACTACTAGTTATGAGTGGGAGGGATTTTGAAGTTACATATGCCTGGCATGCACTAGAGAGATCAGACTGTGGCACAAGCATGATTTCAGCATGTCAGCTCTCCCTAATATTTCATCTCATGCAAATTACTGGACATTTCCAGGTTGAAACTTCTCCCAGGATATCTGTTTTGCAGTTAGTCTAATGAGTATCAAATCCTGCAAGTTCTTACCAACTGTTTTCCAAACCTTAATTTACTGAAATAGTCTTCTATATAAAATATTTCCATATTATTAAGGTTTACAGCTAATCAATTTTTAATTCCCCTTCTTTTTCTAATTAAAGTATCACACAAATTAAAATTATCCAGGGATTGAAAAGTAGGCTCTAACTAATGGCCGAACAGAATAGATTACTAATTAGAGAGAAGTCAGAGATGCCAGCATAAAACTGACACACTTTCAACCTATGAACAGACTATATTAAATATCTGAAAGAATGAATAAACTAGGAATCAGAGCTGCAAGTCATGGTAGTGTTTCTCTGCATATGAAGGATCTTACTTTCTTCTCATTTGGTCATGCAAGAATATTAAAACATTCCGGAATAATGTGCTGAAAAGAATGAGTCTATCTTTGCATTCTAATATATCTTGTTGAAATCCCTCTCTGTTCTTTGGTTTGGTATTATCCCACAGCAATAAGACAAAAAAATGGATCTGAACAGGCAAAGAAAATAACATGAAGATGTGGGTTTGCAGCAGAGTTCTGAAACCTCTGTGAATGACTTTTATAATAGGGATGGTATATAATGTAGGGAAAAAATGAAAAGCCAAAGACATGTAAGAAATATTTTTCTATTAAGAAGGTTGAAGACCACCACCCATCCTTAAGTAGTCAACAGCCTCACTGAGAACTTCACACCATATAAGAATTGCCATAGGATGAATCTCCCTTGACCCAGTAGGTTTGGTTTTTTTAATAGTATGTAGAGCTCAGAGCTATCCAGTCATATCACAGGATTAGATGCATTCACAGGACTATGGAAAACTACTTTCTGCTAATGCCATTCATCTCAACTCATCTATAACATTCTCCTTCTTTTGCAGAACTCTAAATGTAACAACTGGCTAAAGTGAAATATATTCACCCGAGGTCAGGAAGCAAACCCATCTCTATGAATTTTTCTGACTGCTGTATGTACAAGTAATGGAAAACAGGCAGAGAAAGCAAAAAAAAGTTTGATAACAAGCAATTAGAATAAGAATTTGTCTTCACAACAAAAATAAAGTGTGACTGTGGCCGCACGTAGTCTTTACATTGACTTGCTAACTTGTGAAAACGACAAACTGCCTTGTATTCAGATTTCAAATTAGTTCACATGCGTTAAGAATACACCCTTTTTTCCTAATGAATACAAGGCCTAAGAAATAGAAAATAGTGTCATACCAACACAGAAGGCAAGTTTGTTATTGCTGTTATAGGAGCTTAAAGAGATGTAATAAATAAAGAACTCAGATAGACCCACCTCGGAATCATGTGTACAGAATGGGAAAAAAGAAATCTAGTCCCTTTTACAAAATTAATCTTCTGCAGGACTGATCAGTCAACCTGGCCACTATAGTACCTTTATTATGAGCAGAACAGTGTCAAGAGAAACACTGTATTATGATCAGAGCTATGTACAGAATAAAATAGCAAACTTTCTACTGCTCTGTGTAGCTGCAGCCTGCGACTACCCTGACCTGGGCTTCTTTGTGTCTACCCAGAAGGAAGTGTGTTATAGGAAACTAAAGACTGCAGTAAGAGTGTACAGGAAGTGTGGTATCTCTACATTTCCTCGAGGACTTACTATATAGAACATCTTCCTTTTTTTAGATCTCTTTACTAAACTAGAACTCCAGTACTGTCCTCAGTTGTTCATGATGTTCAGTGGTAATGCTGCCCCAAATTCTTACATCATCAATGTACACTTTCATGTGTGCTGGACCCCTCTAGCTCTGGGCTCTCTGTATGGGCAAATACTTCTGGAGTCAAACATATTCTGAAAGGGAGTCTTAGGAAGCAGTACCTGCCAAAAGATCTGTTGGCAGTGCAGATCTGGGTGGTCTCAGTGTTCAAGGGAATCTACCAAAATCCCACCAAAGCATCTAATTTACTGGAGAATTTGGCTCCCGCCATCTCAGACAATAGCTCACTTCTTGTAGGCAAATAAAAATGTTCTCTTTTTATGTTTTTTTCCAGATTATTAGTCTTTATACACAGCTGTCGTCCCCTTCCTTTTTTTCTCTACGACTAGTAAGGAGTGAACTAGTGCTTAATTTGTGCCAGGACTTGCCAGGGCTGAGCCCTGGAACCTCTAGGCTTGGCAGTTAATAGCCCTGGCACCTCTGGGCTTGCTGCATCACTTATGAAAGTAAAAAGATTGCTTAAGCCCCGACACCTCTTTCATCACAAATTAAGCACTGGAGTGAACCCAATCTGTTGATCTTCTATTCTCCAAACGATATATTTGCTGTCATATTTTGAAGGTCTTCTTCTAGCCTCTTAAGGCTTGTGGAAATTTTTTGTATAGCATATACCACAGGTTCTGCATCCTCTCTTAACTTCTTCTATGTTACTGGGTACAGGGCCGGATTTCTAATTAAGCACAGGAGGCACGTGCCTAGGGGCACTGGAGTTCTAGGGGCAGCTAAAAGTTAAAAATGGGTTAAAAAATTAAAAAGTTAATGCATTCATGGTTAAAAGTGGTTAGCCTGTGAGGAAGAGACAGGACTGCTTCCTCGTGCCCCCTCTGTCAGAATCTAGAACTGTGCTGCCAGCCTGGTCTTGCTTCCCTACATCTCTCATGTTCCTGCAACTGTGCTCAGCTCAACTCCCATCCACCCTGGCAGAAATCTGGGGAGGTCAAGTGACCCCACAGGATAAGAGACAATTTTGACCATTATGAACAACTGACTAAATCAGTATTCAGACTAAATGAATATGACTCTGACCATAAGTGGAAAAAGAAATGTAACTCCAGGCTTGATGATAACAAAGAAAATGAATGACTGAAAATAGCTAGAGACAACTGTCGTATTAATATATTTAATATAGTGATTGATAGACTACGTGAAGAGTTGTGGCGATGAAGTGAGGCTTACAACATATTGTTTGAATGCTTCAGTTTTCTAGAAAAGTTAGACATTTACTATACTGGAAATTTTGACAGGTGCTGCTAATTTGTTAGCGGAGTTCAAGAAGGACTTGGAGGATTGTTTGCAGATGACTGCATCCACCTCAATGGGCAACTGAAGGAGTTGATGGAGGAGACAACCATCCCATTGACAGTTATGCAGTATGTGGTGTGAGAACGATACTTATCTGAACATTTACATTGCCCTTCACATTTTTCTCTCAACTCCAGTAACAAACTGTTCTGGGAGCAATCCTTTTGCACTCTGAAAAGAGTTAATAGCTACTTTCGGGGCTCCGTGGTGCAAGAATGATTAAATGCACTCTCCCTTCTAACTATTGAAGCAGAACTTTTAAAACATATGGATTGCGAGGATATCATTAGCACGTTTGTGGAGCAGAAGTTAAGGAAGAAACATATGCACGTGAAATAAAGTAACACCCACCTGCTACCTACGTGATTGTTTTCATTACATGTATTTTTTGTTATTGTGTTGTATTGAGTAAATATTTAAGTTATCGTTTATATTTCAAGTTTCATTTTTTTACAGAAAACACGGTCTTAACAAGACCAAGCAGCTCATGTAACTGTAGCACCAACACTAGTTGCTTGCATCTGGGTACTATCATAAACTTTTGTTTGATCATTTTCTCTTTGTATTTGGATGTCAGTGTGCATACTCAGAACACTGCAATAGTTCCTCCATTGTAGTCTTTTAGAGATACTTTTAACTCTTACACTCTTATGTGCTCATTACATCTTTCCAGTTCAGTTTCTGTAATTACATTTACTTATGCCCCAGTATCAGAAGTGCCATTTGTGCACATTTTAATTAACCAATTTTTGAATTTTTAACATCCTCCATTATTGTGCTTAAGAACAGCTCTTCCTCTTCACTTGATGAATCCCTTTCTACACTTAATACATGCAATTTCTTGCTTTTTCTGCATATTTTAACATAAAAGTTGGATGTATTATAGTATCTACATATTTGCCTGAATACTGAGCATTTCCTGTACTCATGCATATTGCTACATCACTGGCATTGTTTCCTGCTTTCTGTATTTCTGTCCTTTGCCAATTTAATTTCTGTGAACATTTCATCTAATCATTGAATCATATAATATTACGGTTGGATGGGACCTCAGGAGGTCTTCTAGTCCAACCCCCTGCTCCAAGCATTTCCCTTGATGGTTCTCACAGTCATGAGCTGTGTGCTTTTCTCTAGGCTTTTTAAAATTTGTGTTTGTTCTGCTACTTGGCATATACATACTACCTTTTCTAGTGTCAGATCCATCTCCCTTAGTAACAGTTAACTTACTTTTTTCTTGTTACACCCGGACAATCTGGTCTTTTAGTATTCCATGATCGCTGGACTGACTTTTAGTATTACATCTGCAATAAACCCATCTATTGTTTCCCCTTCATTCTGAGTTCTCATCATAAACATATCACTCTCATAAGTAATATATTTTTTTAGGGACACAATGATCCTTAAACATTTTCATCATTTCTGCACAACTTTCCTCTTTCCCCACTCCCCATCTATATGGAATGCATTGTAGGCATCCAAGCCTGCCACTCTTAAGAGCAGAGCAATCTTTTGCTCATCTTCCAGTTTATTTGTCCCATGGCTTTAACTCTACAGCTCAAATGGCTATTTCAACCTTTTTCCAGGAATAGACAGCATATCCTCTGATTTATCAGGGTTGCTGGAGAGCTACTTGCAGTTTCAAGACTCAGTAGCAGTCATCTGAATGTTCTCTCACACTGAGTCTTCCAGCGTGCTATGCCCCACCTGTGCACAGACTGCTACCAAGATAAACCTTTATTACAAATAGAGCTATGTACAAAAAATGAAGTAACAAAACTTTCTATTGCTTTGCAGCCTGCAACTGCTCTGTCCTGGGTTTCTTTGTTTTTTCCCAGCAGGAAGGATGTCACTGAGGAAACCAAAGACTGCACGTTGAATGTGCAAGATGTGTGGCATTTATATACTTCCTGGAGGACTTCCTCTAAAGCACAAGCACAGACTGGCTATCACATCCTTAGCTGATGAAGAAGAAAGCATGTTCTTTTATTCAGTAATCTATATTCTAGCCCCAACATCAAAAAATGATTATCAGTATTTTTATGTTGGCTCCCAAGCCAGTGCTCCATAGTGAGCATAAAAGATTGTAGGGTCAGAATCCATCAAGTGATTTGAACATTCCTATCCTTCATTATCTAATTGTCTAATTTTGTCATTGATAACAACTGTGGATAATAACAAAGGATTTTAAATGCTAGATTCCTTCTCAATGATTTCTTATTCTTTCCCCCTGGAAATTGCTCCCTTTTGATGAACAGAACAACATGTTCTGTGCCATGTGACAACAGGCCTAAAACTATCCAAGACTACAGTACAGTAGGCTTTTTTGTTGAAGTTGGGGCTTCACACTACAAGAACTCTGTTTCATTTTATGAGTTTTGGAAGTTTTAATCACAATCAGAATTCCAAACAACTATATATATATTTTAAGTCTTCTTAGTAATATCACAGAGAGAAGCTCGAATCAACCTTATTATATTTAATATAAACTTTTCATAATAATCTTCCAGCCTTAAAAATAAAATATTTTTTTTGCTTGTATGAACAAGTGACTCAAAATTGCCTTAAGGTTTCAATTACCAATTTCAGGTTTTATATTTCACTTAGGGTATACCCTGAGAAAAGAATAGATCAATGGAAGTTTTGTCATTGACTTCAGGGGATGGGGAGGGGCGGAGCAGGGCAGAATTTCTTGGTTTTCTACAGCATGTTTCTCGGAGAGGCTAATGTTGCAGTCAGTCCTAAATTAACTAGAATAGAGCTATGGAATTTATTTTTAAGATTAACCCACCAAAAATATCTCAACAGCTGTATCCAAATTTCATAATAAAAGCTGACATGCAAACCTCTGGGATGAAATCTTGCCTCACTGGCAAAATTTCCATTAACTCCAGTGGGGCTAGGATTTCTCCCCTAGTTTCTAAAAGTGTCTAACCTTTTTCTCATGTAGCAGGTTGCCATCTCACTCAGCTCATTTGTTGATAATTTTGCATCACTAGTTAGAAGGCCAGTGATTGAATTTTGAAAGCCAGCTTTGAAATAAGTGGCCAATTAACCATTGATGATGCACCTCAAGAAATTTGCTTGAGCTCATGCAATCAGGGCTGATATGGAATGCCAGCACCCTCTCACTATTCCTCTGTGACATATAAGTATTTCTTGTATTTGTGTAAATATTATAATCATTAGGATAGATCCTGAGGGAATCACTATGCCAGAAAACGCAACTGAGGAAGCTCATTAGGGAAGCCTAAGTAAGAAATTAATTTTATTTTTAAGCTTACTAGAGAAATTGTCAACTTCTACATAAAATTATAAACTCTTACACAACAGCCAGTTCGCCTGAGCATCATGAAAATTAAATATGAAAAACAGGAGTCAAAAATTTTCTGCTGATAAATTGTGTGAAATCCCACTCAAACCAACAGAGCTGCACCCATTTATACCAGCTCAGGAGCTGGCCCCAGGTTTTTAATTCACAAAAATTTCCCATCATTATATTGCTCAATTACATTATTGTGTTAGTTTATGCAAGGATTTAATAGCAGCTCCATTTCAGTCTTTTTTGGTAGAACATTTGTATTTGCTTGATTGAAGATTTAAATATCATAGTAGTTGAATTGCAAAAAACTATGAGTAAGAAAACAAATGCACAAATAAAAAACATTGGTTTATTCAATAATTATACAAGATCATCTTTAAAAAAATAGCAGTGCATGACGTTATGTAAAACTCTTATAGGAAAAGATAGCAGATGCCAGATATCTGTATCGTTCGAAGGTGATCTACAATTAAATTGTATGGATTTTATTTATATTACTGTAGCAGTATATATGGACCCAATAACCTATGTATTCAACATACAAACAATTAGAAGACACCAGGCTTTTCTTTTTTTTCTTTCTAGACCCTAGTTTTACCTGCACTAGCTTGTGTTGTGCCATGTTTTATAACAAACCACTCAAGAATGGATGCCGTCCATGGGAAAGTGCATCAGGAATGATTTATTATTAATAAGGCATGGTTTCCATAGCATCTTGTGATTTTCATAAATAATAATAATATAGAAGATTTTAAAACATGCCATATAATAAATAACATTGCAAGAAGGTAGAGCAATTGCAATAATTATTTAAGGATGAATGGGAACAATTTTCCTTGAAAATCAAATTGGAGAAGACAATAGGTGTAAGATGCAGGAAGGAAAATTGAGATTAGATGGTATTTAGTGAGAAGTAGACCTCAAGATATGTAGTCACGGTTCTTATTACTATTCAGATCTATTAGTCTAGGAGTGAAATCCTGACCTTGTTGAAGTCAATGGATTTTACCTTAAATGCTCATACAGTTTACATGAGCCCCTTGTGTCTCCAAAATACTCAAGGGAGCACAGAGACTGTTGATTTACGTGATCTTTGTGCAGGAACATTGGTGTGAGGCTCTTTGCATTCTGCATCCATGCAATAGCTCTCACTTTCTGTTAGTGAAATTCCATGAACAGTTCTCTGGTGCCGTGCTGCACTTGATATGACCCAAACAACTCACTTTATAATCATAAGATAAACTAGGGAATATAGAACATGTTTCCCAAGAAAGCAGCAGGCTCTTTCTCTCTCTAGAAAGCTCCAAGGTAAGTGTTGATAATGAAATATTGCAAGCGGTTAAACTTAATAAGATTCTGCTTCAGTGCAGAAGGGTGAGGATGGTGGAACCTGTGAACTTCCATAGGCTCCCTTCTAAAATAAATAATTCCATTTGTTCTGTGAAGACAAAATAACCATCTTGTAAGGTTGGCAAGAGAAGCAACATGTGTATATAAACCAATATTTCTAACCTTTAAGGATCTATTGCTTTTGCTTGACCTGCAGATCTAGTTGGAAGTCATTGATGAACTATTTGATTCCAGGGTCATCCAGGCAGGAAACAATTCCATTAGCAGCTCTCCATTAAGTGGACTAGTCTAGTGACCTGAATTGAAACTGTTATAAACATGCTTTTATGGACACCTTTTATGATTGCATTTTATAGGCTAAAATATACATAAGTGTTAATGAAATGTACATCCTATATAGTGCATCTAATGCATCTAATGCAAATGCCATTCTCGCTCAGTTCAACATTTTCCATACTTCGTTTGTTACCTCCATTATCAAAAGAACCCCAAGTATGTTTTAACCATTGAATTTTTCTGATGCCTTCCTCCTTGAACACAATCTAAAGACAGATTCTTCGATAATCCTATTATTTGGTACAGAAATATGTTAGTGCTAGTGAAGTGTCTAATACTTTAAACTATTTCCTATAAGTGATTACAGTATCTGCAAATACAGTTGGAGAGTGTTTTAGCTGCATTTACATTCATGAAATGAGAAGCAGAAAAAAGGCATACCTTACTATAAACCAGTTTTTGATAATATCAAGTATCGGTGATATATTAACGTAAATCTCACTCTTATATTATATGATGTTAATCTAGAACTTTCCTGGTTCTGTATCAGAAATCTTTCTAAAAAATTACTTGGAACTCAACTACAATATAATACCTAACTTGATGAGTTAAAACTGTTATTAATCTATTCCTGGAATTCACATTTTGGCTAGACCACAGTTGATATATTTTTTCTTCCAACAGAATTTGACTTCTTAATGAAAATATAGAGCTCAGTTGAGTCTTTGAATTGTGTAAATATCAAACACTATAAAAATCTTTCTCTCTGTCTCTCTGTGTCTATCTCACATGCACACACACAATTTGTTAGGAGACCTACAGCAAGATCTCATTCTCAGGCTAAACATTAGCCTGAGGGTATGTCAAATTTGCCTCCGTTAGATCAATCTATCTGGATCGACTGAGCAGTCAGTGAAGACCTGCTCAATCGATTTGGAAGTTGATACGTTAAAACCACCCCCTCAAATGGCACAGCACAGTGAAGATGCCGCATAGAAGAGGAGTTACGAAGTTGACGGGAGTTACACAAGCTGCTCTGTGTATTTGAAGGTAAGTGTAGACCAGACCTGAGTCAGTCAGAGATGAAAGAACTGATCCTGTTTATAGGACCAAATGGTGAAGTGTGGAACACCTATGTGCCACTAGAAATGGTGCTGATGATTAAATAGGTGGCATTGACCAGCATGTTGCTTAGAGGTATATTGCTGAAGGTACCCATCTCTCAGCTGAGATATAAAACTGAGATACTGAACATTTGTGGACAATAAAGATACGATGGCACATTTTGTAGGAGTAATTGTCACAATCCGGTCATGGGCAGTGAGACCTGGTGGTCAGAGAAGGAGTCAGGCCAAGTTAGGTACAAGAGGGTCAGAGTATGAGACAGGACACAGAATAAAACAAAAGTTAGGCAGGGTCAGATTACCAGGAGGTCAGAATCCAAGACAGGCCAGAGGTTTAACCAAAAGTCAGGTGTCAGGAGGCAAGCAGGGTCAGAAGCTGGAGTCTGGGATCTCTCACAGACGTGGTCTGAAGCAAGATAGGCAGTCTATAATGTTGCTCAGACAAGTGCCTGTTATGGCTTCCTGGCTAAAGTACCAGTGCCAGACAATCAGTGGGTTTTAAGGAGCTGCCACTCAGATCCTGCTGGGCTGCACTTCCTGCTAGGCCCAGCCTCACAGCGTCCTCCCATAGATGCCAGCCTAAGTCTTATGTAGAGGCATCAGCAGCACTGAACCCCCAGGTGCTAGCCCTGCATGTTCTTACAGTAATGGTGCCAACCCTTGTATCTTTTCTCATTTCAGCCTTGGGAAATTATATTAAGCACTATTCAGCAACAGCCACCCTTAAAGAAAGGTTACTGGGTGGTGCCTGTGATAAGGGGTTCGAAGGTAAGGTTCAAACACTTTCCCTATCAATTAGATAACAGTTCTCCCACATCAAGACAGGGGCTGGATTGACAGGGATTCACCGGTGCTTTTAAAAGTTATGTGGTATTTTCTGGCTAGTAATATATCCACATTTTCATGCCTGAAAGTAAATTGGACTCACACGAGCATTGGCATAGGTGGGTTGTAGACAATTTCACCAAAATGTCCATCTGCCAAACCATATCATATGCTGTAGTCTGGTCAAGGATGTGTTCAGGTTATGCTGGAATCCATTTTTGATTAAAGTTGTAAGTACCAGCCCTTGATCACTGTAGCCTTGGAGCCTAGGCCCAAAGAAGGGTCGTGATGCCCCTGCTGGCAGAGCAGGGCCCTACAGGCCAAACTGCCCGGAAACAGAGGGGCGGAGCCAAGACAAGGAAGGGAACTATAAAAGGCCGGCCTAGCAGCTCAGTAGGGAGGAAGCTGTTGCTGGAGGCAGATGTGTCTTCCCAGAGGCTGTGGCCTAGGCCTGACCCAGGCACAGCGGCTGTTTGGAGCCACGGCCCCACCAACTGGGGCTTCGAAAGCCTTCCCGGACTCCTGGGCCCTAGTGACTGGAGAGGGCTGCCGAGCCTTAGTGACTGGAGAGGGCCACCAAGCCCTAGTGATTGGATAGGGCCGCTAGGTCCTAGTAGCTGGGATGAGCCACCCAGGACTATTGAATGGGAAATACCCCCTGAGGCCGGTCCTGACCTGGAGGAGCTGCCTGACACCAGGGACCCCCTGGAGCTGACTGAACCTGCTGGATTGGAGGAACCCCTGGGACCCTGTGACCTGGAGGAGCTGCCCTCCGCTGATGAGCCAGAGGAGTTTCCAGACCTGCCACCAGTCGACAGTGAGGGACTTGTGGGACTGCCGCTCACCATCTACCCCAGCGATCCAGAGGGAGATTGCTACCTGCAGGTACCTGAAGACAGGGTGGGAGGAAGTGGCCCAGGGACAGCCGACTAGCAATTGAGTGGGTCGGGGGCTAAATCCCGGTCAGCGTGTTACGGTTAGATCCCTGCTGACTCAATGGCAAACAGCTTTGTCACTGATAGAGCCCTAGGCTGAGACTCAGTGGAGTCGGGTGGGCCTGCTTCCCCCTCCCCCCTTCCCTAGCCACCCCAAGAGTGCTTGACACCCTCTGAGTCTGGAGACAGACGATACTGAGCTCCACCTGCCCCACCTTCCTGCAAGGCTGGGGGCTCCAGACTATTTTAGTAGCCCTGCGTGTGGGAAGGCTGGGTGCTATTGACTACCCCATCAGCCCTGCCTGCCTTGCGGGCCAGGGACTGTAAACTGCTTGCTTGCCCCGCCCAGCCTGAGGGCCGGGCGCACCCGACAGCTGTACTAGCCCTGCCTGTGGGAAAGCCAGGGGCTATTGACTGCTTGCCTGCCCCGCCCTGCCTGAGGGCTGGGGACACCAGACTGCTTCCTAGCCCGCCTGCTGGATGGCTGGGGCTACAGACCCTGTTGTCAGCCCTTCACTACTGGAGGGCCGGAGGGCTACAGACTGGGAAGGAAGCCTGTCCTGCTGGGGGCCGGGGCTAAAGACTTGTAACTGGCACTGTTTATTCCCCTAAAGGAAAATGCTGTGGCCTTCCTGGGAGCCTGGGCCCGAGGAAGGGTTGCGACACCCCTTCTGGACAGTGCCAATGGCTTACACGTGGTGGAGAATGCAGGTAGCCGCCCCCTGATGGAGGGGGGACTGCCCGCTCCGACGATCCATCGGCAGGAAGATGCCTGTGACTTGTCTGACGATGGATTTTGAGAAGTTCATGAAATGGTGGGCCACCCACCAACAGCAGCAACAAGCAGCCCAGCTGCAGCTGCAGCAGCAGCTGCTACAGATGTTGGGCACCCAGCAACAACAGCTGATCTGGGACCAGGGGGCCCAGAAGCAGGATCTGCAAAGGTATATGTGCAGCAGCTGGGTACCCTACTACCCAAACCAGCGGGCCTGGATGAACCCCAGGGCCGACCCTCGCCGGCGGCCCTACCACCGCTACACCTCACGAAGCTGGGGCCTGATGATGACCCAGAGGCATTCCTGACTACATTTAAGCATGTGGCCTCCACCATGGGTTGGGGACTGGACCAGTGGGCCGTCCTCTTGGCCCCATATTTGACGGGGGTCCCCCAGGCAGCCCACCGGGCCCTGGCCGCCGCTGAGGCACAGGACTATCAGGCTGTGAAGGCCGCTATACTGGACGCCCTTGACATTAACCCAAAGCCTTCTGGTGCCGGTTCTGGGAGAAAGCGTCCCCCTGCCCCCCAGGCCGTGGCACAGGAGCTTAAGGACTTCTGCTGGCGCTGGATCCAGCCGGAGCAGCACGTTGCACCCGCTGTGGCAGAGCAGGTCATGTTGGAACAATTTTTAGATATCCTGCCCGCCCAGGGGTCATCCCTCTAAAGAATGCTACCGCCTGATCGGTGGCAAGCGAACTGGTCAAGGTGTTCACGAGAGTGAGGCTACCTTGGGAGCAGCTCATGGACTAGGAGACTAATTTTACTCTCGACTGTTTCAGGAGGTGTGTGACATCCTCGGGGTCCGGAAGCTCCTGACCTCGATATACCACCCCCAGATTGATGGGTTAGTTGAGTGATTCAATCAGACGCTGAAGCATATGCTCTGGAATTTCCCCTTGGAGGATTTGTGTCAGTGGGACTAACTGATCCCACCCTTGCTCCTTGCCATCCATGAAGTCCCCCAGGTCTCCACCCAGTTATCCCCATTCGAACTTCTATATGGCCGACAGCCGAGGGGGATCCTGGCTCTCATTCAGGAGCAATGGGAGCAGGCCCCATCGCCGGCAAAGGGACTGCTCCAGTATGTCCTGGACCTACAGGAACATCTTCGACAGGCTGGGACGCTCGCCCAGGAGAGGCTGCAAACTGCCCAGACCACTCAGGTCCGGACGTATAATCAAGGAGCATGGACCCTTTCCTTTGAGCCAGGTGACTGGGTCCTTGTTTTACTGTCGTCTACTGAGTCCAAGCTACTGGCCCGATGGCAGGGCCCGTATGAAATTATCGGACAGGTCGGTCCGGTGAATTATGAGGTCCAGCAACTAGTCCCATGGAAGAAGAAGAAAATTTACCACCTTAACCTGCTGAAGCGTGTGTGTGCTCTGGCATGAGCGAGAGGGTTTACTCATCAACCCTTGCCCCCTAGATCCGGACCTAGGCCTGCAGATCCCTGGCAAGGAGGACCCCGGCGAGCCCCAGATGGGCATCGACTTAACCGAGACCCAGAGGTGACAGGCAACACACCCAGTGAAAGCATTCATCACAACCTTCACTGTGACCCCCAGGAGGACCACCAGGGTATACCACACGATTGAGACCCGCCCTGACGAGGTGGTGTGTACCAGCACAAGATCACCCTCCTGCCATCTGCAGGTGGCTGTGGAGGAAGAGGTCCAAGCCATGTTGAGGCTGGGAGTGATAGAACCCTCAACTAGCAAGTGGAACAGTCCCATTGTATTGT
Organism: Emydura macquarii macquarii; assembly: GCF_026122565.2. NCBI lineage: Eukaryota > Metazoa > Chordata > Testudines > Chelidae > Emydura > Emydura macquarii. Next base: position 517,501 of record NW_027132200.1, read on the forward strand.
TGCCAAAACCCGATGGGTTGCGCCAATTTTGCATAGACTTCCTGTGAGTCAATCTCATCTCAAAGTTCGATGCCTACCCCATGCCACGCATCGACGAGTTCTGTTCTAAGTATTATGTAAAAGAGTCCCAATTGGCCTTCTAGCTAGGCTTTGGTATAATTGGAAGATGCATTTCCAGCTGAATCAACGATGGATGATCTTGGCTATGTGAAAAATCATTAATTACAGTACACGCTACTGGCTGCAGGTGATTGGCAAATCCAGTACTACAGGTCTAGGCAATAGTCCCCATTCCAACATTCTAAATACAAGATATCACACTGCCTAGCGTCATGGACCAATGCGAGATCATTATTCGTTGCCCACTCCAATAGTTGTTTGCTATTTGGGTCTGCAGTTGCATAACCTCACTCGCTATGATGACTATTAAAGTTGCTAACATACACTGCCGGATGCTTAAGCCTTGGGAGAACTTATGGACCTCATGTTTCACTTGGTGGCTTATATATATTTGCAACTGAAACCCACCAACTTAAATTGTGCTGCAAAAGGGTGAAGATTCAATATGAACAGCATCCGATATATCACTACAGATATACGTGGCTTGACCATGTTTTGCATGAAGATTGTGACTTAACTGATCGAAACCAATTATCTTAAACGGATGTGCTTTGTTCAGCATGATGTGAGTTTCTTGTAAACAAATGATGTCAGCAAGAGTTTTCTTTGCAAGAACATCAATAAGTTCCAGCTTGGTGGCAGACAACCCTTCAACATTCAGTTGGAGGACATTAAGTCCAAACCTATGACATAGAAAATCATCATCTGGAACGTGTAGGGTGGTGAAGCACTGGAATGGGTTACCTAGGGAGGTGGTGGAATCTCCATCTTTAGAGGTTTTTAAGCTGAGGCTTGACAAAGCCCTGGCTAGGATGATACAGCCGAGGTTAGTCCTGCTTTGAGCAGGGGGTTGGACTAGATGACCTCTGAGGTCCCTTCCAACTCTAATATTCTATGATTCTAACTGGAAAGCCTTATCTACCTCATCCTCCTGGTCTCGTGGTCTATAGCAGACACCCTCCACGACATCACCCTTATTGTTCTTGCTGCTAAGCTTAACCCAGAGATACTCAACTGGCTTATCTCCAGTTTCATACTGGAGCTCAGAGCAATCATAGTGCTCTCTTACATACAGTGCAACTCCTCCACCCTTTCGCCCCTGCCTGTCCTTCCTGAACAGTTTATACCCATCCATGACAGTGCTCCAATCGTGTGTTACTCTACCAAGTCTGTTATTCCAATCATGCCAATCCATTGTCCTCCATTGTCCATATGCCAAGTTGGTTAGTATGTTCAATGGCTCAGTTTTTGAGTAATTGCCATTTCTGTGTGCATGTTGGTGATAGAACAACTGCTTGAAGGCACCAGAAGAACCGCATCCCGCAAGGATCTGTATTATTTTCAATGTTATTCATTTTATATTCAAATGACCTACCACAGTGGTTGCCAATCTTTTTGGCTCAAGAGCCACAAATATAATTTTTACAACCTTGAAGGGCCACCAGTCTATCAACTCATAAAAAAATGTATTGACATATACACCATTAACAGTTAGAAATCACTACATATTTAAAGTAAACATTTTAATTTTACTGTGCTCATTTTTATGTTCACTATTTTGCACCTACAAATTACTCACAGTATGTCACACACTCACAGACAAAGAACTAGTGTAGATAAGTGACTGTCGCTACACACTGAAGCACAGGGCCTCGCAGCTAAATCTCAGTGGGTGATCTGCTAAGTGCAGGCCAAATCAGAAGGCACTGATTTTGAGAGTCCTGCCCCTCCTTAAGCATGGTAGGTCCTGGCTGCTCCACCAGCAGTGCTTCCCCCCATCTCAACTGCAAACAGATGGAAGGAGTTCAGTGAGGAGGCTGCCTCCTTGCTGATCTCCCACCCCTCCTGGCTGCAGCAGGGAAATTGCATGTGTCCTGTAGCCCTGTGCACTCCAACTGGGTCCCTAGGCAGTAGCTCCCTTCTGCAGTCAGGAGGACAGGAAACCCATGCTCCCCTCCCTCTGGCTACAGCAGGGACCCCAGCACCTCTGGACCCAGGAGGAGCACTTTGCCACGCTCCCTGCTACAGCCAAGGTGAGGGGAGCACTGATCTCCCATTCCCTTGGCTGCAGCAAGGAGCCTGCACCGGTCTTGTAGCCCCGCAGAAACACGGTCTGCCTGAGTCCTTAGGCTATGGCTCCCTTGTTTAGCCAGCAGGAGGGGAGTGGCGGGACACTTTAAAAGACACTACAGGCTACTTTTGACCCCCAGGTCACAGGTTGGGAACCACTGACCTACCATATACCAGGTCTCACAAGCTTTTTTTTATGCAGATGAGATATGCCTTGGCACTCAGTCACACTGCTTTGACGTACTTGAGAGTGTTCTGAATGCAGATATGATGACTATGACTGATTATTGTCTTCAGTGGCACCTGATACCAAGTGGAAGTAAGACTGTATTGAGTGTCTTCCACTTACATCATGCAAAGCGGACAGAGAGAGCTCAACATAGTTCTCAATGGTCAGCAAATAAAGCACGATTCAGACCCAGTGAATTGATTCACACCCTAGGCATGTTCCACACTGTAAGCGTTTCTGGTTCCGTGGGAGGCCACAGCGGCTTCCTACAGGGGAAAAGCTCGCGTTTGGCGAGAGGTCAGTTTAGGCAATTCGCCCATATGTGGGGGCGAGCACTCAGTCTGCCACTCAAGCCCCCAGTCGGGGCGAGTGAGCAAGGAGTCCCGTGCTCCAACCCCTAGGCAGGGTGAGCAGAGGCAGATCGCTCAGGCCCTCAGGCAGGGCGAGCGAACCAGGAGTCAGTTGCTTCAACCCCTAGGCAGGGTGAGCAGAGAAGGCAACGGCTTCAGGCGGGGTCAGGAGAGCAATTCTCCTGGGGTGGCTAGGGAAAAGGGGAAGGGGAGGGGGACGCAGGCCCACCCGTCACCACTGCGTCCCAGCCCAGGGCCCTAGCAGTGGCAGAAGCGGCTGCCACTGTGCCGGCAGGGCTCCCGCCGCAACACACCGGCTATAAGGCGGCTTCAGCCACAGGCCGTGGCTGTCCCTGAGCTACTTCCTCCCCACTGACCCTAGTACCTGCCTCCTCCGTGCCACGAAGGTGGTCCTCCGGGGGTAGCGCCGTCAGTCCTTCCTCGTCGACCGGTAAGGCGGGGAGCTCCTCTTCAGGGGGCAGCTCCTCAAGGTCGTTGGATGTGGGGAGCGGCTTGGCCTCGGGCAGCTCCTCCAAGTCCAGCCCCGCTGTAGGGAGGGGCTCAGCGGCCGGCAGTTCCTCCAATTCTAGCCCAGCCTCCGGGGGTGCCCGCCACTCGGGCTGCTCTGGGGTCTCGGCCCAGTCTGGCGGTTCCAGAGTACAGCCCCGGGCTCGGAGCCGGGGTAACTCAGCCCAGTCGTCCTGGCCAGGTTGCCTAGTCCAGCTTCTCGAGGGCCCTATCCAATCCCCGGGCCCAGGTGGGGCCGGGGTTCATCGTCGGCGGTTAGGCTCTGGCCTAGGCCTCTGCTGGCGGGGCAGCACGTCCACCTCTGGCAGCAGTCTGGGGCCTACTGAGCTCAGGGGCCAGGCTTTTGTACTTCCCCTTCCTGTTGGGGCTCCGCCCGGTGGCAACCAATTGGCCTGGCCGGGTTGTCCTATCCCGGCCCGGGCCCTTTGTTGCCGGGCAGACTCCAGGGCAGGGTGTGAGTTGAGCCAATCAGAGCGCGGGCGTCCTTCCTCAGGCTCTGGCTCCGTGGGAGGCCACAGCGGCTTCCTACACACACCCTAGGCATCATGTTGGATAGAACTCTCACACATCATGACTATTTTTCAAAGACCATGACCAAGGTCAAAATGCACAACCTGCTTGGAAAACTGGCCAGAATGACATAGGGTGACAATGCCCAAAGGTTATGTATTTCAGCATTGGCACTCTGTTATTCAGCCTCAGAGTATTGCACTCCAATATGGGTTCGCTCATCTCACACAAAGATGATCGACGTACAAATTAATTCCAACATGCCTATTATTTCAGGCACACTTAAATCTACTCCTCTGCCATGGTTACTGGTTCTCTGCAATATTGCTCCACCCAGTGTTCGCGGAGAGGAAAGTGTAGCAAAGCTTGTGACGAAATTGCATGATATACCACATATACCATTAAGTAAAGACCAGTTTAATCCACCAGAGGTTGTCTGCCATCACATCACCCGTGGATAAGTTTACTGGGTAAGGGATATACAGTAGAGGATATGTGGTGAGCTTCATGATCCAAGGAGAAAGTGACAAATAAATTATCTTGTCTTGAACCCCACTCAGTATCAGCCTGGGTTTGATTTACTGTGAAAGCAATGGAGCCTTCTGAACCAGTTTCTTAGCGGACATGGAATTTGTGCTGCAGTGGAATATCGGTGGCATTTTAGAGACAGTCTATTATGTCATTGTGGACAGCCACAAACCATGACACACATTATTAAGGACAACAAAAGTACGCAGTTTCCTGGAGGTCTTCATGCCTTGAACATCATCAGTGGCTTAGCTTGACAGGATTGCGTACACCAAATAACCAGTAGGTGGGTTGGTTTAAGCCCTGGCAAATCTGGGATGTTCTGGCTTCAAACCTCTGTGAGGATGGGTAGGTGATGGACTAGGACAGCCATCCTTTCCTTCCCCCTTCTTTGCTGCTGCCAGGACTGATTGCCTTGTGGAAGTTATCCTCTCTGTGTTATTCTGTGTGAGTTATGGAAAATAGTATGTTGCAGCCACCTAGCCAAAATTCCAGGTGTCTTCCTCCATCCTCCCTGCCATTCATAAACTAAGCTCAGGTTGACATTGAACTGCAGTAAACAAAATGTTATTTATGAAATATGGTGCCCACACCCTGCAGGTCTCATTCTCACTCATCATACTGATGTGTTTTTAGGTGTAATTCTTGTATTACACTTCACATTAATTGTTGAGTCAATGTTTATGTCAGCTGCAGCTGACCATTTTCTACCAGAGCCAGAACTGTATTTCATACTGAATAAACATCATATTCCTGGATGCTGGCCAACCTACCATGTAGTCTCGTCTAACATATAGTTTTGTAATCTTTATCCATTGCAGGAGAGAAGCATTTTCTACTGGAAGGGAAGTTTCAGTGCAATCAGTTCTTGCATTAGGGTCTAGCTGGGACAAATACCTGGATCCCTGCTTTCCTTGCTAAAGTTCTAAACACAAAGCACCCAGGAAATTCTCCACCAGTCACAAGGCATCTGCAAGACTGATTGCTATCTTGCAACAAACTCAGTCCAGCCAGCAAGATCAAACAAAATAATTCTAATATGATTGGCTCTACTTTATTAATGGAGAGAGGTTCTGGCTTCAGCCAGAGGTTGCAAAAATCACTAAGCCACTACTTGAGGCCAGGAACCTGAGACAAACCTTTTTGCTCTAAACCAATGAGCCCCAGCTAATACAAAATGGCTGCTTTGAGAAGATCATAGTCAGTGACAACTGTTGGTTGTGCAGCACAATAAGCTGTTTTGAGGCTATCCTCTCACACATGGGACCAATCCTAAAGACCTTCTGCGTCTTCAGAGCACTCCTACCAGATGTTCAAATGTTTCAAGGGCTGTTTTCAAATCTAACTTGGTTAGAATCCTATCCCTACAGGAAAGTGGCAAGGGGCCACCAAAGTTATCTATCCTACCTGCAACCTCAGCATCTGATGTTGGTGATGTATTGCGACAACTGATGCTATTATAATTTAACTGACTTCTGATTTTTCCACAAAGTCTTTTTTCATTTGGTCATAGAAGAACTCATTTCTGCTCCATTTACAGGCCACTAGACACTGTCTCCCCTGTGTTTGAGGACCTTCAATCATCAAAGGCTCAGTTTTGGATTTGTTTATTTTATTCAGCAGATATAATTTTTTTTGTATTAAGTTAAAGACCTCTCTGAAGTGCCTGGGTCTATCTAGACATATTTAATCCTGCTTCAGTGCAGGAGACTAGACTAGAATACCTACTGAGATCCTTTCTAGTCCTAGGTTTCCATATCTCTAACCCTGTTCGTGATATTTTGTTTTCTGTTCAAAGCTCATTATCTCATACTAAATCTAAAACTGTTCTATCATTTAAAGCAATTTCTTCAACCTATCATACTACCCATCAAAGCGACAGTAAGTGATGTTAACAGGTAATCCAAACAGTGAGTGCTTTTTTGAAAGATGACAAATGAAAAAGAAAGGGACAAACTACCCAGGGTTCATTCAAGTAGTAAGGAACAACATAGGACTCAAACAATCCCTTGTTCTGTTGTTACAAACCTTTTTTTCTTTAAAAGAAAAAGAAATCTTAAGGGAAATAATCTTAAAATGTCAGTGAAAATATGAAATTGGGATGCATCTGCTGTTGTAATGTTATAAAATAATATATTTGTGCGATGCCTTTCAGTCCATATACTCCCACTTTACATATGGTATAATAAACTGACCAAGAATCACTTCACTCACCACTGAAACACAGTGTATTCTGGTTTGGAATCCACCAGTGATCCAACTCAAATATACAGTAACAGTACAAAATTGTGTGTGACAGAAGTGAAGAAGAATATTAGATTGAGTTAAAACTGATATGACTAGATGCAATAGGACACTGAAATAGCATGGCATTATGATTTTAGTCCAGATGCAAGAAATAGAAATCAGAGAGGGGGTATATATATACATGCAGGAACAAGAATGGGGAAGTTAGGTATAAGCGAAGTTCATTCAGTTAGAGTAATTGAGGCCTATTCACAACCATTGATTAGGAAGTGAGAATGTGTGAACAGTGACAATTATGTCTTGTAATGAGATAACCATTCCAAGTCCCTATTTTAATGGAGTCTTCCAGTGACAAGATACATAGAATATGTCAAAGGGTTATACAAGTGCTGCTTAAATAAATTTATTCTGTACATACTGAACTCTCAGAGAGTGGAAGAAAAATATTTTTGTGAAAGCCACCAAAAACTAGTAGTTAGTAGCAATTAGAGGTTTATTCAGATGCATGTCAGAATTCTAAAGTCTACTGATCCAGAGCAGCTAATCACTCAGAAAGGGTGAGACATAACTCAAGAGCTAAACGCAGTTCATCCCTGAAGCTTGCTCTTCATCAGGAGTGTGACAGCCCAAGTTATACAGCACAAACACATTTAGTTAACGCTTTATGGGAAGTGGGGGGAAGCTTCAGGAAAACAGCGTTCAAATGAAGCAGGGATCTAGCCAGCAGCCTTTGGAAATCTCTGCTCTGGAAATCCAACCTCCATTGCATCTGTGGGTTGTATCAAGCCCATGTACTCATCACTGTCTCCCCCCAAAAAGACTGGGTCTTGGGAAAATATACTGAGAAGAAATTCTCACCTCTGACACTGTTGTAAACTAAAGGAAAGGTTTGTTTTGAAGATTATTAGGGAAATTGTTTCTTTTAACCAGGATTCCTGTAGAAGAAAAAGGATTGAAACAAAAAGGAATTCTCCATTCCAGAGTGGGTGTAAGGAAGATTATTCTATCAAATAAGAGATGACAGAGAATTTATTTCTATACAATCCCAGGAAATTTAGAAAAGAGAAATTAAATTCCTGCTAAAGAATTTGGTGACAGAATTTAGCCCTGGATAGGAGCTTTGAGATGAGGAAAGACAAAAATCAATGTTTATGGCTTTGTTTTTTTCACCATTCAAGAGCCATGGTCTTCCTGGTCTATATGGAGAGGAAAAAAAGGAGCCCCATGATAGGAGCCAGACACAAACTGCTGACCTTCCTAGATTCTCCTGGGGTGCAAATCACTTTCCATGCTCCACAATGGCTGGCAGAGCTGGGCAGATGCAGTACCCTCAAAGAGGCAAAAACTACAATAGAGCTTCTTTGGGTTGTACAGCTCTGCAACATACCAAACATCTGGCCCTGTTGGATTAAAATCATGTCCATTTTAGGTTTGTTCTTTGGCAGACTATTAGGTCTACATGCTACGGTTAGATTTAGATAATCAACCTGAATCAAACTTATTCCTCCAAGGGTTTTCCAGGTACCAGGATTGCACCAAAACCCAAGAAATATGGACACATAATGGGAGATTGGTAACAACTATCATCATCTCCACTGAAAAAATCACACTGATAACTAGTGTTGGTATAAATGTTACTCTATTCACTTTCCAAAGGATGAGGTCGATTCTCCATCAGTTGAAGTCTTTAAATCAAGATTGGATGTCATTCTAGAAACATGTCCTGACACAACCACAAGATACAGGCTTGATGCAGAAATTGCTGGGAGAGTCTCAGTGGGCTGTGTGAGGCAGGAGGTCAGACTAGTTATCTTAATGGTCTCTTCTTGCTTTCACAGCTGTGAATCTTAACTATTAGTAGTAAATTGCATTAAAGTGATTTTTAAAAATTGGTTGTGTGTTGTTCCATATACTGTTAACACAGTGAATAGAAAAATATTTTATTTGGTTGCTTTATTTTAAGGAAAAGGGTTATTCTTCTTCTGTCAATATTTATGTCCATAAACATTTCCTTCAAGGTACTCAGGCAGTCCAGGTAAATTTTTTGGGAAAAACTAACCTGCTGGGAAATGATGATGCAGTGGAACAATTGGAAGTGCAATTCCAACTTTGCCATTGGGGAAAATATAGAAATATAGGGACATGTACCTAACTGCACTAGTAGTATTTAAATCCTTTCAGAAAGAGTTTGCATCCATAGTTTAAAAACAAGGTTTCTATAACTTTGCCCAAGGAAAATGTCTTTCATTTGGCTTCACTGAACATTCAACTAATCTGGTAGCATAAAAATATTAATAATTGGGGACTTGTTTTGAGTGTATCTGCAAATCTGTGATCTGTATATGCACACTGTGAAGGGAATTCTCAAATGCTAATGTAATGTTGAGCTTTTCTGAACACATATTTGGTGAGAGCAGAATTTAATGCTGTGTTCTGAGGTGTCTAGATTACATAGGGACCTATTCTTTGCATCCCTCAAGTGGCACAAAAAGATGGATACCTGGTGTCTGTGGCACTGTTCAAGATTCCCTTTTCATGGGAGTAATATCCAAATAGCATAGTGGCTTTACTCCACCCCCTTCTAACTCCTGCCTTAATGGGAGTGGCCTAGGAAAGGAGACCTAACCTGATGGAAAGGAGTCCTGGTCAGAGTTTCTCTCATCCCAGCTGCAGGTCCAGCCACTTTAGCAATCTGGACATGAGTTAGAGTTTACAGATGAATGGAAGAAGGGAGAAGGAGTAGTACTTGGAGAAGCAAGTGGAGCAGATGGACATTATTTTACGATGGGGGAGACCACAGCATGCTTGTGTTGCAAGGGGGAAAAGACAGAAGACAGTGAGGAATTAAGGTGTAGAGGTAGGGAAGGGGTGGAGGTGGTGGCAAGGCAAGTAAGGAGCCATTAAAAGATGGGTCACTGCAGCTGATGGACTGATTAGAGATGGTGAGCAGGTGAGAGAAATCTTGTTAGTGGAGAGGGCTGAGACAGAGAAAAATGTGTCAGAGGGAGGAGGAGAGGGATCATGGAAAGTTAATCTGTTAATCTAAAATTAAACTGCAGGCAACCTGCAATTTGTCTCTAAAATGTTTCATGGCACCAAACCAATCTAGTCTGGTAAGGAGGCTGAAATAAAAGTTTGTTATACGGTGCAGGAGCAAGTAGTTAATAGAGATCCAGAACCATCTAATATTAAAATCATAAGGCCAAAAGTAATTTGTATTTATTGAAGCATGTGAACTATTAGAGAGCATAATTCTTTCAAAGCCTGTTTGTTGATCCCCTGTAATCAAAGATCCCAACTTCAATGAAAAGATGCTGACTGGTATTCTTACTCAGCAGGATTTTCGGGCCAAATCCAAATTTTAATTAACTGAGGTGTGTTACTACACAAAAAATGTCTGTTACTACAGGTGAGATTGTGTACCATCACTCACACTGGTGAGTAGTTGTCACGCTGGTTAGACTCAGGGGGGACATTTAACATAGGGTAACATCAATATGTCAAAATCATAATAGTTCATGTGAGATATGTCATGTCAGGTACTATTAGAAAGGATATAATGTGCTGAGTAAGATGATGATTCATGTATTATATGTGAAATGGAAGCTATGGATGTATTTGATATTTCTGTATGTCAGTTTGGGCTGGCTGGGAAATACCCCAGACAGAGTGGAGGCAGAACAGTAGCCGGCTTAATGGCCCATTAAAACACTCATGAATGCAAGGTGCCCAGGAAGAAACTAAAGGCATAGCTGAAGAGTTACCAGGATTGGCCCATGTGACTCTGGACTCCATTTTAGTTCTTGTAATATTCCACAAGACAGCCTGGCCAAGGCCAGGGGGTATATAAGGCCGAGCCACAGAATCCATTTTGTCTTTGTTCCTGTTTAGCTACAGACACATACCTACCTCTGGATTAATTCATTTGCAACTGAACCAAAGGATTAAGACCCATCCAGGTACTGGATTATACCAGAGGAACTGTACAAGCCTGCAACTCCACAATTCTCCCAGAAACTGGATGTATATGGACTTTCAATCATTTGTATATATCTGATTTGCTTTGACCCTTTAACATTTCTCTCATGGTTTCTTTCTTTCTTTTTGCAATAAACCTTTAGTTTTACTTACTAAAGGATTGGCTGGCAGCGTGGTATTTTGGGTAAGATTCAAACTTATATTGATCTGGTACTCTGGCTGACCCCTTGGGGTTAGAGGGAACCTATGTAGTAAAGAGCATAGAGTTTAAATAACTGGTCTCTTTACTGGACCCAGTGGCTAATTGGGAGTCAGGCACTGAAAAGGGGGCTGTGTGTAATTGTGTACTGGCTGGTTGGGAAGTCAGGCTTCAGTGCCACCCACCACCAGTGCTGAGAGAATCTGCTCCCTTTTGACAGCCTGCCCTGACCTTGGCATTTTCAGGTGACTACCCTGGGCACGGGACGAGTCACAGTAGTTACTAAAATAGTCCCATATATTCCAACGAGAGTATTTATGTGAGCAAGTGATCATTTTTATGACTAAGGGGTTCACAGCCTGACCCACAAGAAGCAAAAGAATTATTGATATTGCAGAATATTGTTATTTTAGAAGTTGTTAAGGGCAGTCATCAAGAGGGTCTGTGATCTAGAGACAATGACAGGAATTGTCTACACACCAAAGCTGATGGGTGTCCTAAGCACTCATCTTTCAGGCTAATTGGAAAGAACAATTAAGCTGGAAACAATAAAAAATGCTGCTCAAAGCAGGGGGCAGCATGGCCCAAGGCCTGATCAGCTGATAAACCTTGTGGGCTGAAGGACTCTCCAATTGCAAATGCAGGGGCTGCTAGGGTATTGTTTAGCAATCTGTCAGAGGCAGAAAACCCTAGAGAAAGCAAGAAGACAGCAAGAGAATGAAGCAATCATGAGCATGGTCTTCAGAGAAAGCAAGACAGAGCTTCTTGGGCACTAAATATGCAGGAAAATCAGTCTTGGGGATTTATGAGCAGCCTTGTTTGTTCCTACTGTATTCAGGGAAATGGGCCTTTGTTTACATTCTTTGTAAATAAACAAGATTGAACCAAAAAAATGCATGACTGATGTCACTGATTTCTCTTCTGAATGTTGGCTAACCGCCCCCGCCAAAGGGCCAACATCATTACTGTGTGAAGGCCTTATTTTATCAATAGAATTGCTTATTTCTTGTTGTTTGTGATGCTTGCTAGATATTGAATGACTACATCAGAAGAGATTGTGCAGGTGGGGAGAGGAGGATGCGGGGGGGGGGGGGGGGTGGACTGTGTGTATGAAAGTTCCCAAACAGCAGTGGTTGAAGACACACACACAGGAAGTGAGAAGGTGTAGCAATTACTATTCCAGCTAATAGGGCGATGTAGCAGCTATGGAAGATCTGGGTTCTGTGCCATCCTACACAACCCTACTAACGACACCCACATAAAGTTGGATCACTCAGGCTTTGTGCAAGTTCCCAGAATTTCATCCTTCATCTGATATTCACCTGGTTAAGAAGGGGGTAGATGCCATTTCCCATTTATAAGGATTTCAGTTAACTATGCATTTCCTTTTTATGATTACAGTTAGGCTGGGAAGATCTGGGCCAGCACATCATGATTTATCAGGCATTTGACTTTAAGCAGTGAAAAGAAATTCAGTCTGTTTGTGGCAGAGGTGAAAGAGAATATGAAGGGCAGAGATAAAATCGCATCATCCTTTAGTTTTGATTTTCTTAGAGAAGTTTTGAACAGAAGGCACATTTGAATAGAAAAATGTTACGTTTCTTATAAAATGTTACAAACTTACCACTTGATAGTCACTCACAATTCTGATTAGCACTGCACAATGTGTATTCTAACATAGAGTTTAAATACAATAGACTAATTAAGTACTCTAGAATTTAAAAATGTATTTATTAATTTACGGTGTTAAAAGGAATTAAAGGGGTTTATACTTGCACTGCTATTTTAATAGAAAAGGGCCCATTTACACATTTTATATTTCTGGAACTCTATTTCAAATGTAAAGTTTTAACACTTAGTCTACTTTGATAAATACAGCAAAAATAGATGGCTTTGATTATTAAACCAGGATGTGGCTATATATACTATGAATAAATTGGATGAAGTAAAATTCAAAACATGAAAACAAATAAATGAAAACCCTGATGTTGACTGGAGACAGAAGCAAATTCCTCTTGAACTTGTTAGTCTCAACATGGACTTCTTTGATTAACAAAATGGGACCCTGATGGTGATTGGGATCTCTGGTAATACAAATAATAAGTAATGATAATGTCATAAAAACACAAATAGTTTAACAGGGTTGTCTGATCATGAAAAGGGCATTGGTCCTGGTGCTTTCCTGGGGCTGAGAGATGTCTCTATAATACATGTAAATAGATACGGTACAAATAGATGGTACTCAAGAATATTCAGCAAAGTTCCCAGATTGTTTAAGACCAATGCAATGTGCTGTGCACAGCAAATGGCTTTTTGTGTCCAATTCTTTATGTAGAGCTCTTAACATGCTGGGCAGCTCCACATTGACCCTTACTGCTGGCTGAACTTTAAAGGTGTGATCTAGCTTGAAATTAGAGTCCAGTTCTGCCACCCTTGCCAAAGTGTGAGGAAAGCATACCTATCCAGCATAACACTTAAGCATCCTGTCCTGAATCTGTGCCATTGAGTAGTACTTTGCACTCTGCCAATAGTTACACTGAAATAAATGGGATGGCTTGCAGAGAAAGGGACTACTAAAGGTGAATAAAAGTATCAGAATACAGCCTTAGGGAACAGTTTCACTCTCCTTCCACGTATGAAACTGATGATGCCTAGTTGGAAGAAGGAGAGTTCTACAGCATAATATTGCACCATACATTTTGAAACCCTATAGTAACATTATGTCCTGTATTATGCAGCCAAATAAAAGATTTTATTCTCTAGACACTGAGGATCTGCTCCTTCTCCCATTGACTTTTACCATTGGCTTCAGCTGTAGTATAGTCAATCCCCGTGTCACTGCTAAGCAGCCAAGTAATGACAAGGGGGCTTAATCTTTACATATTTTCTGCAATAACGCTTAATCAACTTTTCAATTAATTTCAGAGGGACACATTTTAATTAGTATGTTTATCTTTTTGTCTGATACATATTTGTCAGGCATTTAAACTCTATGGATGATTTTCATTACTATGTTTCATTCTCTTAAATATCATCAGATCAATGCTGGTTCATTCAAATCTGCTTGAAAATACACTTTTATTTGAATCACTAATATTCACACAGGGTTGGTGCTGTGGACCGGCTAGGGGAATGGTTACCACAGGTGGAATAGTTATGGTTTCACAGTATATGGGTGATGCTTTGCTGTATTTGTAAGATCAGCCTTCTTTTATCCCTTGCTCAAAACTGTCTTTGGGATAGATTGTTCCTGGCCCTTGCAACGACACAAAGAGCTCTCTCCCATCTGTTCATCCCTTCTCTGCAAGAACCTGGGACAATGGCAACCTCTGTACACGTAGTGCCAGAGCTACTTTCTTCATATGCTCTTGAGGGTGCAAAGCATACCCCCAAAGTAGCATCAGCTCACAGAGACTGACAGCCTTAGAGTAGAGAGAAAACTGCTTCCGTCCATGAGCTCCTGAAGGGTCCATGTGACTCCACACTACTCGCAGTCTACTTAAGGGACATATCATTACTGGATCATTACTACAGCAGCTGAGAGCATCACAGGCTTTAATTTTTCTCCTCAATTTGCACAAACTTTGGCTCCACTTTTTCCTCAATATATATATATATGACCTTCCTGAAGTATGACCTTCCAGACTGAGAAGTATGTGGATGCTGGCAGCTGGTAACAAGCAGAGTGCCCCAGAGGTCGGTCCTGGGGCCGGTTTTGTTCAACATCTTCATTAATGATCTGGAGGATGGGGTAGATTGCACCCTCAGCAAGTTTGCAGATGACACTAAGGTAGGGGGAGTGGTGATACCCTGGAAGATAGGGATAGGATACAGAATGACCTAAACAAATTGGAGGATTGGGCCAAAAGAAATCTGATGAGGTTCAACAAGGACAAGTGTAGAGTCCTGCACTTAGGACGGAAGAATCCCATGCACAGCTACAGACTGGGGATCGACATGCTAGGCAGCAGTTCTGCAGAAAAGGACCTGGGGGTACAATGGATAAAAAGCTGGATATGAGTCAGCAGTGTGCCCTGGTTGCCAAGAAGGCTAATAGCATATTGGGCTGCATTAGTAGGAGCATTGCCAGCAGATCGAGTGAAGTGATTATTCCCCTCTATTCGGCATTGGTGAGGCTGCATTTGGAGTATTGGAGTACAAAATGCATACGATCCATTCAAAATAATATACTAACCATCCCTTATAATAAGAGGGCAGATACTCACTAACAAATGTAATAATAAAAGCCAATAATCAAGCTGCACAAACATATACAACCATTGAATGGTTAACCCTAAGGATGAACCAGGATTATATTAGAGCAGAGATTCAATTAAAAGCATTTATTTTTGCATATAAAATATTTTCAGCTTTGCTGAGTGGCCGTTTGACTTTACCCTGTTGTAACAATGAAAATCAGAGCTAAATCTAGCTTATCGCTCCATCACTCCTCAGGGGAATTTTCTAAGATTTCCCCATTTTGAGGTGGGCGATTTTGTGTCTTACTAATGGGATCATGATTTTCATGTTTGGTTCTTAGAAATACAGTGCAGTGACTGATCAATGAACTACAGAATCACTTCTTGTTAATAGGAAATGCCAACATAAAGCCCCTGTACATTCATGGAGGAAAAGCTTCTTAATACTCCATCATTACTATCTTAATTCTCCTCACCCCCATCTTTTGTAACCACTGACTGAACCTTTCGCCAATGGCTGGGAATTCACAGTACTTGGTTATTCTGATCTTCTCCTTTTGTCTTATTCTGATCATATTAAGTTGTTGATTTGCCCACCAGGGGGCTTAGGAGAACACTTAAAGTGCATGTTGCTAAATAATGTGAGCAAAAAAAATATTAACGTTCATATTTAAAAACAGTCATATGTAACAAGCACATAGTATGGTGCAAAGTCAGTCAAGGGAAAATGGTCTATGGGCCTAACTAGTTTTATCTGACCAGTGTGGCTCTATTGATTTCAGTGGGTTTAACTCTATTTTACACCAGTACAAGTAGGAGCAGAATAAGACAAATGGCTTTTTAAAATATGCATCTAGCCATGATGCAGGTGCCATTAAAATGTTAGTTTCCAGCTTCTCTCAAAGGTAACTACTAATTTCATGTCATTATCTACTGGTGCAGGAAAACTAAAAAGGAGAATAGAAAAGAAGCACAGTACAGGTCAATATTTATGTTGTAAGCAACATGATTACTCTTCTCTTTTCAGTGACAGATTCAATCGATCTTGATTGAATTATCTAGTATTAACTGAAGCAGACATGAGCAAAATAAGTAGTGAGAAAACACAATACAAATCAATGCAAATTATTTGGTTCCCGGAGATCAGATCAAACAACAGAGAGGATCAAATTAACCAGTGGTCAAATTAAGTGAAAATCACTATACTAGTAAATTGCTTTATTCTAGGCTAACATAAATGCTGTTATATAAATATGCATTGCTAGATAGTCAACCAGTGGTCTCCATTTATTTATTTCAGTTGTAACTGAAGCACTTATTACTGGCACTATATGCCTTTATCATCCATTAAAATATACAGTTACCAAAGTATAAACTCACAAAATAGAGATGCCCATTGGTTATGCAAAAAACCACAATCACAATTTGAATAGACAACCTTCAGCAGATCATGCTCTCTCTCTTACCCATCAATTCACCCCTTCTGAAAGTGCCCAAGGGAAAACAGTGAACTTTGTAGCATGCCCTCAAATGTAATTTGTCTGGGCTCTGTTCCAGAGTGCTTCAATCACAAATGTAAGGACAGAATGGTTGGTCTGTGACAATCAGGTAATTGCCACCTCCACAATGCCATGTCAACTAACGATAAACCGTATACCTGTCTGGATACTATTACATAGTAGTGGTCCTGCAGTGCCATCTAATCAAGTCTCAGTCGTACATACAGATTCAGAGGTTTCAATCAAATTGTGAATGGTGCTGATTGTATAGGGCATTCAATAGCATGAAGACACAAGCCAGACACCAACCTCATGTTCTTGGGATTCAAAATGTGAGACAAATGACATTAAGAGTAAACATCTTGGCCTTGGTTTCTGCACAATAGCTATTCTTCCCTGCTTACCTGGATTCCAATTCCCCGCCACAGGAAGAATAGAGGGGCTTATGTCCTCATAATCAAAGTTGTCTGGGGTCTCCATATCCCTAGCATATAGCTGTGTAGCTTAGCATTTGGCCAACCAAAGGTAACTAGAGGTGTGACAGTCACCAGAGCTGGGCGCCTGAATAAATACTTTGAGGGCAAGTTAGAGGCAATTAAAAATATCCTAACACAGATATATCGAACCCCTAAGTACAACCCAGAACAATTCCTCATCAAACTATCCTCCAAAACCTCTCTAGCTTCTATCTTTACAGATTATAAACCTCTTCAAATCCATCCTACAGTGTCAAATCCAACTACCCATGTGTCTCTCAACCCCCTTACACTGGACTATCACTACCCCAGCTAAGCTTATCTACATCTGGGCCAGGATGGTGGACAAGTAGCAGTAGGGGACAGAAAGAAGTTTCATAAACAATTAATGTGGATCTCTCACCTCCACCCAAAGATCCCATACATCCTACACCTATACATCTATTCACCCCAGGTGCTCACTGCCTCCAGAAGAATAAATGTTTCATATATATTTTTTAGGGTTTTAATCTGTTTTCTGAATGGGTTAAATATTTTAGACATATTTTGCTGTAATTTTATAAATTATCTTCTGAACAAATAATATATAATCATCTTTTTTAGCCTTGGAATTTAAAAGCCACAAACTAGCGATCAGTTCCAGAAAAAAAAATGTCCAGGTATGATTATTAGCTTACTTGGAAATAGGGAGAAATATATTAAGGGATAACACACATGAATGCAAATCAAAACATACAAAACCATATTTATTTCTGCTGTAACTCTGTAGAAGACAATGCTACAGTTACATCAAAGGTTAATTTGGCCACAGTATTTGAAAATTTTATAAATGTAACTTTCACTAAGAGTAATTATAGAATCTCATAGTATCATAAACATCATACATTCATTTGCAATCTGTTCCTTAAATTGCTAGATTATATTGTTTTCTGTTTGTTTAATTAGCTTTTTAATAATAAACATGGTTACTTTTATTTCAGAGGAGAAGTTTTGAAATATCACTGATGAAAATCCATCCTACAAACTTAGGTTTTTTTTAAATTCAGCTGATCTGTACAAAATGAAAAGTGTGGAAGGTGCCAATTAAAATACTGCATGTTCTTGTGACACTTCCGTGCCTAGAGTAGCCACCTGAAAATGCCAAGGTCATGGCAGGCTGTAAAAGGAGAGCAGATTCTCCCAGCACTGATGGGTGACACTGAAGTCCGACTTCCTGACCAGCCACAAGCAGTGCTTCTGATTCCCCACACTGATTATCAAGAAGCCAGTATAAAAATACACACTGTCCCCTTTACTGCATTTCAGTCTCTGGCTCCCAATCAGCCACTAGGTCCAGTAAAGAGACCAGTTGTTTAAACTCTATGCTCTTTACTAAAAAGGTTCCTCCTAATCCCAAAGGGTCAGCCAGAGTACCAGATCAATATGAGTTTTGATCTTACCCAGAATACCATGCTGCCAGCCAATCCTTTAGTAACTAAAACTAAAGGTTTATTATAAAAAGTAAGGAATAAACAATAAGAGAAATGTTAAAGGATTAAAGCAATCAGATACATACAAATGATTTGAAAGTCCATATACATCAGGTTTCTAGAAGAATTGTGGAGTTTGCAGGCTTGTATAGTCCTTCTGGTGCACATCCAGTACCTGGATGGTCTCAGTCCTTTGTTTCACAGCTTCAGTTGCAGATGACTTGATCCAGAGGTAGATAGACGGCTGAAGCTGAACAGGATTGATGACAAAATGGATTCCAAGGCTTCTGCCTTATATATCCTCTGGCCCTTGCCATGCTGCTTGTGGAATTTTACAGGAATCAAAATGGAGTCCAGAGTCACATGGGCAAGTCCTGGCGACTCATCAGGTATATCCCTGGCTTCTCCCCGGGCGCCTTGCACCTGTGGATGTCTCAATGGGTCATTAAGAAGGCTATCGTTCTGCCGCCATCCTGTCTAGGGTGTGTCCCAGACAGCACAATTTGAAATACAGATATCTCAAACATATCCATAACTTCCATTACACATACAACACATGAATATAAACATTATCATCTTATTTAGCACATTATAGCCTTTCTAACAGTACCTGACATGGCATATCTTACATGAATTATTATGATTTTGACATACCGATGTCAAACAATATTATAAATGCTCCCCCCACCCCACAATCCAGCCAGCGTGACATTTCTTCTCTAGTTATTCTGCTATAAAACAAGGTTCCACCTAGCTACTTATATAACACTCATCAGCACAGAAAAGAAATACAAAGCCTTTATGGATTTATCCTCAAAACACCTCTTTGATATAGGAAAATATTGTTGTCCCTATTTTATAGACAGGGAACAGACACCAATTGTTTCTGCAAAGTCAGACAAGAAGTTTGTGACAGAAATTGAACTTACAGCTCCTGTGTCCTCGGCCAATGCCTTAACCCTGAAGCCATCTTTTGCTTTCTTGCTTATCTTTTACAAAAAGAAAATACATTTCTGTGAAAATAACATGCTGTTGTGTCTTTATTTTCTTTAAAGTGTTTGGAGTCTCTCCAGTTACTTTCCCCAGACCTGAGGAAGAGCTCTGTGAAGCTCAAAAGCTTGTCCCTTCCACCAACAGAAGTTTGTTTAGTAAAAGATATTACCTCACTTTCCTTGTCTTTCTAACATCCTGGGACCAAGATGGCTACAACACTATAAACTAAAATGTTTAGATATGAGTAATGCTTTACCATATACCTTTGGTATAAATCATCACATGCTTATTTAAAGAGCTGAGGATCTGGCCCTTAAAAAGCAAATTATTAGGCTGAAGAAATATTTTGTACAAAGATTTACCAACACACACAATAACTTACTGGGGAATTTGGTTTAAATGAAGTCTAACTGAATATATAGGTATCTAGTGAAAACTGGCCTTGAGGGCATATAATGAAAAAGCAAGAAAGCGTAAGTAAAATAAACCTGACAGACAGACAAGATGTATCAGAGTATCACAGTGCCTGTTCCTAAAAGGTCATATGCTGTTATGCTTATTAATATAACTTTTATAAAAGAAGATTTTTTGCAGCAACCAGTCATCTGCATAGAGAGGATGGTGATAAAGTAATAACTTCTCTGTACATTTTGTTAACACACAGTTCTGATCTGTAAGGTTTTTCCCCCGTTCTATTTGATTCTGCAGCTCTTTGCTGAGCATTTAATAGTCCTTAATCACAGGTCCTGGGGCCATGCTTTTCAGAGTAAGGCTCAGTGAGGAGGGAGGCAGAAAACCTTGAAGAGGATAAACCTGCCTGATGGATTTTCTTTTTGTTTTCACTGATTAATTCTTTCTGCAGAGTCTGAGTAAAGTGAAATAGTCTCTTCACTTCCCGAGTCCCAGGGGATGAATGAGTTCAGAGCGAGAATCATCTGTGGAGTGTAGGTACCCACCTTTCAATTTGTGGCATTTTAAATGCTAAACTGGATCTTTTTCACACACCATAGCTGGAAATTGAAATCTGTCTATGTTCTAGGGATGGACAGTGTAAGAACTGACCTGAATCTTCACTCCAAATATGAAATTAGCACTGGGTGAATGCCACAAAAGCCTTTTTTATGAGTATTCGCTCTAACTTCAAAATGAATTTGCTTCAGCCACACTCTTATTTTTACAGCGTTTGCTTGCCACAAATATTCAGGTGATGGTATTTTGCTGGCATGAACCCTCACAGAAAGGCAAGTCTAAACTCACACACTAGAGTGCTCTGGGATAATGTATTATAATTCACACACAGGAGTAGGCAGAGGCGAAGTACTGATTGACACAGCAGGGGCCAGGTCCCAACCCCCCTCATAAGATCCTTGGCACAAAGGAGATTAAATGAGCCAGACAAGGATTTAACTGCATGCTAGGATATTGCTATGAAAGGATCGAACCAGAAAATACTGAGCCACAGCTTCAGTGTAAAGTGACATAGCTTCACTGAAGTCAGTTGCACCAGTTGAGGCTATGGCCCGCAATTAAACTCTGCAGAAAGGCAATAAATCTTATGGTAGGCACAGTTTTCTAGGAATAATGCTTCAGGCAAGGTCCATGGGACCCATAAAGGACAAAATACCAGCTCTTCTGCTACCTCTTTCAATACTGTTACCTCTCCCAGAGAGATTCAAACTATCTTCTTGTCTTCTTCAAACCATCATCCTGTAAGTCGTAGCCCATTATGGTTACAGCATTATTTTTTAAAGTCTGTCTCTTTTTTATCAGGAATACCAACATAATATTCAAATGCATTATATAACTAGGATTATGGTTACTTTGTTAGTCGGTCAATATGATTAATGGGATATACCAATAAACGCATGCTTCACTAAATAAAAAATAAAGGTTATTAACAAACCTTTAATAGAGAGCTATGATGTTTCTCAGCTAGAGTGAACACCCTGTTATCTCCCTCATTATAGAAAGCTTTTTACAGGGTTTGATTCCTAAGGATAAAACTCACACCTAAAAAAGGACAGAGTGCATTTTATCTGTCTTAATTTGGATGGAACACCTACTGCTACTGTGTAGCAGTATGTAGTATGGTGTGGAAATAAATAGAAACCGTTATTGGATGTGTTACTTCAACAATACTTACACTATACTTACTTAGAGTACAGGACTGTATCCGATTTGCTTTTGCTGATCAGCTTTGGAAAACAGATTTGAAGTCATTTACTGCGACAATGTTTAAATTCCACTTTTCTCTGGAGATTTATAATTAGACCTGTGAAAGTAACAGTGCTTTTTCATTTTTGGAGTTATGGTGATGGATTCAAAAGTGGAGAAACGGGCAGCAGAATATCAATATGAATTCATTTAAATTATCATTTAAAAAGAAAAAAAAAAGATTTATATTAATGTACACTTCCGTCAATCAACGATACTTAAGTATGGAGCGCATAAAACAGAATATTTGCAGGAGGAAATAACAGCATTAGTATGGATTTCAGCAGCATCGTTCCCCATGGCGTGTTTTCTTACCATTGCTGCCTTCCGCTAACATAGTTATTGACAATGAAGGATTTTGCATGCTATATTGAGGTAGATACTAGAAAAGGGAAACGCATAAAAATATGATTCAATTAAATTTGGAACTGGAACCAGATAATATACCAACCTTATGTCAGAATGGGCTTTAAAAGAGAGAAGGAGCACTATGATGTATTTAAATTAGAAAAGCAAAACATATCAGTGATTTTCATCTATGTCCAGCCTTGATTCTCATTTGTCCACTTCTACCAAAACCATCGATGTACCACCTTCTATGCTAGTGGTGGAACCCCACTCTAAACTGATATATAAGGCCATTACCCTCTAATCCTTCGATTCCTCTTCAATAACACTTCCTCCATTATGCCTAAAGAAATTGGCCAGCTAATTATAGATAACTTGAGAGGCAGTTGAGTACAGCCAGTAGGTATGTATTGAATAAACAAATAAATAAAATCAAAATAAAGAGAAAGGGCCAAAAACTCAGCGAGTATAAATTATCATAGCTCCATCAATTTACACCAGCTGAGAATATGACTCAATGCATATACAGATTTATATAGTTGGATTGCATTCTTCTCCACCCCTTTTCATATCTGGCTTGTCCTTTTAGATTGTAAGCAACCTGAAACCAGAACTGCATATGTGTGGATAAACTCTGTGGTCACTACTATCATACAAATCACTATAAAACGCAATGATTGTGTATCTCTCTATGTGTACACGCATACATATATAAAGAAAGAGGGACACCTGAAAGGGAAATCTCATGGACAGAAGCTTTTGAATGAACCTTTCCAGGCACTAGGTGGCATTCTTGTTCTACACTTCCCATCAGTTATATTTCAGGTAGGATTTGAGCCTCTTTTGTAAAACATGAGCTTTTATATCCACTGTGTTTTAGGCCTGAATTATGTATTGTAATTTATTATATGCATTACTGTCCACTAGGGATCACACCACCAAACACATTTGCCTTTGGCCTACAACTTAGTGCCATGATGAGTACCAGTGTGATAGAAAGTTGGCTCTTTACATAGCACCACTGTCTTCACCAATTCCTTAAAACAAAAAATTAAAAAAAGGAGTCAGGATTTGCCTAGGACATTATAGTTATGCTTTGTATTTGAAATATTTCACATTTGGGGGTTCAATCTTTCATCTTCATTTTAATAGGCTGTTGATGTGGCTTTCTATACAAACTCTTTAGGCATTTTAATGAAAAATAAAAGTTTAAATCAGTATATCTAGATATTATCAGGTGAGGAAATAGTTGTAGCCCATACTGAGATTTTTGCATTATCACCATGTTTGCTTCTTTTAACATATTGTGCTCTTTTATTCAAACAATTTTAAAGTGATCTATAGCTGTTTGAAGGCTTTCCTATTGCTTGTATTTCTCTAACATTCCTTGGGAACAGTCCTTGGGAACTGGTTTTTCATCTGAGGCTTAGTAACATTCTTGGTTTAAACCAGGAAAGAATATCAAACCAATTTATAAATGGTTGCAGTAGAATAGACAAATTTAACTGGGCAATAAAGTGATATTCCAAGGATGACAAAGATGTCCTGGATGCATTTTGATGAAAACTACATCCTGCTCAATGTGGCTCCTGTCCATATAAATCCAAGTGTTACTGATAAAAAGCCTTGAGAGTTTTCCAGACTTCTTTTATGCATTTCTGACACATCAACAACTTGTCTCCAAGCAAAATCATATTGGTATTTTACCGAACTGGACTAAACCATCCAGTTTTATGTGCTCAGTGTACAAAACACTAATCAGATTATTTGCAGTTTAGGTTACATATTTTGAGAGACATAAATGATAAGACACAATACTAAATAAGTATTGTAAACTAAATTTAGTACTATTCTGGAATAAAAAATGCAGTAGACAAACATTGTTTTTAAAAAATCCTGCTCATTTTAGTCATTTTTTGTTCATGCCATTCCGTGAATGATAAATTACTAGAAATATTCACGCCTGAATAGCTTTCTGCATATTTGCTATGTTCTGTACTATTTCAGATAATAATGCACAATTAGCCCTTGTATATCAAGAAGCAAATTCCAGCTTTAGCAGTTGGTAGAACTATGAAAGCTAGTAAACACAGCTCGAAACCTGCAGTCTGGAATTTTACCTAAACTTAGAGTTAGTCTAGTTTTTGAAATTTTAATGCTATAAAGCAAGCTAGAGAGCAGAGTGTTCTATGTTATAGGGAAAGGAAACACCTGGACCACAATCCTGTTGGTTCAATTGACAATACTGGGGAGGCTAAAATTAGAATGCAGTTTGTTCATTTTTATATTATTGGAATAATGAAAAAAATTGGTTCTCTGTTCCAGATGGTCCTTCCAGGTCAGGGTGAAGGCACATTGACAGGACAGTGGAGGGAAGCGCAGACTGCTGTGTTGAACATGTCTTATTTATTTTAATATTTATTTTGATTTCAATCTATAAAAACAACAGCCCCTCTCCCAAAAAAGATGACCATTCAAAGCTCTGCTTATCCTTGGCGTATATTTAAAAACACAAGTCAAATGAGTTAGCAACACAAATTGTCCAAAAGAGCAACACTCTTCTTTCACCCTACAATGTCACACCACCGCAAAACGGCAGCTAGCCCAGCACAGGATTGACTTGTGGATAGAACACTTACGTTTCCAGAGCTCTTAATTGGCCTCCTTTTCTGGTTACTGAATTTACTTTAAAGAAGTGACTTCCTTGTTATGTTTCTTCAAACCTGAAAAGAAGCAACGGCATTCTCATTACTTGCTGTTCTTTATGAGGGATGGACAAACAGTTTCAGATAAATTAACAGCAAAGCCAAGCTCAAGCTACAGCCAATTGTGCCATAATGATGTATGCATTCCCAAGTGTCCACATACTCCTGTATCTCTAACTGGTGACTTCCCTTGCCCCTCCCATCACCTGGAATGCTGTACTCTCACTGGGCTGTCATAACTAACATTTACATGGTAAGCTCTTTAGAGCAGGGATCTATTTTGTATGGGTGGTTTTGTGTCTGGTCCTTATGCAGGTGTGCCTTGTGGGAGAGAGCATAAGGATGCTCTGCCATTTCTCTTAATGGTTGGGCAGAATTTTGGTCTCTGGACTCAGCGGACTGCAAGAACGGCTTTGTCATTACTCCCCTGTGGAAGCAGGATGCCTTGAAGGAGGAAGTGAGGTGCAGAGATGAGGCAGTGTCAAGGTTCTGTCCCTTCACCAATATACTGGCGAGTCTCATACAGTCATACATATACTTACACCTGCAACACATTCTGGCTCCCTGATGGAACATGCCTCTAAGTCCTCCTTCTGAGGTGGTGTTACTTCTCACCTCTCCCAATGCAGGCCACTGCCTAAATGCCAGTCTGTGCAAGCCCTAGCATTCTGATGGGCGCTATAACATTATTGATGTATAACATAATGTACACTGCGTACTACTTGTTGACTTTATTAATCAATATTAAGAGAGAAGAAGACCCTGTTGTTTGTCCCAGAAGCAGAGAAGATACAATGTGTTGCTTCAACTCCTGGTTGTAGTGACAGATCCTGGGACTGGGAGTTTATTATGGGATCTGTACAGAATGTTGGTTTGTGATATTTTGTTTAAATGTATACTGCCAACTCACATTTATTCTTGTAAAGACACATACATTTAGAAGCCCTGTCCAAGAGATCTCTATCTAAATTAAGTTAATCTCTGTGGTATTTGAACATCTTCTTGGCATTAAATAATTAAAGCAAATTTTGTGCAATACACAGCCAGGCCAAGAACACTATATTATGGACATCTGATTGGCTGAAATGTGTGTTTCACATTGTCCAAGATAGTTGTTCTGTAACCTGCAAATAAGTGGAAAGTTCTGAATTTTCTAATAGCTGTAATATCTTTGAGTCAAAAGAGGATAAAGTCAGTATTAAACAGTGAAAGGATACAGGCCCACTATCTATCCTGAACAGTTTAGACAGACATGAGTATTATCTGACACCTAAAAACTGTATAACGCCAGTGAGGATAGCCATTGAAGCATACACTTTTTTTTTTTGTTGCAGTGGCTATTATGGTGCTTGATCTTCACTTTCTATCCTTTAAGCATTAGGTGGAGGTGGAGGGGGTCTTCTGCCAGGGTGGAATTGAACTTGTCTAATTATATTTTTGGTTCATCTCCTAAAAATAGAACAATGTTGGGAGTTGGATAATTGCACAGATAAATCCTTATATTAATCTTATTTAAATTGCATTGTGGGAGAAATCCCTCTGTACTCCATTCACAATATTGATTATCTGGAGGTAGGATATATTTTTGCTGGACTGCTGTGAACAAAAAGAAAAGAAAATGACAAACTGCAGATGTATATTTTGCATTATGTTGAGTAGCCATATAGAGAAACTAAGATTTCCTAAAGACACATATTTGGGAGTTCTTTAAGTTTTGACATCTTAGATATGTAGCTTGTTTGATACATCCATGTTTTAGACAATCATTTTCTCCAACTTGTTTCTTTATCTGGCTTCAGATCTAAGCTCAGTGATTCACTTGTTTCACTCTTTTTCTTATCAGATTAAAATGTCACTGTCATATTCTGGTCCCTATCACTGATTCAGAGTTGAGCAGTAATTTCGCTTGAACTACATATTACCAATTCTTGCTAGAATTTCTCAACCTTTGCCCTTACAGTGTGGCTTTGCATCGGGCTGTATGTAGTGCTTCAGCAAATGCCATACCACCTCCATTGTGTTCAATTCCCTGGATCTGCTGCAAACCAGAAATAACTGTGGGGAAATTAACACCACTTATAGGATACTTTCCTAATTGAAAATGTATTTCAACCTACATATTATTTGCATAGAGCCAGAGCTGGGAAAGAGAGAAAATATTATATAGCTCACTTCTTCTCCCTTGAAGAAAGGTAGTGAGCTCAAAGTGATTGTGTGAGGAAATACAATTTAGGGTAAAGAGAAAAGAAAATATGCATAGAATTTGGTATTAAGTACTGTGCAGGTGCTCAAAATTAATAAAAAAGTCTTTAATTGACAAATGCTATACTGCTACATGCAGTAACCTATAACAACCTGCAGCTGATGAACAGCTTGTGGTAAATATAAAATCTACCATTAGTTGAATAATGTGCTCCTGGAAGAAGGCCTGACCTATGATCCTTGTTGAAATAAGAGTGATAAATTATTATTAAATACAGTACTGAACTATGCCTGAAACAAGCCCATAAGCTTAGGTATGGCAAACCAGCAGTATTTCCTACTGCAAGTCTGACCCATCAATGATAGTCTAATCGATGGTATGATTGTAATAATCTATCCACCCCCTGTAGGAGTATTTTGGATATCATGTCCAAGACAGGTAATACTTCCCTCCATATCTCATAGTGCTTCTCATTTATACCTTGACTTTAGCAAAGCTTTTGATACGGTTTCTCACAGTATTCTTATCAGCAAGTTAAAGAAGTATGGGTTGGATGAATGGACTATAAAATGGATAGTGAACTGGCTAGAGCATAGGGCTCAACGAGTAGTGATCAATGGCTCCATGTCTAGCTGGCAACCGGTCACAAGCGGAGTTCCCCAGGGGTCGGTCCTGGGGCCGGTTTTGTTCAACATCTTTATTAATGATCTGGAGGATGGGGTAGATTGCACCCTCAGCAAGTTTGCGGACGACACTAAGCTGGGGGGAGTGGTAGATACCCTGCAAGGTAGGGATAGGATACAGAGTGACCTAAACAAACTGGAGGATTGGGCCAAAAGAAATCTAATGAGGTTCAACAAGGACAAGTGCAGAGTCCTCCACTTAGGAAGGAAGAATCCCATGCACAGCTATAGACTGGGGACCGACGAGCTGGGCAGCAGCTCTGCAGAAAAGGACCTGGGGGTAACGGTGGATAAAAAGCTGGATATGAGTCAGCAGTGTGCCCTGGTTGTCAAGAAGGCTAATGGAATATTGGGCTGCATTAGGAGGGGCATTGCCAGCAGGTCACGGGAAGTGATTATTCCCCTCTATTCGGCATTGGTGAGGCCGCATTTAGAATACTGTGTCCAGTTTTGGGCCCCCCACTACAAAAAAGATGTGGACAATTTGGAGAGAGTGCAGCGGAGGGCAACCAAAATGATTAGGGGGCTGGAGCACAGGACTTATGAGGAGAGGCTGAGGGAACTGGGCTTGTTTAGTCTGCAAAAGAGAAGAGTGAGGGGGGATTTGATAGCGGCTTTTAACTACCTGAAAGGGGGTTCCAGGGAGGATGGGGCTAGGCTGTTCTCGGTGGTGGCAGATGACAGAACAAGGAGCAACGGTCTCAAGTTGCAGGGGGAGGTCTAGGTTGGACATTAGGAAAAAGTTTTTTACTAGGAGGGTGGTGAAGCATTGGAATGGGTTACCTAGGGAGGTGGTGGAATCTCCATCCTTACAGGTTTTTAAGCTGAGGCTTGACAAAGCCCTGGTTGGGATGATATAGCTGAGGTTAGTCCTGCTTTGAGCAGGGGGTTGGACTAGATGACCTCCTGAGGTCCCTTCCAACTCTAATATTCTATGATTCTATGATTCTATGATTTCCAAGATAAAAAATTATGTTTATGAAAATAACATTGTTGAACTAAGACACTGCTGCTCCTTGTTGGTATGATGAGCCCTGGACGTATCCCACAAAGGAAAGCACTATCACCACAAACTGAATCATACTGAATTGACATAGTTCCAATGCTCAGAATGATCCTTGAAAGTAGGAATTTGTCAGCAAATACAAACTGTGTGAGCTGCTAGAACTTTACACAGAGATCTGGATCAATAGGGCAAAAAGTAGCCCTTGAAAGTTCAATTATTTCATATCAAAGACAGAAAATTATTTTTAATTAGTGTCAGTAAAGAGGGAGGAGGGAAAAGAGACATTTGTAAACAGAGATTTTCATTAATTAAACTGACTCTACAAGTGCCCATGCTTGAAGGTACTGGGCTCTGTATTTTCTTGTTAAGGTGACTAATGTGATGAGGTGATGTTGTGATCCTTTTAAATTAGAAAAGAAAAATTCACTTAGCACAGGCTTAAAGTAAGCATACTGTCGCTGCACAGCATTTATCAGGAGTTTATATTATAAAGAGTATAGTGAAGTTATAGATCTTAAAATAAACTATATTCTAGCCATTACTGTGTGTTTTAGGCTTGAACAGAAACAGAAGGGAGTTTGATTTTGCTAAGCTTGAACAAATCTCATGAAATATTGATTATTATCTATATTTTTCTCTTCTGTATTTTCTTTTATTCTATATTTTCAGTGAACCTTGCTAAAGGATGACTTAAGGGACTGATAATGGGACACA
Source organism: Emydura macquarii macquarii (assembly GCF_026122565.2). NCBI lineage: Eukaryota > Metazoa > Chordata > Testudines > Chelidae > Emydura > Emydura macquarii. Next base: position 546,769 of record NW_027132200.1, read on the forward strand.
GAGACCTTCTATTCTGTTCCAATATAGCTTGTCTGGATAAGTGACCAAGCTCATTCTCACCTGAAGCCAATCTGGTGGTTGATGTGAAATGTGTTGGGTATATCGGTCATCAGGTGCTCAAAGCACCCCTGCTGCCTCAAAAAAACCCAACTCCTCACTATTTCAATTAATTGTCACCATTTTTGGCAGTGTCAGCAGAGAGGCAATGATGAAATGGGCATGGAGATTGAACAGTGCTCTTACCCTTGAAGACAGCTCTTTATGGTCAGGGTGGGATGTTTGCATTGCTACTGGACTGCAGTGTCTGTTCTCTGACAAAATTGAGGTTCACAGTTATTAATCCTCCATCTTTCACCTGCACTAAATTCACAACAAATAAGCCTTGAGATACCTGTTCAAGCTGACCTGCCAAATACAAGAGGCCACGTGTCAACACTTGCACATGTAGTGCTCTTCCACGCACATTCAGCAAGTAATGATTCACAAGCTATTGCAAATAAAATCCAGTACATACAAGATGTATAACAGAATTTAAAAGATTTTTCCACAGAAACCCTTTGGGCTTGATTCTGTTTTCACTTACACTGTTTTTGCTCCTGTGTAAATTTATCACATTTAATGGAGATGAGCCAGACTTAGACCTGTGTAAATGAGAAAAGAAACAGGCTCTTCTTTTATTTCCTCTACATTGTTTTGGTAGTTTTCTATGTTATGTTTTTCTTGTAATCAGGTTGAAGGCTAATGAGACAAAACGTGGTATAACCCCATTTTTCCAGATTATATGATGAGTTAGCTGGCTATTCTGGCTATGTGGTGGCATCTGTACATTGCTCTTTTTATAACAACAGTAGATGTTTTGAGACCTCAAATCAATAATCTACACTTTATCCATTTGCATGTGCATTTTTTACAGCATTGCAGTATTTTGATTAATCCTCATTAAGAATTTATGGTTTCATTTTTTTTCATTGAGAACAATCATTGTATCAATCATTCTGTATTAATCAAGCAACTGAAGGCAATCTAGCAGTGGAATTTTCACAGGCTTTGTAACAATACATATTTGAGACAGAACACTTTCTTGTCACCTAGTACAAAAGTAATCTCCTTTTTTGCAGAAATTTTCAGATGGATTTTGAGAAATTAAAAAAAAAAAAAAAGCTGCTGTACCTCTGACTCTTTGATTTTTATATTCATATATTCTTCTGTACTGGATATCTCCAGGCCACATTTAGCCGGGGCATGAAAACCTACCAGGAGAATAAAGAATGACAGCATATTTTATTGATTTTCAAGGGACCCTGTGGAAAACTGGGGATAGTAATTGACCTTGCCATTCCAAAGGGCTACCATAAAATATGCACAGTATTTTTATCAAACTATGGCCTTATTCTCACTGGGAGTCTTTTAATTGATTTTAGTGGGCTTTTGATCAGGCGTTAAATTAATAAACTTGCTCTGCAGTTGCTTTATAGTGAACGAGTGACAACACAAACTGATGTCTGTTCTCCATGTTTAGGCATATTATATATTCTGGCACTATGTGCACTTCACAGGTAAATAGGCCATATCCTTTTATTGACTTTCTTTGTATCACTAACGCATTGCAGGGTGCTTTCATAAACTTGTATCAGGCCTTAATTCCCACACACGCTTTTGAATGTAATATTGTATGGAAAGTGAAGCTCTTTAGCCAATCCCTCCCAATCCTTTGCTATTTCTCTGGCCTGTGCTTCTTACCATGCTCCTCCTGGATCATGTTCATCTAATTCACACCTGGTTCACCACCTGGTCCTCTCCTTCTTAGGTTCTAGTTTCATGAATGGCTTCTTATGATCTGTGACTAAGAGCCCCTGCTCTTGGTGACTCCTCAGCTTCTCTGGAATGCATTGGGCTGTGGTCTGAACTGTCCTCATGGTATCCCTCCTCAAGACATGAGTTCCCCCCAGCTCTCCTTCATGGTTTAGGACCGTGGTTTAGGCTAGCCAAACCAGGTTAATACCAGCCTTGCCTTTGGTTGGGATCCCTTGCCCAATTAGCCCTCCATCTTGGAGTTTAGCAGACCAACCTTCTCCTGCTGATGTCTGCCTTGCTATAAAGGAGGAGCCAGCATATATGCTGGTCCCCTTCCAAAAGTTGAATCCAATTGGTTGGGAGAAGGAAGTCTTGCCACACCCGCTTTGCAAGGCTCCCAGTTCTGGACTCTTAAAGGTACTGTAACAGGATTCCTTCCAAACACTATGTACTCCCAGGAGCATTTCCTCTTTCCCCATATCTCCTCAACCTTTGCGCATCAGACCACTTCAAACTCTTAAAAGAGCCATTCCAGGTGACAGGGATGAGCAGAACATGAGGCAACATTACCCTTAAAAGGGCAGGTCACACTCTGTAATTTAAAACTTGTTTGTTATGGTATTTTCTATCATAAATCTGATAAATACCATCAGTCAGTTTGTCATTGAAGGCGTTCTGGTCATATTTCTTGATACTACTGTTTCAGTATTCTCCATGATTTGACTTAGCAACTGCAGAATCTAGTGAGGGTGAGCTCATAGCCAGAGGTTAAAGGGAGTCAGTATAAAAAGGAGAGATCATCATTTTTGGCAGTCAATGTGACAAATCTTGAAGTCATATAATTTTAAAGCATTGCAGAATCTTGTGGTAAAAAGATGCAACATGAGGAAGAAAATGAGGAGAAGAATAAAAATGGATCAAAGGAGATCTTGTTCCCAGGCAGCCCATAGCCAGCCAAGCAAATGACTATGTGGATATTCAGCATGGGAAGCACCCTTTCATTCCTAAAAATGCCATCATTCAGGCCTGACCGGGATGGGGAATCTATACAGATGTAAAAAAATAGGAAATAAAAACAGAGAGCTCCTTCCTTTGGAAAGTGCTGAAATACACCATGCAATTCCTTTCATTTTAGAAGCTTGTTAAAATTGAGAAGATTTGATAGGGGCATTTGTGTAAATGTATCTAGTAGAGAATTGTCATTTGCCAGAGGCAAGTTACATTCTATCAGCATAATAGAAAACAGAAAAAATGCACCAAAGCCACCAAAATCAGGAGGCCCCACCATATAAAACCAGAACAGTTTTTCCTATCATCTATTGATAAACATACTGGGCTCCTTTACTAAGCTGACTCATGAAAAGAGCTTTCTCAACCTTCCCCCTTCAGCAGAGGGGTAGTCACAGGGATACCCAGTCAGCAGCAGTATGCCACCAGCAGAAGCCACACTTCTGGGTTGGCCAGGGGCTAGAAGCCATCCTTGAAAGATGGTTTGTGGTTTCAGATGAAAGTGGTTGGGTAGGTGTGGCCTTCCAAATCACATCAACAGTCCCATGACCTCTGCAGTCAAAGAAATCAATATTCCATAAGAAAAACTTCAGCAGGATTTTCATTCCCTTAAACCCATCTCATGCATTTTTCCACAGGAGGGAGTGTTCTGTCCCTTCACCTCTGCATCTCAATTTCTTTATGGGATAATACTACTTACCCATTTCACAAGGGTGCTGTGAAAACGAATCTCTGTAAAGCACAATGATGAAGTAAATCATTAAGTCAAAGATGATTATTACTTACCATAATCATCTACCCTGGAATGGTGATTGAATTCTGAATCTATATGTTTTAAAAATACTTTTTTTAAATACGCAAGCAGTTTCTATCACATCTCTGACATTTACTAGAGTACGTGGTTTCAAATGTGCTTACCCATGGAGCCAGTTATTTTATATGTTTACTCTTTTATTACAAGAGCTTAATTGGAAGTTTGCTCAACAGGCTATGGAGAGTTTAATTAAACTCAGTGAAGAAATCACTGAGAAAAAAGAAAGCAAGCACTATTTTTGTTCTGATCTCACAAAGACATTTTTCTCCCTGATTGTCCCATTCTCATATTAATAAACAAAACAATAAAAAACCCACCTCTGGAATCTGCTAATTTAAATATTGGCAGCTTTCAGACTTGCTTTGTATTCTCAGCCTGCCCTGAATTTTTCAGCATCTCCAAATGGGCCTAGAGGGTTTTTTTCATTGGAGTTCATATCTCAGGCAAACACAAAACAGCATTTATTTGCTGCAGTTAGTCTGTGGTCTTTTAGGGCATCTGTGTGCCCAGAAGACCATTCTCATCACCCTCACTGTAGTTAACGAGAATTACACGTGTGTATACAGGAAGAGGAGAGAAAACAGGCCACTTTGTTAAGGAGAAGGAGGGAAAGAAGAAGGTATTTTGGTATGACACTATAATGGCTATACTGCCTAGATATAATGCCACTGTAGAACAGGAGTATATGGAAATAGTGCTGCAGGAATGGGCTTAGGTGTTTGTCAAGTGTGCAGCCACACAGATCCTGGCCTTGTGTCTGCATATGTCACAGTGTACACCCAAGAAAATTCTTCCCCATCCAGTTACTTGCCGTGAACCTCTCACCTTGAAAGAGAATAATTGAAGGGCCATGTCCCATTTTAGTTGTTGAAATCCTGATGGCCACCTTATAGCTGATGAAATAATTCTGTTTCTTCCCCACAACCGCATAGTGACAAGCATGCCCAATCCTCACTTTTGCATTCCCTAAAAATAAGTACCCTGAGCCGCCCACCTGCCAGATCCTCCTACCCAAGATGTATTGTTCCATATATAGAAGTATTCCTGAGTTCCTGGACATCTTCCACAGGGCCTTGCAAAACCTATGGCCAGGCCTGTAGAAATATCAGAGTCTGATATATGAAGTAATGTTCCTTTAGATATGGATTGAGTAGAAGTTTCTTTTTCCCTGTTCAAGATAATGGATGTCACCGATGGTTGGTTATGGAACACAGAACCTTTCTCCTCTAGGTCATTGGTTTAAATCAAGCCCAGTTGCCCTTGCACAAAACTGATTATCACAAAGCTGTACCAAAAGAAATAGTGAACTAGATACTGATCTCACTGATACTGGTAACAATAGAGTTACTCTAATTTTACAGTGTTGTGAAAGCAAAACATGGTTCATGGTTTACAAAAATTGACTCTATCCTAAAATTTCTGTTAGCAGATTAGAGAGGTAATTCACAGACAGTTACATCATATAAAACTGCACATTATATTGTTTCTTCTCTGTTGCTGCAGCATGTAAAATTTTAGAGAATCTAAGAATTATTTTAGAAGCTAGATCTTCAGGAGAACAGCATGTAACATCAGAGGGATAAAGCCAACAAATAACTGTAACACTGTGATTCAGTTGAGAAGGTAAAGAAAAAAATAAACCACCTCGAGAAATGAAGAAAACAAATGAGAAAAGACTGGTGCACTGTGAAGAGAAATTGTTTCAGAACACAGGGTTCCAGCTATATAGATAAAAAAAGGTGTTCCCTATCCAGAAACTAATGCACTTACAGGCTCTCCTCAGACCTGGTTCCTGAGATTCAGAAAGATATTTCTGTAGAAGACACACTAAAGACAGATTCTGATCTCAGTTATGTTGATTTCAGTGGAGAAACTCAAGGCTTGCGATTACAATATAATCAGTCTGTAATCTTGGGAAAAGAGGATACTCCCTATTTAATACAGATTCAGAGAAGTAATTCTGAGCCCAGGCAGGAAACAGGGAAGCCTTTTCTACCCAGCTGAGGTGCTAATCCATGAAAAGTATAGCCAGGTGCTAGAGAGTACAGGGTGTTGGGATCCTCTGAGACCTTCTTCCACTCACTTCCCAAAAACTCAGTAAGTCTCTGGAATTTGTTACCCACGTACACAGCAAGTCTACAGCCATGCTGGCCGTGTTCAGATGGAAGGGGTAGATGCAGGGTACATTACAAAACTAAAGTTATACAGTAAAAATTTTCCTTATATACATCTTTACTAACACCTGCATTCCTGATTATACATTGACTCATGTGCTTCATGAACGGCTTGGTTACTTTTCAGGAACCAATCCCTGTACAGCATGTTAAGTCCATATCTAACTGGATATCTCCATTCCAGGTTTATCTCATTTGCTATCTCTAGTAACAGTGTGTTCTTTTTTACCTTAGCTAGTCTGACCGGAGCCTAATGCTTGTGGTGCTCTTATTTACAACTTATTCTTCCATTCACCTTCCCAATCATGCCCACCGAAAAATGAGGTCTTACTTGTGTCAAGTTACTCACGTCAAGTTAGGCTTACAGAGGAAAAAAAAGGGAAAACTATCCACTATTCCTAGGAAGGTACAAATCAGTTATTAGAGTGAAAGAAAGAGAAATGTCCCACTAGGAGAAGGCACAGGAATGCATGCATGATGGACTAGGAGAGGAAGATTGCCACATCCTAGGGTAGAGTCTACTCTGCCTACCAAGAGACACCTAGTTCAAGGTGGGGACCAGTTGCCATATTGCAGTCAGTAAAGGTCACAAAAGGCATCAAATAAACATCATTTATACTTCATTTGTTTTCAACTCATCTTCAGAGAAAATTCATGAACAAGAGTAATGGAAATGCAGGATCTTAGATCAATAAAGACTTTTCTGAAGCAGAAGGAAATAATAAAAAGACATTTTTTATTATTGTTTCTACATCTATACTTTAAATTCTTGGGGCCAAGCATTCATAGGATAAAAATATTTTTATAATTGTATGAGGGAAATATTCTTTAGCTTGATTTAACTTTGAGCATCAATACACTGTAAAAGAGACAAGAAATTGGGGAACAGTTGCAAATCTTCCTATAGATGTATATGATATGTTTGTGTTTTGGAAGGAAATTCTCACATGTTAATGTTGCATTGGGCTTAGGAGGAGAATTTGATATTGCCTAAGGAATCTAGGGGGAAATTCTGCTGTCATTTACACCAGAGTAAATCTGAAGTAGCTTCATTGACGTTTTGATGTAATCAATGCAGTACTCCAGATTTACTATAGTGTAAATAACAGCAGAGGATGGCCCATTAAATATCATTGTAGTTAATTAGAAGAGTAGATTTATAATAATTAATTATTATTTGTTTGTGGTAGTACATAGAAACCACAATCATAGACTGGGACATCATTGTGCTAGGTACTGTATCCAGAACTAAAAGATGATCCCTGCTCCAAAGAGCTTACAATCTAGATATAAGACAACAGACAACAAGTCGTTAGCCAGACAGACTGGTGGGGAGTACAAAAAAACAATGAGATAATACTGGTCAGCATGATAGGCTGTGGTCTGACCAGATCAGCTACATAGCCATGGCCAAGTTTAGACAAGAACAGTGTCTGTTCTGTTGAAGGATACTGTATCTTTCTTACTTTTCTATATTCTTCCCCTTCCATTTAAGAGATTTATTTTGCAATCCTGAAAATGGGAAGCTGTAAAATAAACCTGAGATTACATAGTGCTTACTACAGTCCAGGGACCTGTGAATAATACAATTATACAGCTGCACAAATGGCCACATAATTGCCCTTTTTAAAATTACCACATGAATTCATCTTTGTGTTGCATAAATGTATAAAAATGCAGAGTTGATCAGCTTAGGGGTAGAGAACAATCGCAGAGCAGAGGCAGGCACCGAAATTCCTTCACAGCAAAGTCTTGGCTATTGTGAGGTTTGGAGCTCTATAGTATAGACAGAAACATCTCCCATTAAGTCCACTTAATTCCATTAAACTCATTAAATTCCATTCAGTTCCATTAAACTACATGGTTTCCTCATTGTTGTTTTTGGATCCTCCTGGTTCTCTTAGACTTCTGCCTACTAAACCCTCTGTCACTTACAATCTTCCTTTCCCACTGCTAACCTCAGAACCACATCTTGGGTCTGATCTCTTGCTGCCACTTATCTTATGCCAGGTACACTACCTTCATGCTTATTTTGTATCTTTCTTCATCAAATACTTCTGCACTTTCTTATGTGCTGCCCCGTATTCCCAGATGATGCCTACTCTTGCACACCTTGGAAGAGAAAGCTGTATTTAAAGAATCTAATTCATTATAAAAACTTACTTCAAAAATATATCGCAAATTTAATTCTTGCTGGGTTGTTAAAAATGGAATATCTATCTGGTCCTACAGTTTATCCCAGAAATAATGGAATTAATTCCATCGTTATGATGACCACATCATATATTTGCTATAGAAATATATTTTTAAAAAAGACTATTGTAATATCCTTTAATCTTCTTTTCTTTCCTCTTTTAACTTATCTTAGACAATGTTTATGCTCTCAACTTCTTCCCACACTCCTGCTAGTCCTCATCACCATTTATAACTTTGATAGGCCACTTTCTTATCCCCAGTTATTTTTATACTTTCTTATTCATCTAGCCTGACCTTTTTTACTCCTGGAGTATTTATTGCTAGATGACACTCATAACCTTTGGGTACACCTTAATTTAACTTTAAATGCTTTCCATTTCCATTCTCTGTCTTTTCACAAGATTATTCTTCCTCCCCACTACCATTTAGTTTAATACAGCCCAGAGTCTTTTCACATTTCTGTAGTGGAAATCCACATTTATTTTCTGCCTTTTCTGTCACACTTTAGATGTGATTAGTTATAATGTAAACCTCATTATGTTATATTCATTAATGCTTAGGTACACCATACCTATAGATTATCAAGATTATGTTTTCTGAGTTTCCTTAACCAACTCAAGGATTGATCTCTACAGATGTTTAGACTTTTAGATTTTGGAATGGGGGACTGTTCCACGCATACATGTTGGAGGGTCCCTTATCTCAGCTGGGATCCCTAGGAGCTACCGTAACACAATAGTAATATTAAGAACATTGGTAAAGAAGCTGTCATTCTATATCCCCAGACTTGCTTAACGTATTTCAGCTTATGGGCTTGATTTACAGACATAACTTGTTTTTCAAAATTTTACACCTGCATATACACGCAAACACTTTTTCATTCTGGACACAAATATTAGTAGCAACAAAGCATTTAAGCATATGATTAACATAAGTATATGGCACTTCTTTGGGACTAATCATGTTCTTAAAGTTAAGCATGTATTGAAGTGCTCTTATGGTCTGGGGCCTAACCATTTGCACCCACAATCAGCTGCAGATCCTGCAATGATGAGGTTAGTATCAAAACATGTACTCATGCAGATAGACAGAGAGATGATACCCAGAATGCTGTGCTTAGTATGGGCACAATTATCTTCAGGTGCTATACTAAGCTTATAAAAAGGGAAAGGAAATCAGATATGCTGTTCCAATTTATGTACAGACAGCTAAAATCTCCCTTTTATACTATAGGTCAGATTCTGGACTGTATTAGGGAGCCTTGTACCTTCTCCGCCAGTGCAAAAGTTATTCTGCAACGTAAATGTAACCAGCCACTACATGAGAAGAAATGATCCTTGACCAGTGTAAGGAAACATAGTGCTGTCTCAATCCCTGACTACTGTAGTACCCGCTTGGAGTCCTTGGTAGCTAGTACAATCTAGAGGAGCCCTTAGACTGCTCTAAGTGACGGCAGGATAGAAGACCAGCATAGAACAGCTTATTATCTTTAGAGCAAAAGTCACTTAAAACCACCTTTTTCCCACCCTGTCCCTGCTTGTGGAACTGAACTGAGTAATACTCAGTGTGCAGCTCAGGCTCTGGACCAGTTTGTTCCTTTCATAAACCTTATCGATTTATGTTATATACCCAAAGGATGTTTCTTCTCTAGTAAATTCCTGCAATCAGTTCACTCTTGTTTTTTTGTCCTTTGTAAAATCTGGGTTTTATTTCCTTACCACATTTATACACCTTTTAAGAAATCTATCCCCTTAAGAACAGTATTTACCCAATTTAAAATGCAATACAAAATCAGACAATTATCTTATATTTACTATAAGTCTTTTAAAATGATGGAAAAATTAAAAACAAATTCTCATAAAAGAACACCGCTAACAGTTACTCTGAACTTCCAAATGGCTCCCATCCTGTCTTTTTTTCAAGCACCTTCTTTACATGCTATCCATAACTACTAACTCATTTCACTTTAATTAAGTCAATTACTAATCCCCACAGCACCATAATTAGTAAAATATATTTAACAAAATCAATCAATAATTATTTTGAACATCTCATAATATCACAGCTAGAAAAACACTCAAGTGAAAACTCTAATTAATTGCTATCAACAAAATAAAGTGATTCTTATATCTCAAATACCATCCACACATGCATAATTATCCAATAAGTTATGAATGAGTAATTGTCCAATGTAAGAAAGAGGAAAGGAAGATGTTTAAATGTTGTCTTTCCCTGTCAAGATGACTAATTTGTAATCCTGGTAATTTTGATCCAAAATGATTGCACATACCAATATTTTTCTAAATCAGGGATGACAAATATTGACCAGCACAGCTAAAAATAAATTATTATTTATAACAGAAGTTCTCAGCTAATGGTTCATAACCCCCTGCCCTTCCCTTATTGCTAAATAGGGTGTCCATTATGTAAAAGTGGACTGAGGAATGGAAAAGCCTGAGAACTAGTCATCTATAGCAACCTAAGTAAGGAGTCTGAAATTTGTTATAGTGGATGTGGGAGGGTTTTTGGCAGCTGGATGGGGAGCCAATCATCATGGGGATTGTGTGGAAGTGTTCAACAGCTGGTAACAGGTTTCCCTTATGATTTTTGTCCTTGAAGAGTTGAGCATTACTTTATGAAAAAAGCTGTTGCTGTCAAAGGATGAGAGCACCAGAGAGTGTCAACTTGTGTCAGGATGCTGCTGGACTGTGGGCCTTGTAATACAAGTGTTGGCAAGCAATTGGACTTTGTTTCTTTGCTCTGTTCTTATCACCATATTTGTCAAGGTGACAAAGCCCATAACCCTGTCACAGGACAGAGATCATTAGCCACTGGCTCCAATGATTTCATGTTCCTGCTGGGGAACCTTAAAGGGTCTATCCTTCTTCCCCTGAAGCTGCTGTCTGATAATATGGACTCCTTTCCTTGTCCAGTCCCAGACAACTCTGTATACCCTTTTACCCCACATAGTGTTGAATCTCATGTTCAAATGTCCCTATTCCCAACTGTTTTAAATGACAGTCAGTTTTCATGAATGCATTAGTTCACATTCTGTCCCAAGCAGTATTAAGCTCTTGAGATGCTTGCCATTAAGTAGCATTAGGTATGTATGAAACCACCTAGTTTAACTCACAAACTTACTCCCCTCCCGCATGTTTTGCATTTCTAATTTTGCAGTTTGATTTTGCCAATTACCACTATCCATCAATTTTAATTCAAGCTGCACCCTTTTCCCCATTGCATCACGTGACCAGACAAATCAGTTAATTGAACACCAACTTAAATCACTTATTTGGGACTGAATTCCCAATCGAACTTTTGCAAAAGAACCATGTGATATGACATTAGTAAGCAAATATAATAAAAATTGAGATAACTCACTGAGAAGTGGAGTTCTTGGACAGTGATAATTGTATAATTCACAAGACTGGCAGAGGAAGATAACATTAAGCATGTACAGAATTGTATATGAAAACAAAAGGCTCCATTTTAGATTCAGCCATTATTTTAGATTCCTTTTAGTAGCTCAGTTTCTTGTTTGTCAGTGATGCTTTCTTTGGGTAAAAATTACATCAAAACTAAATTTAAAGTCAAACTTAATTTACTCAGTTTGGTTATAAAATATTTTTCTTTGTATCTTTTCAGTCATAATTTCAGGTCTGTGTGGTCACTTGCTTTTGTATTTGATAGTCTGTATTACCTGGATTGCCTGACAATTTGAAAATGAACATACATAATGGAGAAGGATTCTATTTTGCATTGATGTAACTCCATAGATAGTGATAAACATACTATATAGACTGTCAATTATTCATTAACATTTTGAACACAAAAAGCTATAATCCTTCCCATGAATCAGGTCATAACAATTCTAATAATAATTGTAAGACATCTATCCAGTCAAAAATACATAATTTAGTATTTTCACATTTCAATTGAATGCCAGCAAAAGTAAGACATTTCTATTAGAACTTTTTTCAAGTGTTGAGAGACTGAACCAAAACTTGAGATGAAATATAAGAGAAAACAATTCAGCAGAAGGTAGTCAGCTGAAATGAGAAACATCTGATAAGATAAATGTTGATTCATCATGAATTTTTAAAAGATGGAAAGCATTAAACAATCATGCATGTTTCTGATGCCTAAAATGCAGACAACATGTATCTCAGAGGTTCAAATGCAATGTGTAGCATTTTTATTTCTTTGTTAGAATAGTTCTGTGTGATTGTTTTATTGTGGCAAAACTAGGACTACAGACTTCTGATTAAAAACTCTCACATTGTCTGAATAATGCTAAGGTGCGTTCATTTTGTTCCATTTCTTTCCATGACAGCTTTTTTGTTGTTGATTTGAGCAGAGATTTTTGTGTTTGATTATAGGCTATATTCCTCATAAAATCCATCTTTTAACAGTATGCCATAGTTTTGCCACACACATCACAACATATGATCCATTGAGAAACTAAGATCTCCTGACATTCTGTACTGCTGCTATATAGCTATCATATGCAGAATGGCAAAGAACAATAGAATCCATATTCCAAAGGCTGAAGTTATAGTCAGAGTGCTCTAAATCCTGCTATTTAACAGCTTTAAAATGCCCTAGTGACATCTCCCTAATGACATCATGACACGTTAACCACTAAATGTCAATACAAATGAATTTGGTTTATAATGAATTTCTCCTATAGAAACTCTTATGTTTAAACTTCTCCCATGAGAGGGAGTGTGTTTTGTCAGACTGTCCTAATAATAAATTACTATTAATTTCAAAACATTCTCAACTCAGCACTGTAAATATATAGCACAATTATAAACACAAATTGCCTGCGATGAAATTCTGTCATTAAGGACCACCAGATTTTGAGAAAGAAACAAATATCTCTGCCTGTAACACGGTATTGATATAAGGCTAGGGCTCAGATAAGGGCTAGCTGGTTGGAACGTAATCCTGGTAAGACTGAGCTATTGTTATTTAGTTGCTCACAACCAGGAGCAAGAGACCCTAGAATTTTTTGAGTATCAACAAAATAGTGGATGGAAGAAAACTAGCTGAAATCAGCATTTTCAAAAAACTGTTGCCAATGTCTCTTTTAAAAGGTTATTAAGAAAGCTTAGGTTGTCCTCAGAGGGTCGGATCAAAAAGAAGCTGAGTGAAAAACACTAGGAATAAACGATCAATTTTCAAAAAAAAAAAAAGGTTAACAGTGGTTTCTCCAATGAGGTATATTAGAAATGGTGAATTTTTATATACTTAATAATGATCTGGGAAATTAAGTGATGGATTGACAGCTCAAGTTTGCAAATGACACATTATTCAGAATAGCTAAGACTTAAAGAAATTGCGAGGAACTTCAGAAGGACATAAAAAAGGTAGGTAGATAAAATGTAAGGTAATGTACATTGAAAGGAATAATTTCAACTACTCACATGCATTATCCAGGAGCTCAAAGTAGATTAACAGAATGTCCCTTCTGGCTTTAAAATCTATGAGCATATGCAATGGAAATCCAGAGCATGTGACAAGTGCCTATGGAGTCTTAATCTATAAATCAGATAGATAAATTAAATGTTTGAGCGCAGTACATGTAACATCCAGTGACTAGTTAAATTAATTTTACATAAGCATTCTACTGCAGTATATATTAACCGTAGTACTAATCTATTATACTGAAAAATAATTTTGAATATCATCTGCTTCCCCAGTTTGCCGGATCTTAGTTGGGAGCTAAACTTTTTTCCTCAGAGAGATATTTTTGAAAATACTGAATCAAATAAGTCAATGGCTTATTTTTTGAACATTTTAGGAGTAAAAGAAAATATTTTTATTTTACAATCTGATTAATGATTAATCACGCAAGATTTTTTTCCTTACATATTCTCACAACAGCAGTCATAATTAAAAAGACCTTAAATGTAGGTGTTCAAGTTTTTTTAGATATTCTGAAAAATTCATATAGTAGTAAACTGCAACCCAGAAGTCTCTTTCCCTCAGTATATCTACAATACATTTATTTTCCAAATAAAAATGCCTTTTGTATTGCAAGTAGTTAAAACACCGGAAATGTATATGTGCTGCTTTAAAAGAAGTGAGCCTTATATAGTCTACTTCATGCTCTCCATAAACTTTCATGCTTTTTCTATAGTGTATCCATTTTATATATGGCCTACATGTTTCCTACTCTCCCTTAGTCTTGTTAGATATAAACAATGTTAGATTAAAAATATGCATTCAGCCATATGAAAAGAATATGTGCTAGCCAGAAATTCTTATTCATTTTAGGTCTTCTGTAAATGTCACCTTCCCTTTAAGAAATCAGTGTTTGGGTGTATTTATTTCATTAACATGGCTCTCCAGTGTCCATCAGTTGCAACCCACAGAAGATTTCACTCTTGGAAACTGTACAGCTACTGTTTACCTGTAGCAAGAATGTTAGTATAGGAGAGGGTTTTTACAAGTAAAGGGTCACTTATATAATAATTAAATGTGAACTAATCAGGTTGTTTGCAAGTAAAAACAGTTCTTAGTTTTTAGGATCTATTTAGTAGACCCAAGACTAGCATATTCAGAAAATACGTGAATTTTATCACAGGCAACAATCCATATAAAAATATACTAATTTGAATGAGCATATTATTTGCGCCATCTTTTTTTTTAGAAGATTACAATGTACAAAGTGTTCCAACAACCAGTTGAAGTGATTCCTGGATAAATTCCTGCCTTCTCAATGGATGTAGGAGGACTTTCCAGCAAAAGGCAAGGCGTAAACATTTGAACAATCTCTCTCTCAGAGGGGAGCTTCTTCTACAGGGGTAGCCTTTAAGATGAAATACGTAACAAATTACAGGCCAGACTATGAACTCTGATGCTTGTGGGCCTAAAGTATATCATTCTGACCATTTCCTACTGGTGAAGGATTTATCTCTACAGTTAGCGTCTGAAGTACTCCATTTTGTCTAGTCTAATTGTTAAATGGCTTTAGTGAAGGGGATTCCAGCACTGAGTAATTATTGTATCTCCACTGAGTAATTATCATATCTCATAATGAGGGGGATTCCAGCATGGATTAATTATTACATCTCCACACCCATGTAATCTTATCCAGTACTCAAGTGCACATAGGTATGACTGCACACTCAACTATTTAGTATGAAAAAATAGAATAACCTTTTAATTAAAAGCCCATGAAAACAAATAATGTTTATTTATTTATTTTATTTTTTGTATTACCATAGTTTCTGCTTGAGACTTGGTGGCCAACTATCTTACAAACTGTAAAAAGAAAAACGGAAAAAAAAAAAAAGAATATCATCCCAGTTCCAAATTGTTTACATCAAGGATGTCCCAAATATGTAATTCTTATTTTTGCTTTTAGCATTAGAGATGAGATCCTTTAATGGGAAATTCCTAACATTATTCTGATTTCTCTTTCTTTAGACATATTAATAAACTTAGCCTTCAGGGTACATAATTAACTAGAACCATCAGCCTTGAAAGGCAAAAACTTAAAGATGGAATGTTACAACGTATTCTTTTGGCAAAGACTATTGTCTACCCAGAGACAAGACTAATTTATATATATATATATATATATATATGTATGTATATATATCAGTGGTATGTATAAACTTATGGTTTATCAATTAACACTAAAAATATTTTAAGATCATTTTGCTTCAGGCTTTTTCTTTAGTTCAGAAACAATTCTGCATTAATTAGTTTTTTATTAAAGCTTCTCCATTTCAGACATACAGACCCAAAAGGGGCCAGTCTGGGAAGATGCACAGCATCTCCAGCTCCCATAGAAGTCAATGACAATTGAGGCTACAGGATCAGGCACTAAGATAGCAAGATCATTGTTTTCTCATTTACAACCTAAATATATTGCAAACACAATCATTCCCTCCTCTAGAAAGTACAGTTTATAATTTAAAAATTGATTAATATCTAATTAATTTTAGCCACAGTCTGTAACTTAACCCCCACTGAAATGCTAAATAGTTATTCTTTGTTCCATTTTGGGGCGGGGGGAAAGAGCAAGGAAAATGTAATCTTTGTTTTGGGATTTTACTTTGGTGATATCCAGTTTAATGTAACATTTTCCTCCACTCCCTTGGTCAACACACCATTGCACACAATTTCTTCTACACCTACCTGTCTGGAGTGCAGCCCCCAGAGGAGATGACATTTTTATCTTTGGAAAATATAAATTAATTCCTAGAATCTTAAACCTTTTCCTTCCGGACTCTGCCTTCCCAAATTACTGTTCTCGTCTCAACAGCTGTGAAAGTGGGTTAGCTGATGCATTAACCTTTTTCTTATTGTAAAGATTCTTAACTTTTATTAGCACCACCAGGAGAACGAACTGATTGAATTTCAGTTGTATTTTGTTTCCGTTACTAGTCTAAGTTCATTGACTGCCAAGGCTTTAAATATCTCTTCAAGTGTGGCATTATTTAAAATCCTAAATTAGAAAGAAAAGGAGAGCAGGCTAAACAGCACATTTGCCTGGGGTGAAAGTCAATGTTGTAGATTAAAGGAATTAGAAAACCCATATCACTTCTGTAAGATTAATTGAGCAGGTGCCTCTTCAATGTAGTGTTAGAAGAGAGTTTCAGTTTAATAGAAGTTGAGAGATGCTGTTATACTAGGTGATTCTTAGGACTGCCCAAGAAGTACTAAAGATCTAGCATTGTGCAATGGCTTAGGACACTGTTGGAATTTTCCAATGTGCAGTTAGTAATTTTATTCTCAATTCAGTAATGCTTAGTAAAAGCACGAGCCTAAGTGTTAGCTTACTTTTTATTTCTATATTTCCACGTAATGATCCCAATGAAATGCACCAGAAAGAAAATCATTGCTTTTATTCAGAGGTTAAAATTATTCTGCCTTCAGTCTCACATTATCTTCGCCTTACCTTGTGCTGGAAAATCCTCTTACATCCTTTGAGGAGGCAGGAATCTATCCAGGAATCACTTCAACACAGAGATTAATTCCAGTGTCTTCATCAGCATGGGTAGAACCACAGTGCCATTGACAGGAACAGTTAATGTGACTATCATGAAATACAAGATGCTTAAGAAACTTAACCATCCACCCTGCCCCTGCAGTCTCTGTCCCTTAATTAGGAAACTAATTTCCTTTTGAGCAGTGGCCAATTTTTGCATGCTGTTCAGTTTTGCATGCAGCTCATATTGACTCTGACTGCTCCCCAGGCCTGTATCCCAGCACTGAGCTCAGGTTCTGGGCCTATTGTCCCCCTGCAACAGCAGCAGCAGCAGCATGTGTCTCTTTCTCCAGTCTGCATGGTCTGTTCTCCAAAAGCATTCCCATCATCTAATAGGAGAAACACTGGCACCAAGAAATTTTGGTGGGATTTTCTGCAAGTTCTATAGCCAACCAGAGCTTTGGAAGAGAGGGTAGAGGAGTGCTCAGCATCTCCTCTCTATGATCCCCTATCCAATCTGGGTTCTGGAGGCAGAGGTGGTCTTCATAGCCCTGTTGCTGAAATGGGCGGAGGTGTTGAGGTTCTACATACCTAATAAATTAATAGATGGCATGCAGCCCACCACTGAAACACAGCAGGAATATTACACAAGAGCTTTGTAGACGTGAAGAACATATCACCACTAAAAATACTAATGGAATTTCAGATAGACAGACTGTAATTCACCAAACTGAAATTTGGTCAGGGTACCCAGATTAATCCCTCTATTTTAAAGAAAAGTTCCATAGGATCTCTAGTTATAATAAAGGGTAAAATCTTGATTTTCCATTTCACTGGAAAGATAATACTCCTGTCCCCTGCCTTCTGAAGTCATGTTGGTGCAGTGATTCAGTACTGACTCAGAAGGAACAATAACCTATTATTCTTGGTGGTTTCCCATCTAAGTACTGAACAGATTAGACTCTGCTTAGATCATGATCCAGATGTCTATAGCAAAGCCTGAACTGCTAGGCCTCCATGCAAATGTGGCATTGTGTATGAAATGACTATGGAGATGCTGAAATATGTACTTAGATATACAAAACAAATGTAAACAACAAAATGAGTAACATGAATAACTTATTAAATATGTGCATTTTGTTATGACAGTATGGAAAATGCCAAGACTGCATTATTACACTGGTACCTCCAGTGTCTGTCTATCATTATGTTCAACCTTTTAGTAATTCACAACTAAATACCTAATAAAACAAGTCTATCGTCAGTAGGAAAAAGATGATTGCACATGTCAGAAGTGAACTGAATGTGAATTGTGAAATGCAGATACCTATATAGCTACAAACATCTTCTTGTAAACCATGGGGACAATTAACTTGGTAGTGCACACCTTTGGAAAAGTCCTATATAATGTAATATTAAAAAGTTATATTCTCTCTATAGAAATAATTTAGTAGAAAATGATATCCTGAGTCAGATCCTGGTGTAAATCAGCATAGCTCAGTTAATTACAATGGAACTACATTGATTCACAGTAGCTGAAGATTTGACTATGAGTTTTCTATGGTTTCATCACCATTAAATTATAGAGAACTTTTCCACAAGGGTGTGCTATGCACTGCCATGCTGACCTACATTACTCAAGGAAGGACTGTAGTAATAACTCAGAACTTCCTACTTTGTGTGTGTGTGAGCATGTGTGTGTGTGTGTTTAATGTCACAAGCACATCAGCCAACTCTTGCTGTGTGACTTTGGCCAGCCAAACATGGTGGTGAAACACTGGAATGGGTTACCTAGGGAGGTGGTGGAATCTCCATCTTTAAAGATTTTTAAGGTGTGGATTGACAAAGCCCTGGGTGGGATGATTTAGTTGGGTCGGTCCTGCTTTGAGCAGGGGGTTGGGCTAGATGACCTCCTGAGGTCCCTTCCAACCCTAATCTTCTACGATTCTATGAAACATCAGTTTTCAGAAGCAATCACATTGCTTAAAGGGGTGTAATAGGATAGCAGAAGGTTCCTGGGTTTCAGCATATCCATGGGAGAGAGACCTATGGGCAGCCATATGAGTCCGATGTTTTAATATTGTTCTATCTCTGTAGAAAATTGTCATGAATGAAAACAGAAATGAACTAGAAAACATCATAACTTTCCTTGAGGTTCTTTATTTGTCTTTACTTTATTATTTTTCTAGTGACAATGATCAGCTCATAAATAAAACACAATCAGAGCTTAGCTTGACAAAAATAGTAAGGTAAAATTTAGCAGACGATGGTTCTTTTACCTAGAAAAACACAAACAAAAGTAGAAATAATAAAATATGAGTGTAAAAGTTGGACTTATAGACCCATGTTAAGTTCAAAAAGCTCTTAGGTATGTTTCCATTTATTATAGTTCATAGAATCAGAAGTTAGAGAAGGAAAAGACATTCATCCACTTTTCTAATAATACGGGATTGTTTTCCTTCCATTTTTTTTTAGTTTTTTTTTCTAGAAGTATAGTTCATCAAGTACCAAGCCACAGGTTTTCCATCACACCTCTTTGGAGACAGCTATATACATTTTATTATCATAATGTTTTTTGAGAGACAATGTAAATTTTCTCTGCATTAATTTCATTCCATTCCTCTTATTTATATTCAATCTAATAGACTATTCCTCTCCATCCTTTGTTTTTAATTCCATCAAATATTTGTAGACTATTTCATATACCATTTCCCACTCACTGTTGCTTAGCTAAGCTATAGATATTTAGCTTTATTAATCTTTCCTTAAAACTCAATCCCTCTAGCCCTATGATAATTTTTGTTTTTAGTTTCTGAATTGCCTCCAATTTCTCAGTATATTTCTGGAATGTGTTGTCCAGGACTGAATACATTGCTCCAGATGTGGTTTCACTTGAGCAATAGAGAGAAAACTCTATCATATCCCTCCTCCTTCATACCTTTGCTTATGCAGGTCAGAATTATTTTGGCCTTTGAGGCAGTCACATTACACATCTTCAAGGCAAAATACTTTCTAATGTACACTCCCAGATAACCCTTAGGTTTCTTTCAGTATTCTTAACACATTGTAGCTCATTGTCCCTCTTTAGTGGCTAGATCATTTAGCCCCTACACCTGAAGTAAGAATCCTTTAGCTCTTATGATAGAAGGATGTTCTTTTAGGTCCCGATGAGTTGGGTTCAATCCTCACAGTTGATCCAGATGGTGATGTTACACTTTAATTCCATGTTCCTCTATACATTTTGAGTTTCTGAATGTCATAGTATTACTATTTTGCTTTTCCACATGAATTTCTTTTTATGTCATGTCCATGTTTCTAACCATTTTAGTTCCCTTTGTATTATAGTATTGTATTACAGTACTTCTCTGTTTCAATTGAGGTAAATTCCTCAATTCTTTGTTCCTCCCAGTTTTTAGTATAATTTGTACACTGGCCATTCCTTGTCTGTTGATTCCCATTTTTAATCATTTAAATGACTGATTGCTTTCCTTAGAAGAAAGCACAGTGGGCACACTATTGACATTTCTTTTGCATTGAAGACTGCTACCACTCTGAGTGATGTTCTCTATATTTAAACTGAGGAATACTGTGGGCACTAGTAATATCTCTCAAATGGGAAGAATCTTTCTATGTGAAAACACTATGCATTTTATTTAAACTAAGCTAATTGTCAAGACATTTCAAGAAAGCAATAAATAGTAGGAAGTGTGCACACATTCTACTGTTGGACTGACTAAGTATTGCAACATTCTGCAGAAACCTGTAGCCACACATAGGTGCGGGGGTCTGTCCAAATGAAGCAGCTGGCAGGATCAAGGTCTCAGTAATGTTTTTAAACTAGTAATTTAAAAATGTAATTAATTAACATTTATTTAAACAGTAACTATAATGTGCTTTTTAATTACTTTTTGTTGGTGGTACTTCAGGAAAAAAATTCTCTTCAGAGATACAGTGTTCTTCAGGGGAAGGAGAAGCAGCCTGAAATGGAAGTATTATGGGGGGCTGATCCATATTTTCACCCTTGTTCAGTTCCACTTCCACTCTGACTCCACCCCACACAACCCAGATTCAGTTACTGCTTTGTCATTTGCTGATTGGGAGTTGAGAGGCCATCAGATTCTGGTCAGACCTCCCACCCCCGAGCAGTGGACAGGGCGCACCTCTGCCATGGGTTTGGAGAGGAATAGGGACAAGAGCAGGACCTGGAGGGGCTGGAGTGGCTGCTACAGCACCTGTGGTCCAACTGGGGAGAAGTTAGGAATCAGGATGATTGCTCTTCTTTTTTTCCTCTGTCCCCCTGTTCAAGGTGTGCTTCTGCCACCTCTGACATTCCTACAGTATCATCTCAAACAGAAATTAATTTCAATAATAAACTGAAAGCTACTTGTTAGCACTAGTGAAAGTCACAGACTCATAGTAATATAGGGTTGGAAGGGTCCTCAAGAGGCCATTTGAGTTCATCCTCCATGATGAAGCATGACCAGTATACCTAGACCATCTCTGGCATATGTTATTCTAACCTGTTTTAAAAAACCTCCAATGACAGCAAAATAATACTGGAGACGCCCAAAAGGGAATTCTTGGAGAAAAAATACTGTTCCCTGAATAAGGACTACTCACACAGCAGTGTGTTTTTGGCATTCCAACCCATCTTGGAGCATGATTCATCTTCGTAAGTAGCAGCTTCATTCTCATAAGTGAGCATTTTCCTTCAAGATTTTCAGTTTCTTGATGACTCCGTTTGGATTTAGCATTACTGAAGATGTGCTTTTTATTTCTTTCTCTTCCTCTGCCACCCAGCAACCACTGAGGGGACTCAAAACTGCAGCCTGTGCCTTTTATAAATGCTTGTTCCTTAGAATGAGGCTGATTTTGACACTGGAGATCAGTGCTTTAATAACACTTCATGAAGGTTCCTAGGTTCTTTTACATTAGGCAAGTAATCCTAAGGTGTTAATTTTTTTTGGTGGTACAGAGCAGGTACTGCAGTGTATGTAACTCCTGCTCAAATCATCTGGAGTTCTTCACCCATAAAGAAAAGGCAGGACCAGTGGTTAGAGCCCTAATCTAGGACTTGGGAGACCTGGATATAAGTCTTTGCTTCACCTCAGACTGCTCCTGTGACTGTGAGCAACACATGTAGGGTTAGATTCACAAAGGAATTTAGCATGGTGACACTGAGTGTTGCCCCACCTAATTTTTAGGTACACAGAAAATCAGTGGGATTATTCAGAAAGCCTTAGTTTGGAATCTAGATACCCTACACAATGAATAGGGAGAAATCAGAATGGGATTCACAAAAGCCAGTATTCAATGCAATGCCTCACCTAAGGTAGCTAATGGGAGATGCCAAACAGAAGAGTGTGTGCTAAGCTCCACCCCTTTCTCAGAGATGGGAACTTGGCTGAAGAGAGATCCCTCCCTCAGGTTTCTTAGCTGAAAACCCTGTCATGGCATTAGGCATCTACACCATTTTTGCAAGAAGCCAGGGCAGGGAGAGACAGCAACCGTCCTCCCTCATAACTTTTAGTCCAGTAGTTAGGGTACTCATATGGGACATGGATGATTGCTGGTTTAAGTCTCTCTTCTACCAGGAGAGGAAGGGATTTGTTACCTCTCAGAAGAATACTATGGCTATGGGATAGTCTGATGTGGGGCTTGTTCAGTCTCTTCTATTGAAGTTGATGCACTGTGGATAAATGATGAAAGAGTCATTAGGCTAGAGAGAGAAAGAATGCATATGAGATTGACTTTGTAGCATGGTGGTTAGGGTCCTCACCCAAAAGATAGGAAACCCAGGATCTACTACTTCTGTTCCAATTACTTTATTTATTTATTATCCACAGTGGAGAAACTTCAGTAGGAGAGATGGAGGGATACCCATCTCCCAATATCTCATAGTCAAAGGATCTTCTTTTTGTAATTTGTAAGATATTTTCCTCTGACTCTCTTTCCCATCCTGCTTCTTCTCCATATTTACTCCTCCTTTCTTTCTTCCTTAGAAATCCTGGTGAGGGTGTGAGCGAATAAGAGAAGTAGCACAGGACTGACACAGTCTTCGTGCTTCCAGAAAAGGAGTAAAAAAGACACAGGAGGATAAAGGGTACAGGCCAGCAACACCTATACCTTGTAAGAATAGTGGTCCTTCTGCCTCCTTTCTTTCTGTTTGGTGTAGCTGTGACGTTTGCTGCAAGAAACTGTATTTTGTGGAAATGAAGAAGAGAGAATTTACAATAGATATGTGTTCTGACAGCATTTGCTTTAACTGTTTGCCCAGTTCATCTTGTGCTGCTAACTATTGCACTTACTTGTCAATTATTTTGCTCATTGATTGTTCCTCTGTTGTTGAACATGGATTTTTTTAGTCTGTTTATATTAGTTTGTGATCAATTTCCCTCCACCCCACTTTCCCTGGATTATCTGTAATGATTTTATTAGACTCTTGGCATCCTTCAGCTGTACTATCATTTAGGCTTTGGATTCTTTTCCCTTTATATATATGTTTAGAAGTTCCCTATTATATTCCTTTACTCTTCATTCATCTCATCCTTAAGGCTATTTAACTTGTTTTTTAATTCAAAGTTCTTCAATACATTTCAGATTTTCTTTGTTATGGGATAAAGATGTATTCCCTGCTGTGTTTCCTCTAAGAATTTTTGACCTTTGAAGCTACACTTCAGCATAAAATTATCAGCTATCTCCTGCTTTGTGATGCAGAATTTTTACTCTAGCCATATTGATGACATCTAGATTGTCTGCTACTCTATGTCCATTGAATCATCTGCTTCTTTCTATGAAGGTTAATGGTCCCATTCAGTCTTTTTTTTTTAAAAAAAGGCTCAGATATTTTGCTACATCCATTTTATGTTGGGTACAGCAGAGAGGGGGAGCATCAGGGAGCTAGTTATGGTTCTCTGATTGTCTTCCATTTAAAATAGCCTATGGGTTGCTCTAACTTACATTAACTGGCTAGGGTCTTCAAGGGATCATAGGTCAGCTAGAAACTGCCCTCCTCCAACTCAACCCTCTGCATTGGGGCTGTGAGCAGAGAGGCTGGCTATGTCATCTCTGTACCTGCTGAGGATTCCCATATGGGAATTTCCCCATGTAGGGGGTTAAGGTCAACGTCCACTCCCTCTGTACCACCTGAATGCTCCAAAGCGAGTGGAATGAGACAGACAATCTGTCCCAAAGTATTTGGCACAATGCAGCTGAGAGAAAATATGCCTGATTATAAAACACTGAGCCAGATTTCCAAGCTCTTTCTCTAAACTGCATGCACAAAAAATATGTCTATTGACACAGGCAATTCCCAATATAAAACTCACATTTATGAAAGAAAGATAGAATGAAACTGGATAACTTCACATGTGGGGATGTATCCAATGGAAAGTACAATTTTGTGGGTGCAATTTAGTATTTTAATTTTCTAAAAACATTCCTCCATCTTATCTCCCTCCCCACATGTGTCTGAGTTTGTTGTTGAATTACATTTTCTAGACTTCCCTGTCTCTAACTTCCTTCAAGACTCCCAGCAGAATCACACAATTCAGTGGCCCTTCATCCCTCTTGCAAAATTTGTTCCAAATCTGTTTAGGTGTCAACACAAGGCTAAACATGCAATTAAGGGTATCCAAGTGAGTGCTCTATGCCTCACTGATAGACAAACAATACCAACTTCCATAAAGTCAGCTTAATTTCTGCGAAAATGTCATTCTGAGACTCTGACAAAGCAAGACCCTGATTTTAGTGGTGAAATAGGTAACTCTACTGATGTACTCAGCAACACATGCAGATGAAGAATAGTCCTCTCCTCAAAGGCCAGGGCTCAGAGCCATAAGACCTGGGTTTTATTCCTGGCTTTGCCAAAAATGTCCTGGATGACATGGGACAAGTCAACTAACGCCTCTGTGCTTCAGTTTCTTTTTCAGTAAAATGGGCCAGGAAGCAATATAACTGCAAAATAGGGTTAAAATATCAAATGCAAGACAAAACAGAAAATGTTGCTATTGTAACTACTTTTCTGAGAGTCAGATACATGGAAATCCTGCTCTGCATCTCAGTCAAATGGGGACACTCATTTCATGTGCCTTCACGTGCCTCAAGGACCAAATTTCTAGAAGAACAGTCTTCATTCTATAATTAAGAATATAACTAAGAACATGAGAACAGCTATGCTGGGTCAGACCCAGGGTCCACCTAGCCCAGTATCCTGTCTGCCAACAGTGGCCAATGCAAGTGCTTCAGAGGGAATGAACAGAACAGCCAGCAATCATCAAGTGATCCATCTGTTGTTTTTCATTCCCAGTTTCTGGAAAACAGAGGCTAGGGACACTCAGAGCATGGTGTTGCATCTCTACCCATCCTGGCTAATAGCCATTGCTGGATCTAGTCTCCATAAACTTATCGAGCTCTTTTCTGAACCCTGTTATAGTTTTGGCCTTCACAACATCCCCTGGCAAGGAGTTCCACAAGTTGACTATGTGTTGTATGAAGAAGTACTTCCTTTTCTTTGTTTTAAAACTGCTGCCTATTCATTTCATTGGGTGACCCCTAGTTCTAGTGTTATGTGAAGGAATAAATAACACTTCCTTATTCACTTTTTCCACGGCAGTCAAGATTTTATACACCTCTATCATATCCCCCTTAGTCAGCTTTTATCTAAGCTGAAATGTCCCAGTCTTTTTAATCTCTCTTCAAATGGAAGCTGTTCCATCCCTTAAACATTATTACCCTTCTCTGTACTTTTTCCAATTCTAACATATCTTTTTTGAGATGTGGAGACCAGATCTGCATGCAATATTCAAGATGTGGGCGTACCATGGATTTATATTGAGGCAATATGATATTTTTGTCTTATTATCTATCCCTTTCTTAACGATTCTCAACATTCTGTTATATTTTTTGAGTGCCACTGCACACTGAGTGGATGTTTTCGGGGAACTATCCACAATGACTCCAAGATGTCTTTCTTGAGTGGTTACAGCTAATTTAGACCCCATCATTTTATATGTATAATTTGGATTATGTTTTCCAATGTGCATTACTTTGCATTTATCAACATTGCATTTATTTCTGCCATATTTTTGCTCAGCCACCCAGTTTTGAGAGATCCTTTTGTAACTCTTTGCAGTCTGCTTTTGAACTTAACTATCTTGAGAAATTTTGTATCATCACAAATTGTTTACCCCTTTTTCCAGATCATTTATGAATATGTTGAAAAGCACTGGTCCCAGTACATATCCTGCTATTTACCTCTTTCCACTGTGAAAACTGACCATTTATTCCTACCCTTTGTTTCCTATTTTTTAACCAGTTACTGCTCCATGAAAGGATCTTCTCTCTTATCCAATGACTTCATACTTTGCTTATGAGCCTTTGGTGAAGGATCTTCTCAAAGACCCTATGAAAGTCTAAATACACTATAGCCACTAGATCATTCTTCTCTACACCACCTCAAAGAATTCCAATAGATTAGTGAGGCATGAGTTCCCTTTACAAAAGCCATGTTGACTCTTCCTGAACAGATCATGTTCATCTATGTGTCTGATAATCTTTACTATCGTTTCAAACAATTTTCCTGGTACTGAAATTAGGTTTATCTGCCTGTAATTGCCAGGATCACCTCTGGAGTCTTTTTTTTAAAATTGGTGTCACATTAGCTATCTTTCAGACATGTGGTACAGAAGGTGATTTAAATGGTAGGTTACATTCCACAGTTAGTAGTTGGGCAGTTTCGTACTTTAATTCCTTCAGAACTCTTCAGTGAATACCACCTGGTCCTGGTGACTTATTACTGTTTAATTTATCAATTTGTTCCAAAACCTCAACTGACAACTCAATCTGGGACAGTTCCTGAGATTTATCATCTAAAAAGAATGGCTCAAGTGTGGGAATCTCCCTCAGATCTTCTGCAGTGAAGACTGATGGAAAGGCAAAGAATTCATTTAATTTCTCCAAAATGGCCTTATCTTCCTTGAGTGCTCCTTTATCATCCTGATTGTCCAGTGGCCTCACTGTTTATCTAGTAGACTTCCTGCTTCTGATGTACTTAAATTTTTTTATGTACTTTTTGATTGTTTGGCTAGTTACTCTTCACAATTTTTTTTGACCTCCTAATTATACTTTTACACTTGATTTATCAGAGTTTATGCTCCTTTCTATTTTCCTCAGTAGGATTTAACTTTCAATTTTTATAGGATGCCTTTTTGCCTCTAACCACTTCTTTTACTTTGTTGTTTAGCCATAGTGGCACTTTTTTGATCCTTTTACTATAATTATTAATGTGGAGTGTACATTTAATTTTAGCCTCTATTATGGTGTTTTTAAAGATTTCCTTGCAGCTTGCAGGCATTTAACTTTTGGGATTGTACCTTTTAATTTCTGTTAAACTAGCTTCCTCATTTTTGTGTAGTTCTCTTTTCCAAAATTAAGTGCTACTGTGGTGGGCTTCTTTTGGTGTTAGATGTTTATTAACCTTAATGGGGGTATTCTTGGTATAGTGATTAGTTTGAAAATGAGGCTGGAATCTTTAATTCAGGTCACATTCCGTTAAAGGTGGCCTAGTTGTCTGACTAATTTTTACTTTGGGCAAGGAAATAAGGCTATGTCTACATTATAGCCTATCTTGACAAAAGTTATATTGCTCAGGGGTGTGAATATTCCACCAACCTGAGCAACATAAGTTATACCAATGTAAGCGTTAGTGTGCACAGTGCTATGCTGGTGGGAGAACTTTTCCTGCCGACATATCTTATGCCATTCACAGAGGTGTTTTTTTTACGTCAACGGGCGATCTCTCTCTCATCTCTGTATCAATACTGCTGTGCTGCTGCAGTGCTGTACGTATAGACATGACCTAAATGTTTAAATCTGAGATTCTCAAATGTTATGAGGGATCCATGTAAAATCATGAAATTATCACAATATGGAATGCTTTGCACATATGTAGGACCTTGCACTTGAGGATCTCAGATTCCTTTCCAAATATTAATCACTGAAGCTTCCTAACCCCCCATGTGAGGTAGGTGAGTAGTTCTTGGTGAAACTCAGAAGTCAAGTGGACAGTTTGGCTCAGAATGATGCAATCTGATTTATAAAAAAAAGCATGATCAGAGGGGAAGGCTTTCATTCAGCTTGAGGAGTTTAGATGGTAGTCAATTGAGATTGCCTGTGTTTGATTAATTCGGAGCAGTGGATTCTTTGAATGGATGGAGCTAACAGTAATCACTCCTGGAGTACACGCAATTGTTCTCAATTGTTCTCTTGGTTAAAATCGGAAAAAAAAAACAATACTGTGGCCTCAAATTAGTTTTCTCCAAATCAGTGGCCTCATCTCCAACATAACAAGGTTATGGAGGAAACAAATATGCTTTCTATACATTGTTCTAATGATGACCTTTTGATGACCTCTGGAATGATCAACAACGCATTTTTTTTTCTGCAATCAGTGGCCCATAATTAAGTGTTGCATTATTCAATATTCTAGTTCAGTAAGAATATGGGTATTAATGATTTTCACTCATTATCGGCATCTATATTATGTTAAGTACTAGGCTGTGTTTTCAAAGGTGTATGTTCTCATATTTATTGATAGGCAAAATATTTAAATAATCCCCCCCTCATCTTGTCCACTCTTCTCTCTTTCTTGGGTCAGCTCCACTAAGAAAACCATATAAATGCAATAGGCTCTGAATTATTTGCAGGATTGACTTGATATTGTGCAATCTTGGTCAATTTCTCTTTGTTGCTAGCTCTGTTCTACTTACGAAGTGCTCCAGCCAGAGGCTAAAAGGAGATTGGTGAGGAACATAATTCCCTTCCCTCCAGAGCATCCCTTGCCCCTGACTGGGATGGTGAGAGATCCCCCACCTATTTAAACTTGGTCTTCAGTCATGTACTTACTGCAATTGAAACTGCTTGTGGCAGTTTTTCTTTGTTAGTCTACTGCTCAAACAATGCTGAGTGTTAAGCCTGGCCAAGGGCATTTATGAATATCAAAAAGCCAGCAATGCATTTCCTTTCCTTCACTTTCCTCTTTCCCCTTCTTCTTCCCATCCCTCAGATAATCCATCCAGTTCCCCATCATCCTCTCTCTTGGCTTTACTGAACTCTCCATTTATCTTTTTTTTTTTTTTTTTTTATAAACTTTACCATACTTGGTATCTGGTTTTCTCTTTCTGGAACCCACACATCTATGTATATTTATGACTTCCATCACAATTAGCAACTTTTGCCTTGCAAGGTGCCACTGGGCACTCACTGTTCCAGGTGATGGTCTGCTTTGATGTGTCAGGATAATGTATCTTTTGTGACTAGTGATTGCATGTTGGAGTTATTAAACGTACATACAGCAGGTTTGAAAATGTGACCCTTGATGTTGATTCCTATTTTCAGTCTGCAAATGAAGCATTATGGCTCATCATGCAAATACTGTATAAATATTTCAGCATTTTTTTTAAAAAAATATATTTTTATCCAAGAAAACAATTTCTACAAAAGGTGTAAAATTTTTAGATTCTTAAATTATTGACTTTATTTTAAGGGATGAAACTGAATTTTGATTTATAGGTATACAAAATGTTTTATTTATATATTTAATATTAAACCAATAGGTTTCCCCTCACTTCTCTAAAATAAAAATGATTTTTTTACTTATGTGTGAGTAATTAAACTAAAAATAAAACAAGCCCTCCCCCAATCCCACCCCAGACCAACCAGAAAACAAAACAAAACCTTGCTGCAAATATGAGAGCTGAAATGCCAAGTTTCAGCCTGGAGCATGCTTTTACAACTGATTTATTCCCCCCTCTCCCGAAGTCTTCCTGAAAAAAGGACTTTGTGGTCAGCAATATAATCTGCCCATTCACTCCCCACCCCTTTGAATTACTTTTTATCTGATTTAGACACTTAAAATTTCCAGCTGGGGATCTCACATATATACTTAGCACTACTTTGAAACCTTCTTTTCTACAATGAATATTTCATGACTTTCTTATTCTCAAAATACCAAGTCTTCTTCAAGCAAATTTCTGCACCCAAACAATGAGCCTCTGTGGTATACTTATCAAATTCCAGGTAGTGTCTTTCCAAAAGAATAGTTTTTAGCTTTAATGAAATAAAGAAAATATAGAATAATTTTTAAAAATACTGGTGTATAACAATGCAGTGATTCTGATAGAGCAGGTGAAAGTTAAAGAATGATGTTAACTACTTTTGTGATATGTTTTCAGATTTTATCAGTTTCTTAATAAAAACATTTTTTATTTCGAATGTGGGTTCAATCTAATTAGTTCAGTGATGGAGTGATCAGGGATGAAAGTGAGGAAGGGCACATCAATCTAGTTTAAAAGAGAAATGATGTGCCAACAGTTTGGATGGTAGGCTTGGAGTGGAGAGAACTAGCTAAAGTTCTTTGCTCCACCCCAAATTTCATGCCTTACCTTGGGCAAGTCACTTAGCCTTTATGTGTCTTCATCCACATCTGTAAAGTAAGTATAATGGCACTTCTCTATCTCAGAGAGAGAATTCTGAGGATAAATACATTAAACATTGTGAGATGATCAGATACTACAATGATGGGGGCTATACAAGCACATAAACATTGATCTTTTTCCCATTGGAGTAAATGGAACCTTTTGCAATTGATTTTAAAATGAGCAGGATCAGGCTCTAACTTCAGAAATTCAATAAGAATACTTCGTCGAGTAAAAAATGGCACAGTGGGCCAGGGAAGGTAGAGACCTGGATTCGGATTTGATTTGAGGCAGCATGAGTTCAAAACCCTGAGCCTCAGGTCCTTGTAGATATATCTTGTCTATCCCTTTCATGAAATTACCACACAGTTTGGGAGTTTTTGCTCAAGAACACCACAAAATTAAATCTGCATGACTTGTCAGCTTGATTTAGGTCAAAGGCAAACTATAGGAACTCTAGCCTTCTCCGGCACTCTGTGTCCTATCTCACTACTTCATGACCTTTCATAGATCAGAATCTGTAATTAGAGAAGATATACTTAGAGTGAATTGTAAATCAAGGCTTAAAGCACAACTATGTTGAACAAGACACATTATTCATGTGCATTGTCACAACAATTTCCACATCAAATTTACTCAGTTTACAAGTGATATGTGGGTATTCAGAACTGCCAGTCCCATGAAGTCAGTTCAGGATTTGAAATCTAAGCTGTGCTTTCTTTCTAGTTAGTGCAGTGTCACCAATAATATACTGTGAACTGTGCTGTGTTGTGGTGTGTTGTGTACAGTTCACAGTATATTTTCCTAGAAGTTATGAAAACTATAATCCACAGACCATTGGCATCCACAGACCATTGGCACCCCTTTTTGGCCTGATGGCAACCTCTTCAACCTCTCTCCCCTCCATGCCAGAACTAAAGTAACATCGGCAACAATAACCAAACTCCAATACGCAGTTGATTGTGCTGTAGTTGCACACTCAATGAAGAATCTACAAACAGTCCTTATTTGCTTCTCTGAAGCTTACAAAAGCCTAGGGCTAATCCTGAACATCGGCAAAACAAAAGTTCTCCATGAGCCTGCTCCTAGTCAATCATCAGACACAGCAAGGAAGATCTACATTGACAGAGAGGAACTGAAAAATGTAGAACATTTTGCCTACTTTGGCAGCCATCTCTCACAGAGGGCAAGCAGACGTCAAGATTCAGCACAGAATCCACTCTGCCAACTTTACCTTTGGCAGATTATCTCGCTGTGGGTTCAACAATCACAATATCAGAACACACACTAGACTTTTAGTTTACAAACTTGGGTGACCTATGGAAAGAACCTGGAAAACCTGGAATTCCAATACTAGCACTTTCTCTGGAAGATCCTCAACATAAAGTGAGAGGGTTGCCGCACTAATGTCAGTGTCCTCATGGAAACCAACATCTTCAGTGTTGAGGTCCTGATTATTCAACACCAGCTGAGGTGGAGCGGGCATTGTGCGTGCATGCCTGTTGCATGCATACCAAAACAATTGCTGTACGCCCAACTCACCAAAGGAGAAAGGAAACAGGGAGGCCAAAAGAAACACTTCAAAGACACCTTCAAGACAAACATCAACAGATGTGGCTTCTACATCACACATTGGGAAGCAGTAGCCCAAGACCGGGCTAACTGGTGAAGACTTGGCAGAGAAGGAACAACCACATTTGTGGAAAATTGCCTCACCCTGGTCACAGAAAAACACCAGAAAAGAAAGGACAGACAACTATCATGCAGCAATCCTGGCCCAACCCTGCCTTCGAACATCACCTGCAGCATTTGCCAACTAGTCTGTGGCTCAAGGATCAGATTCCTCAGTCACCAAAGGGCCCATATAAAATAAAAACTATGAAAGAGATCATCTTCAACCCCAAGGGATCCCCAATGACTGTGCAAGTCAAATGTTGCCCTCTGTTAAACCTATGCAAACCTACTGCCTTCAATGGCATTGTGTAGTGTAACTGAGGGCAGAATTTGAACACAATAGAGTTGCATAGGTAGCCCTGATAGTGGAAGCTAATGAACAATTCTGTTGATTTGTGCATGAGCTAGAAAATAATCCAATTAATTCTCCCAGAGCTTCAGGCCTGAAAATACAAAACAATAGCTAAACATTTTTTTTCAGTAAAGTTAGGAAATATGACTGAAATGAGACAAGGAGTTAATGTACTGAATATGAAAGTGCCATTTTAAAGGTAAAACTGAAGTAACTAGACTTTTGTTTTTCACAATTATTAAATATTAATACTCTTGCTCCTCACTCTGTCTATAGCAGTAACACCAAACGGAAAAGGAGTAGGAGGTCAGACTGAAGAGCCATGAGTCAATCTACAATACCAGGTGTATGAAAACAAAGCTAGACAGTCATTCCACTACATGGGATAACAGTTCCTGACCAATCTGAAGCGTGGTAGTCTTCAGCTGTGAATGACCTCACTAAGAATCCTTGTTCTGTGCAGTAGGGAAGAGATGGGTTGTCAGCAACTTCCCCTGAAGATCCCTTATTCTTGAAAGGAGGAATAGAGGTATGTTCACCTTCTCCTAAAATCCCTGCTGCTCTGGAGGAAATATTAGGCTTTGAGAATCAACTTTCTGGATATCTCTGCTGCTCTAGAGAAGAATGAAGCCATCACTGGCCCCTTCTTTGAACATATGGTAGGCCCAATCCGCAGCCCAACGTAGTCAATAGGAGACTTTCCATTGACTTCAGTGGGCTGTGGATCTGGCCCTGTAAGCCCAGGAAAGAACAATGCCACAGCAAAATCTGTTTCAGGCCCGTGCCTGAGGGCACAATTTACTAGATAAACAGAAAACTTAGACAAAATAGCAAAATAAAGTGGTTCCTCTGTCCAACATAGGCTCAATTCCTAGAGCTTTCCCCCCACTTCTCTCAGCCCCTGCAGAACCATGCTCTGACCCAGAAACTTCCTAAAGAGCCTTTCCACTTCCTATGGTTTTCACTCCCCAGGCCATTTGCCTGAGAATCACCTAACAGCTGGATTCTTCTCCCCTGCTCTAGGGCCTTCAGCGGGAGCCAACTTTCTCCAGGCAGTTCTCCTGAGCTCTTGCTGGCCTTTAAAAGGAACAGGTGCTCTTCAGACTGTCATCTGTGACAGGCCAAAGTGTGCTCTGGACCACTGGCATCTATTACACTGCTTCAGTGACAGCTTGGACTTGAGTGGCAGTCTGTTGAACTGATTCCAGTTGTATCAGCAGTTAGTAGCTCATCCACCTCCCATTGAAGTCAATGGAAAGACTTCCACTGATATCAATGGGAACTGGGTCACGCTTGCAGTTACCACAGTGATATTCACCATGAAAAAACCTAAGACAGATAAATAGATAGCACAGTCCCAGTAAGTGTATGGGAGTAAGTACTACTCAGCTTGTACTATCACAGAAATAAGAGATAGGAAAGACCTGTTTGGTCCTCTGA
Organism: Emydura macquarii macquarii; assembly: GCF_026122565.2. Classification (NCBI taxonomy): domain Eukaryota; kingdom Metazoa; phylum Chordata; order Testudines; family Chelidae; genus Emydura; species Emydura macquarii. Next base: position 580,643 of record NW_027132200.1, read on the forward strand.
TTCATACGCCTGTCAGTGCAAGAATGTTCCTTGTTGTACATTTTCTAATGCTTTGTTCAGTCGACTGAGAAGTCCCAAACAATGTGGATTCCTCTTCCTCTGGGAGACTATTCCACAGTCTAGCAGATCCCACCATCAGTATGTTTTTTTAAAATTCTGCCTAACTTTCCCGCATTCTAAATTGAATTCCAATCTTCCCCAAACTCTCATATTAGCCACAAAGGAGAAAGAAAAAAAACCCTATATTATATGTGTCAGCAAGCCACTTCCCATATATAATGAGCTGGCTTTCTTCTATTCTTTGCAAAAAGGAACTACACCTACCATCTTCCCCCAGAAGAAACTGTACATTAAATAAATAGCTAGATATATAGGACTGATATTTGTCTCTCTTTCACCTGTTTTATGTTGATGTAATTCCACTGCGTGGGTTAGTCCTGATTTGAACTAGTAAGTCACTAGTGTAAATCAGAGGAGAAATGGGCTCAATGCATTTAAATCTGAAGCAATATAAATTTAGATTTGCCTTAGAGAAAGCTTTAGAACTATAAGAACACTTAAAATTAGAACTAGCTTGTGTAAATGTCATCACAGGAGGTATTGAAAGCTAGCCATGGCACTGTCAGGGATACAGGACTCTCATTGTTTTTGCTTAAAATTTCAGTGCAAAACATGAACTTTTCAGAAAATTATGAGTGTTGCCTGATTTTGGGTATTTAGTAACTGAGTGGGGTTATAGGCTCGCCAACAGATCTGATGAGAAGATAATGAGGTTCTAGTCCCGGAATCAGGCTACACAGAGTTCCGGAGTTCACGACAGGAATGCTCATGCTGATAGCTGAATATGTATAGTTTTTCAGACTTTTATTGAGATAGCATAGAATAATAGACAAATGAATAATCAAATGGATAATGATTAAAATTACAGTCTTGTCCTAAAGAGACTTGTAATATATATATATATATATATATATATATATATATATATATATATATGCTGTACTCTTTGGATTAATATACTCACACCCTTCATTGGAGACCTGGTAGAAAGATGTCCAGAGCTATAAGGCTAAGATTAATACTACGAATAATACTAAGTATCAACTAAGAACAAAGGATCCTAACAAATTAAAGATATCTATCCTATTAGTAAATATTCTATTAGTCCTATTCTTACTAGAAGAAAGCAGCACAAACACAGGCACCAACAACCACCGATGAAGCACCTTTTATACCCCAAACAATATGGGTCCTTCTTCTAAGTCCAAACTTGGCTTCTTCATCCACAAATTACTAGGGTACACTTATTCTGTAGGCTGGCAGGTTCATGAGTATTAATGACATATCCATGTTCTTACCAGATGGTTCACTCATCTCACCTTTCTTATTTCTGGCCATTTCTGTGAGTGTACCTGTGATGTTTACTTGGGGCATAAAACTCTGTCTTGATGACTCCTGACTTATCTAGGGTAAAGGTTATAACCATATATGTCATTACTTATCTGGGCCAAAGGTCCCGAACATATGTATGCTAATGGCCTTAACTTTTCATACATGATGTGGCCTGTATCTTGCGTTACAGCTATACTTTAATACTTTAATATGAATTTATGACTCTATTATAATAAAACAAATACTTACATTTATAAAGAAAAGTATTTATGTGCAAGCAAGTGGGCTACTCCTATAGGCTACATGAGCAACTGAAAACAAAGGATTAGATTGCTCACATAGTATTAGATGAGCAGTCGTCACTCCCACTGTAATTCTACACCCACTACATAGCAGAAGTCATAGGAACTTTAAATATCTAGAGAAGACTGTATATTCGTTCATCACAGAGTTTCTGAGGGATATGAAATTGTCAGAGTTGATGGACATTATGGGATTTCAGAGGGGCATATGTGTATGTATATATGTGTGTACACACACAAAAAATAACCATACACATACATGCACATCAAGGGAGGAGAAAAGAGAATGAAAGAAAATCTTTTGTTTCTTTTAGAATTTTAAAGTGCTGTTTTAGCACATAATAAATACCTGAACAGATACATTAGATGAATAAAGGGTGTACATATATGTAGTCAAGAAGGAGAAAGAAGAACAGCCACAATAAGTAACGTCAGGTTCTAATGGTGCAAGGATGGCTGAAGGTTGTGTGCAGACATTTGGGGGGAAAGAACCTGACAGAAAGCGTCTTCCAAAGTATTAATGATAAAATAGAAAAGTGAAAAAGATGGTTCACTGCAGGCACATTGTTGGGTAATCACTACAGACATTCTGAAGACAAGTAGGAGGTGGAAGCACATTTTTCAACAATTGTTACTGCATATGCATTCAAACACCCTGTTTTAAAAGATATACTGTGGTGAAACTGACATACTAGAATATATAGCCACTGATTCACACGTCTAGTAAAGGTAAAAGCAAGAAACACACAAGCTTCAAGAATACAGAATTAGATTATCTACTTCTTTGAAGTGAAACTTGTGAAGTATTACTGTGACTTAATGTAGGGCTGCATTCTGATCTTTGACCAATATCAATGATCAAGCCTGAAACTCATAGATCTTAGAGATGGGATAGGAGTATATGGTGATGAATAGTATGAAATGGTACAGGAAGGACAAGTGGGGTGAGAATGGGAGTACTTCCCTACCAGTCTATAGACAGGAAGAATTCATCCAGCACGGTAGCAAGTGTTGTCTCTGAACTGTGTCCACGTCTGAAGCCTGCCTGAGATGAATCAAAGATCATGGCATCTAACAGGTGGCACTGAAAACTGTAAGTGTTTTTTTCCTGGGAGGTTGTGCTGACTTCTGAATTAGTTTGCTTAAAAAGTGGAGATTTGATGCCGGGCAATATTTTGGAAGATGATTGGCCTAGAGGAATGGTTTCTTTATTTTGCTCTGGCTATTGCATATTTTGTGGTGGACAGTGAATTTCCGTTGCCAAAGGAGTTGTTGATGATCTGCATTAGCAGAGGTACCGGAAGTTATCTGCTCACTTTTATTCTCTAGGAATGGCAGGGGTCAGTGTTGAATGTACCTGATGCCATCAATTAGTCCCTTCTTCCAATTATTCTTATGCACAAGTAAAAGAAAGCATTTTCCTCATCTGCTTTGAAGACTCAGGTGGTATAAAGAGTGCCTCAGAATTACTCATTAATACTTCATAAGTGAAAACATTTCTCCAATAAGCCCCATAACATGGTATTTAATACTTATTTAGTTTGGAAAGCACAAGTATATTATTTCTAATTTTAAATCTAGAGTCGAGTGCACTGCCTGGTGACAAATCCAGCTGGGCTGCGTGGTATTAATAGCTTAAAACTATTTCAAATATCAGCCATTTTTACCTGTGAAATCAAATATAGCCTCAGAATTGTATCCTTTTCAACTGCTCTAGCAGTCTGGATGCTTCCTGTTAACATTAAACTGATTTGTAGAATTACACGTTGTTGGTAGGAATTTGTCAATATATTGAAATAAAAATTAAAATCTCTGAGTAAATAGTTGTGTGGGGGAGTATAGAACACACTAGCAGGCTACAGGCAATGCCTCCAAAATAGGAAGGAAAATTTATCTTTGGAGCGATACATCTGATACAGCTGCACTATTATGCTGCATAAAATCCCAAGTAGATTTATCAAATTATTTTTTGCAATCTATGATGCTCATCATATATTAACAGATCAGTGGAACTTTTAAAATACTTAGCAAAGTAATTATTCAGAGCACAGATATGTAAAATACATTTGAGATAACAGAGAGAACAAACATGACTAATTGTTGTTACAAAATTAAGATATATGCTCTTCAAATGAATGGCTATATGAAATATTCAGTATTGGATTTGTATTGTGTTGAACACAGAAAGGTTTATTTCTTGATCAGGAATAGCACATGCATTTGTTTTATATGACATTCAATAGTTTTCATACAGAGTGCAAAAATATGAAATAAATACTTCACATTAATTTACAAAATGATGGAAAAGTAAGAAAAGCAATCAGGCTAATTATATTTGTATGTTTTCTTTGTATCTTAACAGGGGATCAAATCTCTTATACATAGTGGTTACACCCATTGCAATTTGTAACTAATTTATGTAAATTCCTCATTTTACCATTAGATGGCACTGTGGGAATAATGATCACTGCTTATAAAATGATTTGTATAAATCCCTCATATTTTATCACACATAGTGCATACACATGTGTGTGCACGCACTGGTTTTATACTGGTTTCACCAGTTTAATTGTGTCATACTATGTCAGATTTTCCAGGCATGCTTGTCGCTGTCTAAAATGGATATAGTGAAACTGCTGACATTAAGTAGTTATTTTAGTTCATTTTATGGAAAAAGTAATCTTTTATATTAAATTACTTGCTAATGGAATCTACCCTCCTCTAGCAAATTTGCTGTCAGAACATTTACCTGCACATACTCATCTCAAATGTTTGCTGCCCAGATCATTTGTTTGACAATGACACAATGATTGCAAGGGCTTTGCACAGTGTTCACACTGAAACTGGGATTCATTTTAAAACTGAAATTTGGCCCTGATTTGCATAGTTTTCAGTGGAAATAGGTAAAGTTTTAGAGTTGGGCCCCTTTACTCTGTACATACAGATATCCCTTAATACACACTACCCAACAATCTCTAGGTTCTTCTGAAACTCAAATGGTTTTGCTCTGATATGTAATTCTGTTAATATAGAGCCATAAGGTTCCATCATTGGTGTCTTAATGATGTCCATATCAAACGAGCTCAATGGAAGAGTGAAAAAGATTTTTTCGAACTGCCATTCTTGCAAACTCACCCTGGACTCTGAAAGACAGGCTGGATTATTTCCATATCACACATCATCACCAATAACATGTTTTTGAATAATGTTTTTGAAGGCCAAATTATGCCCTGAGTGATACCTGTGCAATTCTTTTGCCCTCAGTGTTTCTGAACATGTAAAAGTATTGTAATTTTAGTAAATAATTCAGTTGATGATGCACAAATTGGAATAGAATCTAGTGCTCTCCCAGCTGTTTTGGCTTTGCAGAATGAAGAAGAATAAAAAGAAGTGAATGTTTATTTTTGTCACTAAAGTCAGTAGATATGACTCTAAAAGTGCACAGGGAGCAGATATATTTAGGAAGAAAGTGCCAGTTCTCCATGATCAGTTTTTGCAGATTAGATTAGAAGTGTTCTTCAGATGATTTTCTATGGATGAGGCCCAGTGTCTTGCTATGGGCTGAGACTGCAGTGTGTTCTTGGAGTAGCTGGCCCAGCTACTCCTTCTTCTTGCAGATATCAATGATGTTCTGACTTATCTGGAAGAAAGGAGAACTGTGTGCATTCAAATCATTGTCATCATTGATCTCTCATGGTTGAGGATGATCTCTTTCACAGGTTTTATTTTATATGGGTCTTTGGTGACTAAGGAGTCTGATCCTTAAGCCACAGACTTGTTGGCAGACGTTTCAGGTGGTATTTGAAGGCAGGGTTGGGCCATTATTGCTGCATAAAAGTTGTCTGTCCTTTCTTTTCCGGCGGTTTTCTGTGACCAGGGTAAGGCGATTTTCCTCAAAAGTGATCGTTCCTTCTCTGACAAGTCTTCCCCAGTTAGCCCCGTCTTCGGCTACTGTCTCCCAGTGTATGGTGTCGATGCCACATCTCTTGAAGTTTGTTTTGAGGGTGTCTTTGGGAGAGAGGTTGAAGAGGTTGTCATCAGTCCAATATTGGATGCTAATGCTCTGTGACAGATGGTCTTGAATTGGTGTTTTCATAGCTGCTAGGAAAATGGAGAAGAGAGTGGGTGCAAATACACAACCTTCCTTTACGCCATTTCAAATGTCAAATGGCTCAGAGGTAGAACCACTGTACAGGACAGAGGCAGTCATCTGGTTGTGAAGGAGTCTGACAATAATGGTAAATTTGCTTGGGCAGCCAAACTTTGACATGACTTTCCACACAGCCTCATGTTTGACAGAATTGAAGGTTTTGGTCAAATTTATGAACACCATATACAGCTCCTGATGTTGTTCTTGACATTTTTCCTGGATCTGCCTGCCTGCGAAAATTATGTCTAACCACCACCAATCTACCATCATGAGAATATTATGCCCAAGACTGTGTTTTCCCTTGTTGCTGTACATATTGGAAAATGAGGGATTTCTGTAATGGGCAATCTAACCAGTTCAAAACACTTAAGATAAAGCAGTCTGCCAGGACCTATGGAGGGAGGGAACTTATGGGTTGAAATATTCACTTTGAGAGCTACAGAAGCAAAGGTTTTAGGATAGGGTTATCAGTCTAAATGGTTTCATTAAAGCCTAATTTAGCCCTGTGAGAGTTTTTAGAGATATCACATCTATCTTGCAGAATGGTTCTTTGTCTAACGTGGCTGTATAAGAAAGCCATGTATAAAGTGCTGCATTGCCAGCGGCATTCAGGTTCCTCTGGGTGCAGCTGAGATGTGGATGCTGTTTATGACTCCCTTGTATGGAAGCCAGATTTCCACCAGGCTTCAGCTGGCTTCAGACCATTACCCTGCTGAGGATTGCCAGAGCGCAATTCATTATGGCCAAATATCCTTCTCCACCCTGAGATGTCCCAGCTGCAACTGGGGATATTGTAGGAGTTGGCTAGGTCAACCCTGTACCCACTGGGGACTCCCCCATGACAGGGGTATTGGGAGATGCAACAAAGTTCTGAGCCCTTTGCACCACTGGAGCAGCACAAGATGAGCAGAGAAGGTCAGGGGAACTAGTACAATGTGGTTTAAAGTAGATGCCACTTTTTACTTTTATTTTATTTTCCTAAATAAAAGCAGGAATGAATCGTTCACTGAAAGAAAGGAGTTTATATAAATACAGCATGAATAGGATTTGACCATGCGTCTCTTGAGATGTTTTATAGACACTTTATCTGCTCGGCTACACAGTATTTTATTAACTTCCACAAGAATTAGTTACAAGAGAGCTTTTTTATTGTTCCCTGAATGTAATAGAAACATATTGAGAATTTCAAATAAATATACTTTAAAAATTCACAACATCAGAGCTTAGGAATTTTAAAAAAACTGTTTGTTCCCGTTTTCTTGGCAAAATCTACTGTATGTGCATGCAAATTTCATCTTAATCATCATACTTACTTAACTTGGATATTTTTTCATCATGGTCACAAGATAAAGCACAATGATTTTTTTTCTACATTTTAGCTCTACATTTATCCACTAACAGGGCACCTATTAAAATCTGTTTTGAATGTGAGATAAACAAAAATACCATTCTCATTGCCTTCTATACACTGGATAGTTGGAACCCAACCATAGTCCCCTTGGAAGTCAACAGGGAAACACTAACTGACTTCAGTAGGAGCAGGATGGACCCTTAAGATGCTACTGCTTTGCTGATGTGTTTTTTTTTTAATGAATATTGCATCTCTATTGCTGACATCTGTTTTGGATTCTTTATGTGTGCAATGTGTTGGATCAAATAGTTAATATAATGGTAGTGCTCTTTTTCTAACTTGCCTTCAAGTCACTATTGTGACTCAGTTTGTTTTGCATAATATTGAACATCACTTCTACAATTTACAAGGCCAATCCAGTAAACATTCAAATGTACTTCATTTCAAGGGACTTCAGTTATTTGAGTCCCCTAATTACCTCCATTCCACAAAAATTTGGCTTCCCCTCATCTTTCTTGTTGTAAAGCATTTACGTCACACATAAAGAATAATGAAACCGAGATTATAGAAAGTGCTATTTATACTAAAGGAAGGAATCCCATACCATTATCCTGACTGGGTAATTTTTAATATCCCTCATTTTAGTTGCTTGTCTCACATTATGAACATAGGAAATGACATACTGGATCAGACCCAAGGTTCAGTAGCTTGTGTTTGACAGTAGCCAGTGGCCAGCTGTTTCAGAGGCAGATGTAAGAACCCTGCAGTTGGCAGATGTGGGGATATCTGCCCCTCCCCCCATTACATTCTGATCTTCATTTGTTAGAAGTAGGCTTAAGCCTTGAAGAATGAGATTTAATATCTCTTCCAAAATTGGTTGTCATTAATGATAATAACTGTATATTCTTAGTATCTATATTACTGTCCAATCCTCTTTTGAACTTTGCTCATACTTAGCCTTATGGACTTCCTGTGCCAATGCATTCCTTGGTTTAATTTCGTATTCTATGAAACAGAAGGCAGTGTTATCTAATGGCTGACACATGAGATGTGCCTTCTGAAGGACCCTGGTTCTATTCCTGGCTGTGCCACTGACTTGCTGGGTGACCTTAGGCAAGTCACTTCTTTTCTCTGTGCCTCATTTTCCCATCTGTAACTGACCTCCTTTGTAATGCACTTGGACATCTGCTGATGAAAAGAGCTATGTGAGAGTTAGACATTATTTTATTGGTTGTGATGTCCCTCTGGTTCTTTTTTTTTTATAGGACAGGGAGAGCAGAAGTTCCTAATCTACTTTCTTTATACCACCTGTTATTTTATATACTTTAATCATATTCCCTTTCTGAGAAGCACTCTCAATCTTTCCACCTCTATTCCTATCAGAGTTTTTCCAGGTCCTTGAACTTCTCTGAACCCCCCCCCCCCCTCTTGTTCTGCAACATCCTTTTTGAGTTGGAGTGACCAGTACTGCAAACAAAATTCCAGCAAAGGATTTTATATAAAGGCATTATAATATTATCCATATTATTCACCCTCCAATTCTTTTTGCATGCTAACATCTCTGCTTTTTGACTGCAGCTGCACAATGAGCAGACATCTTCATTGAGCCATCTACAGTTATGCCTAGATCCCTTTCTTCAGTTGAAACATTTAATGTAAAACCCTAATAAGTGTACTAGTAGTTTACCTTTTCCTTCCAGTGTACATTGCTTTGCATTTATTAACATTGAATTTCATTTGCCATTGTGTTGCCTAGCTTATTTAGGTTTCTCTGAAGTTCCTCACTGTCCTCTCTGGTCTCGACGAACCTAAATATTTTTGTGTCATCTTATCATGGGGTTCACTCACCACTAGGTTGCCTTCTCCTGCTTGCTCTGGGGATTAGCTCTTCACAGGTCTGCTGCCCCCTTCTGTTGGTTCCTCTCTCCATGGTTGCTTTCTTCCTCTGGGACTCAGAGTGCTCTTTTATGACTCAGCCCTCTGACCAGGTCATGATAGTCTTCCCCTCCAGGGTACGAAAGGCCCATTGGACAACCATATTAGGGAGTCTGAGCCCCACTGCCTAGTCTGTGCCACTTCCCCAGTGGCTGGTAGGGGAACCTGATCCCACCCACTACTCTAGGTTCCAGTCTAGGGACCATGTACCTGGCAACCATAGTTTGTTTTCCCTTGGATCCTGTTATTCTTTCCCTTGATTCTTTCCTTTATCTTCTGGCTCCCCATTCTCTGGGTGTACCAGCTCAGACTCCCTCCTCTCAGGAAATAACTGCAGACTACTGAACTCCATAACCTCAAACATGCCTCCCTATTCCCAGCAGTGACTGCAGACTAGTTCCCTTGCAGCCCCTTTCTGCTGCCAATTTCCTGGCTTTGTACCAGTCTTGCCCATTCCTTGTCAGGAATCCCCATCTCCAATCAGCCTCTCCGTCCTTGACTCTCCCTCAGGTGCAACCTTTCAAGTTAATTGACCCCCTCCTCAGCCTCACTAACCCTTTCAAACCTCATATGGGGTGAACACCCCATCACATATCTGCAAATGTTGCTACGTCATTACTCACCCCAGCTCCTTCTGCAGCATTATTCTTCTTTGTATGGAAATAGCAACATTTACAAGTTAATAGAAAGATCTGAAATTCATTAAAGGGTTTCAGGAGATTCAGAGTGCACCTTGGCTAATAATAAAATAAAAAGAATGGCAATGACATAAAAGCTAATGATGTCACACAATGTGTATGTGGAAAAAAATAAATGAGGTGATATTAACATTTTAACAATTCTTCATAGTATCAACTATTGAATTAAATGTCATGGGTCTGTGTCCTGAAAATTACTGGCTTTATCACAGAAAACTATGAACTATCTATTCAGCTTTCATATGTTGTGTGGGAGCTTGCATATGGGAAACAGATAGGTTGGGATCTTGGACTCTGTACTTTTCTGCTGCCTGAAGTATCCTAGCTCTTCAATAAGTAGTTAATTTTATGTCAAGTTTGCCCATTCATTTCACTGCACTATTGACAAGCTGGATCACTGCCAAGTCATATACCCTTAACATAGTGGTTCCTAACCATTTTGTTGGAGCCCATTTTTGTCAAATTGGTGGATGCGATGCCCGGCATAATTGCTGCCATTTCTTCTATGTAGTTTCTCAATCCAGCATTTTTTATTCTCTTTTTCTCATATTGTTTGTTGTCTATGTGATTTTACTTGCTTCCTGTTTCTTTTCTGTTTTTTCTCTGTCTGTTTAGTACCTCCTCTTCCTGTGGTGACTTCCTATTCCCCAACTTGCCAGAAGGGTTCTTCTGGTGGAAGGGGGAAACATTTTGTTGGCACACTAGGCCTATGCCATATACGCTTTCACAGTGAGAATTTTGAGTGAAACTTAGAATGTTGGGCTTCTGTCTGAGAGTGCAGTCATATACATGTGAGCTGCTCGCACAGCTGGCTACAATAATAAAGGACCTGATAAAGGACCAGGGAAATAATTCTTATGGTTTTCAGGGACTTACTTACAGTTTTATCTGAAACTGCATATTTGCATTTGGGAAAGGGTTGGGTCTAGGGTCATTGGCTTTCTCTGCCTCCACTATTCTCCTTCTCTATCACATTCTCCCCTTACTAAAAGGGAAAGGTATGATCAAATATGACAGTAAAAGCCTGCAGTAACTGCATTTTTGATCCATATACAAAAATGTGATTTATGTGCTTGACTTCTGGCCTTGTCTTCTCCAGGGAAAAAGACGTTCATGTTAGCGGAAACATGATACCTAACATAAGATAAAATCCAGTGAAAGAGAAGGCAGCTTCTGGTTTTAACATGAATTAGCAGGTCGAGATAAATCCTAGGCTCCCCCATAGGCTTTACCTCGGCCTGCTAAATTGTGTGAAAACTATAAGCTGTGTTCCTTTACTGGGATTTCAGTGGGATGTCAGTGACCATGTATTAACTAATAAGTTAAAAACACACCTTTTCCCCCCTAATGAAGACACATCCAATGGGGACAACATATACTCAGTCAGTTTTCATCACTCTCACCTACAAGAGAGACTCAACCATCAATACAATGATTACATTATAGCTGGCTGGGGAACAGATTTCCCATCCCTTGAAAAATTTTCAGATTTCAAAAAAATATTCCCATCCCAAATTGGGATGAAAAGCCAAAATCTTTAAATTCTTTTATGAAACAAAAATCCAGAAAAAAAGCCTCGGGTCAATCAAAACATTTCATTTCAACAAATTCAAAATGTTTCATTTTTATTTTAACTTTTTATTTACATTTTTAAAAAAATGTAAAATAAATGTCAAGGTGTTCCAAACAGAGAAGCTGAAACATTTCATTCTGAAACTTGTTTTTTCATTTTTTTTCCTAAATGAAATTGCACTGAAACTGACATGTGTCTGCAGGAAGATTTATTTTCCACAAATCAGCATTTTCCAATGAAAAACATTTAATCAAAAAATTTCTGACCAGCTCTAACTACAATACTATAAGACTGAGTAAGCCTAACTTCTGAAACAATAGAGCTGCCATCATGGGGACATTCTCCTGGACAGGCCCAGCAGGACTCAGATAGCCCAAGGCTCAGATACCCCAGGGAAGATGGGTACTTTCACAAAGCCAAATTCCAACAGACAAGTAGGGAGAAAAGAATAACAGGGCATTTTGTCAGTGATGACCAGGATGGATCACAGGAGGATCTTCACTGTGAAAGAAAATAGGCTTTCCTCTTAATTCAGGAAAAGAATTAACCCAAATCCCATCTAATTTAACTTGCAATGAAGCATAAGACAAGGAGAGACAAAATATGCCTGCAGGCTGTTTGTTGTTATAAAAACCATTTTTTCTCTAATGTCTCATTCCTGCTATAAATAAAACTACTTTGTTTTAAGAAATCTGGTGGTTAATATCAGTGGTTCCTGACTGGAGGAAATGCACGTACCTGTCGGGTGACAAGCAGTTGGTACTAGAAGGGTATTGACCTGGGTCCCAGTATAAGAGTGGAAGAATGAAAACGTTTATCTTGAGACAGGTAAGGAAAAGAGGTCTAACACCTGAATGGGTACACTCAAAAGGATCAGAGAAGGGACTCAAGTTCAGCTAGCCCTGTGACTTGGATAAAAGGGAAAAAATGTTGGTTTGGTATTTTTGTCTAGGCACACTGGATATATATATATTTATGCTGCACAACATGCTGTTGCTGCTATTTCAGCTACAAAGCTGAAACTGCCTCATCAACCACAGCTGCTCCCTTAATAACCTTGTAATTCCACATTTCACACATCTTTTTTTCTGTGTGCACTATATTATATCTCAATAAAGTCTCATCTCTCTGTCCCATTGTTCCTCAAAATAACAACTGTGGAAATACAGTATAATGCCAGTATTAGCACTCAGTTCAAGAAAATTAGTCAGACAGTTGAATATCACCATTGAAAACATGCCCATTTTCCCACCAACAGACCAATTGTTGAAATAGATATCAGGAGTTATAAATGTAGCGTTATCAAGGAGGCTGACTATGAAGATATTAAAAACTAAAATATATGTATATCACGTGTTCTGGCTGGTGCATCTGGAAGCAGCCATCCTAAAGATAATTCATCATCTAAATTTCCTATATTTATCTCATTCATGGCATCTAAAGTTAAAGAATATGAAATGGAGATCATGGGAAGAGACTGTAATACTGTAATTGCTAGAGGAGGTGAAAACTTAAGAACATATAATGGCTGAAACAAATTTCTCATAAAGTCAAAATCTCTTTATGTTATCACAACAGATGTACTGAAGGCCGTTTTCTGTATTTGCAATAAAAGACTTAGCTATCAGGAATGTAGAACCCATATTAACACAATTGTACTAAGACATTATGCAAACGCACTGCATCTGTATCAACATGTCGCATCTCAATCTGAGAAATTGACAATCTGAAAAAAACACTGCTGGAAAATGGTACCCTGCTCTTCTTCCTCCTCTTTGATTTTTCCAGTGAAGAAACTGTTAAAATTCAACACTAAGAACTTGGAAATGGCTGTTAAGGGCATGTGAGAATTCCAGTTTATCCTTGTGCATATTCCTATTTATTGTTCAGGGGGACTACTCAAGTGTGTAAAGTTATTCATGTGTTTAAGTGTTTGCAGATCGAATCCTCTGCAGATCACTCACTTTTGGAGAAGGGTAGAAAACAGAATTTACCTAGGTAGTGTAAGTGTCTTTTCTCCTCTCTCTTTAAGTACACTGATCCGATTGATGATTTTGAGTCTTTGAAGGAAAGTTCTGGTATTGTACATTTTCTTTTGAAGGATAAAAATTAGGTCTGTCTGCATCAAATATAGTAGAACTTACTTTAAAAATTATTAGTTAGCAAGAAAAGTAAAAAATGTAAAACATACCACATGGTATTTGCCTGCTAACAGGTAGGAAGTAAGAGAAATTACTTGCAGTAGGCCAGCATTGTCCCTAATGCTCTGTTGGCTGACCTCAGCATTGGGCTTTACCTACCTGACTTCTAGCATTCCTTAGGAAGGACACTACTTGTTATCCATCTTCGTCTGCAATTCCTCCGGCCCTTGGCACAAGAAGGAACACTGGGAGAGGTTGTGCCTACATGAGATACAATTCCTCCCCCCTGCTTCCTCTTTGTAAGGTACAGCTTCATAGCTCTTTGTATTCAAAGCTGTGACTTGAATGCTACTGCAGTCTAGCCCTAACTGAGTAATCCTTGCAACACCCCTGTGAGACAGACAAATAAGCATTGCTTTCTACATTTTACAGACAGATTAAATGAGTTTTCCAAGGCCACAGAGGGAGCCAGTGTCAGAAAAAGTATTAAAACACCAAGACCTGGTTCCTCCATTTGTGCATAGTCCACTAGGCCATCTCTCTTGCCTACAGAAGCCCATGGCATTCACCAGCTCACAATCCTCTTCTCAATTTCTATTGTGGAGAAGAGGGATGACAGAGAGAGCTCCATCGCAACTTCATACCACATGGTGAGCTAGAGGGTTCTTTGCTTCTTATACAGTATTTCCTTTTTTAGTCCTTGTCAAATCAGGTAAAGCTGATGGATGGCTCAGGTCATTAACTACATGCTCCTAAAACAAGGAGGATGTTTAAGGGTTCTTATTTTTTTATTCAAAATAAGCTGAATTGTTTTTTTCACTTTGTTTTGTAGAGTACAGGCTTTCAGTGAAGCATCTCCCAGTATGATTATGTGCTTTTCTTCTGCAGAGTAACCTCAGCAATCAAAAATCAATACATTCACAATGTGAAAATCAGATGTTCCTATCCACAGGTGTCTGCAGAATTATGCTTGAAACAACTTGGATTTGCTTTGATTAAGAAGAATGGTTTACCTATAGAACTGTGTATTTATGCACAGAGGCAGTGTCAATTTTTTTTAACATAAAAGTGTGCAAGCTTTAAATCTCATCCCATAATCTCATGAACCTGATTAGCTAGAAACAGGGGATTTATACTAATAGGTAGAGGAGATTCCCAGCTGCCAAATGGGACAGAGCATTCACTTTTAGTCCTGGAAGTGCTCATGATATCGTATCTTAAAATGGAGATATTTCAATATAAGCATTTATAGAGGTTTTTAATGGCTCCCTCCGAGTCTTGTACAGTTGAACTCATGGTAAATAATAAACCTGGCTTTACAGGCAGAGGTACCAATTTTTTTTTAAACTCTATACTAGCCCTAAATTTGTATTTATCTAACATATAGGAAATGCACATATACATGATGGTGTGAAGTCATATAAAAGTTATACTGAGTATCATTTGGGATGACCTGCATAACTCACTCTTGGGTGTTCCACTCAAGTCAAATCATGATCTCAAACCCATTATTTATTTATTTATTTGTATTTCCATAGCACCTAGGATCCCAATCATGGACTCTTTATACCACTCCACTCCACCATGGAGTCTCCCTCTCTCCGTATTTTAAAACCAGGAATACATTCATTGAAGTGGATAAATGGATTTATTCTTGATTTGCACCAGAAAAAATCAGGCCTCACATGTATATAAAATATAACAACATCTTACTAGTGTTAGGAGCTTATGTTAACAGCTGTCCATATGGAAACCATTTGCAGATCACAGCAACAAGAAATTGTACTGGTCTGAAAAATCCAGAAACTATATATCCTTGAGTGTCATCTACTGGCACTTTATCTATTAACTATTTACACACAGACACAGACACACAGCGCTCCAGCAATAATCTGTACATACTACAAATTAACATGGAAGGGGATCATTAAACAGGCCTTTCTAATACATCAAGAACCGTATCATTATCAAGCAAAGTTCTGGGTCTGATTTTCTGCAATTTGACTCAGTTTGTTTGTTGGCTTTTGATATCCCAGTGGCAGCACTGATAGTCCCAAAGTGTCAGTCTGGTGCCTGTCTTTTCTGAAGGACCTGTTGAGTACCATTTGGTTCAATGAGAATATTTTTTCACTGACTGTAGGGCTCCTTTACAAATAGTGAGAACAGGCAGGATTCATTATACCAGGTATTATGTCCAGTTACTAGCACAGCTGGCATCAGAAACACCAAATAAAAGGCAAAGGCAGATGGTAGTTTATGAGACAAGCTAGATCTATGACCGATCAATAATAGAGTATCAGCAATTGTAGCAATGTATATCTAAAAATAAAAGGAGAGAAGTGAAAAATAACAGTTACAAATAAATGTAAGAGAGACTGAAATTCCATTCTGTAAAGGAGTGGGGAGTAATATACTGCAATAGAAATCTATTTCAGATCTCCTGTAATAAAGCACAAGAATATCAGTGTAGCTGGAAGGAAGATGTATTCAGCCTCAGTGTATGGTAGAGGACAAAGTTTGTAAAGAAAAATCATCTTCTAAACAGGAGTGCTTATCGTTGTCTAACTTGGGTTCATGTTTAATCAAATAACTAAGGGCAGCAATTTCCCTTTGGAAGAGGCAAAAACTGAAGGACCTGCAGACTTGTATAAGATTGCTTTCTGCCTGTCATTTGCTCGCAGTTCAAAACAGACTTGATCCTGCAAGGAGATGAGCATTCGTGTCAGGTGCTGAATGCACCAAGTCTTTCTGCTTTCAGTGGGAGTAGTTAAGACCCACAGTCCCTCAGACGTGCTCAGATCCTTGTAAAATCAAGCTGCAGATACAGCATTTCTGTGAAACTAGCCTCAGCTGAAAGTACTAGAAATAAACTCCTCCCACAAAGAGTCAAATTATTATTAATGTTTTCAACCAGTACAATTCTGCTGTCATCATATACAGTCCTTAATTAAAGGAACATTAACACCCTTCTATCTCTGAAAGACTGGGTCATTTAAAATAAACCTTCATAATGGGGATTATTTGTCTGAAATTATGCATTTTACAGCCTCAAGGCAGAAAGCTGCTGCTGCTTTTAGTGGTGAAAGCTAGCAATGGTACACCCCATTGTGTGTGGAAGACAGCCTGCCAGATTTTATGATCAAGAATTGTGTGGTAGGAGCAGAAATTCACTCTCCTCATGGAGCCTCTCCTTCACAGCCTGTCAGAGAATGATGGGTCTCTTTCAGCCTGCAGCCTGCTTGATACTATAGCCTTGTCATGTTTTCCAAACAGGAAAAAAAAAAAAAAGCATATATTTTTCAATCTTAATTTTAGATTAAAGGTAGCAGCCAAACAATAAAGAATGAAAGAGCCATCTCCATAAAAGAGCAATTTTAAAAATGTCTGTAAGTGACCTAGCTCACTTCTGGAGTGACAATAAATCATACACAATTAAATATGCTCAAGCAACATACTGCAAATGCAATATAATAAAGTAGGTGGATAGGCAACAGTACTATGCATCTCTGTACATACAAGCATTTGACATTGAATGACATCACTGACTCTTTAAATAACGCCATCAATAACTAACATGCTACTGTATATATCTTCCTGTCAGTCTGTTCATTTAGAATAAAAAATATAGCACAGAAAAAGAATATACAATGTCATCAGAATTCAGAAAAAAATCATTTTTCAATTTACTTTAACTTCCCCTGATGTAAAAGTATCCCCTTGTAGTTTTTTAACAAACTTGCTAAGCTTTGCCACAATTTTTGAACCATCCAACACAATTTAATAAAAAATTATATCCCAGGAATAGCAGTGAGAGATATCGTAATGTGCAAGGAAAAAAAACATATTTACATAAATACTACTATTTCGAGGGTTTAGGTGGGAGTTAAGTGATGTGTAGGTCTTCTGCTAGCCCTGTAGAGGCACAGGAATGAATTTTTGCTTAGATTACACTTCATTTAATTTGGCAGATCTGCCACTCCAGTAAAAATACCAGCCTGCCATATGGTGTGATATAAGGATTGTGACAAACTGCTGCTATATGGTAGAACTATCATAGGAAGGGTTTGGATAGATTTATTTAACCCTTTGTGTAGATAGACTATGATTTTTAACCATTGTGAGCTATGCATTTCCACTGTCAAAAATTCATGCCTTAACATATTGTTATTCTCACAGGTTTTGACTGGATATAGGATCTTGACAAGGTGGGAATTAGATAATGAGTTTTAGTTTCACAAATGTTTTCTTGACTAGTACACGTGTTCCTGCAGCCTTTAAATTGCTCTGCATAAAGATGTAATTGAACTACACAATTCTGTTGTGGTAAATGGCTCTGTGTAAGCCGTGATGGTTGGAGAATAAATTATTGATTTCTGAGGGTGAAAGATGTAGTACTATTTCTAATATAAACATTGTGTGTGGTAGCCCAAAGCAGATCTTCATCATTGCTGTAGAAAACTCAGACAAACCCTAGTATCACTCTGACTAGTACGAATATAGAAACTAAACTTGGAAGCACAGCAGATTCAATGTAAGCAGGTAAGCTTTGTGCATATTAGCATGATAGGTAAATGGATATCATTTGTTACAATATTAGTTAAGTGAATGTTGCATTGAACAGTTATTCATAGTTGCATTGTAGCTCCTGTGTCAATTTATAATGACAAATAGAGTTGGACTATTTTCCAGCAAAATTCTACTTGACATTTTTCTCATTTTTTTCCTTAGCTTTCCAAAACCCATAATTTTTGTCCCATTGAAATGGCAATGATACAGTAAGTTACTTACACTCATGGCTAATTTTAAGCATGCAAATAGTCCTAATGGAGCACAAACCTAAGTGCCTTGAGGTCCTGAAGTATGTGCTTCGTTCTGTTGCTTACTCTTACTCCTAGGCAGGCATTGTTTGATGGCTGTTCTCAGTAATAGTGCCGTTTGCTTTCTGTTCTGCTCATCACTTCATATTTTCTTATATAGGCAACACTCCACACCTGCTTTGTCCAGTATCAACTCCACTATGTTTTTCTTTATTTTTTAATGTTTTCATTGCTATGATAAAATTGACATTCTCCAGGTCTAGCATTTGCTGGCAGTTAATGATGTGCAGTGAAATGACCCTATATAGATCCTTCAACTGATCTCTCTCCCCATTCATATTACTGCTTTTGTGGGTTCTAATGTTCATTTCTCACCAAAGTTATCTTCAGCTGAAAATATGTAAATACCCTCAATCCAGAAATTGAATTTTTGTCTGTAAATTATTTTTTAATACATTGGTATTTAATCACTGGGTGCAATATACAAGGGGCACTTAGGACTGCAACCTACATTTTGGATTTACACATCTAGAGTAGCAGTTCCCTCCCTTCCAATAGCCTTTTGCCCTATATTGACCATATAATGTTATATTAATTGGCTTTTGTTTTTTAGTATCACAAATGGTCTGCCTGGACACTTTATGTTCTGAGAGAGCTTTGATACTATACAATGGTATGCATGTCATGAACTGCTTGCTTGACATATCTTATTCAAACAGTAATCAATGTAATCTCCAGAAAACTATTTCTATTGATGAATGATGATTTCCTCGTGATTATACTTATTTTCATTTGCAACATCTCATAACCAGATTCTCAGCTCACTACATATTAAACTACACATTCTTCTCCTCACTACACATTAAACTTCTTTGCTGAATAGCATTTTAAAAGATTAATTACGTCAATAGCTGAATTAAAAGAAGAGGTAGCAATTTGATTGCATCTATCCATGAATACAGATCTGTGAGTAAAATATAATCTATTAGCCATACTTTGCCCCTGAAATAATGTTATTGGAGTATTTCTGCAAGGAAAAACTATGGAGAGGGTAAATAGTAGTGACTGTAGATTTTATTTGTTCAGAGTTTACACTGCACATTATATGAATGAATATGGAGACAGTGAATTATGAGAATCTTTTCTTTTTGTTTGTTTATCTTTGGGTTTCCTTGATCTTTTTCTTACTATATTATAATCTGGAATTTAGTTCATCAGCATCAGCATCAGCATAATGTCTCCCTTGTAGGCTGTGACTGTCTCATGAGTAGTCAAGAATAGTATAGACTTCTGGAATACATTGATAATTCCCTGCTGGGAAAGAGTCAAACCCAAGGCATTCATTTCTAGGTTTATTCTACTCTAATTTCTGGGGATGTTCTTTTCTGGTTGTATTTATAATAAGTAAAATTCATTCCTGTACAGTTCAAATACTTTCCATCAGTGAAGTCCCATTTAAGGCTACAGTTCAGTTAAATACTTAAGCATGTGCCTAACTTCAAGCACATTAATAGGTCCATTGAATACAGTCAGGCATATGCCTAAGCACCTTGCTGAATCTGGTCCTATGTAATCAAAATAGGACATAAATGACTGCTGGGCATTGGGTCGTTCCTCCCTATCATCCAGGAGGGAGGCCACACCCTCTTGCTACAGTGCTTCTGTGGAGACAAAAGCTCCAAAGTGGGGAATTAGTGTTTAGGGGCTCTGGCCCCTGAGGCAGGGGCAGAGCTGGCAAGCAGTCTGTGGGCTCTGGCCCTGTGGCAGGACAGAGCAAGCAAACAGTCTAGGGGTTCAGGCCTCTCAAGCAGGGGCAGAGCACCAATCAGACCTCCTGGTCTAGGATTAGGTAGCTGCAACCCCAGGGGTGGGCTTGGCAGCAGGAGAGGGCATAGGGGGACTTGGGCCCACCCTATTCCCATGGGTCCCAGCCCATGGCCATAGAAGTGGTAGAAGGCTCCACCACTGAGTCAGTGATATCCCAACCAAAGCCTACTGATGTAGTATTGGACCACAATATAATTGTAGTACTGTCTGGTTTCCCTGGGCTATTTCCTATATTCCCTTCCTGGGGTACCTGGACCTCTGGGTCATGTCCATTTCCCTGCAGTAGACAGCAAGCAGCAATCCCAACAACTTTTCAGTGTCCTGGGTGGCAAGCAGCTCTGGCAGCTCCTCTGAATCCTTGGCAGTTCAGCAGTTGGGCTAGGGCACCAGCGATGGGAGAGAGACATCCTCCTCCAGTGGCTCCAGCCCAACTGAGCTAGAAGGTTTGCCTTTTATACTTCCCCTTTCTGTCCTGACCTTCTGCTTCTGGCAGGGCAGGTGTGGGTATCCTGACTCCGTCCATCCCCTCACTACAGTGCCATTTAAGTATAAGCTGGCCCTCTGCACAAGGGTGAATTTCACCCTATATACCCAGAGAATCTGCAATATTCTAAAAGAATGGTTTAAAGGCTTAAATCAACAGGATATAGTTTAAAGCTGTGCTTTTATTACTAGCCTGAGAAGTATAAAGATAGTATGCGCTAATAAAAATCTAAAGATAAAAAGGGTATGTTTTTATTATGAGCCTCATAATATAGAATATGACATAAAGGAAGAATTGTTTTATTACAAGACCCAAAATAGATAGCATATATTTTTTCAACCCTTTACATGGTACCCTAAGGATTTTCAGTCCCCCAAATGTTGATTTTCTCAGTCTGAGGCAAAGTTAATTCAAATGCCAGTAACAAGGTCCTGTGAGACATTCTAAATAAATGTTCTAAGAGCTTTTTGCTTGTTTGTTTTGGGCCTCCTCAGGACCTCTTCCTGCTCAGACAAAGAGTACAGTTTGCACAGACAAGCACAATGAGCCTGACATGAAGTGCACTAGTACCCAGTTTCAGGGCTGACAAAATACTGCTGCTGAAGCCAAAGAGTATGTCATGTACAGAATGGGCACAGAATGGGAAGGAGGTGAACATCCCGCAGTGCTGAAGTAACAGGTCCAAGACTATTTAGAAAGATTGGACATACACAAGTCCATGGGGCCAGATGCAATGCACCGCAGGGTGCTGAGGGGGTTGGCTGATGTGATTTCAGAGCCATTGGCTATTATCTTTGAAAGCTCGTGGCAATTAGGGGAGGTCCCTGATAACTGGAAAAAAGCAAATATAGTGCCCATCTTCAAGAAAGGGAGGAAAGAGGATCCAGGGAACTACAGACCAGTCAGCCTCACCTCAATCCCTGGAAAAATCATGGAGCAGGTCCCCAAGGAATCCATTTTAAGGCACTTGGAAGGGAGGAAGGTGATCAGGAACAATCGACATGGATTCATCAAGGAAAAGTAATGCCTGACCAATCTGATTGCTTTCTATGAAGAGGTGACGGGCTTTGTGGATGTGGGGAAAGCGGTGGACGTGATATACCTTGACTTTAGAAAAGCTTTTGATACAGTCTCTCACAGTATTCTTATCAGCAAGTTAAAGAAGTATGGGTTGGATGAATGGACTAAAAAATGGAGAGAGAACTGGTTAGAGCATAGGGCTCAACAAGTAGTGATCAATGGCTCCATGTCTAGCTGGCAGCTGGTTACAAGAGGAGTGCCCCAGGAGTCGGTGCTAGGGCCGGTTTTGTTCAACAATGATCTAGAGGATGTTCTAGATTAATGTTCATTAATGATCTAGTGGATGGGGTAGATTTCACCCTCAGCAAGTTTGCAGATGACACTAAACTAGGGGGAGTGGTAGATACCCTGGAAGGTAGGGATAGGATATAGAAGGACCTAAACAAACTGGTGGATTGGGCCAAAAGAAATCTGATGAGGTTCAACAAGGACAAGTGCAGAGTCCTGAATTTAGGATGGAAGAATCCCATGCACAGCTACAGACTGGGGACCGATGAGCTAGACAGCAGTTCTGCAGAAAAGGACCTGAGGGTAACAGTGGATAAGAAGTTGGATATGAGTCAGCAGTGTGCCCTGGTTGCCAAGAAGGCTAATAGCATATTGGGCTGCATTAGGAGGGGCATTGCTAGCAGATCGCTGGAAGTGATTATTCCCCTCTATTTGGCATTGGTGAGGCCGCATTTGGAGTATTGTGTTCAGTTTTGGGCCCCCCACTACAAAAAGGATGTGGAGAAGTTGGAGAGAGTACAGTAGAGGGCAACAAAAATGATTAGGGGGCTGGAGTACAAGACTTATGAGGAGAGGCTGAGGGAACTAGGCTTGTTTATTCTGCAGAAGAGAAGAATGAGGGGGGATTTGATAGCAGCCTTTAACTACCTGAAAGGGGTTCCTGGGAAGATAGAGCTAGGCTGTTCTCAATGGTGGCAGATGACAGAACAAGGAGCAACAGTCTCAAATTGCAGTGGGGGAGGTCTAGGTTGGACATTAGGAAAAAGTTTTTCACTAGGAGGGTGGTGAAGCACTGGAATAGGTTACCTAGGGAGGTGGTGGAATCTCCATCTTTAGAGATTTTTAAGATGCGGATTGACAAAACCCTCGCTGGGATTATTTAGCTGAGGTTAGTCCTGCTTTGAGCAGGGGGTTGGACTAGATGACCTCCTGAGGTCTTTCAACTCTATGATTCTATGTAACTAAGTGAAACATATGCATGCTGAGTGTCACATTCAGAACCTTGTCTCCATAACCTTACCATTTCTCTACCATAAGTACTCATTTGGCTCTTTACTATAGTATCTGAATGCCTCACAAACTTAAATGTATTTATCCTCACAAATCTTTGTGATGTAGGGAAGTTTGCAGTTAGGGAACTGAGGCACAGAAAGACTAAATGACTTGTCCAAAGTAAGTCTGTGACAGAGCAGGGAATTGACCCCTTGCCATAGGCTCCAGCCTAAGCATCCTGCCATTTTCTTTGCTTCTTTTTACCCATGTTCTTCAGCGAGCAGGCAGGCAAAAGGGTTCAGACTTCCACTCAGTGTAGGAGACTACATGTGAAACAAATCACTCGCAAATGTTGTCTTTAATCATGCTGGTGCTGAAATGAAACAATCTTACACTTCCGGCTGTGCATCACGCAAGGACTTGTAGGATAATGGCCTCAGCATTTTAATAGTTTTGCCATATTCACTTCATAACAAAATTGTACTTGGAATTTAAATGGAATTTTTTCCCAGTAGATCTAATATGCTTTGTGACAATATAAAACTCTGAAAATTCACTTGTTAGCAGCATGAGTACTTTGTTAAGCTGAACTAAGAATCTACAAACCTTTAGAAAAGTATCTTAAGCCTGATTCCAAAAGTATTTGTAACTTTAGACAAGAAAGAAGAACTTAGTGATCCAACTCTTTACAACACATAAGGAAATAGAGGGATGAAACCCAGCCCAAAGACACTAGTGTAGGGCCCTTGGGGCAGGGTCTTTATTGTCTTTATGTTCTGTGTTTGCACAACACCTAAACCAATGGGGTCCTGGTCCATGAGTGGGGCTCCTAGGCACTGTGGTAATATAATAACATCAGTGTAGTCACTACATGGATGATATTACAGCCTCTCTCCCCTCATCCAGGTTTGATGACTAAAATCTTGTAGAGCCTTTGCAGATTTTTCCATCACTAGGGTTTCATTCTACTGTTTATTGTTGTGCTCTTCCTGTTATCAATCAGGCTGTGGTGTTATTGTTATGGCAGAAGTCACCAGGTGGTGCTTTTTAATAAATTCTCTTTCTTAGTATGTTAGTACTATCCAGTCTTAGAAGTAATATTGCATTGTTGTTAGTTTTGTGATGCTGGTTTTTTGATTTGCTGTCTGCTTTAATCTCCCTAATCAGAGTCAATTCCTGAGGCAGAGTTGTTCC